>NC_142026.1:95182902-95789334 GCF_982192425.1 Myodes glareolus | reverse complement strand
TTAATAAGAAACCTGCACTAATGGGCCAATCAGTTTATCATTAATATAGACCTCTGCATGATTTCTGTGGAGCTAAATGACTGTGGGACCTGGTTAAAGGACAGAAACTAGGCAGGACATAAACTTAGACAACAGTAGTTAAACATTTTATTTCTATTAGTTTTCTCACCACAGCATCTTCACCCCATTTTATTACTTATTAACAAAGGTTTAAGCAAGCTAAGTATATTTCAGCCAACTCCCTTTGTACCAGCAAGTGGTTGCCTGTAGTTTCAGTGAAACAGATTCCTAGCCTATTTCCACACTATAAAATGTTACTCAACTGGTCTAGTTAACCATCTATTTTTCTTTACACACAATAGAATTATTTGAATTCCTTTCACAACTTTGTTTTTCAAGGTGTACAACAGGTGCTGAGAGCCTTTATCATTTATCAAAGGACATAACAATTGATATTCATGGTGTCAGCTCACCAGAATTAACTTCTGATTGAAAGAAACTCATTTTGCAAAGTCTACAAGATATACAGACTTCAGAACATCTGTTGCTTCTGTCTGTAATTTTATACATGTGCTAACTGCATCCTTCTCAGGCTGTATATAATGTGTGCATGTATCTCATGAATATATTACCAATCCACTGGGCATTTTTATCAGTGGATTTTCAAGAAGATGGCTCTTCTTTAGCTGTATTGTTTAGTTAATATTAACACTCTTAGCTTATTCAGAGTTTTGATGAGTAAAATAAATACAAAGAGATGCTGCCCAAGTCAGAAGTTATGAGTTTCTTTTGAGAACTGTCTTAGAGCACAGCTTAAGAAAACAACTGTCATTTCTCCAGCTGTCAAGATAACTGTACACTCTCAGCTGATATAAGACTTTAAAGTAGCTCTTAGATAAGACCAGGTGCTTTGCTAAATGGATTTTAAGATAGATAAACTATTCATAGAAAAATGCCATCATGTTTAAAGGACACGTAGTCAACTGTGCGATTTGTTGAGCCAAGGGAAATAGTGCCACATAACTTAATTGTGATGCCAAAGGACAGTGATTAGCTCTTTGAACAAATTTTAACCTCAACTTTATGACTTTTGTTTAGACACCAAGGGATGAGCATCCCTGACTGGCCAGGGCTATGTACAAAATACAAACTAACTTCATAATCCTGAAAAAGAGTTACAAACTCTCCTTTCTATGGCCAAGTGTTACATGCAGGACAGAAAAAAAAAATGTATCTTAAGTTTTAAAATGCTTTTAATGTCACTGTGTCTTGGCAAGTGCCGTATGGGCTCCTCTGCCCCTTGTCCTTGCAACTCACTGCTGCTGCAGTCTCTCTGAGGACATATTTGCAAACAAACCAGTCTCCAGTCCCAGAAAGTCCAGCCTTTATGACAATCTAACCCCAAATTTTTAAGATGTATTTATAAACTCAAAAATATAGGAAATAACACAGTTTCCTTATTTCTTTTACAAGTTTAGCCTACATCTATAGAGAAGTTAACAAAAGAAATTTCTCCTTTGGCAGCTGTGGTTTGTAGACCATTAATTAGGGAGTTAACTGAAAGAAAGAGCTTCTCTTTGACAAGTGACATTCTGGATTTATTGTTTAGAACTGTTGAGAGGACTCTGTTTCTTATCATTTACTTAAGAAATGGTATGTGATCTCCAGATGTAATGCCTGCAAGATTTTGTGTGTTTATATAAGCACCTAAAACCCAAGTGGAGACACCCTACTGGACTGAAGACTCACCATGAACCAGAACCCTTGGCCACTTGGGTTGGAAGATCAGAGAGGAAACATAAACCAAGGAATAAAACAACCACTCAACAAAGACAAACACGGGAATCAACACCAAGACCTGTAATCACACTAAATCCAGATGCCTAAATGCTAGTATAAGAACACCCTCAATATCAGAAAGGGCAATATGTCATCACCAGAATTCAGCTATCCTATAAGAACATCCCATCTCAACTGAAGCATAAAAAAATGACCTTAAAATAACTTTATGAAGATGATTGAGGCCCTTAAAAAAAGAAATGGAAGAGAAACAAACAAAAATGGGAGGAAATCAACAAAATCTCTTAAAGAATGTCAAGAAAATCAAGGGAAAATTGAACAGTTGATGGAAACAGGTAAAACTGTTCAAGACCTGAAAATGGAAATAGAAACAATAAAGAAAACATAAGTTGAGGAAATTCTAAAAAAATGTAAAACCTATGTAAGTAAACAGGAACTATAGGTACAAGCATCACCAATAAAATACAAGAGATGGAACATATAATCTCTGGCATTGAAGATATAGTAGAGTAAACAGATTCACTAGTCAAAGAAAATGTTAAATCTAAAAAATTCCTAACACAAAACATCCAGGAAATCTGGGACACTATGGAGAGATCAAACTTAATAGAAATAGAAGAAGAAGAAGAATCCCTGATCAGAGTGCAGAAAATATATTCAACAAATCATAGAAAGAGATTTTTCAATCAAAAAAAGGACATACCTATAAAAGTACCAGAAGCTTCAAGAACACCAACCAGACTAGAAAAAGTCCCCTCACCACATAATAAAGATACTAAGTGTACATAATAAAGAAAAATCATTAAAAACTGCAAAGAAGAAAGTCCAAATAACATATAAAAGAAGACCTATCAGAATTACACTTGACTGACTTCTCAATGGAAACTAAATCCAGGACAGTCTTGACATACCACTTACAGACTCTAAGAGACCATGGATGACAACCCTGACTATTATACTCAGCAAAACTTTGAATTACCATAAATGAAAAAACAACATATTTCATGACAAACTCAAATTTAATCAATATATATTCACAAACCCAGCTCTACAGAGGGTACTGGAAGGAAAACTCCAACCTATAGAAGTTAGCTATATCCACAAAACACAGACAATAGATAATTCTACATCACACACACACACACACACACACTCTCATACACATGCATACACAACCAACAACAACAACAGCAAAAACAGCAAAATTATCAGGAATTAACAATCATTGATTATTAATATATATCAGTGTCAATGGGATCGATTGACCAATAAAAAGACACAGGCTAACAGAATGGCTATGAAAATAGGATCCATCCTTCTGATGCATAGCATAAACACACCTCAACATCAAAGACAGACATAAAGGATTAAAGTAAAGGACAGAGTACAAGATTGATAAAAGTTTTTTCAATCAAATGGTCTAAAGAAGCAAGCTGGTGTAACTATTCTAATATCTAACAAAATAGACTTTAAACCAAAATTAATCAAAAGAGATGGAGAAGAACATGATATATTTGTCAAAGGATAAATCCACAAAAATAATGTCTCAATTCTGAACATCTATGCCCCAAATATAAGAACACCCACATTTGTAAAAGAAACATTACCAAAGCTTAAATCACATATCAAACCCCACATTAATTTGGGAAACTTTAACACCCCACTTTTACCAATGGATAGGTCTTCCAGACAGAAACTAAACAAAAAATAACAGAACTAACATATGTTATGACTCAAATGGAAGTAACAGATATCTACAGAATACTTCACTCAAATACCAAAGAATATATCTTCTTCCCAGCACCTCATAGAACCTTCTCAAAAATTAATCACATACTCAGTCTGAAAGTGAGTCTTACCAGATACAAAAACAATTGTAACAGCCACCTATATCTTATCACCATAGGTTAAAGTTAGAGTTCAACAACACAAACCACAAAAGTCTATGAACTCATGGAAACTAAACAACTCTCAACTAAATACCAGTGGATCAAGGAAGAAATAAGGAAAGGAATTAAAGACTTTCTAGAATTCAATGAAAATGAATGCACAACATATTCAATCTTAAGGACACAATGAAAGGAGTGTTAAGAGAAAGGTTGATAGCACTAAGTGCTTTCAAAAAGAATTTGGAGGAATTTCATACTAGTGACTTAACAGAACACCTAAAAAC
Source organism: Myodes glareolus (assembly GCF_982192425.1). Taxonomy (NCBI): domain Eukaryota; kingdom Metazoa; phylum Chordata; class Mammalia; order Rodentia; family Cricetidae; genus Myodes; species Myodes glareolus. The sequence goes on along the minus strand of NC_142026.1, from coordinate 95,785,361 downwards.
TCTAGAGTAATAGGAAGAAAACACTCCCAAGAGGAGTAGGTGGCAGGAAATAATCAAACTGAGGGCTGAAATCATTAAAATAGAAACAAAAAGAACAATAAAAAACATCAATGAAACAAAGAGACGGTTTTTGAGAAAATCAGCATGAGAGACAAAACCTTATATAAACTAACTAAAAGACACAGAGAAAATATCCTAATTAACAAAATCAAAATCAAAAGGGGGACATAAAAATAGACAATGAGGGTGTCCAAATAATTATTAGGTCATACTTTAAGAACCTATACTCCACAACACTGGAAAAATCTAAAAGAAATTAATAATTTGTTTCATGAATGCCACTTACCAGAGATAAATCAAGATCAGATAAACAGTTTAAAAAGATCTGTAACCCCTAAGGAAAGAAAAGTAGTTATTAAGCATATCCTAACCAAAAAAATGCCAACACCAGACAGTTTTAGTGAAAAATTCTACCAGACTTTCAAAGAAGAGCCAATACCAATATTTCTCAAATTATTTCACAAAATAAAAACGGAAGGAACATTGCCAAGTTTATTTATGAGGACACAGTTACTTGATATCCAAACCATATAAAGATTCAACAAAGAGAATTACAAGCCAATGTCCCTCATAAACATTGTGATAGTTTGAATGTAATTGGTTCCCATAAGCTCATAGAGACTGGCACTATTAAGAGGTATGGCCTGGTTGGAGTAGGTATCACCATGTTGGAGGAAGTACATCAAAGTGAGAGCAGTATTTGATGTCTCCTCTATGCTCATTATGCCTAGTATGGACAGACTCCTTCTGCTCTCTGCCAATCACAATATAGAACTCTCATCTCCATCTCCTGGACCATTTCTGCCTGCACACTACCATGTCACACCATGATAATAAAGAACTAAGCCTCAGAAATTGTAAGATACCCCAATAAAATGTTTTTCTTTATAAGAGTTATGTGGTCATAGTGTCTCTTTACAACAACAGAAACCCAAGCTAAGACAAACATAGATACAAAAATATTAAAAAAAAATACTTGCAAACTGAATTCAAGAACACATCAGAAAGATCAGCATCAATGATCATCCCAAGATGCAGGGATGGTTAAACATACAGAAATCAGTCCATGTGTTTTCTTGGAAAGTTTTTTGTAATTATTGGAAATTTGAAGCAGGATTTTGTAACAATAGGAGGTTACCTCCTCTTTAAAATGATACCATGGGATTCAGTTCAATTAAATTTCCATTAATCATTTCAAATAGGCTGTGAAAAACAAAGCCCCAAAAAATCTGTCTAGAGAGAAGAATTGTTTATAGTATAGAAAATAATCATTATTTAGAGAAATTCAGATTTTTTAAGAGTGAAAACATTCAAGAAAAAACACCATACATTAAATTCTAGACTATAAGCAAGGGCATTGGAAATAATCACCAGGCAAGAGTCCTGCAGGCTGGACACTCCACCATGCCTCCAATGGACCTGATCATCTACAAGGTCCACTCTGATTCACAAACCCAAACATCCACCATGGCATTAGTGGCCCCTGGAAGCACAGAAACTGACTGGAGGAAGAGATGAATAGACAACAGTGAAAGAATACAGTCAATATCCTACAAAGCAATATTGCATCACCAGAACCTAGTGATTCTACAGCAGCAAGATCTGAACAGCTCAGTGCAGAAGAATCAGAAGAAAATGATATTAAAATAGCTTTATGAAGATGATAGAGGCCCTTAAAGAAAAACTGAAAAATTATCTTAAAGAAATTGAGAAAAAAAAACAAAAAATTGGAAGAAATCAGTAAGTCCCTTCTTGAAAACCAAGAAAAAACAAACAGGTAAAGGAAACAGTTTAAGATCTGAAGATTACAATAGATGCAATAAAGAAAACATAAACTGAGGAAATTCTAGAAATGGAAAATTAGGCTAAATAAAAAGGAACTAAGGATGTAAGCATAGCCAATGGAGTACAAGGGATAGAAGAGAGAATCTCAGGTATTGAAGATATGATAGAGGAAATAGATTCATAGGTCAAAGAATACTTTAAAGCCAACAAAGGCATTACACAAAAATGTCCAGAAAATCTGGGACACTATGACAAGACCAAAGCTAAGAATAATAGGCATAGAAAAAGAAAAGAATACCAGCTTAATGGCAAAGAAAATACATTTAACTAATTATAAAAGAAAACTTTTCCAAACTAAAGAAGAAAATACCTATGAAGATACAAGAAGCTTACAGAACATCGAATAGAATAAACCAAAAAGCCTCCTTGCCACAGAATAGTTAAGACACTAAATATGAAAATAAAGAAAGAATATTAAAAGCTGCAAAGGAAAAATGCCAAGGAATTGTAATGGCAGAGTCATCAGAATAGGACCTTATTTCTCAATGGAGACTCTGTAAGCCAGAAAGATCCAGACAAATGTTACACAGACACTAACAGACCACAGATGCCTGTCCAGTCTACTTTACCCAGCAAAACTTTCAATCACCATAGATGGAGAATTCAAAATATTCCACAACAAAACCAGATTTAAACAATACCTATCCTCAAGCCCATCTCTATAGAAAGTACTAGAAGGAAAACCAATCTCATCATTGCACTTTAAGGTTAGAAAGAACAGCCTAAGGCTTTCAAACAGCCAACTTTAATTTATCCAGTAGCCTTACAGTAACAACTGCCAAATAAAAGATGTCCCCACGGCTGTGCAATTGCTGAATGGACTCCTATGGAAATGTTATATTAAGGAGATTCAAGGAAGTAATAGTTTCATGCGGCATGCATTACATTTTGTAAATGAAATGCTGAAATCATGATCAACTTGTCTGGAAAGACTTGGTTACAGCAGTCTTGGAACCTGGTCCTCAATTACAATGGAGTACCTGGTAGAAAGATGAATCTAAGATCACTGAACAATGAAGTAGGGCTAGAGGCATAGAAATCTCCCAAGACCAACTTTTTGTAGAGGGATATTATGCTAATGTACAAAGTCAATTTCTATATGATGGTCACACCTTGGATGTATGCCATATAGCAGCTTTGAATGCTTAGGACAGAATTGGAGAAGTAGGAAAGAAAATTGAGTCATTTACTAAAGTTATACAAGACCCATAGAAAACCTTCACAGATTCTTTACAATGATTAACTTTAGCAGTATATAGAATGATACCAAAATTCAGAAGCTAGACGAATAATATTTGAATCTCTGGCTATTGAAAATGCTAATATACAGTGTAAAGGGGTAATTAGTCCTTTAAAGAAAAGATCAGCAACCTTGGAGGAATGGGTTTAAGATACAGTCAATATTGAATCTCATGACCATGAAGATGCTTAGATAGGAGAGGTTATTTCCAGGGGTCTGAAGAAAAATCAAAATGGCAAATATTAAAACTGCAGTAAACAAGGTCACCTAAAAAGGGATTATAAACATGATGTTCCTAGAAACAATGATTTTTCTAAGCATAATCCAAACAGAACAGCTTCTCTTCCAGATTTTGCAGAAGGTGTGGCAAAGTAAGGCATTGGACTAATGATTGTACATCAACAAAGGACAGTCAAGGTACCCTTTGCCAGTGAGAAATGCCTTGAGGAGTCTCTCACAGTTTCCTATGCCAAATTTGATAAAGTAGTTTTTCTGTCATCATGGAGGAAATTCCTTACCAGAACAATTAAAGAACAAAATGTCTATTGTAAGAAAACATACTGCTCAGGGTGATAGAAAAGCTATAGAAGAGAAAACAAAAGATTCAGGAGAAACTGTAAAGCAAATATTTTGGTAAACTTCTATAAATGAACAAAGACCAAAATTAAAAATACAAATAAATGAAGTTGTCATTGAAGGTGTTGTTGACACAGGTGCTGATATGGGATGTTCTTCTGTATATGTATTGTTTTAATGATTAGTGAATAAAGCAGTTTTGGTCAATGGCTTGCCAGAGTAAAGCCATCTGCAAAATCCAAACTGAAATATAGAGAGTAGACAGAGTCAAGCAGATTCCAGCCAGACACCAAGGAAACAAGGCATGTAGAAAATGAGGTAAGACCAGAGTCACATGGCAATACATAGACACACACACACACACACACACACACACACACATCACCTTATCGTGATTTTAATGGTCATAGAGAGTATTGATTTATTCTAGAATAAGGCTTCTTCTTGCTTCCTGGACATGATTTCTGGTCTGAGTCTCTGTCAGATAACTAGGGATTAAGGTTTTCTACTCTGGATGTACATAACGAAGTATGGTCCTTTAGCCTCTTTGAGTTCTCTTGCATATGACATTGAAAATCTTTAAATTATCTGCAGTAAAAAAAAAGGCCATGACTAACAGTAAAATTTGAAGTCACCAAAAGGAGGATGGAGGCCCACAAAGACGATTCAACCAGGACTGCTGATAATGCCACTTTACTGACAAACATAAACTAAAGATCAGTTTTGGACTATAAACTACTCAGGAAAGTTTTGAAATGGCTAGCTGAGATTATCCAGGATCACAGACTACCATAGATAGGAATTGAGATAAGCCCCGAACTTTCCCATTACACAGAGACAGGAAAACAAAAGAAATAGCTATGCCTCCCAGGACTTGAGAGTTAACCCAAAGTTTTCTTTTCAGGATCCCCTACAGATACTTTTCCCCAGACTAAAGGAAGTAATTTTAAGAACATGATGCCCATATTCCCAAGAGGTTGGGAGGGTGGTTTTGGGTCTTTAAGAGGGATATGGATATTTGTTATTGTTTAGAGTGGTTGGTTACAAGTTATCATTGGTAATGGTCAGGAAAAAAAACAAAGAATAATAGATTCAAGGTTCTTGATTTGAAAAGACAAAAAGATGATATAGATATGATAGGATAAAAGGGTAGATTATTGAATCTCCTTTTAAAAATCAATTACTTGGATTTTTACTTTGATATGAATCTTTGTATATTGATACAAATTTGAGATTAATTTTGTTAGAACATACTGTACATATATTTCCAATCTTATATAAGGTATTATAACTATACAGTTCATTTAACAAATGCAAATTTCTAGTCTTTGAAGCTATTATTGCTAACTAATTAGGATATAAATAATTGAAAGTTAATAGTTAGTCATTTAAATCAAACTTGTAGTCATAGTAGGCATATTTTCAAGGTCAAATATATATTTTAGAAAGACAAGTCATCCTCAAACACTTTGGGGATCTACAGAATATGGCATTTAAGATGTTTTAGTAACATAAGTTCTTTTCTCTTTTATGACAACAAGACATGTCTGCTCCTGACAGCACCAATGTACTTCAGAGAAGATACCTGTTATCCCTTACATCAACAACTGGTCTAACCTCCAATAAGGTATGTATGGTTCATTAGTCTATAATTCCAAATTCTAGAATCCAATTCTTTACCTGCTGCTTTCCCTTGCCCTGTGTTACCATCCACATGGGTATATGTGTAAGCACACACATGAACATCTCTTCTCTTGATCTCTCCTCTCTCTCTCAGCAGCCTGGGAGATTCACAGTTTAAGTTCTAGGTCACTGTATTCCACATGACTTTGGAAATGGCAAAAATTGTCAAACCTGATTTCTAAATTCTTACAAATTATTAACTGCTATTGCTTCAGACAACAGACTTTCTTACAAAATATATAGATTTTAAACCATTGCAGCTGAACAACTTAAAAACCCCAAAATAAGAGTTTACAGAATAACCTTGAGATAAAGAGCAGCATACAAAAATCAGGGGAATAAAAGATAGGGTTTTTTTTAGGAGTGATTAAGTAAAGCCTTAAAGGCTTTGAAAGAGTAGTAAAGCAAGTTATAAGTTTCAGGAGGTCTCACTTATTTGTTGTTGCTCTCAGTGTCTGTGCTACTGGGGTTATATTTAGAAAGTGGTCTCCTGCATCCATGCACTGAAGGCTACTTCTCAATTTCTCCTCTGTCAGGATCAGTGTAATCAGATTATATTAAGGTCTTTAATTCATTTAGACATGAGTTTTGTTCATGGAGATAGATATGGGCTATTTTTTAATTCTTCTACATGTTGACATCCATATGTCAGCACCATTTCTTGAAGATGGTTTCTTTTTTCCATTGTATAATTTTAACTTCTTTGTGAAAAAATCAGGTGTTCATATATGTGTGTGTGGATTAATATCTGGGTCTTCAATTTAATTTCATTGGTCAACCTCTCTGTTTTTATCCCAATACTAAGCTGTTTTCATTACTGGCTCTGTAATAAAGCTTGATGTCAGGGATGGTGATGCCTCTGGAAGTTCCTTTACTGTACAAGATTATTTTGGCTCTCTTGGGGTTTTGTTTGACAATATGAAGTTGATTATTGTTCTTTCAAGGTTTGTGAAGAATTGTGTTAGGATTTTGATGAAGATTGCATTGAAACTAAAGATTGCTTTGGGTAGAATTGCCATTTTTATTATGTTAATCCTACCTATACAAGAGCATGGGAAATCTTTCCATTTTCTGGTATCTTCTTCAGTTTCTTCAAAGACTTAAAGTTCTTATGGAATAGGTCTTTCACTTCTTTGGTTAGTGTTACCCCAAGATAGTTTGTGTTATCTGTGTCTATTGTGAAAGGTGATGTGTCTATGATTTCTTTTTCAGTTTTTTTATCCTTTGTATATAGGAAGGCTATTGATTTTTTTGAGTTGATATTGTATCCTGACACATTACAGAAGGTATTTATCAACTGTAGTAGTTCCCTGGTAGGGTTTTTGGGGTCACGTATATATACTAGCTTATCATTTGCAAATAATGAAAGTTTGACTTCTTCCTTTCCAATTTAAATCCTCTTGTTCTCCTTTTGTTGTCTTATTACTGTATCCAGAACTTCAAGGACTATGTTGAAGAAATATGAAGAGAGTGGACAGTCTTGTCTTATTCCTGATTTAAGTGGAAATGCTTTGAGTTTCTCTCCATTTAATTTGATGTTGGCTGTCTGCTTGTTGTGTATTGCTTTTAATATGTTTAGGTATGTTCCTTGTATCTCTGATCTCTCCAAGGTCTTTATCATGAAGTATTGGATTTTATCAAATGATTTTTCAGCATCTAATAAGATGATAATATGGTTTTTATTTTTTTTAGTTTGTTTACATGATGGATTGCATTGATATATTTTTGTATGTTGAACCATCCCTGTGTCTCTAAGATGAAGCTGAATTGATCATGGTGGATAATTTTTTTTCTGATGGTTCTTGGATTCAGTTTGCAAGAATTTAATTGAGTAGTTTTGCAACTATGTTCATAAGTGATATTTGTCTATAATTCTCCTTCTTGAATGAGTTTTGTGTGGTTTCAGTATCAGGGTAACTGTAGCCTCATAAAAAGAGTTTGACAATGTTCCTTCTGTTTCTATTATGTGGAACACTTTAAGGAGTATAGGTATTAGCACTTCTTGGAAGTTCTGGTACAATTATGCACTAAAACCATTTGTGCCTGGGGTGTGTTTGGTTGGGAGGATTTGATGACAGCTTCAATTTCCTTGCAGTTTACAGATCTATTTAAATTGTTCACCTGGTCTTGATTTAATTTTGTATATGGTATCTATCTAGAAATTTGTTATGCCCCTTTTTCATTTCTGATTTTACTAATTTTGATTTTATTAATTTGAATATTCTCTTTCTGCCTATGATTAGTTTGATAAGGGTTTGTCTGTCTTGTTGATTTTCTCAAAGAACTGGCTCTTTCATTGATTCTTTGTATTGTTTTCTTTGTTTCAATTTTATTGAATTCAGCCCTCAACTTGATTTTTTCCTGTCTTCTACTCCTCTTGGGTGCATCTACTGGTGTGGGACAATTCTATATTCTGTCAATTATATTATAAATAAACACTGATTGGCCGATAGAAAGGCAGGAAGTATAGATGGGAAAAACAGAAAGGAAGTAGAGGACGGTCAATGAGAACCAGAGTATTCTAGGAAGAAGGAAGCTCTCTTCCCAGTCCTGCCCAGATCATTGAAGAAGCAGGATGTGACCTGCCCTGCTGTAAAAGGTACTGAGTCATGTGGCTAACATAGATAAGAATAATGGGTTAATATAATCTGCAAGAGCTAATAAGAAGCCTGAGCTCATGGGCCAATCAGTTGTTTAACTTATGTAGACTTCTGTGTAATTCTTTGAGACCTACTTGCTGTAGGAACTGGGCAGGACAGAAACCCCGATAAGCAGGCTCACATGTTACAGTATACTTCTTTTTGTTCTAGAGATTTTAGGTGTGCTGCTTAGTAACTCACTAGTGTGAGCTTTCTCCTCTTTCTTTATATAAGCATTTAGTGCTATGAACTTTCCTCTTAGCACTGCTTTCATAGTGTCCCAAAAGTTTAGGTACATTGTGCCTTTAGTTTTGTTGAATTCTAGGAAGTCTTTAATTTCTTTCTTTATTTCTTCTTTTACCAAGGGATAGTTCAATAGTTCACTATTCAATTTCCATAAGTTTGTAGACTCTCAGATGGTAGTTTTGTTGTTAGTTTCTAACTATATACTATAGTGATCTGATAAGATACAGGGGATTACTCCAATTTTTTGTATCTGTAGAGGTTTGCTTTGTTACTGAGTATGAGGTTAATTTTAGAGGTCTCATGAGGTGTTTTGAGAAGAAGGTATATTCTTTTGTGTTTGGGGGGGATGTTTTATACATAGATGTCTTTTAAGTCACTGAGTCATGACATCTGTTAATTCTCTTCTTTCTGCTTTAAGTTTCTGTATAGTTAACCTGTCCATTGGTGAGAGTGGAATGTTGAAGTCTCCAACTATTTAGTGTGTGGGGTTTGATGTGAGATTTATGCTTTATTAATGTTTCTTTTACATATGTGGGTGCTCCTGTATTAGAGAGATAGATGTTCAGGATTAAAACTTCATCTTGATTGATTTTTCTGTTATAAGTATAAAATGTCCTTATTCATCTCTTCTGATTAATTTTAGTTTGAAATCTATTTTGTTAGATATTAGGATAGCTACACCTGCTTGTTTCTTAGGTCTATTTGAATGGAAAGCTGATGCAGGAGTCCCCTTTGTGTGTTGCTTTTCTTGGTTAATGAATAAAGAAACTGCCTTGGCCTGTTGATAGGGCAGAACTTAGTTAGGAGGGGAAGATGGAACTGAATTCTAGGAGGAAGAAAGCAGAGTCAGAGAGACACCATGGATCCACTGGAGACAGATGCTGGGAATTATACCTGGTTATCCACTGCCATGTGGTGATACATAGATGAATAGAAATGGGTTAAATTAAGATGTAGGAATTAACCAATAAGAAACTAGAGGTAATGGATCAAGCAGTGATTTAATTAATACAGTTTCCGTGTGGTTATTTTGGGTGAAAGCTAGCCAGGTGACTGGGAAAAACAAGCAACTCACCCCCTCAAGCAACAATTGGCATTCCAATGTGGTCAACTATATCCTTGTAAAACTTGAGAAAGTTTAAAAGAATATTCTAGACACAAAAATTCAAAATTTAGCACAGCTTCTTGCTGTTTGCTGGTGGTGTGCTGCAACTCCTTTAAAAGAGAGGCTTTCCTGATTCAGCCTAACAGGAAAAAAAGCCACACAGTTTTGAACTGCTGGCATTCTGGTTTGTGCTGCTAGCATAACCTCTGGCTCTTTCATGCAAAGGGTTCAGCTACAGAACATTTGAGTTCTGTTTGGGAGCAGAGTACTGTGACTTGCTTAATGGTGGTGTGGACTGGTTGTATGCCTAGAAGTTGAATGGTGTGCATGGTTCAGAGGCAAGAGCAGCTCTGCCATAGTAGATGGGGTGGGGAAAGTAGGCATTGATGCATCACCCTGAGCAATGATGCAGCTTAAGCATTTTAAGGAGTGCTCCAGGACAGTAAAGACTTACAGATACACAGTAGGACAAATTTAGACATAAAAGACCTATAAATGGGTTACAATGTTGGATAAATGTATGTAGGCTTGGGAGAGAAATGAAAAAGAATATAGAGAGTCATAAAATAAAGTTAATGCTTTAATAAAGAGTAAGATCTTTAAAGAGGCAGAGTACAGATAGTCATAGGTTAAAAGGAGTAAAGTAAAGTAATCCACATAAAAATGGAAAATTCAAAGAAAGTCTGAATTATGTATATTGTGTTTTTTTTGAATTCTTAACTGTGAAGGAGTTAAGTACAGAGAGACATTTCATTGTATGGGCTGCTAAGCTAAGCAAGCATATATGTTCTCAAGGTATATTGATTCCAAAATTTATGTCTAAGGATATGTTGCTTTGGAAAAGAGGTTTTTCTTTTGTTTCCACAGAAGATGAGAACCTGTGGAATACTTCCAGAAAATATGGTTTGATAGACCCCTTAAAGGTCACTGTGAATACCCTCAAAAATTACTTTGCTCACCTGCTGACTGAGATGAACCTAGCACACAGGATATACCATAAGAGATCTGATTAACAGTGCCCCCTCAATCAGCAGGAAGGAGTATGGACAAAACTATGCCCATATTCCCAAATATTGTTTATAAATGTTCATTTAAATTTAAAAGGAGAAATGCCATAGAGATTTGCATTGATATGGATCTTGGTTTATTGATACAAATTTATGGTAAATTTTGTTATGTGTATGTGTATTTTTGATCTTGATTAGAGTATTGTGATTGTGTAGCTCATTTAAAAATATAGTGTATAATTAAGAAATATAGTGGAAAGGCTTTGAGTTTCTCTCCATTCAGTTTGATGTTAGCTGTCGGCTTGCTGTATATTGCTTTTATTATATTTAGGTATGATCCTTGTATCCCCAGTCTCTCCAACACCTTTATCATAAATGGGTGTTGAATTTTGTCAAATGCTTTTTCAGCATCCAATGAGATGATCATATGGCTTTTTTCTTTCAGTTTATTTATATGATGGATTACATTGATAGATTTGCGTATGTTGAACCAGCCCTGCATCTCTGGGATGAAGCCTACTTGATCATAATGGATAATTTTTCTAATGCATTCTTGGATTCGGTTTGCCGGTATTTTATTGAGAGTTTTCACGTCGGTGTTCTTGAGTGAGATTGGCCTGTAATTCTCTTTCTTGGTTGTGTCTTTGTGTGGTTTTGGTATCAGGGTAACTGTAGCTTCATAAAAGGAGTTTGGCAATGACTCTTCTGTTTCTATAGTGTGGAATACATTAAGGAGTATAGGTATTAGCTCTTCCTGGAAGAAATATAGGTTGATAATCATCTATAATTGTCAAGCTTATAGTTATGTTAGTAAGATTTTCTAGATGTCTTTAGATCTATTTCAGATGGGTAGGGATTCTTCATACGTTTCAATGACTACAGAATATGGTATTTAAAATGTTTTGAGAACTTAGGACTTTTCATGATAGTGAGACACATCTGCTGCTTGTAACAGGGAGGAGCAGGACTGCTTTTCATCCCAGCCACCCTGCTAGCTTGTGCCCAAAATAATCACACAGAAATCATATTCATTTAAACACTGCCTGGTCCATTAGTTCTAGCCTCTTATTGGCTAACTCTTACATCTTGATTTAACCCATTTCTAATAATCTGTATGTCATCATGAGGTTGTGGCTTACCGGGAAAAGTTCAGTATGTCTGACCTGGCAGTCCATGGTGGTTCTCTCTCTCCCTTTTTCCCAGCATTCAGTTCTGTCTACTATGCCTACCTAAGTGCTGCCCTATCAAAGGACCAAGACAGTTTTTTTATTTAACCAATGAAAGCTACACATAGAAGAACCTCCTACACCAGCTCCTGGTAGCACCAATTACTTTGAGAGAAAGATGGAGTTTGAAGGGCTCCTTGGTTATTTGGGCAAGAAACTTCTCTTGCCTGAACTGTTGAACTAGACATTTAGTACCCACAGAAAAAATGACTACTGAATTTGTCTAAAGGTGAGATGATCCTTCAAGGTTCCTGCTACATGAAATATTATGTGAGACATTCTGCAGGATACCAAAGAAAGTTACTGAGCTGTCTTTGAAATCTCCTGCTTCATGAAAATGTCTGCTGGATACTATGGGCCTGAAGGCCAAAGATGGATGCCCCAATGGTATAGAAAAACTTTGGGTGACTGTTGAGGTAACGATATGTCTCTGTCAATTCTAGAGTTTTAAAAAGTTGCTAACAATGTACTTCCTGTTTACTTAGGCAATATTATATCCTTTGGGAGTCTTTGATAGAGTTGACAATAGATAGATAGTTATAGTTATAGTTTTCATTAGCTATGATAAAATATAAAGTAAATAGAAATATTGTAACTGTAATTCTTGCTTAATACTTGCTATATGTAATTTTACTATGTTAAAGTTAAAACCTTTTTTATTTAAACAGAAAAACGGGGTCCCCTCTATGTGTTGCTTTTCTTAGTTAATGAATAAACAAACTGTCTTGGCCTGTTGATAGGACAGAACTTAGATAGGCAGTGGAACTGAATTCTGGGAGGAAGAAAGCAGAGTCAGAGAGATAACATGGATTCGTCAGAAACAGATGCTGGGAATTTCACCCGGTAAGCAATGTCCATGTGGTGATACACAGATGAATATAAATGGGTTAACTTAAGATGTAAGAATTAGCCAATAAGAAGCTAGAGGTAATGGGCCAAGCAGTGATTTAATTAATACAGTTTATGTGTGGTTATTTTGGGCATAAACTAGCCAGGTGGCTGGGAAGAACAAGCAGCATACCCTCCCAAGCAACAGAAAACCTTTTCCCAACCCTTTACTCTGAGGTAATATCTGTTTTTGAGGTTCAAGTGTGTTTCTTGTATACAGCATAAGGTTAGATCCTATTTTCGTATCCATTCTCCTATCCTGTGTTTTTTTATAGGTGACTTGAGTCTATTGATATTAAGAAATATTACTGACCAGTGCTTGTTAATTCATATTATTTTTCAGTGATAGTGGCTGTGTGTTTTTCCTCTTTGGTCTGTGCTCATAGGAGATTATCTATTGCCTATGTTTATGTGGGTGCAGTTAGCTTCCTTGGGATTCCTTCTACACTTTAAATTAAATTTTTAAGTTAAATTCCTTGGGGATTTCCTTCTAATACTTTCTGTAGGCCTGGGTTTTCGGATATGTATTTTTTACATCTGGTTTTGATATGGAATATCTTGTTTCATCCATCTTTGATGATTGAAAGCTTTGCTATGTATAGTAATCTGGTCTTGCATCTATGGTCTCTTAGTGTCTGAAGTACATCTGCCCAGGACCTTCTGGCTTTCATAATTTCCATTGAAAAGTCAAGGGTAATTCTGTTAGGTCTACCTTTACATGTACTTGATATTTTAACTTTGCAGCTCTTAATATTCTTTCTTTATCCTGTATGTTTTGCACTTTAATTATTATAGGACAAGGGGACTTTCTTTTTTGATCCAATCTATTTGTGGTTCTGTAAGCTTCTTGTATGTTAATAGGGATATTCTTCTTTAGGTTCGGATCATTTTCTTCTATGATTTTGTTGAATATATTTTCTGTGCATTTGAGCTGGAGTTCTCCTTCTTATACCCCTATTATTCTTAGGTTTGGTCTTTTTATGGTGTCCCAGATTTTCTAGATGTTTTCTGTTAAGAACTTTTTGGAAATAATGTTTTCTCTGATCAGTGAATTAATGTCCTCTATAATATCTTCAATATCTCTTATCTCTTGTATTCTGTTGGTTATACTTGCCTCTGTAGTTCCTGTTTGTTTACCCATATTTTCCATATCCAGAATTCCCTCAGTTTGTGCTTTCTTTATTGCCTCTATTTCTGTCTTTATGTCTTGAACTGTTTGCTTCATCTGTTTGTTTTTTTTGGGGGGGGGGAGGTTTCTTGAGTTTCTTTCAGGGATTTATTAATTTCTTCCCATTTTATTTGTCTTTTACTCCATTTCTTTTTTTTATAGGTTCAAATCTCCTTTTATTAACAAGGTATTCTCTACAGCAAATGGCAGATAAAGAACATTTGAAGTGGCACTGTACCAATGATGCATGATTTTTTTCTTTTCTTTTTTTTTGTTTTTTTCCTTATTTATTTATTTAAAGAATTTCCACTTCCTCCCCTTCTCCCAATACCCTCCCGCTCCTGCTACCCCCACTCCCTCTCCTCCTCCCTCCCCATTCCCAAGAGCAGTCAGGGTTTCCTGCCCTGTGGGAAATCCAAGTTCCCCCCCCCCCCCGCCCCGCTCCCTCCAGGTCCAGGAAGGTGAGCATCCAAACAGACCAGGATCCCGAAAAGCCAGTCCATGCAAACGAATCAAGACCCAGTGCCATTGTCAATGGCTTCTCAGTCAGCCCCCATTTCAGCCACATTCAAAGAATCCGGTTTGATCACATGCTCATTCAGTCCCAGTCCAGCTGGCCTTGGTGCACTCTCATTCAATCAGTCCCCTTGTATCAGTGGGTGAACGCACCCTTCGCGGTCCTGACTTCCTTTTTCATGTTATCCTTCCTTCTGCTCTTCATCTGGACCTCAGTCCAGTGCTCCAATGGGGATCTCCGTCTCTATCTCCATCCATCGTCGGATGAAGGTTCCCTCTGGTTCTGCTTTCGTTGCTCACGATCTCCCTCCCTCTGCTTCTCATTTGGACCTAGGGAGTTAAGTCCAGTGTTCCAATGTGTGTCTCTGTCTCTATCTCCATCCTTCGCCATATGAAGGTTCTGTAGTGACATGCAAAATATTCATCAGTATGGTTAAGGGCCCAGGCCAGTTCAGGTCCCTCTCCTCTGCTGCCCAGGGAACAATCTGGGGACCTCTCCTTGGGCCTGGGAACCCCTCCAGAATCAAGTCTCTTGCAAACCCTAAAATGGCTCCCTTAGTTGAGGTATAAACTTCCCTGCTCCCATAGCCATCCTTCCTCCCTCCCCTCTCCCATTCCCCCAAGCCATCCCCAATCCTCCTCCTCTCCCCTCTCCCTAACCATCGCTCCTTACTTCCGCCCCTGCACCCCCCCCCCCCGTGCACCCAAGTTTGCCTGGCAATCTTGTCTGCTTCTAATATCCAGGAGGATAACTATATGATTTTCTTCAGGTTCACCTTCTTATTTAGCTTCTCTAGGATCACTAATTATAGACTCAAAGACCTTTAACTATGGCTAGAATCCACTTATGAGTGAGTACATACCATATTCCTCTTTTTGGGTCTGGGTTACCTCACTCAGTAAAGCGTTTTCTATTTGCATCCATTTGCATGCAAAATTCAAGATGTCATTGCTTTTTCCTCCATTTCTTTAAGGGAGTTTTTCATTTCCTCTTTAAATGTCTCCATCATCGTCATAAAGTTATATTTAAAATCATTTTCTTCTGTTTTTTTCTGGGTTAGGATGATCAAGTAAGTCTTCCTATTGTGTGACTGCTGGGTCCTGGTGTTACTATGTTACTTTTAAGGATGTTGGATGAATTCTTGCATCAGTACCTACCCATCTCTTTCTTCAGCTGATAATGGCAGTGTCATTGGGCCTTAGTCCAATCCTTGCAGTGGGTGTCTAAGTCTTTGGTAATTGTTCTTGGTGTGCTCTCTACTATCAATGTCTATGTCTCATAGGGTTCAGTGGATGGGGTGGGTATTGGAGCAGCCTACCTACAAGAAACTCTCCTCCTGGCTGCCTAGAGAAGCCAAAACAGTTGGGGGAGGAGTCCAGGGTTTTGCTTCACTCTGGAGGTCCTATAGAGTGGGGTGTCCTACCAGGTGGCTGGTCACTCACCTCTTGGTCCTCTCTGTATTGTAGCAAGCTGTGTTTTAGAATTCCTCCAAGGTTGCAGTATAGGTGACTTTGGGAGTGAGATGGGGCTTGTAGCTTGCAGGGTTTGATGGATGAAAGGAAGTATGGGGTAAGTTACCTGCAGGATACTCTACTGCTGGCTGGCTAAAGAAGTCAAATCTATAAGTTTTCTTGTAGCTATGTTAGCCACACAAATTTACATCTGACTCAGTTGAATGTGGTCAGTGCCTGTTTGTTCCTGACCAGTCTTGAATGTGTGAGTTTATTATTTATTCCCTGTGTCTTGTTGATAGCTCAAATATTACTGTTCAAATAGCTGGCAGTGTTCAGAATTTGCCTCAGGAGTTTCTGGACAGTGAACCTGTTGTAATAACAGAGTCATATGTCCATTTAGTTATAGATATTAAAGTTATTTTATGCTGTTCTACCCTATTAAAAATAGCTATAGGAATCGTATATAGTTAAAATCTGTAATAATAACTCAAAATGTATAACTCCATATTGAAACTGTTCTGGGAAACAAAATGTGGTTTGTCACCATCTTAACTTAGTACAACCACATGTGCAGTCACCATTAAGTACAGCCACATGACAGTCAGAATTTTAATTAAGGCTGGAAAAGAGGGAAGTTCTGTGACTTCATTGATATCATAATTAAAGATGGCTACATGGAATGGGATGACTAATGAAACAACAGAAATATTGTGGATTATGACGGATTTTTGGATAATAATTCTTGTCCTGTCTTGTCCTGCTCCTGGAAACAAGATTTATGAAAGATGGAATTTAAAACAATGCTGGTTTGCAGAGCTATTAAATCTGCACCTCCATATACTCAAGGACAGAGATGTACCTTGTTGGCAGCCCTTTGGTAATGTAAGAGTAAGGCTCTTAATATTGACTTCAGACACACTAAATTGTTTACACTGTTGAAACTTGGCTTTGTCTTGAAGTTCCCAGTCTCTTTGTGGACTGTACTCATGGGTTAAAAGTCTTATCTTGATATTAAAAGAACTTCAATTCAGAAATTGTTATTTCTTAAGGCTAAACTAAACAGGGATAAGGATCTAAAATCCTTATCTTAACTGACAGTCACCTCCTAAATGATCAACTTCTTTGATACGTTCAGATTTAATTTCTCAGAAATGTTTTTAGAGTTAAGCCTAAATCAAGTAACTAGAAACAGACAACATTTATCCAGTTTAGATGTACTTAACAGATAATGATCCTCAAATGCTTCAGAGATCTGAGAATATGATATTTAAAATGTTATTAAAAATGGTTTTCATGACAGAGACATGCCAGCTCCCAGCAGCACCCCTATCTCCTCCAAAGAAGATGAATGAACACAGAAGATTCTCTACCTAGAGTTTGCTTTAAACATAACAGATCCAGTCACAGAGCTGAAAAAACTGCCTTTCATCGAAACTATTACGAAGACTTTGTCCAGACTGTGGACAAGCAAGAAACTGGGGAATTAATTACTCCACTTTGCTAAGACAAGGTAGGCTGATCACTCCAAATTCCTACTCCACAGAAAAATCTGTCAGGTCTTCTGGGCCTGGCAGCTGAAGACTAGTGCTGCCCTAGGACCTCTCTTCCAACATCGACCATGGAGGTACCTGGGGTAACTGTCCAGGTATCCAGTAAGTTTGTGTTATTTTTAATAGTTTCTGAAGCTGCTTGGTATGCACTTCTGCTTACTCAGGTGAAATTTTTCCTTCCCAGATCTCATGGTATTTGAAAGGCTACTGACAGCTCCACCAGTTTATCAGTTCTCCCCTTTGTCCCCCAAGGCTACAACCACTTTATTAGTTCATTAAGTTTCTTGCTAAAAATACAGGTAGGTTTTCCTTGTTCACAGGCTTCATAGTAAAGGACAAATAGGTTTCAGATGAAATGTTTCACTAAAGGACCATGAAAAAATGATTTAAGATATAAAAATGCAAGTTATAAAGATCTAAGTAAATGATTTAAGGAATGAAAAGATGTTTTGGACTTCTGTACTCTTCCTATGCTATTAGTACACTAGGATTTAGGAGGTTCGGAGTTTTAACATTGATAAATGGAATCCTGGGAAACTAATTGAACACCAAATATTTACTATTCAGTCACAAGCTCAAGATTTTAAATTTCCTTTGGTTGTCTCCTAAGTATAGACTTAAAGGTGTGTTTCATGAGTCAAAAAGTGGGCTCTCCAGATATAGGAAAAGGGTTCATGCCTTCTAACCCAAAGCCATAGTCTTTGTTATGGCACCAAGGTATAAATCTTGACAGCTGTTTTACAGATACCTGCATGTTCCTGGGAAAGAATTGAGCTGTATTTCGGAATCTCTTCTTGGTGGAAACTGATATCGAGTCGATTCACTCCACAAATTTTCTAAAAAAAAAAAAAAAAAAAATTCATCAATACAACCAAGTCACATATCCATTCCCTTTTCTCTGGCAGTCTTCACTCTTCCCATGGCTAGCCCTGTTCATGCTGAATCTTTCCCAGTAATCCACTGCCATGTGGCAATATACAGATTAATATAAATAGGTTAAATTAAGATGTGAGAGTTAGCCAATAAGAGACTAGAACTAATGTGCCAAGCAGTGATTTAATTAATACAATTTCTGTGCAGTTATTTTGGAGCTGAGCTAGCAGGGCAGCTGGGAAAAACAAGTGGGCCCCCTCCTTACAACACTCCTCTTCTTCCTCCTCGTCTTCTTCTTCCTCCTCTTTTTCTTTTTCTTCTTCTTAACCCCTGGCTCCCAATCTTTCTTTCTCTCTTTCATCTTTCTTGGTATTGAGTCAAAATGTGCCTCTATTCAGGACAGTTCCTGGGATTAAAAGCATACGTAATTATGGCCAGCAAAATTATGGATTTTAGAAGAGAACCCATTACTATCAATCTAATACATGAGTATATTTCCTATCTGCACTATAAAACATATCCCTGTACCACAGATAAGTGTTGTTTTTACCTTTTGTCCAAGAACCTTCTCTTTATTACAAACAGAGACTATTATAGAAAACCAAAAATGTCTATAATGCACAAATCAATTACTCTTTTGGAGCTCAGCTCCAAGGAACATATTTATGACACAACTGCTGCACATAAGACTCATGGAGCGTTGTAAAAGAAGGTACAGAAGGATTTTAAAGGTGATATTGCTCCTCCTAGAAATGACAATCTATATTCGTGATGCATCAACAACATAGCTGCCTTAGCAAGGCCTAAACAATGACAATCAATAGCCATAATAACAAGAATGGAAATTCTGCAGGGTCCTACCCCTAGACCAGGAACAACAGCAACTAATGACTGCTGTGAGGAGAATTGGCTTCTTAAAGAGAAGAACCCCTTAACTGATTACTCAATACAAAGTGGTTAGTCATGAATCAATACACACACGAGTCATACAAAAAGGACTCAGCAGGTTATATTTATTTATTTGTGCATTTCTATATGTAACAAGAAGAAACAAAATAAGGTCTTTGGTTTAAGAAGGGAAAAGGGGGTGCATGGGAGATCTTGAAGTGAAGGAATATATTATCATTTGGAAGACAAGAAAGTGATATAATATTTTAGTTATAGTTTATAATAATAAATAAAGAGCCAAGTGAGGTCCAGGAAAAAACATGTGACTGATTAGTGTCCTAATTGGGAGACTTTTAAAAATTAAATTTTTATTTACTGACATATAAATATATGATATATATACATATTTCAATTCAACATTGTGAATTATTCCACTGTCAGTGAAATATGATGCCCAAAGACTTTCAATTAATGATGTCAAGATCACAGACAACACTAGAGCTGACACCATTGTGATTCTACAGTTTAAACATTTTCAACCACTGTTGCATTCTTTTAAAATGAAAATAATAACATGGCATTTTCTACCACCACGTATGACTGTGAAAACAATATCCTTTGCATTTGTAATAGACAGAAAACTAATACTGGCACAAGAACTGATGAGCATTTGTTTAGTTGGAGATAAAATTAAATGGTCATTAAGTGAGAGAAGAGAAAAAAAGACTTTTAAGTTATCAAAATCTACAGCAATTTCAATAAAACATTTAAAAGTGTTTGTAATCCAATGACCATCATCATAATAATAAGTGATGAATAACTTAAAGCAGAAAAATACACATTCAATGTATGCTTTGGAATTTTACATAAAATAATTTCTTGAATTAAAAATTTGAGTTTTGAGGGTCAAGATTATCAACTTGGGACAGGCCATTTTTTTCTTAATAACTTTTGAGACATAATATAGTCAAAATGCCAACGTGCCTGTATTCCCACTTTTGGGGAGGTAGAGAAAGAACTAGGATTTGAGCATAATTTTCAGCTGCACATAGAAAGTTCAAACCCAGTCTGAGTCACAAGAATAAGACCATATGTCAAAAACGAAAATAAAATCTTAATTGTTGATATATAACAAAGATACAAATGTAATTATTGTGATGATGGAAAATGACACACATAAAAAGAGCAATAAGCCTCCTTCACTTCAAATATACACTATGCTATAAACAGAAGTAAAATTAAAATTCTTCTGTACTAACCAAGAGAGCTTCCCCAAGTTTAATCCCAGAACATTCAAGCAAGAGGCAGGAGGAAATCTATGACAAGATTCAAGGTTCTGACAATTATGTGCAGCATATTCTATCTGTATATGCCTGAGTTTGTTTTTAAAAATTGATTTTTATTGAACTCTACATTTTTCTCTGCTCTCCTCCCTGCCTCTCCTCTCCCCTTCAGCCCTCATCCAAAGGTCCCATGCTCCCAATTTGCTCAGGAGATCTTGCCTTTTTCAACTTTCCATGTAGATTAGATCTATGTATTCTCTCTTAGGGTCCACATTGTTGTCTAAATTCTCTGGGATTGTGATTTGTGGGCTGGTTTTCTTTGATTTATGTTTAAAAACCACTTCTGAGTGAGTACATGTGATAATTGTCTTTCTGTGTCTGTGATACCTCACTCAAAATGATGTTTTCTACCTCTATTCATTTTCATGCAAAATTCAAGATGTCATTATTTTTTTTTTTTGCTGTGTAGTACTCCATTGTGTAAATTTACCACATTTTTTTTAATACATTTTTCAATCAAAGGGCATTTTGGTTGTTTCCATGTTCTGGCTATGACAAACAATGCTGCTATGAACATAGTTGAACACATGTCCTTCTGGCACAATTGAGTATCCTTTGAATATATTCCCAAAAGTGATATTATTTGATCCTGAGGAAGGTTGTTTTCTAATTTTCTGAGTAATTGCCACAGTGACATCCAAAGGAGATGTAACTGTTTGCATTCCCACCAGCAATACAGAAGGGTTCCCTTTACCTTACATCCTCTCCAGCATAAGTTGTCATCAGTGTTTTAGAAAGAGCAGGGATACAAGGAACATACCTAAACACAATAAAGGCAATATGTAGCAAGCCAACAACCAACATCAAACTAAATGGAAAGAAACTCCCAGTGATCCCACTGAAATCAGGAACAAGACAAGCTTCTCCACTTTCTCCATATCTATTCAATACAGTTCGTGAGGTCCTAGCCAGAGAAATAAGACAGCAAAAGGAGATCAAGGGGATACAAATCAGAAAAAAAAAAGAAGTCAAACTCTCACTATTTGTTGATGATATGATAGGTTAAATAAGCAATCCCAAAAATTTTACCAAAGAACTTCTACAACTCATAAATACTTTCAATAAAGTAGCAGAATACAAGATTAACTCAAAATAATCAGTAGCCCTGCTGTACACAGATGATAAGAGGGCTGGGAAAGAAATCAGAGAAATATCACCTTCACAATAGCCACAAAAAGCATAAAATATCTCAGAGTAACTCTAACCAAACAAGTGGAAGACTTATATGACAAGAACTTTAAATCTTTGAAGAAAGAAATTGAATAAGACACCAGAAAGTGGAAAGATCTCCCATGCTCTTGGGTGGTAGAATTAACATAGCAAAAATGGCAAACTTACAAAAAGCAATCTACAGATTCAATGCAATGCCCAATAAAATCCCAGCAAAATTCTTCACAGAACTCGAAAGAATGATACTCAGCTTCATTTGGAAAAGCAAAAGACTCAGGATAAAAAAAACAACCCTGTACAATAAAAAAACCTCAGGAGGCATCACAATCCCGGACTTCAAACTCTACTACTGAGCTACAGTGCTGCGGGAGCTCCTTCACCCAATAGCCTTTAAGCCCTTTCTCACCGTCTTGTCTGAAACAAACCTGACTCATTTGGGAGGTAACCTCTCTATACTGAGAGAAAAGGAGCAGCCTTATGTCTGAGGACAAAGGGACCTGAATGAAGCTGAGCAAGCCCACTATGTGGACATTTATTTACTTTGAGAAGGATATAAAAGCAATTAATTTATGGAGCCCCCTAAGCAATATTGTGTGAGATTAATTTCCTAGTCATAAAGTCCTGTCCCCAACACACACACACACACACACACACACACACACACACACACACACAGTTGCACACATAAGAGAGAGAAACTTTGGTTCACACTTATAGACATCCACAATATACAAATAACAACTCAAAATGTGTCAGAGGCTTCAAGAAAAAACTTAATGTGAAAAATATCTTTGTGTTAAATAAAGTTCTTCAGTGCAGCATGAAATTCATGTCTCATAAAGCAACAGATTTTCTAATTGGACTTCATTAACATGGAAAGATGCTGTTCAAATACATTATGAGAAAACTATAGAGCAAGACACATATAAGAAGAAAATGGTTGCAAGAAATATGTCTGGTGGGAGACTTATCTAAAATATATGAAGAAATTTCAAGGTTCAATTATAAAATAGCCAAACCAATAAATTTTAAAAGTGGTGAAAATCTGAATAAGTATTCTATTTAAAAAGAGATAACTGTCAAATAAACATACAAATATGCTTAGTATCATGGTTATTAGGCAACTACGAATTGAATCACGTTAAGAAAATATCACACATCATATAATAATCAATGTTAAAATTTCTAATCACTTCATACACTACTGAGAAATGGAACAATGAGAACACGGGTGCTTATTCTTGGTGTGGGTGTAAGATTGACACAACTAATTTTTATTTAAAAAAAAACCTTTGATGGTCCCTTAGAAATTTAAACATATACATACCTAGTGTTCCAGAAAGCCATAACAGTTTTATGTGGTAGGCACTGTCAGAAAAGTACTCAACTATTTATTAATAAAGTACATCACTAGAAACAGAATCTACACTGTAGGACATTGCTCACTACTGTACCTGTTCGCCACTTACACAGTGGAGGAGGAAGTGGTGTGTATGGTTCTACTGTGTCCCATACATGATGACATGACTGAATCATGGGCAGCGTGCAGTGCTTTCTTTTTCATTTTCATTGTTATTTAATTATATTTATTTATTTGTTGACAACTGAGATTGGCCATCATGGGGAAAGAAGGTGCGTGCGTGCGTGTGTGTGTGTGTGTGTGTGTGTGTGTGCGTGTGCACATGCATAAGTGTCTATGTAGGTAAGTAGATAAATGGCTGTGTGCCTCAGAACAAATGTGGAAGTTGAAGGACAGATTGCCACAGTTGTCATTCCTTCCATATTGGTATCAGAACTAAACTCCGGTTTTCAAGCTTGACAGAAAGAGCCCTACCCTCTGAATCATTTTGCCTGTCCTCTTTCTCATTACAAATTAAATATATCTATTTATATTGACTACCGTGTGAAAATTTGGTACACATTCATATATATTATTTAAGGCTTGAATCGGAAAATTTAGTGTTTCAGTCTCCTCAAACACACATCATTTTTTATGGTAAGAGATTCTAAACTCTCTTCTAGTTTGTTGTAGACTACATAAAGAATTACTAAACCTACAGTCATAATACTTGCATTGTTATACAACACTAAAGCTTGTCTCTCTTATTTAATAGGATTTGGGTGTTCATTGACTAGCCTCCCACCTCACTCCTCCAATTCCTTTTCTAATTTCAAAAATTTAAGTACATTGCGACTGATTTCTTTTCATATTTTATTCGCTTATTTTGCATCTACCTCTCTCTCTCTCTCTCTCTCTCTCTCTCTCTCTCTCTCGCTCTGTGTGTGTGTGTGTGTGTGTGTGTGTGTGTGTGTGTTTGCCTATTTTCTTTATGGACATGGTGCAGAAGTCCATAAAGGCCAGAAGAGAGTGTCTTATCCCCTGGATCAGGCTTCACAGGTAGTTGTGAGCTTCTTGATGAGTTCTTGAACCTGGGTTCCCTGAAGAAGCAGCAAGTGCCCTTAACTGCTGAGCCATATCTCCAGCATCACCCATCTTTTCTAATATCTAATGGCCATCATTCTCTTGTGCTTGATCAGACTTGCTGTCTTCTATGATAACACATTTTAATATACCTGGACTATTTACTAAAATCCCAATGGCCTGGTTTGTGAAGGGTGCTGGTGGGGGGGGGGTCTGACAAGGGGTTTTCTTTCGTGGGGGAGTTTAAAAGGTAGTACTTTAAAATCCATGCTAATGACCTGGTAATTGTTTTAATGGATTTTCAATGAAGTGTGAAGTTCTCTGATGGCTTCTCAACAAAGTGTGAAATATGGTAAAGTATGTGAGAAAGTCACTCTCTTGTCTGCAAATTCTTTTCTCTCTGTGGGTAGAATTAGGAAATATTCCTAAGTGCCACTGTTGCCGAATATTCCTTTGCACTGTGTGAATATATGTTGCTGTAATTGGTTTAATACAGAAGCCAACAGGCCAATAGCTGAACAGAATAAGGTTAGGCAGGAGAGTCAGACTATGAGAATGCAGGGAGGAAGGAAGGCAGAATCTGGAGTCACCAGCCAGGCACAGAGGAATCACGAAATGAATTGTCATGCCAATAAATGTACTGCCACGTGGCAGAGCGTAAATAGGAATATGGTTAACTTAAAATGTAAGAGCTGGTTAGTAATACATCTGAGCTATTGACTGAGCATTTGTAGTTAATATAAGCCTCAGTGTGTTTATTTTAGAGTGGTTTCAGGACAGGAAAACTCCGCCTACATGTCACTTGGTCTATGCTGTCAATATCAAGCCACCTAGGGTAAAGGATTATGATATAGTCTTTCTCAGTTGTGTCAAGAAGATGGGACATGGAAAGGGAGGTCCACTCTCTGACATGGAATCAGTCTTTTTTTTTCAAAGGAAAAGGCACTGTGGATCCACATCCCGTGGTTGAGAAGTCTATCTCTTTTCCTTTATCTGTTTTGCCCAAGGTTTCTTTTATCCTATCTCTCACCTGGAAGGGTGTCCTGACTAGTCTTGTCAACTTTATATAAGCTAGAATCATGTGAAAGGAGGAACCTCAATTGAGAAAAATGCTTCCACAAGGTCCAGTGGTAGGGCATTTTCTTAATTAATGATTGATGGGGGGGGACCCAGATCTTTGTGGGAGGTGCCTTCCCTGAGCTGATGGTCCTAGGTTCTATAAGAAAGCCTTGGTGAGCAAGCCAGTAAGCAACACTACCCATAGCCTCTGCCTCAGCTCCTGCCTCCAGGTTCTTGTCCTGTTAGAATTCTCGCCCTCCCTGGTTTTGGTGATGAAGTGTTACATGGAAGTGTGAATGAAAGAAACCATTTGTTCCCCAAATTGGTTTTGGTCATGATGTTTCATTGCAGCAATCGTGACCCTAAGAAAGGGTCTTTCACTTCCCGTTCCTGACATGCTCTGTGGAAAGGACTGAACTCTCTGTATCTGTCTCATCCCTCCAATTCTTGTGAGAGAACATTTCCAAGTAACTGACACTGGCAGTTTCATTGAGATTTCCTGGGTGCTAAGGTATTTGGGGGCATGCTTTTATGCTGAGAGAGATTCAGGACAAAACAGATTTTCTTATTATGTTGAAAGGGTAGCAGACACAGTTCTCTGTGTTACTAAAACTTTTGTTGGGGTTTTCTTCAGTGGCATCTAAGAAATTTGGAAGACATAGGGTGGTCAAATGTTTTTTCTTCTAGTCTCTAAGGCTTGGAGTCTATGCCTGTTTTTTTGTCAGCTCCTTAGTAGGAATGGTGCTAAGTCTACTGAAGCCACTGAAATCCCTTCTCTAGGGTGGAATTCAGCCTAGGGCAAGGCCCTTAGGCCCTCATCAGTACGTTTTACGTTGATGTTATAAATGAATGCAGCTTATAGATATGAACTCCATGGAGGTCTTTTGTGCTGTGGTGGAATAGCAGAGTGGGACTGCTTTGGAAAGGGACCAAAAAGTAGAAATTTGCATATAGGGAGTTTATTGGGAAGAGGCAGGAATGCATGATGGGAATATCTGAGCTATGATAAAGTTGCAATAGGCCTCAGCCCAACCCATGCAGAACTCTTGATTTGGGGCGGCCATGCAGAGTTACTCCTAATTGGACCAGGACTTTTCATGTTCACATTCATTAGTCATTACTTACCAGTTGCCCTGGGAATAGTGTAGTTTGTAATGAGGCCACCTCTGACAGAGTTACTTGGGAAGAGTTTGGCAGAGTTAATTATTGTTCTAGCTTCGTTTCTGTTGCTGTGATAAAATGCCCAGACAACAAAGAACTTAGGGGAGGAAGGGCTTACTTGTCTCACAATTCCAGGTTACCTACCATCATCATTGGGAAAGTCAAGGCAGGAGCTTCAGGCAGCTAGTTCTATTATATCCAAGGGCAGAGAGAGAACAAATGCAAGCGTGCCCAGTCCTTAGCTAGGTTTCTCTACTCCTAGACAGTTCTTGAACCAAATTTAGACACACCAGTGATATGCTCTGTCTCTGTATAGATGAAAACACATGTGATGTTTGAAATACTGTTCTACTTCATATTGACAAGATTTAATGTAAATTAGAACATTGGATTTTGCTGATAAATATGCTGAATTTGTAACATGCACACTATGAGGTGCCCTCAGTGGTCCTCCAAGTCCTCTTTAAGCTTTAGACCAATGCTGGAGCTGCAGTGGACTGAGGTGGCCTTCTTTTTCATGTGCCATGCCTTTCTCGCTCTTAGGAAAAGCTGACTCTGATGCTCAATATCCACAACAGCTCTGGGCTAGGCAGTGCTGTTCCCACACTCAGCTGGAGAAACAAATATTCTGAACTAAAAGCAGAGGTAATGTGAAACCTGTAAATTGTTTGTAGCAACTTCAAACAAGACCAGAGATGACAACATAATGCTAGACTCTTTATGTAAGTTTGCAGCCTTACGTTAGCAGTTTGGCTAAGGAACAAAGCGAGTTCTGTCAGCATGGGGTTAGAGCTAACCTTTCACTGGCTTCTGAGCTAAAAACCTGATCAGGGTCTGGAATATTTCTTCCTTCAGACAAATTATGGATTCTAAGTAAAAATATATTCTGGAAAATATTTGGTGGTGGGAGGGCTCAAATCCACCTCTCTGATTGCCTATGCTGTGCAAAAGCGGTCACGGAAGGTGGACTATAGACAGAGACACACTGAACACCATTGCTTGCTTTCTCAGCCTTCATCTGATTGAATACCTCTCTGTTCTTGGCCTTTTGCCTCACTGTACCAGATTTCTGGAGCTAAGCTGCCATCCAGCTGGGACTTGACGTATGACTCCAACCCATTCTGTGCACAGTGGCACCAATCACAAGGAAGGACTGTTTCTAGGTGGGTGGAGAATTGAACTCAGGATTATGGAAGAGCAGAAAGTGCTCTTAACTGCTGAGTTATCTCTCCAGCCCATGCTGTTACAGAGAAAGGACCAAAAGAAAGAAGTGGAAAGCTCCTCTTTTCAGCCCTTTTAGAAAGGAACTTAAGGCTGAATTCCTACGAAGGGCAGTTCTCACCACTCAGTTGTCTGCTTGGCACTACATATTTAATATTCATAAAATTCCAACATGAATGTTCTCAGGACAAAATCAGAGTCTGCACAAACTTTCCAGTTTGGCTAGGCTAACTGTCTAGGTACTCTCAGAGATTCATCTGTCTCCATCTCTCCTCTCCAGTTTTAGGTTTGAATCAGATGAACATGTTCTCACAGTAAACACTTTACCTACTGAACCACTTTTCAGTCCTGCTGTGTTTCTTACCATCAAGCTATTGAACTAAATCATTGCCAATGATGAATCTTAAATTTTTTCCTAGGAATTTCTCCCTCTCTTTTAAGTGTCTGTCCTCATAACTATAATAAAATATCCCTTAACTGTTAATCTACAATTGTTATTTAACCAAAAAATATTTCAATTCCCTTCTTAATTTAGGTTAGCCTTTTTGTAAGACATACTATCAAAAATGCTGCATAATTTATATCTACAGCCTTTTTTTCTATTTCAAACCCCCATTTGCACAGAAAAGTGACACATTTGTGATTCCTTGGAGAATATTACTATTAAATCATCTCCTAGGGTCATTCTTTTCCTTTCCAGTCAATGATACAATAAATCACACCCTGGAGTTTTGTAGACGATGCTGAAGCCATCTTTCAGAACTCTGACTAGAGTGCTGTTTTTTGCAAAAGCTCCACTCTCTGTCTTGGAGAACACAAGGTTCTCCTTTCTAGATGATGCTCCAGTGATGCTCCTGGCTCGCTTTGTTGTGTGGTTCTGGTTCTACCCATTAGCTCCACTTTATCCTGTCCCATCTCTCAGTTTTTACATGCATTGCTTGCTTGCTTGCTTGGTAATGGTTCTTGCATTTATTTCTTTAATACATGCTTATTGAGGGACTACTCTGATACTGCATGCGTTTCCCTCAAGGTGACTTTTAGAGGTTCCTGTCTGGAGATCCGTATACTCGTGAAGTTCTGTCTTGCTTTCAGTGTTCTGTCAAGGGCCGTGAATTCAGAACAGTATGTGGCTTCAAAGTTATTTCCGATTGGTGAAGGCCAGCATGCGCATAGGGCTATGCTCAGGTAGTAGAGGGCTCAGAGTGACAGAGAGGCAGAGAGATGCCACTTCTGTCAAAGTCTGTCAAAGATCAGTGGTTTTATCAGTAGAAACTGCTACCTACAGTTGATGATTTAAATCATTGAGGAAAATTTAGGCCTACTCCAATGAAGGAGAGGAAAGGTGTTGAAGCAGAGGAAATGGCGCGAATACAGTTTGGTGGTTCAGATAGTATTTTAATTATAAATATATATAATTTGATGGTGCTTTCATGCAATGGGCAGGGCAGAAACGAGGGTAATGACAAGGAGAGAAAAGAGGCTCTTGGAGGCATGCAGTACATGAACAACTTCATATGTCATGGCAGGTTGATTTTTATTCTATACACAACAGGGGCCACAGTAAAACTGAGTGGGAGAGGATATGACTGCAAGTTTTAAAATCATATTGCAGAGGCTCGGGAAAGCACATCGGAGGGGAGTGGGTTCTGGCATATGAAGTCAGGTTGAAACTGGTTGCTGCTGTCCACGGAGACCTGAGGATGACTGGCATCTGGATGAAGGCAGAGTTGAAAGAAGGGGTCTAGCTAAACATTCTGTAGGAAATGATTGTTGCGGGAGTGGAGTAGATTGACTGTCATTCACCATGAGCAGATGTGGATACAGCCTCCACAGCTGTACCTGGCGTGAGAAAGCCATCATTCTTGCTGAAATGATGCCCAGCCTCTCTGAACACTGTCAGTACATTAGGCATCTGATCCCACAGGGGCCGTGGTCACATGATGCCAGTTTTCCTGCAGTTGGTCCAAAGAATTTCTTTACTCACAGAATTTTCTATTTTCTTCTCAAGAGTTTCTGAAGTTTAATTCCAGTGAGGAGAGCTGTCATTTCTTCCTAGACAGGAAGCTGAACTGTCTTTTCTAATACCCCGGGGGTTTCTCAACTCACAAACCTTTCATTATAAGTCCTTTTTTAACTTACAGGGAAGTTACAGGGTTCTCACCCTATGCCATCCTTGCCATTCCCTTCATGTATTTGAGCTTCTGCCCTTGGTACATGAGCCCCTCAAAGAAATCTGCCTCCATAGAGGTCATGGAGCTGTTCTTTGAATTTGAAGGGTGGGTCTCACTAGAGTGGATGTTGTCTTTGCTCAAGAATGTTCATAAATGTGAATTGTGTAGAAACTTCCATACCTGCCTTAAAAAAGAGTGAATATTTTAAATATTGATTCATGAAATTATTTAAAATATTTATTGAGAAACTACTCTGTATGCTGGTGCTGGGTTAGCTAATGCTGTCCCGCCCCCTCCTTTCTCTCTCTCTCTCTCTCTCTCTCTCTCTCTCTCTCTCTCTCTTTCTCTCTCTCTCTCTCTCCCCCCCATCAGATGGTTGGGAGATCAGGCCATGGATCTGGGTCATTGGAGGCTTATGGCAGGGAACAGAGATCTACCTTGAACCTTGAACAATCATAAGCGGGGGTGAAGCAGGAGATCTAAGCCATTGCATTGAAAGGCAAAAGTTGATGTCTAAAGCCCATATGTAGGTGAGGTCTCCAGAATAAAGAGAAAGAATTGGAAGACAAGAGATAGGGCCAGGCAGAGATGACTCCAAATAGCTGAAGGTTAAAAGCGTGAGAAGCCATGTATACTAGAACACATGTGTACGCTCAACACACAGGATGTTGAGACAGAAGGACAAAGTACTTAAGACCACTCTTGGCTACACAGTGAATGCCAGGCCAGTAGTCTGGGGCTACAAATTGAGACTTAAAAGTATCCATGATTAGTGAAAGCAGGGAGAGATGACTTGGTCCTTGATGTGCTTATCCTACAAGCATAATGACCTGAGTTTGAACCCCGTATGTCAAAAGCAGATGTGGCTGGCACCTGTAATCCCAGTGTTGGAGATGCAGAGCCAAGTGGATCCCTGGGCTTGATGTCCAGGAGTCTAGCTGAATCAGCAACCTACATGCTCAGTAACAGTCCTTGCTTCAGAAAAACGAGGTGGGTAGCAATTGAGGAAGACATCTGATGTTGTTCTCTAGTTTCTACTTGAAAGTACACACATGTGCATATGTACTCCTATCTTCATGTGCACACACACAAACATGAACATCCTTCCCTCGGACACATACAAAAGAGAGTTCAAGAACACTGTTGCAAACACCCATGGGCATGAAAGGCCAGGTATGTGTGATAATGGGACTTACATCTAGATGTTTCCACTGGCTTAAAAGAACATGGCTGTACTATCAAAGTGTGTGTGTGTGTGTGTGTGTGTGTGTGTGTGTGTGTGTGTGTGTGTTTCATAAAATTTACTTTCTTCCTGTGGGAGATAAAAACTGTGATGCTTAATCCGATTATTAGATGGAATTCACAATCCCCTGGAAAACATACCTCTGGGTGTTCTCATGAGGGCTTCCTGAGAGGTTTAACTGAAGTAGGAGACCTATCCTGATTGTCTCCTACTTTATTATCACAGGGGTTTGGGTATGTTGATACGAATAAAGTGAAAAAGGAGAAAACTGGCTGAGTACCAGCACTCATCTCTATCTGCTTCCTGGCTGTGAATTCTGTGTGACCAGCTACCTGTTGCTCCTCCTGCCACACCTACAACTTTTCCTGCCATGATGGACTCTTTTCTGAAAGCATGAACCAAGTCACACACTTCTTTACTAAAGTTGCTTTTGCTGAAAAATTCTCAAAAGCAATGAGAAAAATTTCCAACACAAAACCCAAAACAAATGCAAGCAAAGACCAGCAAATGACAGCATTGTATCGAGTACACTACCATATGGTTAGGAGCCCAGAGGAAGCACTTAGCACAGGCTAAAGTGGAAGCTCACTGAACGAAGGCATTAAGTTGAACAGCATCCTTGCCACAGAACCTTAATTCATCTTAATTCAAACAAACTCACCATGACTTCAACAACTCCAAATCCTCTGTATTCTCTATGGCAAACACGATCAAGAAAGTTACCTTCTGTATTTCTTCTCAGGGGCCAGCTCCTTCAGGAATGTCCACACAGGGAGATACCAAGTCACCATTTCTCCCTCTCCTTGGAGCTTGTGTACAATTACTTGCTACTGGTAAGTTACTTGAATCCCTACTAGGCCAAAAGTTCCATCATGTATTTATCCCTCACTGCTGATTGCACCAGATGTCCAGGCCTCAAATGCCCAGGTATGGTGCAGAGTGCTTCAGTTGGGTGTTTATGGCTCTTAGATAGCTGTTATCACAATCAAGCTTTTCATTTGTATGATTTGGAAATATTACCTTTCACTACCTTTTTGTTGGCACCCAGGCAGTCCAGGAACTCAAGCGCTCCTTCTGTAGAGTCAGGTTTTCGTCGGTGCTTCTCTGTGTGTCCTCTTCATCCTTTCTGTGTCTACTTCTTTCCTCGTCTCATCACTTCATTTGTCTTCAGATTTATAGTGTGTGTGTGTGTGTGTGTGTGTATGTGTGTGTGTTCACACGTGTGTGTAACTTTCCATAGAGGTCAGTCAGAAGAGGGTTTCCTATGCTCTAGAGCTGGAGTTAAGACAGTTGTAAGCAAACCAGCCTGGGTGCTGGGAGCTGAACTCTTTGGCTCCGCAAGAACAGCAGCACCCTTAACGACCAAGTTATCTCCAACTCCATCCCGTCTCCCTCTGTATTTTCTGCCTCATTTTGATGCCTTTGGTAGCCATTTTCAAGAATTTGTTCACATGACTCTCAGTCTATGTTGACCATTAATACACTATTTGCTATTGTATTTGACAATGTATTTATTTGTGAGTATTCTTATACAATCCATGTGTTAAACTGTTCAATCTTTGTTTCTAAAAGTCGATAGTATGTTTTTCTACACGGAAGAAATAGGATCAGACGTGAGAAGCACATATGGACATACGATGCAATCTCAGCTCTCCAGATTTTCTGTGGGATGCATTAGGTTATTCTGCTTGACCTTTAAAATCATCAAGTACTGACATTGATACTTACTTTATAGTCTATAACATGTTTCTAAATATTATTTATTGTGAATTTTGTTCTTTTATACAAGTTTTGAATATGATTTTATTGCAGAATCCAATGGATCTTAGATAAAATAAGCAGGGAGTAAAACCTAGATATCCTAACTCCCAGACCAGTGCTCACATCCCTATGGCAATAGAGAGATATCAAAGGAAGACAACCCAGTTTTTCCAACCAACAGAGTGAGGACCTTACTATCCAGGAAGGAACACAGAGAAGTTAAAGCAGATCTAAACCCAAGAGAATAGGAATAACATCCACTGTGAAATAAAATGACCACACCATCAAAAATCACCTTTACTTTAATCCACTATTGGTATGCGAAGTCCTTCTGTATATGTGTTGCTTTTATTGATTAATGAATAAAACTGTTTCGGCTAGTGGCTTAGAAGAATAGAGCTGAGGGAGGAATTAAACTGAATGCTGGGAGAAAGAAGGCAGAGTCAGTGAGTTGCCATGGAGCTGCCAGAGGAGAAAGATGCAAGTTGTCAACCAGAATCTTAGTGGTAGGCCACAAACCTCGTGGTAAAATACGAAATAGTAAATATGGGTTAATTTAAGATGTACGAGCTACCTAGAAATATGCTTAAGCTATTGGTCAAACAGTATTGCAAGTAATATAGTTTCTGTGTGTTTAATGCAGTACTGGGCAGGACAGAAACCTCTGCCAACACAGATGAGGGTTGCAGGGCACTAAATTCCCCAGTGTGTAGATATAGTTTGGCCTAGTTTACTCATTATGGTGCATTTCATACCTTCTTAGATATCATATATTTCAAACTTATTTTATAAAGTCACATTTTTAATTAAAAATCTCTCTGTGTGTTGTGGTGTGTGTATGTGTGTGCCTGTGTGCATGTGTGCTTGGAACCGTATCTCAAATTAAACAAAGCATGAGATGAGTTGACTGTATTGGGCCAGAAGTTCAAAGAGGGAAGCTGAGGCCATGTGTGGCAAATATTGCAGTAAATTTATGGGTCCGTGACCTGATTCAGCAATGGAAAACCCAGATTAATATTCCTGCAGTCCCAGAAACTCATAATTCTGGAAAAGATATTATATGTTACTATACACAAGGTCAGCAACTATTCAGACTGTGCAAGAATATAAAGGAGGTACCAACAGCCCTACCTTTAAAATGGTTAACTGAGAAGCCTATATGGGTTAAACAGAGGCCTCTAGTTGAAGATAAGTTGCAGGTTTTAGAACAGTAGGTACAAGAGCAACTAGATGCTCACCATATTGAAGAATAAAGCAGCCCTTGGAATTCTCCTGTATTTGTTATTATCATGAAATCTAATAAATGGAGAATGGTGACAGATGTAAGAGCTGTCAATAAGGTAATTCAACCTATGTGCCCTCTACAACATGGATTTCCTTTGCCTTCTCTATTACCAATAGGATAGCCTCTTATAGTTACTGATTTTAAAGATTGTTTCTTCACTATACCTTTACAAGAAAAGGACAGAGAATAAATTTGTCTTTACAGTGCCTACTTATATTAATTCTCTGCCTACTAGGAGATATCAATGGACTATCCTCCCACAAAGAATGCTCAGTAGCCTCAGACTGTGCAAATACTTTGTAAGTTAGCCATTGTAAATAATACATAAGCAATTTCCTAAGTCTATAATTTACCATTACATGGACGGCATTTTGCAATCTGATTTGAACATGGATGTTTTAGAAAGAATTTTTGAAGAAGTAAACAAAGTTTTGCACAAATTACTCCTGAGAAAATACAAAAATATTATAAAATATGTTTTCAGAAAAATAGAACACAAAAGGCATAAATTATAAAAGACAAGTTGTGAAATCTCAAGGACTTTCAAAAATTGTTAGGAGACATTTCCAGTCTATGACCAACTGCTGGGATAACACCTGATCTAATAATTTGTTTAAACAAAACCTTTAGATAGTGATAAAGACTTAAATAGTCCCAGAGAATTAACAGCTGAAGCAGAAAATGAACTGACAATTGTTGAGGAGAAATTACAGGAGGCACATGTGGATAGGATGAATCCAAATCTTAATTATATTCTAGTCATATTGCCTTCCATAATTTTTCCTACAGGAATTTTAAGGGATGATATTATCGTAGAATGGATCTTTTTACCATATAAACCAAGTAAAAATTAAAAATTTATGTGGAAAAAGTCTCTGAATAAATTATAAAAGGT
Organism: Myodes glareolus; assembly: GCF_982192425.1. Lineage (NCBI taxonomy): Eukaryota > Metazoa > Chordata > Mammalia > Rodentia > Cricetidae > Myodes > Myodes glareolus. The sequence continues at coordinate 95,750,665 of NC_142026.1, read as the reverse complement.
AAATTGAGACTTCATCAATTAATAGGTATAGACCCAGCAGAGATTATAGTGCCTTTCACTACTGATGAAATAAAAAGTTTAAAAAAAGCAATGAACCATGGCAAAGAGCTTATGCTAATTTTTGGGGAGAAAATAATAGCTATTATCCCAAAAGTGATAGACTTAACCTTATAATGAAAACTTCTTGAATTTCTTGGAGTCTTCCCCAAATTGTACATGAGGCTTCAATAGCTGAAGCCTATACATTTTATACTGATACAAATAAATCAGGGAAGGCAGACTACAAATCAGAAAAATTACGTAAGGTGGAACAAAGCCCTTATAATTCTATCCAGAAGGCAGAATTATATGCTATTCTCATAGTGCTAAGGGATTTTAAAGAGCCCCTTAATATAGTTACTGATTCACAATATGAAGAAAGAGCTGTCTTGCATATTGAAACTGCTCAATTTATACTAGATGATACAGAATTGACCTCCTTATTTATCCAGGTACAAGACATAATCAGGAATAGGCTTTATCCTGTATACATAACACACATCTGATTCCACATGGGTCTACCAGCTCCTCTAGCACACAGTAATGCAGAAATTGTTCAATTATTTATTGGAAGCATGTTGCAGGCCTCAGAATTGCATTAAAAAACCATCTCAATAGCAAAGATTTAAAGGAAAGTCTTCTATTACATGGAAACAAGCTAAGGAGATTATAAAGAGATGCTTTACTTGTTTTTTTCTATAACCAAACACTGCCACCTGCAGGGACTAACCCAAAGGGTACTCAAAGGAATGAAATCTGGCAGATGGATCTGTTCCACTTTGTAGAATTTGGAAAATTAAAATATGTACACCTCACCATTGACACTTATTCAGGTTTTCAGTGGGAAACTACTTTAAGCTCAGTAAAGGCTGATTCTGTAATCACATGTTCATTAGAAGTTATGGCCATCATGAGTATACCTGAACAAATAAAAACAGATAATGGTACAACATTTGTCTCTAAGAAAATGAAGCAGTTTTTTGCTTAATATAATATTAACCATATTACAGGTATACCACACAATCCTACAGGTCAGGCAGTTATAGAAAGATCAAATCAAACTATAAAGGATATGTTAAACAAACAGAAAGGGATGAAAAATGCCCCCCAAAAAATAGATTATGTAATGATGCTTTATTAACCTTGAATTTTCTTATCACTAATGAAAAAGGGACAACAGCAGCAGAAAGACATTGGATAATAGAAAAGTTTTCTGAATTAAATCAACCAGTTTATTTCAAGGATGTGTTGACCTCACAATGGAAGCCAGGATATGTGCTATGTTGAAGAATGGTTTTTGTTCTTGTTTACACAGGAGAAGAAAACCTATGGATACCATCAAAATGAATAAAGATTCAGTTTGAAAAGGAGAAACCTCTTGAAAAAGAAAAATGACTGCTCATTCACAATGGTGACAACCATACAGACGGTAAGGAAACCTCATAAGGGTTGGGACAGGGCTCTGTTCTTGTCTTTATGGGAAAATATTCATCTTCAAAAAATTCAAGAGACCCTGGATATTTAAATGCTGACAGATGGAAAAATAACTATCCACTAAGGATCATCGAGGAAAAGGATCACTATTTTTGACATCAAGTAACTGATACAGATACCTTTAAACTGATACAGATACCTTTAAACACACACACACACACATGAATATATAGAGCTAGTTTTGGAGTTGGACAACATCTCTGTCTGCTAAATCCTCACATGTTGTTCAAAGAAAAATTCGGAGTTTCTGTCTCTTGTCAAGAGCCATTTGGTATGGGACAGAAAGAAAAAATAATTTAGAAAAAATTTTACTTTTCTTCATATCTATTTTTGTCTCTATTGTACCTTCTTTCATTGAATATACATTTGTATATGTCTATATAAATAATGTTTATGTTTTCCACAATAAAAAATTGAATTTTTGAAGTTTCCAAGAAGAAGATGAAGCCACACAACAAAGACTCAAACTGGTTGATATGATGCCATGATGCTGATAGTGCTACTATAAGACCTGTTTTGGGTACCAGCTGTTCAAGATAGTTCCAACTTGGTTACCTGAAAAAGTGCACTTTTTTACAACGTTCTAGACAGAGTTCCAAATAGGAACTTCAGAAAATACTCAGAGACTATTTGCAATTATACCAGACAGTAATCTTGGAACTTAACCATCATTGTACTTTCACAGGATCCCATAGAAAGGACATTACCCCATGACAGCTGGAAGTAATTCTAGAAGACGACATCCCCTCTTCCAACAAAGTTTGTCCTCAAGGTTAAGGACATCACTTAGTGGTTGATTATAATTGTTATAGGGTTAGGGATTGGGGGAAATTTTATAGGCTCAGGGATATCTTTTTAAAAAAAGGAAAAATTGGATGGGATAATAGATTAGGGTGATATTAGCTTACTCACACTAATAATAATGGTGAGTAATAAGTGAATACTTGTAAGTTATTATTTATAGGCAATTACATTGATATAGATTCTTATATATTGATACAAAGTTATATTATATTGAATATTGTGTGCATTCATGCTTCTACCTCTGCTTAAAACATTTTTATATATTGATATATATTTATCATATTACAATGTACATTTCTACCCCTGATCAAGATACTTATACATTGTCTACCTTTTGAGGTCATTGTCCTCATTTGTTGCACAGTTGTTTATTGTATAATATTCTAATATGAAGTCTTAGTCTTTATGTTATATAGGTATTAAGAATTATAGATCAATAATCATCTATGTTTGTCTTACTTATAGTTAGACTAATCAGGTTCTTTAGATACATAGAGATTGTATTCTGCATACATAGGAAATCCTCAACCACTTCAAAGAGCTATAGAATATGGCATTTAAATAACTTAGAGTTTTGTTGTGATGAGACACGATTGCTACTGGCAGCACTGATCTATTCCCGAGAGAATGTTGACTATTGAAAGTACTTCACTTGGAGCTTGTTTTCTTCTTGACAAAACTTACCTTTGAGCAAATAACTACCCATGCCTCAACTACTGACAAGATACATGGTATCCAGAAATTGATAAGCAGGACTGCCAAATTTTGCCAAGAGATGGTAAAATGGATTTGAAATATTTCCTGCCTCTGAAAATGGTCTGTCAGTTATGATAAGCTTTAGCCAAAGTTGGTTGCTTCAATGTTGCAAATGAGACTTTGGGTGATTACCCAGGTAGCCAGTTGTCTCTGTCATTTGTTGCATATTTTGGAAGTTGCTTGATTGTACTTACTGCTGACTCAAGTAATATTATTTCCCTTCTTGGATCTTCAATGGGGTTGAATTAAATAATTGTAGTTACTTTCCTCTCATGACTTGGCCAAGTTACTTATTATACAAGACTTAGACTAGTTATGATAGGATAATTATGGAATATATTTGTTCTTATTGTATATAATTTTGCATTAGACTTAGAACTCTCTTATTTAAACGAAAGGAGGAAGTGCTGTAGGAAGTCTTACAGTCAGTGGTTACCTACCCACTGCGGCATGACCTGTCATATTATTTATGCCAATGTAGAACATGCATCTGGCCTCTTTTCTGTCCATGGGATTCAGTTTTCTGTTTTCCATTCCAGCAGAGGATTCTGATTTGTGAGTCTACCTCTCAATAAATAACCATCTATTCCTCAATTCTGAGTTAGTGTGAGATTTCTTTAAAGTGTCTTTCTTCACAGAGGTATGCAGGGGATGCAGTGAACACATCAGAGGAGGTGCTCTGGGCTTAACCAATGCCAACTGGCATCTCTACACAATGGACAGAGCTGGTAGTCTTTACAAAGGCCCTGCAAGTGGACAGGGGAGAAAAATCAACATCTACACTGACAGCCACTATACATTTGCCACTGCACATGTACATGGGACAATATATAAAGAGAGAGAACTGTTAACTGTAGAGGAGAAGACTATCAAAAGTAAGGAGGAGATTCTAGGTCTTCTCAAAGTCTTATGGAAGCCTAATAAAATGGCCTTCATACATTGTCCAGGACACCACAAGGGCAATGGACCTATTCCCAGAGGCAACAAATTGGCAGTTAAGACTACCTGGGAAGTAGCAGTGCAGACTGACCCAGTCCTGGCTACAATCCTGGTAGATCCAGGGTTCCCAGCCTTACTTGAGGTTCCCAAATACACCCAGGAAGAACTGACTTGGATAGTCTCTCCCTTTGACACAATGTCTAGAAAGAGAGTGGCGTTCAGCTGGTTGTAAAATCATGTTACATATTGCAATTGGAGCAGAAGCTGCTCCAAAAGAGCCATCACTCTGCTCATATGAGGATTCAGAGAACACAAGACTTATTGAGGAACTCTAACGTTAAAATCAGAGATGGAGAGCAGAAAATCATGAACATATTTCTAATTGCAAAGTCTGACAACTATTCAATGCTGTTGCAAATTCTAAAAGCCCTGGGGCCTGACTCAGAAGAAAGAAGCCTGGTGTGTATTGGGAGGTAGGTTTCACTGAAGTCAAATCTTGCATGTATAGGTATAAATATTTGTTAGTGTCTATAGATGCCTTCTTGGGTTGGACGTAAGCATTCCCTGTCAAACATGAAACAGCACAGGTAATGGCAAAGAAGCTCCTAGAAGACATCCTGACCTACTAAGATAGGGTCAGACAGCAGACCATATTTTGTGCTCCAGGTGAGTCAGAGTTTAGCCACTGTCCTGGAAAGTGATTGGAAATCACATTGTGTGTATAGACATCTGAGTGCAGGACAGGTAGACTACATAAGTAGAACTCTAGAAGAGACCTTTGCTGGATTAGCCCTGAAGACTGGCAGGCTGAGTAACCCTCCTCCCTTTGCCTTGTTAAGGGTTAGAAACTTTTCTTACTAAATGGGACTGACACCCTTTGGTATCCCACCCCCTATCAGTTCCATCCTGCCAACAGAAGTCTTAGCAGAGTTGGATAACCAAGACATCCTTGACTCTATTGACTATACAGAGAGTCCAATGGTGATACAAACATGTACGGCCAAAGCTTAGGCCTTTTATGAGACTGGTGTTCTCCCTGAACTTCATAGGGTTCAGTCAGGGAACTGGGTCTATGAAGAGACATTGACAGGGAACACTAGAACCCAGGAGGAGGGACCCTTCATCATCAAGGTTGATGGTATAACATATTGGATTCACTATACCCATGCCAGACCTGCTGACTCCTCTTCATTCAAACAAAACTATGAGGGAGAAGGATGGGAGTCACTAAGGACACAGCAACCTGTTCAAAGCTGCAAATTCAACATTCCAAGCTGTGACAATTATTTTGCTGACTGTATGTACTGGGATTATGAGATAATCCCTCGGGAAATCCACAAGCCCCCCCCCCCAATTTGATTTGAAAACTCATAAGAACTACCCAGGGATATATTCATGTTAAGAATGTCATAACTGAGGTATCTAAGGCGGCCCCATTTGGCACTTGGTACCCCAATATAACTGGTATTCTCTACCAGGTCTATCCCCCCTATCACTTGGACGTAAGTCCTCATTTGCCCCACACTTCTACAGAATTGCAGCCCAGAGAACCACATGTTTTATACATGCCCACAACAAAGCACCATCAGAATTTGGAAAGACAAGCTAAAATGTGTGGAATGGGATGACTCCTACTGTGTCAGTTCATCTTGAATAGCTACTAGGTACTTATGGTGGTACCCTCCACTTCAGACAGATTACATCTCCCTAAAGTACCTCACCCACCCCCACCAACATGTAATAGAGAGATAGCTCACCAGCTTTAATCAATTGCAAGTAGAGGGCTTCCAGGAGCATTGATGTAACCTCATAAATATAACCTTTGCCAAGATAGGGCAGCAAAACAAGTTTGATGGATCAAAGGGTAGACTTGGGGAATCAGGCACTATGATAAGCTTCAATAGTTTGGATGGCCACCTGATCCAGAAGCTATAATCACCATAAAATTGCTTGTTGCCTATCCTACCACTGAAATAGTGAAAGGACCTAATCAAGTTAAGTCCAGGCCAAAGCCCAAGCTTGCCCCCATTTCTCAGTTCCCAAAACCTAAGCCCATAATCTCCAAGCCTACCATAACACCCCAATGACAACAGTCACCCTCTCAGCTGGCAGCACCATGAGAGTAACTCCCCAGATCTTGACCTCAGTATCTCTCACCATAATGTATTCTTTCTCTTTCTTGCTCTACCCTTCTGTTCCTCATCTGATATTGTTATTACTGTCATCATTTGTGTTAATGGCAGCTAACCACACTATCACCCCAACATGAGCCTAGTTGAGATGGACCTGCTTCTCCTAGTTGGTGTAAAGATCATTTCTGACTTCAAAATCTACTGAGCCCAGTTTAACAGCCTCTTGTTGGCTTTGTTATGACACTGCACCCCTTTATTATGAGGGTATTGCTATTATGGAAATTTTCACCTTGGAGACTAAGCATGACCAACATAGCTGGCAATTTAATGCCAGTTTTACCCTTCAAAAAGTAACAGGTCAAGGGCTTTTGTATAGGTGTCATGCCAAATGACACAAAAGTACTATACAATCAAACTTTAGTCTCTCTAACCTCCTAAGGATATCTAATTCCTCCTAATGATACAGAGTTGGCATACTCTTTTGGATTAGCACCATCTGAACTTAAAAATGTCCTTAATGACATCAAAGCATTTGTGTTTTGGCACAACTGTTCCTCAGGCTGGTTTATAACTCAAATCAGGAACTCTTAAATAGACTATAAAGCCCAGTCTTCGGGCAAGTTAGAAGAAAACTTACGTCTACTCTTATGCAGAGTATTTCCAGCGAGCTAATCTAGGTGGACTGGGAATGGGGATAGCCTCACCAGTTAACAAGAATCACCATGATTTCAGTGTGTGCACTGTTATAGTCATAGATATAGAGAGATTAGAAAATTCTATCTCTTGAGAGCAAAGAAAGAAATATTTTGATTGAGGGAGCCATTATGGAGTGAGCAAGAAACTTGGCACTAGAGAAATCTCCAGGAATCTGCAAGGATGATCCCAGCTAAAACCCTAAGCAATAGAGGAGAGGATACTCAGACTGGCCTTGCCCTGTAGTCAGGCTGATGAGTGTAGGTACCCAGGTCTTTTTCCCTTTTCTTCCTTGGCATTTCGCAGGGCTGTTTGACCTCTGGCCCCTGGAGATTCTGCACTAGCACTGGCTTGAGGGTAGCTTAGGAAGAACTTGGCTGTCTTTGTTATGGTAATTCCACCTGTAAACAAGGTTGCAGCTGTGGGCCCTACCTGCCTCCCCCACCCCCTCCCGTTAGCTGATTCTGCCTGAGGCGCTGGGAATGTATCAATCTATTCTACTGCTCCTGATGGGAGGGGGCCATGCCCTTTAGAACCCTCTTGCCTCCTGGTATAAATACCCGACTTGAGTTTAATAAAGGGCTTTTTTACTCTCTGGCAAGCGAGCAGGTCTCTTGTGTTTGTCTATTTAAACCCTTAGGACAGTGTCCATTCTCGTGGCCCTGGTTCAGGAAAGCGCGCTCCTGGATTAGGCCTGGGTATCCACAGAAAGTGCGGAGGCTAACAGATGAGTAACTTAAATGTCAACATAGAACCTTAATCCAGCAACTGATGAAAACAGAGACAGAGACATGCATCAGTTCACTCGACTGAGCTCCCAAACTTCAGTTAAAGAGTGTGAAAGATGGGAATATGACCAAAGAAGTCAAGACCATGATGGGTACACACACTGAAACAGTCTACATGAGCTAATGGGAGCTCACCAACCCTAACTGGACTGGGAAGGAAGAAGTATAGGACCAAACTAGTCCCTCTGAATGTGATTGACAGTTGCATGGCTGGGAAGACTGAGGGGCCACTGGCAGTGGCACCAGGATTTATCACTACTGCTTGTATTAAATTTTTAGGAAACTATTCTCATTGGAGGGATACCTTGCTCAGCCTAGATGTGGTGGAAAGGGCGTTGAACCTTCCCCAAAGCCATGTGCCTTACCGTTACAGAGGAGTGGATGGGGTTGGGATGGAGTGAGTATGTGGAGGGAATGGGAGAAGGGAAGAGAGTAAGAACTTGGATTGGTATGTATAATGAATAAAAGAAAGTTTGTTTTCTTCTTTTAAAATAAATAAATAAATAGAAAATTTCATCTCTCGCTTACAGGAATATCTAACATATTTGCAGAAGTCATGTTACAAAATAGAAGAGGCTTAGACATAATTTTTCTCCAGCAAGGAGGACTTTGTGTTGCATTAGGAGAAGAATGTTGCTTCTATATAGATAATTCGAGGGCGGTAAAAGACAATATGGCCAAGATGAGAGAAGAACTAGCAAAGCTTAAGAGAGAATGAGAGGCAAATCAGGGATGGCTTGAATCTTGGCTTGGCTGAGTCCTTTAATTTTTAATTGGGGCCCCTCTTCATATTGATCTTACTGCTGACTTTAGGCCCTTGCATTTTAAATAGGTTTGTACAATTCATGAAAGAGAGGCTTGGGACAATTCAGGTAAGGGTTGCCAGATATCAACCAAGGGCATCCAATGCTATGGGAGAAGATCATTAGCAGCCCTTTGCCAAGGACACTTGAAGGACATTGATGGAATTATATAACTTAGAACAAAAGCGAGACCCAAGATTTGTTAATCAACTATAAAAGACTGATTGATTTGGAATGAAGAAAGACATTGAACTGCTTGTGGGCTTCTAAGAAAAACTTGTGACCATAATGTGTTTTCTCATTATGGAAAGACTTCAAATGTTTTGTAAAATATGTCTGTGCGGTAATTCTTTTCTTGCATAGACATCTTGGCATTAGAAAGTGTAAAAGGGAAAAGAAAAAAAAGAGATAGGAAAAGAGATGTTGTAAAGGAAAACATTGGGAAAGAAATAAAAGGATGAGAAATGTTCACCATCATTAACCATCAAAGAAATACAAATCAAAAGAACTCTTAAGATTCTATACTACACCTGTCAGAATGTCTAAGATCAAAAGCACCAGTGACAGCTCATGCTGGCAAGGGTGTAGAGAAAGGGGAACACTTCTCTATCATTAGTGGGAGCAAAAACTTGAACAACTACCATGGAAATCAGTAATGATTATTTCACAAAAAAAAGTGGGAATAGATCTACTTCAAAAACAGTCCTGGGCATATACCCAAAGAACATCCTATTCCAAGAATACCTGCCCAATTATATTCGTTGAAGATTTAGTCATAACAGTCAGAAATTGGAAATGACCCTAACCAAACAAAGGATAAGAAATTATCATAAATAGAAAGTGGAGTAATGCTCAGCGTTCAAATAAATAAGACCATGAAATTTTCAGCCAAATGAATGGAAGAATGATAAAAAAATCATTCTGAGTGAGGTAACCCAGACTCAGAAAGACAAACATGGTGTGCACTTACTTATAAGGGGATATTAGCTATAAAGTAAAAAACAGTCATGCTGCCATTCACACATCCAGAGAGACTCAGTAACAAGGAGTGCTCAAGTGGGAAGGAGGGCACAGGAATATCACTGTGAAGGGGAACAAGAACAGATTCTTCTGGTGGACTGGGGCCTGATGGGGATAGGACTAGGAGGGATCAGGCTGGGGGCCATGAGGGAGAAAGTACTGGGAGACATGAATGGAACTGGAGGTCACTCTGGAGGCAAAGCTAGAAAACTAGTGAAATGGAAACGTCAAGAAAATGACCATAGTGAAGGGATCTAGTAATTGCCAACACAGAGTCTGGACTGGCCATCTGCTGTAACCAAGCAAGGCTTCTAGTAGAGGGATTGGGCCAACAATCTAGCCATAAAGCCCTTAACCCACAATTTGTCTTGCCTGCAAGATGTGCTGTGGTGAAGGTGGAGCACAAGGCATGGGAGTGGCAACCAGGTACTGGTCCAGCATGACAGCCAGTCCAGGAGAGGGAGCCCATGGCTGACAGTGCTAGAGGACAAGTAACTAGAGGCTAGGTAGCACAGATAACTGGAATAGAACCAGACGTCGATGAAATGATTTCCAATGATACTCTGCTATACACATAGAACATAGACTGCCATATCTATCACCATGCACAAAACTCAAGTGCAAATGGATTAAAGACCTCAATATAAATCTGACCACACTGAACCTGATAGAAGAGAAAGTGGGAAGTAGTCTGTAACGCGTGGGCAAAGAAGACCATTTCCTACGTAGAACCCCAGTAGCACAGATAATTAGATTAACAATGAATAAATGGGACCTCCTGAAACTGAGAAGCTTCTGCAATGCAAAGGACACTGTCATTAAGACAAAAAGGCAACCTACTGTAAAGCAAAGGACACAGTATTAAGACAAAAAGGCAACCTACTGAATGGGAGAAGATCTTCACCAACCCCAAATCAGACAAGGGCCTGATCTTCAAAATATATAAAGAACTCAAGAAACTAGACATTAAAACTCTTATTAACCCACTTAAAAAATGGGATACTGATCTAAACAAAGAATTCTCAACAGATGAAGTTCAAATGACCAAAAGGCACTTGAGGTCATGCTCAACCTGCTTAGCGATCAGGGAAATGCAAATCAAAATAACTTTGAGATACCATCTTACACCTCTCAGAATGACTAAACTCAAAAACACCAATAATAGCCTATGCTGGAGAGGTTGTGGAGTAAGGGGAACACTCATCCATTGTTGGTGGGATGCAACTTTTGCAACCATTTTGGAAATCAGTGTGGAGGTTTCTCAGGAAACTGGGAGTCAACGTACATCAGGATCCAGCAATTCCACTCTTTGGAATATACCCAAGAGATGCCCAATCATACTACAAAAGCATTTGTTCAACTATGTTCATAGTAGCACCATTTGTAATAGGAAACAACCTAGGTGACCCTCAATAGAAGAATGGATAAAGAAGGTGTGGAACATATACACTTTAGAGTTCTACTCAGTAGTAATAAAACAATGTCATCTTGAATTTTGCATGCAAATGGATGGAAATAGAAAACACTCTCCTGAGTCAGGTAACCCAGACCCAAAAACAGGAATATGGAATATGGTATGTACTCACTCAAAAGTGGATTCTAGCCATAAACAAAGGATATTGAGCCTATAGTTCATGATCCTAGAGAAGCTAAATAAGAAGGCGAACCCAAAGAAATACATATCATTATCCTCCTAGACAATGGAGGTAGACAAGTTCGCCAGGCAAAAGTTTGGAGCAGGGGATTTGGGGTGGGTTGAGGGGAAGGGGAGATGGGAAAAATCTTTCCTCTTGCCAACCAGGTAATTTGTCCAATTAATGCTGCTGTTGATTTTGTCTCAGATATCAGAACCAATGTTTGCAAGCTTTCTTTGAAAGTAGACTAGGAACCAGAAGCTCTCCAGGGAACATCCAAGCTTCTATTGCCTGACTGGGACTGCTGAGGCACCCAGCCTTGAGGACTGAAAAGCTAACAGTTGTAGAGCCCCCATATCTGGTACCTGAGAAGCCATTGTGAGACTACACAGGCTGCTCAGGTATTCATCTTCAAGTATGGAGTAACTATGGAGTTATCAATTCTCAGGTGTGATTCTGTTGTTGTTGTCTAAAACTGAATAAATTCACACACACACACACACACACACACACACACACACACACACACACACACAAATGCATTTAGTCACTGTCTTAAAAACTATTTTGTCCCTGCACGTAGATTGATGACTACCTTAATTGTCATCATAGGACATATATCCAGTAACTGGTGGAGGAAGAGGTAAAGATCCACCACTGAGCAACGGACTGAGATTCTGAGTCCAATAGTAGAGAGGGAGGAGTGATAATATGCACAGATGGATCAAGACCATGATGGGCAAACCCACGGAAATAACTGATTTGAGTTAGTAAAAGCTCACTGATCTTGAACTTTCAGCTGGGAAACCTGCATAAAATTAAACTATTCCCCTTCCATGTGGGTGACAGTTATATGACTTGGGCATTTTGTGGGGCCACTGGCCATAAACCCAGTATATATTTCCACTTTATGAACTGGCTTTATGGAGCCCATTATCTATGGGGGGTTATTTTGTTCAGTCTAGAAATAGGGAAGCTGGCCTTGTTCCAGCATCCACTGATGTGACATACTCTATTGACTCCCATGGGACGGCCTCACCCTCTCTGAGGAAAGGATCGGGAGTTGGATGGGGGTAAAGTGGAGAGAGCAGGAGGAGAGGTGGAAGAAAAAAAACTGGGATTGGTATGTAAATTTAAAAAGATTTATTTTAAAAATAAAATTAAAATTAAAAAATTAATTAACCATTTTAATTCATTATATGTAAGAGAATAAAAAATTCTAAGTGCATTGTTGACATATGTTATAAATAATAGTAACAATGCATTGCATGCAAGTATAAGACCAGTTTGACTTTATTAAATAGGTAAGGACATCTTCATCCCCCTTTTCTAGTGATTAATTGTTGGTTCAGATTTTCTTCAATGCTTGGTAACTTTTTCCTAATTAAAAATTCTATTCCTCCCACCTTCCTGACTCAGCAAAACCTGAAGTTTCATTGGATGAATGAATGTTTAACGTTTCATAATCCAAAATTTAGTTGTAGATGATAAAGAAAAATGTGCAGTACAAAGTACTCTGTGCAGAAATTTTTGTCCATTACAAAGCACCATGATTTGTGCTTTTAATGCACAGTGACAATGCTAACTGAGATCCAAACTAGGTTAATTTTTAAGTTTGAAATCATTTATTGACCTCATTTTAATTAATCAAGGGATAGTTTACTCATTTTCTTCCTTAATAAAGCTTGGTATTTAATGACTAAAATACAAAAGCCTATTAATATTGATACTATAATATGCCTTCTAATGAATGGATTTATATGTTTGTTTTGTACTAACATTAGAATTCTATTCTTCATTTATATTCCAGATAAACTTCAGAGGAAAGTTTTTCATGTTCTTCTCAAATATCATGTCAAATTTTTCATTCTGCTTCACTGTCAAATGATGTTTCCAGTCTCCAGTGGTACCTAATGGGAGAAGCACATGGACAGCAAACATGTACATGAATTTTTCTTGGACCCATGCAAAATAACTGTTAGTTCTTTGTTGAATTTGATACTTCCTCTTTATAGAAGGATGATCAGTGAAAGAAACATATGCAATAATACAATAAATACACTCTGAGTTCAGTGTACCATGTACCAACCAACCAGTCATAACAAATATTTAGCAAGAAGCAAATGCTTAGCAAATATGAATGCATGGGAAATTTTTAAAGTATATTTTACTTTATTCCAAGTATCATATGAAACAATCATATTAATCAATAAAATACAATATGTGTTTGAGTCTTCTATTTTATCCCATTGGTCTATATACCTATCTTGTGCTAATGTCATTCTGTTTTTATTATAATAGCTCTATAAAGTATTTTCAAATATAAAATAAAAATTCATGTACTATTATTCTTTTGACCATGATATTTTTGGCTATCTAGAGTATTTACTATTTATATATGAATTTTAGGATGGCCTTTTTTATATTTCTGAGAAATATGTTATGGGCATTTTGATTGTGGTTTAATTGGATTTACAAATTGCTTCTGGTAAGATAGTCATTTCTCTATCTATATTAAACATACCAATCTATCAACATGGGAGGTCTTTCCATTTTCTGATGTCTTCCTCAAACTCTTCACAAATTTAAACTCTTCATTGCAAAGGTCTTTCACCTTCTTGATTAGGTATGTTCCAAGATATTTTATTGCTTTTTATGCTCCTGTCAATAGGATTGTGTCCATCAACTGTTTCCCAGCCTGTTTGCTGTTAATGAATTGAAATGCTACTGATTTTTGTAAAATTGTTTATACTCTGGAACTCTGATAAAATTGTTATTTCTAAGGCTTTCTGGTAGAATTTTGGGGGGTTCTGATATGTATAATATATCATAATCAAATAGGGATAATATGGCTTCTGCTTTTTCCATCTGTATCTATTGAATTTCCTGCTCTTGTTTTCCTTATTGCTTTACCTAGTCTTTCAGACACTATGTTAAAAAAAACAATGCAGATAGTAGACAGCCCTGTCTCATTCCTGGCTTTAATGGGATAGCCTAGAGTTTTTTCAATTTGTTAGCTCTTGGTTTAACATATGTAGTCTTTACTATATTGAGAAATATTCCACACTGTTCTACTCTATCTAGGACTTTTATCTTAAAAGTATGTTAAATTTTGTTATCCTATTGGAAGCATCAAGAGTTTTGTCTCTAAATCCACGTAAATAAGTTATTACATTAATGTTTACATATATTGAATCAGTTCTGCTTTTCTGGCAACCATCAACTAACTGCCTGGGGCTTGCAGTGACATGGATTTTATTTTGCTCTTTATTATCATTTTGGGAGGGATTAAGACAAAATTCCTCTGTATAGTCAATTTTGTTCTGGAATCTGATTTGTACACCAGGCAGGTCTCGATCTCAAAAGTTTGTCTCCCTCTGCATCCATAGGACTGGGAATAGAAGTAAGCCCCACCATTCCCAGCAAAACCATGGGTTTTAGAAGAGAAGCTACCACCATCGGTTTAATAGCTGAGAATACTTCCTAACTGCATTCTAAATCATATTCTTATACCACAAATAAGTATTGTTCTCACTTTTCATCTAAGAACTTTCTCCTAATAACAGAGACTACCATAGAAAACCCTAACAGTCTATCATGAAGCAATCAATGACTCCTGTGGAGCGCAGCTCCAAAGAATAGACCTACGCTACAACCGCTACACATAAGACTCAGGAGACATTGTGGAAGAGAAGGCAAAAGGATTCAAAGAGTGATATTGTGCCTCCTAGAAATGACAGAGAAGTTATATTCACAATGCATCAAAAGCATTGCTGCCTAATCAAGGCCTGAACAATGATAGTCAATAGATATGCTAACAAGAAAAGTGAAAATTTCACAGGGTCTCACCTTTGCGCAGGAAAGAGCCCTCATTGTATCTCACGCCAATATCAGTTTTTAAAATAATATCATAATCTGTTTGTAGGTCAGTTTTCATGTACTGAAATGTAGTTTGTTTTACAACAGCATCCACATCTTCTTCACTTAGTTCTTTTTCCAGAAAACTGCAGATTTTAAGCACTGAGCCCCTGAGGTCCTGAAAAAGTTATGAGTTGAGAAGTTATTGACCTTATAAAGAAGGTGTGAGTTACAACCAAACATGGGATTTGAACATGGACGATTACTTCCTGTAATGTAAAGATGGCTCAACATAAGCAAATTAGTGAATGAGTATTATCTCAGGAATAGGAAGAAAATAAATTAATATGATTACTTCTGTAATATGATAACAAAAGAAAACTTTCAATGGCAGGAGAAAGGATAGGCAGGGCTGGTAGGCAGATAGTATGAATAGAAGGGGAAATCTGGGAGAGGAGAAAGAGCAAGAAAAGGAGAGAGGGTGCAAAGCATCAACCACACAGCCACACAGCCAACCACAGAGTAAAATTGTAAGAGATACAGAAGTAGAAACGAGAAAAGCCCAGAGGTAAAAGGTGGACAGGATAATGTAAGTTAAGACAAACTGGCTGGAAACAAGCTAAGCTAAGGCAATACATTCATAAGTAATAATAATCCTCCATGTGTCATTTATTTTGCAGATGGGTAGTGGGTTCTTCCAAAAGTAAAATAGCCACAATAATAATGACAAAATACATACTAAAACAGTTCCTCCCAACCTTTCTGCCTATAGCAGGTGGGAGAGCTGGCCTTGAGGCCTTAAGAGCAGATGAGCTCACCCTGCCCCTCACCAGTTTCAGCACTAAAGAAAGTGATCCTTCCACCTTAACTGAGAAACTCAGTAAAGCTCACCTTAGTGTTGTAGTGTGGGAGAACTGGACCAAGGTTGTGAGAGCAAGAGAAATGGCCCTGCCCCTTGAGGCTTGCTGCACAGTGTGAGCTAGCCAGAGCAGTGCTGGACAGCTCATGCAGTTGGTGAGGATGAGGAAGAAGGGGGAGCTGACTAAACCAGTAAGCACCCAGGCTCATAATGAGGGCTATTATTTGGCCCACCCCAACATTTACCCCATCTATTTTCTGCTGGAGCATGTGAATGGGCAGGTCCTGCAGATCCAAAGCTGCAGGATCTTATGACATAGGACAATTGGATATCCTGATGTGAGCCCACGAGACAAAACAGCAAAAGTACAACTGAGAGACCACTAGACAGACTCATAGAACTTGATTTGTAGAGCTTTGGAAACATTTGCCTTTTGGATTGTCATTCAATTTAGTATAAATCTTGTGAAGCCATGGCTCATCTCCATTTCCCTAATGAGATTCATTCCAAAATATCCCAACAGTGTATAAATCATTAGTTGAGACAACTTCTTCCTGTACAGGCAACTGTATAACTTTTCTCACACTATGGGGCTCTGGTGTGAAAGTATTTACTCAGCCAAACCTTTGTTTTCCTAGTCAAATATACATAAACCCAGTCTCCCACAATTATCCAAATTTACAGGACTCATTGACAAGAAAGGAGCCCTAAGCAGGACACAAGAGCATAGAGACAGTATGTCTGTTCTTACTGATAAACAGGTCTGGGTGGCCGTGAATTCTCTAGCAGCAGACTCAGGAAGGTGTAATCTACTGGCCATTGTTCTAACCTAACATGTTATTAATATTTTGCATTTACCATTCACCTTGGTTTTCATTGACATAAGATCATAGCTTAGGAGACTACCTGTGATGTGGTATTTCCCTCCATATGTTCTGAATACCATTGTTGAATGAAGAACTACTTTGTGTGTGATTATTTTGGGACTAAGTACCCAGGAACTAACGAATGGCCTCCTAACAACAAATTGGTGCACCAACGTTTTGGAATAAATCCATGTAAAACCTGAGAGGGATTGGAAAGGAATTCTAGATGCAGAAAAACACAGTTTAGCCACATTTTTTCCCAGTGGGAGGCATACAGCAGCTCCTTTAAGAGAGGTTTTCCTAATTCAGTGGTAGCAGAAAACAATGTTGTTTTGAATGCCTGCTTTCTGGGCCTTGAGGCCAGTGTGAACTCTTTCTCAGGAGGTCTGGTTATGGAACATTTAAATGGAGTTTGTGATCAGAGTTTTACAACTTGCTTAATGGCAATATAGACTGGCTGTGTGCCTAAAATGGGGCTGTAAGCATGGCTCTCAGAGGCAGCAAACAGTTCCTCCATGCTGGACTGAACAGGGCAATCAATAAGTGCTTGTCCTAGCAATGATGCAACTTAAGGTTTCAAGAAGCATTTGGCATTTTAAGAAGCTCTCCTAGACAAAAAATAATAACAGACACACAAAAAAAGAGAGATTCAGACAGATATAGACCTCTAAATGGATTGGATAAATATACAAAGGTTTGGGAGAAGAAAATAAAAGAGTATAGTTATAAAAAGAAGTAAATGGTTTATTTTAAAAAAAACATAGGCTTTAAAGAGATGGATTAGAGGTAGTCATAGATTAAAGGAGTAAGATAATAAAATAAATAATAAAAGTACTAGAGTAAAAATAAATAAGCCATGTAAAGATGGACTATATACAGAGAGTCTGGATTATATATATTATCATGTTTTCTTTGAGTTTTTTGACTGTGAAAAACCAACATATATACTTTAAAGGTATTTTGTCTTCAAAGTTTGAGTCTATGGATATGTTGCTTTGGAAAAGAAGCTCTTCTTTTCCAACTGTGGAAGTTCTCATCTTCCACAGAAAATGAGAACCTGTGGATTAGTTCCAGACTAATGTGGTTTGATGAACCAAAACCCCCAGAAAGGTTGCCTTGATCACCCCTCCAAAAATTACTTTGCCCAATAAACAGCATAAAGCAATTTGGAGAGAACTACATCCATATTTCCAAATATTGTTTATAAATGTTTGTTTATATATAAAAGGGGATATGCTATAGAGATTTTCATTGGCATGGATCTTCATTTACTGATACAAATTTAAGGTCAAATTTTGTTACTATACACATATATAATTTCTGCTTTTGATTAAGGTATGGTGTTTGTGTAGCTCATTAAAAATGTAATGTATAATTAAGAAATATAGACAATCATCTATAATAGTCAAGCTTGTAGTCATGTTGGTTAGGTTTTCTGGATGTACAGACACGTATTTCAGGTAAATAGGATTCTTCAAACCTTTCATAGACTACAGAATATGGCATTTAAAATATTTTAAGAATTTAGAACTTTTAGCAACAATGAGATACATCTGCTCTTGGCAGCAACAAGTTACTTTAAGAGGACTATGGGCATCAAAGAGGCTTCTTATGGAGTTTGATAGCCATTTTGGCAAGAAACTGCTCTTGCCTGGATTGTTTTATGGTATGCTGCATAAACTGGACATGCAAAACCCACAGAGAAATGACTGCTAAACTTGCCTAAAGGTGTGACCATCCTTCACGGTTCCTGCATCATGAAAGAGTCTGCTAGACATTCTGAAGGACACAGAAAAATGTGACTGACAAACTGCCAATATAGGCAGAACTATCTTTAAAATTTCCTGCTTCGTGGAAAAGTCTGGCGGATACTTGGGCATGTAATCTGAAGATGAATTCCCCAATGGTACAAAAGAACTTTGGATGACTGTACAGGCAGAGGGATGTCTCTGTCTTTTCTAGAGTTCTGAAAGTTGCTAACAATGCACTTCCTGTACACTTAGGTAATATTATATCCTTCTGGAGTTGTTGGTACCCAGGTTTTTTCCCCTTTGCTCGAGGTGCTATGCAGGGGCCATTTTTCCTCTGACTTCCTGGTTTCTCTGCTTGCTGTAGCAGCCTGAGGGTTTAGCTTAGAGAGAACTGGGCCCTCTTTTGTTATGGTAATTCCACCTGCAAGCAAGGTTCCTGCCTCAAGCAAGGTTTCCTGATCAGCTGCTCTCTGACCCTGGGCAAGGCCTCCTGACTTCTTCTTCCCCTGTTCTGGATGGGAGGGGGCTGTTGTCCTTCTGCCCCATAGTACATATGCCCGACTTGTGCTTAATAAAGTGGCCATTTACCCCTTTGGTGAATGAGCCTGGTCTCTCTGTGTGTGTTCAACCCTTAGGATATTTATCCATTCTCGTGGACTCGGTTCGGGAGGTGAGGGCCTGAATCGGGTGTGGGAGTTCACAGAAAAGTGCACGCAACAATTGGAGGCACCGCTGGGATTTTGAAGAAGAACAGCTGTGTTCTGCCTTCTGTGGACCCACCACGAGAACCCTGGGAGGTAAGAGCCACCGGTAGGGGTCACCCCACGAGAAAACTGGCCAGTTTCATAGTGTGCAATTGTGCAAGTGTGATAAGGGGGTGAATAAGCTTGATGTTTAGAAGAATGGGTGCCAAAAGGTCTGATCTGGAGCTAAAGGCCAGTGGGCAGCTCAGCTGCTGGATTTCGTAAAGCGACTAGGCAACAGGATTAAAGTGACACAGCACAGGAGACCGTTTAGACTATTTTAGAACTCAGTCCCTGGCTTTACTAGCAAGGGGCTTTAACTCTTACCAAAGAGAACAGGCTGGGTGCAGCTAGCTCCCAGCGTGAATCCGTTCCCAAGGCTACAGGGTCCAGCATAAGTTGGCACATTAGTAATAGCCGATGGCCAGATAACTGCGGGCCTCGGGCTGAGAGAATATTCGAAAAGTATGTCTAACAGTTGTATTAAGAGTTTTTGAGTAACAAAAGGCAAAAGAGCCAGAAAGAGAGAGAGTTATGACAAAAACAGAGAGCACAGCAACCTTGAGCCCCGAGCCCGTAGATGGAGCTGGGTATTACCCATGGCTAATGAGCTGCATGCTAGGCAGAATGCGATCCGCCTGCGTGGAGGCCGACAGATCATACAGGGTCCGTACACGGGACTCCGGTGGGCTGCGCAACCGCAGCTGGCAACTCTAGGAGTTCCAGGAAACTGGCGGCCAAGGTGCGGAGCACCGCAGCACCAAAAGGTGCCTGTCACAAGCAGGCGGGCACGCCAAGTTGCGCAGAGGCAAAGCCTCAGCTGGAGGACAGCCGATCGGGCACTTGGGTCCCCGCCCCTACTCGGCAGGGCAATGCCCGATCTCACAGTGCAGGCTGGGGCTCCAAGAATAGGACCGAGGCAGGCCTCCGCCTGCAGCGCCGAGCCGGGAGAGCAACCTCCCTGTTCCCGAGCCCTGAGGTTCGCGCAGGCTCCCGGTTGATCCGGCTGGGGCTGCAGGAGAAAGAGACGCAGGGCAACACGGGGCACGGTGCAGGTTGGGCGGCTGGGTGGACCCCACGGGATTGAGCGGGAATTGCCACCTCAGCAGCTTCCCAGGGAAACCATAGTAACATAGGTGGGCTGAGGGCCGGATTACGTAGGAGGCTGTATGTAGCGCTGTGTGAAGCCTGAAGCGGCGCCGACAGAGCAAAGGCTGTGCATGCCCGTGACTAAGGCCGGGCCAGACACAAATGCCTTTAAACTGACAGAGGCCACGAGCCTGCAGTTTTTTGGCAGGCAGTTGCTGCACTTGGGCTCCCTCAGAGAGCCGCCATAGCTGGAGAGCCGTGTCAGCAGGTTGCCCATATCCTAGATAACAAAGGCGGACCAATAGTCTGGGGCAACGGGCGGGGCAAACAATGCTAAGGCTGCTAGCTCAAGGATTTTCCATCTCAATAGAGAGCTAAAGAAATAGCACAGAGGTTAAGAATGTAAGGGAAGGTACTTCCCCCATTTGAGGTGCTGATCTGCAAAGAATCATAACTTTCCTCTGCTCCTGGAGTTGGATGAGGAAGTTTGAGTGCACGTGATTATTCCTTGATCCCTGCTGGGGTCAGGTGACAGTCCCTACTGGGGACAGGTGAAGGTTGAATGCACGTGATCAGTCCTTGACCCCTACTGGGGTCAGGTGAGAGTCCCTCCTTGGGTCACGTGACAGTCCCTTCGCAGCCCCCTCCCCATTTGGTGCCATGGTATAAAAGCTAGCCCCAGCAGAACAATAACCAAGCTGCTGTTTCACCTCAACCTCATGCTCTGTGGATTTCATTCAACCTGGACACCCTCCACCGAGACTCGTGGTTCCAGACCGTGCTGGTGCAGTAATTGGTAATTGGAGATCGGAAAGGTGAGGATTGTGGACCGGGTCATCCTGTTGTCCGGCCAGGATGCATTGGGGATTAAGATATAACTAAGAAATAAGAGATACTTAAGAGAATTAAGAGATAATTAAGAAATAGGGAATACCCCAGGTAAATCAGAGCTAAAGTTTCAGTTAAAGAGGTTGTTGAAAGAGCAGGGAACAGCTGTAAAAACTAAGACTTTAGAAGATTTTCTTAAAACTATAGAAACGTGGAGTCCCTGGTTCATCACCAGTGGAGCCCTCAATATTTCTGAGTGGGAACAGGTTCGCAGGGATCTTCAAAAAACTTTGAGAAAGGAGGGGCCTGAAGTCCTGCCAATTGCCACGTTCTCCTTTTGGAGACTGATCAGGGATGCTTTGCTTACAGAGAAAGTCCGGGTTAAGCAGGCCTTGGAAGCAACAAAAGAGGTTAAGAATGCTGCCTGCTCTTCCTGGGGTTGCAAGTTCGATCCCCAGCAACCACATGGCAGCTCACAGCTGTCTGGTTTTAAATCTAATATTTTCCCTTTTAAAGAAAGGTTGTTTATACATTTTTAGAGGGCTCCAGGCAAGGAGCAGGAGAACGGTTTTCTCAAAATTATATTTTTAGAGCAATAAGCTCAACTATGCCAGATTTAAAACAGCTTATTTAAAACTTAAATCTAGACAGTTTTAAGTTAAAGATTATTATAGATTCAAGGGTTCCTTAATTATACAGGATTTTAAGTTTACATTTTCTCGTAAGGGTAATAATTATTTTATTCAAAGTCTAAATTTTCATCATAAATTTGATGGACATTTACATTAAATTCATGGATTATTTTCAATAATATTGTCGATTTGACTTATTTGGTACTGTCTTCATAAAAAATAAGATCTCTCCATTATCTAATGGCTTAAATTTCTTATAAGGTTAAAAGTCTTGTTATACAGGTTTTTTAATTTATATAATTAGAGTTATTCAAAAATATTTTATAACATTTATGGCTATCTCATTTATCAGGCATGTTAAAGAAATACATTTGAGTTGTTTTCAGATTCTATATTGATAAAGTAATCCTACCATATACATGGCTAAACACATGTCCTTGTGACATGGTTAAACATCTTTTATATATAGGCGCAAAAGAGGTATAGCTAAATTTTGAGATGGTATGTTGCCTAATTTTCTAAAAATCCAGACTGTGCCAATTTACATTTCCACCAATGGTGGAGAAGTTTCTCTTAAGTATAAATTATGAGCAATATTTGATCTTGGTCATGTCATTTAAAATAAGATAAAATCTCAAAAGTTATTTTGATTTACATTTTACCAAGGGTTAAAGATGTCATATTTGAGGATTTTTAAAAAGTCTTTCAGTCATTTTTAAGTTTGTCTTTGAGAGTTTTCAGTTTAGGTTTATTACATATATTTTTATTTAATTAATTATTCTCTAGAGGACTATTTTCTGGAGTCTTTATGTTTTTTATATGGATTGATGATTGATAAAGATTTTCCATCTATAGCCAGGTATGTCTTGTTGACTGTTCTGTGCTATACGAAAGCTTCTCAGTTCTACAGATCCTATTAATTATTTCTCTAATTTTGGCGGGAGGCAATGTGCCCCCATAAAGATAACAATTTTAATAATTCTATCCAGTTGTGTGAATGTTCACGTACTGGATCAGATAATTATTTTCTGCCCCTGAAAAAGTTCCAGGTGGAGCTGACTCCAGGGAATGTTTTGGGGCTGGCCATTCAGTCCAATTCAAAGACCTGCTACAATGGTGCAGGCCAATAAAATTTGCTCTTTGGAGCAGAGATCTGCAGGTCTCTAAGTTCAAGACCAGCTAATGTCAATACTGGCTGAACTAAGTTTTTTTCTGAGTATTTGTTACTCCCAATATGTAACATGGTCCAGTTCATGTATTAATTGGGGGAAGGGAGCGGTTTGTGTGTTTCCACAGGACGCAGATCACTCCATCTGGGTCCCCAAGTGACTGGTGCGGACTGTGGATTCCTCTATTCAGAGACCTGAGGACGAGACAAGATCAAGAGATCCTGCGGACGTGGCGGTGGAGATGGCAGATTCCTGAGAGATGATCCAGCGCCTGCTTTTGCCCTTTTCCCAGCTTCCTATCCTTGCTCTGCCTCGATCTGCCTGTTTTTGCCAAGGCTTCTTGACCCCCTGAGGGGAGGCAGCTGCTTCCCCTACCCTGATTGCAGTGTTGGGTGTGCGCTGCGGGAACCCTGCCAGTCAGACAGAAATACCATAGCCATTCAAATTAATCTAAATTCACGATTGGATGCTGTAGTTAATCTTTACAAACTGGGTGTGGATTTTGACCTCTGCTGGTCACAGGAAAAGATTTTGCTGCTTTTTCTCGGACCCCGGAATACAAAATTTGCTAATTGGCTGTCATTTAGTCTGACTAGTTCTTCCAGGGGCTCCATTCACCGGTGCTGTAGCCCTGACTTCTTCTTCCCCTGTTCCGGATGGGAGGGGGCTGTTGTCCTTCTGCCCCATAGTATATATGCCCGACTTGTGCTTAATAAAATTGCCATTTACTCCTTTGGTGAATGAGCCTGGTCTCTCTGTGTGTCTGTACAACCCTTAGGATATTTATCCATTCTTGTGGACTTGGTTCGGGAGGCGCGTACCTGAATCGGGTGTGGGAATTCACAGAAAAGTGCAGGCAACATGGAGTCTTTGATGGAGTTTAAGAATTTATAATTATAGTTATAGTTTACCTTAGTAATTATAAAAGATAAAGTATATATAAATATTGAAACTATAATTTTTGCTTGATACCTGTTTTATGTAATTTTATTATTAAAGATAAAGCTTTCTTTTTTATTTAGACAAAAATAAGGGAGGTGATGTGGGATTCCCCTCTGTATTGCTGTGAATGCCTTTGGTGAATAAAGAACTACTTTGTGCCTATAGCAGAGCAGAGAAAACTTAGATTGGTGGAGAAAACTAAACTGAATGATGGGAGAAAGGAGGCAGAGGCAAAAAGAAGCTATGTAGCCCCACTGGAGACAGACACCAGAACTTTAGTCAGTAAGCTACAGCCACGTGGTAATACACAGATTAATAGAAATGGGGTAAATGAATATGTAAGAGTTAGCCAATAAGAAGTTAGAGGTAATAGGCCAAGCAATGATTTAATTACAACAGTTTCTATGTGATTATTTCTGAGCTAAGCAGCCGGGAACTAACTAGCAAGCAGAGACAGAGGGAAAAGGCTTGAGTTACTACACAAGCCCCAGTGCAAGAAATTCCTTCTCAACTGGCATACTGGCAGGTACCAAACTAAAGTGGGAAACTAAGTCTCCAACGAAATTCATTTTGACTCAGATAGCAAGATGATAATGCAAATAAAACACTCATGACTCCCTCCCAGGACTGCAGGTTACTCTGGTTGTCACAATGTTGTATTTCCAGACTCTGGGGAAGGATATAGAAGTGCACAGAAATTTTAGCTTAACTAGTTATGCTAAAAAAAAATATAGTCAGTGCATGAAAAATTCTTGAAATTTTGTATTGATTCTAAACTAATCCTCCCAGTACCTTCCAAGAAGCTTCACAGTCACATCCTTTCGAAGACATAAGACACCTCCTTCACTTGCTTTTGTGATTCTGTGAAATGCATTCTTGTTAACTGTCTGTGTGGATATATAAACTGAAAACCATATGGCATGAGTAGAAAAAAAGCAGCAGAGAAAGAACAGCAGAGAACAATAAAGAGGAAAAGTGAGGAACAGTGAGAAACATCAAGGAGAAACATAGAAAGAGAAACATCAAGAGAACATTGGAGAGAGCGTAGGAAGAATGAATGAGATGTGATTTTAAAAAAGGTTTAGTGAACTAATTTGTTTTATTTACCCTCAGATACGTTGAGTCAAGTTTTGCTTGAACCCTGTAGGAGTGATGAGGCTGGTTCTCAGTAACCCCCATTAATATCCAAGAGGAGACCCAGTGAGAGCCTAGTATAGTTAATGTAGCAATAACTCAAACTAGACCAATGACTCAAAGTAATAAACACTTGCAAGTTAAGATATATGGGCAAAATGGTACACTGTGTGACTCATTGTCCCACTACAGCGCCCACAATGAGATTTTGGGGTTTTATAAATTTTTTTAAGGGGAGGGGAGGGAAGTGGGAGGAGGGGAAGAGGTAGAAATTTTTAATAAAAAAATTTTAAAAATTCAGAAAAATATATATTTCAAATAAAAAAATTTGAAGTAATAACTGTAATGAAAATAATTTATAGAATTTATATTTAAAAATTAAATATGTTTGAAGATACTAAAATTAAGAATGTGAGTAATCAAATTAACTACAACATTACATGAAGTTCTAAAAGATGAGAAAGATCACAAGGATAAATATTCAGCACTAACAGATTTCAAATCAATAGGAAAGTTATACTAAAACTAAATGATGTGAATCTTGACTGATGACTGATCCCTTTCACAGAATCAAAATTATTATGTCAATATGTATCAAACATGCTTAATATCATTATTGAGCACACATATGAAAATTAAAACCAGTGTGTAACACCATTCAATAACTGGCACACTGACAAACATTTAAGTCTGATGTCAAGTTACTAGAGGAATATAAGAATTGGTCCTTTGCTGGTTTCAGAAATAATTGATTTTCTGCTTTCTTCAGAAATAATCTACCTCCTCTGTAAGTTGACTACCCCGGTCACTGTGGCTCTGCAGTTCTATTCACAGTTGAGGGTTCTAGGGAAGCTTGTGGAAGACATACTCGAGAATAACCAGGTAGATGTACATCATAACACAAATACTGAAATGCTTTTGCTATTTAATATTTAAGTATTTTATCTGTATAGATGTGACTAAGTCCTGTGACATACCTTTTACTTCCTGAGACATTGCGGTACTAAGCAACATGGAGATGGGACGTGAAGATGCAAGGTGATGGCATTTTAATGATGTCTAAATTATAAAACATGTACTCAAAGGACTGTGTTTTGATGACAGTTTTGATGTCTCCAGTCCTATACCTTCAAAGCAAATCAATCTGAGTATCTGATACACCCAAACGGTACCTGTAAAAAATGGATAACATTCTTGTTTTCTATGCTGAGGTAAGCTTAAGTAATAAATATCTACTGTAATACCATCCATATTCAAGCCATTGACTCTTTTTAAATAATATTCCATGTATGGTAATGAACCAATGTAAGTTTTGTTTTATTTTTACTTTTACTTAGTAATAAATTTAGAAAACATAAAATCAGCTTTATTGATTTTTACTGAGTCCTTTTTCAGTTGGATAGTTATTTTCTTTAGCTTTTTTAAATAACAATAGATGGAAATATTTCAAGTCTCTTTATTCTATGCTCTATGGGAAATCTGTCCTAAAGTATTTTTAACTTTTCCTTGACAGATATTATTTTTAGGTATTAATAGGTACCCTCATATTATACCCACACATATACAAAATACACAAAATCACATCAGAATCACTAGCATTTACCTTTTACTCACTTTATTTCTCTTTTGAGCCTTAGGGATCATTTCTTTTTGATTCAGTTTACATGAGTATATGTGTGGCATGCATGTGTGTTTGTCTGGTATGCATGAATGTGTGCTATCCATGTGTGTGTACTATGCATGTGTGTATGCTGTGCATGTATGTATGAGTGAGATATTTGTACATATACATGCTCATATGTTAGTGCAGTCCAGTGTATGTGTAGTTGTCAGACTACAGTTGCCTTCAATCCTGATTGAGATACATTTATTTTCTAACTGTGTCTTCCAGCTGAGTCATGAGCATCTGCAGATGTTCCTGTCTCTGACTACCACCTCATCACAGGAAGTTCAAGATTACAGACACACATTACCACACCCGGCTTACAAGTGATTAAGTGATCTCACCTCAGGTCTTCACGCTTGCAAGGCCAAGACATGCACTTTGCACACTGAGCCAACTTCTCAGTTTGAAAAGGTTTTTCTGGTCAAACCATGTACAATTCCATTGTCTGTGGTGTTTTGCAATAGCCAAACATGAACTAATTTTTAAAAGGACACGTGAAAGTTTAAGGAGTACAGATTTATCTCTCAAATTGTATCAACTACAGTAACAGCACCTCCAAGTATTGTCCCTGGTGATTCAGATGCCACCATTATAATAGGATTTTCCTGTTCCCAGCAGGACATCACTGCTCCAGCACTGCTCAGTACTGATGGACTTCATCCCTCAAGAAAATGTGTCTACATATAATAAGCAACCCCAGAGCTTGTCCATCTGAAAGGTTACTCACATATACCTGCAGGATCTCCTATGAAACTCTTTATAGTTTACCTAACATCAGAAATGCAAACCAACTCTAAATAATAACTGAACTAAAATTTTAATGGAAACACTCTCAAGACAAACTTGATCTTGTCAAACCTTCATGAACCCAAATATCTCTACTGGATCTGCCAGAGAACTCGCTGTTTGAAAATTAAAGTGACCAGAAAATGTTAACAGATCTGATATTACCTTAGCGCTAATATACTTCCCTTCAGTTTTATTTTAAATTCTATTCCCAATAAATTCATAAAATACAGGGTTGACTAAATTGCATGTCAATAAACAGCACTTAATATGGTTTACAGCTGATTTGAGTGAAGCAAATATGGTCTATGCAGTATAGACTGGCCCAGAATTCAACATGTAGATCAGGCTAGAGTCAATGTGCAAGGATGTTCTTGCCTGTACGTGGATTATATTCATGAGCAGCATGCTTGACTAATTTCTTTACAGATATCTCTCAGGTAGACAATCATTTACATTACAATCATTATATATTTCACAGCTTATTCCTTGTCCCCTATATCGATTAGGAAACATTTTCTGACAAATAAATTTTACATGGTCTCCCAAGTTCCTATGTCTTGAAAACCAACTAACCTTACAGTTTTGGGGACTACATAAACCCTACTTTTTCTAGGTTCAATATTATGTTTTCACACTTTGCACTACAGAGACAGTCCTGTCTGATGGAAAATAAAGCTTGCATAATTTGATTTAGAGAATTTTGGCAATGGTCTTTATTTTACTTCAGTGGGATTAGCACAAGGAATCAGGAAAGAACACAAGTCAAACCATTGGATTTGGTTGGGGATATGTATGAAAAGTATGTAGTACCAGATTGGAAGGTGTTGTGAATTAATTACAAATCCCAAGTACATAACACTGTCTCAGAAAGCTGGTTGCAAATAATTCTGTACATTGTTTTTATATATAATCAATTCATTTTAATAAAATTGTCTCAAAAAAATTGTGCCTTCTTTACCTTAAGAACTGGTTTCTCCAGACCCTCTTCTCTATTACAAGCCAGGCTAGTACCCAAACTCAGGAAAGATCCCACTCACAGACCACCAATTATTATTCAGAGTCTGCTCAGGATTTCCTCTTTACCCACCTCCCCTTTTCTCCATATAATGGCCGATGTCTTAGCAGAAACTCTCTGCTCTACCCAAAGCCACACCTGTACCCAGAATCCTGGCCCTTCTTTCCCAGAGGCTATTTCAGTTCCCATAGGCTCAGGACCCCAGAGGTTATGAAGGCCATTCAATCCCCCAGGAGATGCAACCTACTGGACCAGAGGACCCACCAGTCACTAGAACCACAGGCCACTCAGGCTCAAGACCAGAGAGTAAACAGAAACCAAGGGAGGAAATAACCATTCAAAAGAGGATAATGGTCCTTAAGGAAGAAATGAATTAAAGAAATCCAGGAAACACAAACAAATAATGTGAGGAAATGAATAACTCCCTTAAAGAAATCCAAGAGGAGTCCTTATTGGCTCAGGTATGTGGCTCACACCACATGGAAGAACAGGTGAGTGAGCTGACTGCCAGCCAAGCTGCCCCACTTCCCAGATTCTGATCCCCAGGACCCCTGCAGCAGCCCCCACTCCCATCGCATCACCAGAACATCTGTTGGTTCCTTCCAGGCAGAAATTCATGCTCCAGTGCAGGGGGTAAGTTTCACATACCCATGTCTAGCTTGAACTTTACAGCCCAAGGGCTTAACTGTTCTTAAAAATTGATTTTTTTAACTAATAATTATAAAAATTCCTCTCATGATCCTGATACCTATATTATAATCAGATAGCCGGACTATGGGCTTTCACCAATTAATCATTCACTACCATTGTATGAGGACCCTACTGGGTATGCATTGACCCAGAAAACCAGGATGTTACTGCACTCTCTAAGCCAAAACAATTCATTAACTTTTTAGTTATATTTTGAGATCTGTGTCAGCTTCAGCTTCAAATTTGGTTCAACAGATGCATACTGCTCATTTGTGCTACTCCTATGCCTTGTATTGGATCAGAAAGGTCCTGAAGACTCTGAACCACAGCCTGCTACAATACTGAGGGGACTAGGAGGTGAGTAAACAGCCACATGGTGAGTAAACAGCTTCCTATGATCTCCACAGTGGGATAAAACCTGGGATCCTTCCCCAACTCCCTTGGCTTCTCTAGCCAGCAAGCAGTAGAGTTTCATGTAAGTAGGCTGTCCTAATACCCACCCTCATCGACAGGACCCTGCCAGCTATTAGCTCCATCCCACCCCCAAACTCGTCTCTCCTCAAAAACCTCAGTAGATCTCTGAAGCACAACTTGCTACAATACTGAGGAGACTAAGAGCTTGCAACAACACTGAGGGAACCAAAGCAGAAAACCAATAGAGCAAACCAGGAGAGAAGACCAAGACAGTAGCTTAAAAAGATATCAGTGGCTCCCTGAGAGACAGACATTGACAGTACTGAACAGACCATGAACAATTCCCAAAGACTCAGACAACCAATGTAAGGATTGGATCAAAATGCAAAGGCACTTCTGGCCTCATTTGAAGGAAGAGTTGAGTAGGCACCAATGCAAAAATTCATCCAACAACCCAAAAGGCAACATAGCAAACTAGAAGTCAGTGGTCACATGTAGTGCTTATGGGTCTACCCCTGATCCTAGGGTTCATCTTTTTTTTTTCTTTCTTTTTTTTTATGAGAAAGTAATTTTATTAAATTATAAAAGTTTCCATTTCCGCCCCTCCTCCCAACACCCTCCCACTCCCCCCACTCCCTCTCCTCCTCCCTCTCCATCCCTAGAGTAGTCAGGGTTTCCTGCCCTGTGGGAAGTTCAAGTTCCTCCCCCCTCCCTCCAGGTCCAGGCAGGTGAGTGTCCAGACAGACTGGATCCCCAAAATCCAGTATATGCAGAGGAAACACGTCCCAGTGTCATTGTCAATGGCTTTTCAGAAAGACTCCGGGCCAGCCACATTCAGAGAATCCGGCCACATTCAGAGAATCTGGTTGGATCGCGTCCTCATTCAGTTCCAGTCCAACTGGCCTTGGTAAACTCTCATTAGATCAGTCCCCTTGTATCAGTGGGTAATCGCATCCCTCGCAGTCTGATTTACTTTTTCATTTTCTTCCTCCTTCTGCTCCTCATTTGGTCCTTGGGGGCTCAGTCCGGTGCTCCAATGTGGGTCTCCGTCTGTATCGCCATCCATCATCGGACAGTTTCTGCCTGGGCATGGTACTTTCCCACCTGCGTGGGGGAGGGGATGAATTCCACTGTGCAACAGCTAGGTATATAAGGTTTTTCCTAAGCTTGGATAAATGGCATTCCACTGTTCTCCTTTTGAATGACCCAGGTCTCTTGTGTCTTCTTTCAATCTCAAAGCCTTTGCCTGGCTTGCAAATGGTACAGTGGCACAGGAAGTATACCAAGAGTAACACAGGTGTTACAGTCATACAACAGGAAGACTTGATCATCCAAACCCAGAAGAAACTGAAGAAATGACTTTAAATGTAACTTTATGAAGATGATGGAGAACTTTAAAGAGGAAATAAAAACTCCTCTAAAGAAATGGAGGAAAAAACAAACAAATAATTGGAAGAAATTAATATATCCCTCAAAGAAACACAAGAAAATCAAGAAAAAAACAAACAAACAGGTAGCAAACAGTTCAAGACTTGAAGGCTGAAATAGACACAAACATAGGGAACTCTGGATATAGAAAACAAACAGGAACTGTAGAGGCAAAAATAACAAACAGAATACAAAAAAATAGAAGAAAGAAAGATACCATAGGAAAAATAGTGTTAAAGACACTATAGAAAAAAAATAGATCAATTGCTCAAAAAAAAAAAAAACATTAAGTACAACAAATTCTTAACACAAAACATACAGAAAATCTGGGACACCATGAAAAGACCAAACCTAAGAATGACAGGGATAGAAGAAGAAAAACTCTAGCTCAAAGGCACAGAAAATATATTCAAGAAAATCATAGAAGAAAATGTTCCCAACCAGAAGAAGCATAACCCTATGAATAGACAAGATGCTTACAGAACCCCAAATAGACTGGATCAAAACAATAAAGCATATCATTGCCATATAATAATCAAAGAGCAAAAATACAAAATTAAGAAAGAATATTAAGAGCTCCAAAAGAAAATGTCAAGTAACATATAAAGGTAAACCTATATGAATTACACCCAACTTCTCATGGAAATCATGAATATCAGTGGGTCTTGGGCAGAGGTTCTGCAGACATGAAATTACAATGAAGGCAAGCCCAGACTACTGTACTCAGCAAAGCTTTCAATCACTATCAATGAAGAAAACAAGATATTCCATGACAAAAAATACATAGTTAAACAATGCATATCCAAAATCCCAGCACTACAGAAAGTACTAGAAGGAAAACTGCAAAACAAGGAAGCTAACTGTACCCACAAAAACACAGGCAACAGATAAGCGCCCACCAGTAAAACCCAAAGAAAGGAAACAAGCAAAATCTACTACCAAAAAGTAACAGAAATTAACAAGTCATTAATATCTCTTAATATAAATGGACTCAGTTCACCTATTTAAAAAAAACACAAGCTAAGAAAATGCATATGAAAACAGGATCCAACCTTCTGCTGTATACAAGAAACGCTTCAACCTCAAAGACAGACATTACCTCAGAACAAAGGATTGGGAAAAGGTTTTCCTATCAAATGGACCTAAGAAACAAGAGAGTGTACCTATCCTAATATCTAACAAAATAGATTTCAAACTAAAATCAATCAGAAGATGGAAAAGAACACTTTATACTCATAACGGGAACAATCCTTCAAGATGAAGTCTCAAGTCTCAATCCTGAAAATCATTGTCCCTAATTCAAGAGCACCCACTTATGTAAAAAAAAAAAAAAGAATTGTTAAAGCTTAATTCTCAAATCAAACCGCACACACTAATTGCTGGATACTCCACTCTCATCAATGGACAGGTCAACAAGATAGAAAGTTAAAGGAGAAATAATAGAACTAGCAAATGTCATCTCTCAAATGGACTTAACAAACATCAAAAAAAAATTATCCCCAAAAACATAAGAATATATATTCTCCTCAGCACCACGTGGTGTCTTCTGTAAATTTGTCCACATACTTGATAAAAAAATAAAATTAGATAAAAATAAATAAATTTATAAAATCAAGCTTCCACAGATGCAAAAAAAAAATTGGAGTAACCTCCTGTGTCTTATCAGATCACCATGTATTAAACTTAGAATTTAACAACAACAATACTCTCAAAAAGGCTACAAACTCATAGAAATTGAACAATAAGCTATTGAACCACCGCTGGGTCAAAGAAGAAATAAAGAAAAACATAAAAGACTTCCTAGAATTTAATAAAAATGAAGACACAGCATATCCAACCTTGGGACATTATGAAAGCAGTGTTATGAAGGAAGTTCATAGCACTAAGTACCCACATAAAGAAAGTGGACAAAGCTCACATCACACATGAAAACTCTACAACGAAAAGAAGCAGATCCGCCCAGTAGGAGTAAAAGACAGAAAATAATGAAATTGAAAGATGAAATCAGCAAAATAGAAACAAAGAAACAATACAAAGAATCAATGAGATATAGAGCTGGTTTTTGGGGAAAATCAACAAGATAGCCAAACACTTATCTAAACTAATCAAAAAGCAGAGAGATAATATCTAAATTAGAAAAATCAGAAGTGAAAAGAGGGACATAACAGACACTGAGTCAATTCAGAGAATCATTAGGTTATACTACAAAAACCTGTACTTCATATAATTGGAAAACGCAAAAAAATGGGCAATTTTCTGAATAGATATCATATACCAAAATTAAATCAAGATCAGGTGAACAATTTAAATAGACCTATAAACTTCTAGGAAATGGAAGCTGTCATCAAAAATGTCCTAACCCTGCCCACCAAAAAAAGCCCAAAGCCAGATGATTTCAGTGTAGAATTCTTCTACCAGAACTTTCAAAAATAGCTAATAATTATATTCCTCAAAGTGTCCCACACAATAGAAACGGAAGGAACATTGCCAAACTCTTTTTCATGAGGCTACAGTTGCCCTGTTTACAAAACCACATTAAGTTTCAGCCAAGAAAAAGAATTACAGACCAATCCCCCTCATGAACATTGATGCAAAAATACTCAATAAATTACTGACAAACTGAATCCAAGAACACATCAAAAAAATCATCCACCATAATCAAGTCAGTTTCATCCCAGAGATACAGAAATGGTTAAGGATACAAAAATCTATCAATGTAATTCACTATATAAATAAAAGAAAATAAAAAGACCATATGATCATCGCATTAGATGTTGAAAAAGCATTTGACAAAATCCAACACCCATTCATGTAAAAGGTCTTTGAGAGCATCAGGGATGCAAGGAACACACCTAAACATAATAAAAACAATACATAGCAAGCTGACAGTCAACATCAAATTAAATAGGGAGAAGACCAAAGCGATTCCACTAGAATCAGGAACAAGACAAGGCTGTCCACTCTCTCCATAGCTCTTCAACATAGTTCTTGAAGCTCTGGCTATAGCAATGAGAGAACAAAAGGAGATCAAGAAGATATTAACTGGAAAGGAAGAAGTCAAACGTATTCACAGGTGATATGATAGTTTACATAAGTGTCCCCAAGAATTCTACCAGGGAACTCCTACATCTGATAAACACTTTCAGTAAATGTGGAAGGATACAAGATCAACTCAGAAAAATCAGTAGCCCTCTTATACACAAATGATAAATAAACTGAGAAAGAAATCAGAGAGAAACTGAGGGCTGAGGGGACTAGAGAGCCAGTGGCGAGTGCTCCTGCCACAGGCCTTCCTTCTTCGATCCCACCCTGCCTCCAAGTCTGCCTGTTTGTCTCTGAGGTTCTCAGAACCCTGAAAGAGTCTCTGCTCTGGCTGAGGGGACCAGAGAGGTGAACAAGTGGCCACACAACCAGACACCATGAAGTGTAACTCACTGGGATGGTCCCAGAGGGACTGAATCCAGGCTCCCTCCAATTCCCTAAGCTTTTCTGGCCATCCAGAGGAGTGTGGTCCTCTTGCTGGGCTTTCTTTACCCCATCCCAGCTGGTCCCCAAGCTCACCCTTTCACCTGCAAGGTCCTTGGAACCCTGCAACTCAACCTGCCACAGTGCTAAGGGGACCTAAGAGAGCATAGACCAAGAAAAACTCCAAAGAACTCAGTCAGCCACAGCAAAGATTGGACCAAGATGCCAAGACTCTGCTGGCCTTGTTTGAAGGAAGAAATGGGTAAGCACCAATGCAAAAATTCCCCCAACATACTGAAAAGCAACATTGTAACAATAGAGTCCAGCAAAAAAAAACGCAACAGGAAGACTTGAACATCCTAACCCAGACATAGAAGAAAATGAATTTAAACATAACCTTATGAAAATGATGGAGACCTTTAAAAAAGAAGATAAAAAAATCCCTTAGCTGTTTTAGGGTTTGCAAGAGACTTGATTCTGGAGGGGATCCCAGGTTCAAGGAGAGGTCCCCAGATTGTTCCCTGGGCAGCAGAGAAGAGGGTGCCTGAACTGGCCTTGGCCCATAACCATAATGATGAATATTTTGCATATCACCATAGAACCTTCATCTGGCGATGGATGGAGATAGAGACAGAGACCCACATTGGAACACTGGACTTAACTCCCTAGGTCCAAATGAGGAGCAGAAGGAGGGAGAACGTGAGCAAGAAAGGCAGGACCAGAGGGAACCTTCATCTGAAGATAGATGGAGATAGAGATAGAGACCCACATTAGAGCACTGGACTGAGCCCCCAAGGTCCAAATGAGGACCAAAAGGAGGGAGAACATGAAAAAGGAAATCAGAACCACGAGGGGTGTGTTCACCCTCTGATACAAGGGGACTGATCGAATGAGAGTTCACCAAGGCCAGCTGGACTGGGACTGAATGAGAAAGTGATCAAACTGGAGTCTCTGAATGTGGCTGACATGGGGCCTGACTGAGAACCCATTGACAATGGCACTGGGTCTTGTTTTGTCTGCATGTACTGGCTTTTTGGGATCCTAGTCTGTTTGAATGCTCACCTTCCAGACCTGGAGGGAGAGGGGAGGAACTTGAACTTCCCACAGGGCAGGAAACCCTGACTGCTCTTAGGACTAGAGAGGGAGGAGAAGAGGGAGTGGGGGGGGAGAAGGAATGGGGGGAATGGGAGGGTATGGGGAGGAGGGGAGGAAGTGGAAATTTTTATAAACAAATAAATAAATAAATTTTAAAAAATAAAATAAATCCCTTAAAGAAATGGAAGAGAAGACAAACAAAAAGTTAGAAGAAATTAATAAATCCCTCAAAGATACCCAAGAAAACCAAGAAAAAGCAATTAAACAGGTAAAGGAAACAGTTCAAAACTTAAAGACCAAAATGGTGGTAATAAAGAAAAGGCAAACCAAGGGGAGGCTGGATATGAAAAATCTGGGTAAACAAACAGGAACTACAGAGACAGGTATAACCAATAGAATACAAGAGATGGAAGAATCTCAGGTGCTGAAGATACTATAGAGGAAATAGGCTCATGATCAAAGAAAACATCAAATCCAACAGATTCTTAACACAAAACATCCAGGAAATCTGGGACACCATAAAAAGACCAAACCTAAGAATAATAGGATTAAAAGAAGGAGAAGAACTCCATCTCAAAGGCCCAGAAAATATATTCAACAAAATTATGGAAATAAACTTTCCCAAACTAAAGAAGGATATCCTTATGATGGTACAAGAGGCTTACAGAACATCAAATAGACTAGATAAAAAAAAAATCCCCTCGCCATATAATAATCAAAACACAGAACATACAGAATAAAGAAAGAATAGTAAGAGCTGCAAAGGAAAAAGGTCAAGTAACATATAAAGGGAAACCGATCAGAATTACGTCTGAATTCTCAATGGAAACCATGAAAGCCAGAAGGTCTTGGATAGATGTGCTGCAGACACTGAGAGACCATGGATGCAAGCCCAGACTGCTATACCCAGCAAAACTTTCTTTCACCATCGATGAAAAAAACAAGATATTCCAGGAGAAAAACAGATTGAAAAGATTCATATCCAGAAACCCAGCCTTACAGAAAGTACTAGAAGGAAAACCTCAACCCAAGGAAGCTAACAACCCCCAAAATAGCATAGATATCTGATAACCCTCCACCAACACAACTCAAAGAAGGAAACACACAAACAATACCACCAAAAAATAATCTGAGTTAACAACCACTTGTCATTAATAATGCTTAATATTAATGGACTCAATTCACCTATAAAAAGACACAGGTTAAGAGAATGGATACAAAAACAGTATCCACCTTCTTCTTTAGCTTCTCTAGGATCACGAATTATAGGCTTAAAGAACTTTAATTATGGCTAGAATCCACTTATGAGTGAGTACATACCATATTCCTCTTTTTGGGTCTG
Source organism: Myodes glareolus (assembly GCF_982192425.1). NCBI lineage: Eukaryota > Metazoa > Chordata > Mammalia > Rodentia > Cricetidae > Myodes > Myodes glareolus. The sequence goes on along the minus strand of NC_142026.1, from coordinate 95,713,788 downwards.
GGTTACCTCACTCAGTAAATCGTTTTCTATTTCCATCCATTTGCATGCAAAATTCAAGATGTCATTGTTTTTTACCGCTGAGTAAAACTCTAATGTATATATGTTCCACACCTTCTTTAACCATTCTTCTATTGAGGGGCATCTCGGTCGTTTCCAGGTTCTGGCTATTACAAATAGTGCTGCTATGAACATAGTTGAACAAATGCTTTTGTGGTATAATAGGGCATCTCTTCGGTATATTCCCAAGAGTGGAATTGCTGGGTCCTGAGGGAGGTTGACTCCCAGTTTCCTGAGAAACCACCACACTGATTTCCACAGTGGCTGCACAAGTTTGCATTCCCACCAACAATGGATGAATGTTCCCCTCACTCCACATCCTCTCCAGCACAGGCTATCATTGGTGTTTTTGAGTTTAGCTAATCTGACTGGTGAGAGATGGTATCTCAAAGTTGTTTTGATTTGCATTTCCCTGATCGCTAAGGATGTTGAGCATGACCTTAAGTGTCTTCTGGCCATTCGAAGTTCTTCTGTTGTGAATTCTCTGTTTAGATCAGTACCCCATTTTTTAATTGGGTTAATTAGAGTTTTAGGATCTAGTTTCTTGAGTTTATGTATATTTTGGAGATCAGACCTTTGTCTGATGAGGGGTTGGTGAAGATCTTCTCCCAGTCAGAAGGTAGTCTTTTTGTCTTACTGACAGTGTCCTTTGCTTTACAGAAGCTTCTCAGTTTCAGGAGGTCCCATTTATTCATTGATTCTCTTATTGTCTGTGCTACTGAGGTTCTACCTAGAAAGTGGTCTCCTGTGCCTATGTCTTGTAGACTGCGTCCCACTTTTTCTTCTATCAGGTTCAAAGTGGTCAGGTTAATATTGAGGTCTTTAATCCATTTGGACTTGACTTTTGTGCATGGTGATAGATATGGATCTACTTTCATTCTTCTACAGGTTGACATCCAGTTAGACCAGCACCATTTGCCTGAAGAAAATCATGTAGTTTTCCTCCTGGATATTGAAAGTAGACAAGAGTGCCAGGCAACATTGGGTGCACAGGGGTGGGAGTGGATGGAAGGGGAGAGGGTTAGAGAGAAGGGAGTAGGGGAGGATTGGGGAAAGCTTGGGGGATTAGGATGGGGGGAGGGAGGAAGGATGGATATGAGAGCAGGGAAGTATATATCTCAACTAAGGGAGCCATTTTAGGGTTTACAAGAGACTTGATTCTAGAGGGGTTCCCAGGTCCAAGGAGAGATCCCCAGATTGTTTCCTGGACAGCAGAGGAGAGGGTGCCTGAACTGGCCTTGGCCCATAACCATAATGATGAATATTTTGTATATCACCATAGAGCCTTCATCTGGCGATGGATAGAGATAGAGACAGAGACACACATTGGAACACTGGACTTAACTCCCTAGGTCCAAATGAGGAGCAGAAGGAGGGAGAACGTGAGCAAGAAAGGCAGGATCAGAGGGAATCTTCACCCGATGATGAATGGAGATTGAGACAGAGACCCACATTGGAGCACTGGACTGAGCCCCCAAGGTCCAAATGAGGAGCAGAAGGAGGGAGAACATAAACAAGAAAGGCAGGACTGTGAGGAGTGCGTTCACCCACTGATACAAGGTGACTGATCTAATGAGAGTTCACCAAGGCCAGCTGGACTGGGACTGAACGAGCACGTGATCAAACCGGATTCTCTGAATGTGGCTGGCAAGGGGACTGTCTGAGAAGCCATTGATAATGGCACTGGGACTTGTTTGCTCTGCATGTTCTGGATTTTTGGGATCCTAGTCTGTTTGGATGCTCACCTTCCTAGATCTGGAGGGATAGGAGAGGAACTTGAACTTCCCACAGGGCAGGAAACACTGACTGCTCTTAGGGCTGGAGAGGGAGGAGGAGAAGGAGTGGGGGGAATGGGAGGGTATTGGGAGGAGGGGCAGAAGTGGAAACTTTTATAAATTAATAAAAAAAAAACAGGATCCAACATTCTGCTGTTTACAAGAAACGCACCTCAACCTCAAAGACAGAGTAAAGGGTTGGAAAAAGTTTTTCCAATCAAACAGACCTAAGAAAAAAGTGGGTGTGGCTATACTATACCTAACAAAACTAATTTCAAACTAAAACCAATCAGAAGAGATGGAGAAGGACACTTTAGTCTCTTAACAGGAACAATTCATTAGGATGAACTCTCAATCCTTAATATCTATGCCCCTAATATAAGAGTACCCACATGTGTAAAAGGAACATTATAAAACTCAAACACATCAAACCCCACACACTAATAGTGGGAGATTTCAACACTCCTCTCTCACGAATGAACAGATTAACCAGACAGAAACTTAACAGAGGAAAAAGAGAACTAACAGATGTAATCTATCAAATGGACTTAACAGATATCTGTAGAACATTCCACCCAAACAAGAAAGAATATACTTTTTTTCTCAGAACCTCATGGAACCTTCTCTAAAATTGATCACATACTCAGTAACAAAGCAAACACCCACAGATACAAAAAAAATTGCGTACAAATTCAAAGCAATGCTCATCAAAATCCAGCAAAATTCTTCAAAGACCTCGAAAGAACAGTATTCAACTTCATATGAAAAAGCAAAATCCCACGATAGCCAAAAAAAAATAGTACAGTAAAAGAACTTCTGGAAGCATTACAATCCCTGACTTCAAACTCTACTACAGAGCTACAGTACTGAAAACAGACTGGTATTGGCATAAGAACAGACAGGAGGACTAATGGAACCAAATAGAAGACACAGATATCAATCCACACATCTTCAAACACCTGATTTTTGACAAGGAAGCAAAATATATCAAATGGAAAGAGAAAGCATATTTAATAAGTGGTACTGGCATAACTGGATATCAACATGTAGAAGAATGAAAATAGTCCCATATCTATCACCATGCACAAAACTCAAGTCCAAATGGATCAAAGACCTCAACAAAGCCAGCCACACTGAACCTTAAAGAAGAGAAAGTGGGAAGTACATTTGAATGCATTGGCACAAGGAACCACTTCTTAAATATAACCTCAGCAGCAAGACACAGAGAGAAACAATTAATAATTGGGACCTCCAAAAACTGAAAAGCTGCTGTAAAGCCAAGGACACGGTCAACAAGACAAAATGATAGCCTACAGAATGGGAAAAGATCTTCACTAACCCCATATGAGACTAAGGTCTGATCGCCAAAATATACAAAGAACTCAAGAAATTGGACACCAAAAGAACACTTAATCCAATAAGAAAAAAAAAATGGAGTACAGTCCTAAACAGAGAACTCTCAATAGAGGAATCTAAAATGACTGAAAGACACTTAAGGAAATGTTCAACATCCTTAGTCATCAGAGAAATACAAATCAAAACAACTCTGAGATTCCATTTTACACCTGAAAGAATGGCCAAGATCAAAAACACTGATGACAACTTATGCTGGAGAGGTTGTGGGGAAAAGGGAACACTCCTGCCTTGCTGGTGGGAATGCAAGCTGGTACAACCTTTATGGATGTCAGTGTGATGATTTCTCAGAAAATTAGGAAACAGCCTTCCTCAAGACCCAGTAATACCACTTTTGGTTATATATCCAAAGGATGCTAAATTATGCCACAAGGACATGTGCTCAATGATGTTCATAGCAGCATTGTTTGTCATAGCCAGAACCTGGAAATAACATAAATGCCCCTTGACCAAAGAATGGATAAGGAAAATGTGGTATATTTACACAATGGAGTACTACATAGGAGAAAAAATATAGTGACATCTTGAATTTTAAAGGAAAATGGATGGAGTTAGAAAACATTATTTTGACTGAGGTAAACCAGACACAGACAGTTATCACATGTACTCATTAGTATGTGGTTTTTAAACATAAAGCAAAAAAAAAAAAAACCAGCCTACAAACCACAATCCCAGAGAACTTAGACAAGAAATGAGGACACTAAGAGAAACTTACATGGATCTAATCTACATGGGAAGTAGAAAGTAGAAAAAGACAAGATCTCCTGAGTAAATTAGAAGCTTGGGGACCTTAGAGGGGTATTGAAAGGGGGAGAGGAGAGTCAGGGAGGGGAGCAGAGAAAAATGTAGTGCTCAATAAAAATCAATAAAAGTTATCAAGAAAAAAAGAAAAGACACACATAAAAAAATGACATCATGAAATTTTCAGCCAAATGGAAGGAATGAGAAAAAAAATATCCTGAGTAAGGTAACCCAGACTCAGAAAGACAAACATGGTATGTTCTCTCTTATAAGTGGATATTAGCTGTAAAGAAAAGAATAATCATGTTACAATCCACAGATCCAGAGAGGCTAAGTAACTAGGTGTGCCCAAGTGGGGTTAGATGAATATCACTGGAAAGGGGAACAAGAACAGATTCTTCTGGTGAACTGGGGCCTGATGGGGATAGGACTAGAGGGATCAGGCTGGGGAGCATGAGGGAGAAAGTACTGGGAGACATGAATGGAACTGGAGGTCACTCTGGAGGCAATTGTAGAAAACTAGTGCAATGGAAACATCATGAAGGTGACCCTAGTGAAGGGACCAGCAATTGCCAATATAGAACCTGCACTGGCCATCTGCTGTAATCAAGCATGGCTTGTAAAGGGGGACTTGGCCAACAACCCAGCCATAAAGCCCTTAAACCACAATTTGTCTTACCTGCAAGATGTGCTGTGGTGAAAGTGGAGCACAAGGCATGGGAGTGGCAACCAGGTACTGGTCCAGCATGACAGCCAGTCCAGGAGAGGGAGCTCATGCCTGGCAGTGCTGGAGGACAAGTAACTAGAGGTTAGATAGCACAGATACCTGGAATAGAACCAGACGTCGATGGAATGACTCTCAGTGATACTCTGCTATACTCATAGACACAGACTGCCATAATCATCAGCAGCAAGGCTTTATCCAGCAACTGATAGCAGCATATACAGAGGCCCACAGCCAAACATTAGGCAGAGCTCAGGGAGCTCTGTGGAAGAAGGAAAGGAAGGATTGGAGGAGCCAGAGGGATAAGGGACACCACATGAAAACCCGTAGACTCAGCTAACCAGGGCTCATAACAGCTCACAGAAACTAATCCAAAAATCAGGGAGCTGCATAGGTCTGACCTAGTTCCCCTGCATGTATGTGACAGCTCTGTAACTTAGTGTTCTTGAAAGGACTGTTGACAGTGGGAGTGGGAGCTGTCTCTGACTCTGTCTGACTTTGGAATCCTTTTCCTCCTACTGAGTTTCCTCACCCAGTCTTAATACGAGGGGATGTGCCTAGTGTTAATAGAACTTGTTATGCCATGATTGATAGACATCCCTGAGAGACATGCCCTTTTCTCAAGGGACACAGAGGATGGGTGGAGCTGGAGAAAGGAGAATTGGGAGGGAGGGGTTTAGAGGGAAGGAGGGAGGGGAAACTGAAGTCAGAATGTAATACATGGGAGAATAAACTGAAAAGCTGCTTTTCCTCCTGTAGATGACACTTTAATTCATGTGGTTTAAAACAGGATCCAGACTTACATGCAGTGTTTACTCATCCTCAGCTCTCCATTTAATTACTATTCAACAAGTTGTATCTAGTTGATGTCCATTTTTTTGGAGAAGGTGCATATGTTCTCAATGCGTATTGTGTTTTCCATAGACCTGGCAGCCAGCATATCTGTGTGTGTCTCTGGAAGTCTCTAAAAGTTCTATGGGCTTTCAGTTTCATTCTATTCTCTCTGGCTCTCCATGTTCAACTACAGTTACCATCTCAAGATGCACATCTGATTCTCTTCTTTGTTTTATATTTGAATTCCTAGAAATTAATCTAATCATTCAAGTATTTGTAAAAGCAGAATTTAACTCAAAATTTACACAATTTGAAATCATTCATTAATTTCATTGGAATTAACCAAGTGGTAGATCACTTATTTTCTTCCTTAATGAATCTTGGTATTTATCGGTTAAAATACACAGTTATTAATATTGATATTAAAATATATCTTTTGCTTAATGGATTTATATGTTTATTTTATACTAACATTAAAATTTGAATCTTCATTTATATCCCAGATAACATCATGGGAAAGTTTCTCATGATCTTCTTGCATATCATGTCAAATATTTCTTTCTGTTTTACTGTCAGACGATGTTTCCAGTCTCCAATGGTACCTAATGGGATAAGCATGTGAACAGCACACATATGAGTGAGCTTTTCTCCAACCCGTTTAAGGTAACTGTGAGTTTTCTGTGGAGTTTGCTACCTTGCCATTCTTTATAGAAGACTGGGCAGCGCAAGAAGCATATGCAATAACACAGCAAATGCATTACGAAATCACTGCTCCGTGTGTTATGTGGATTGCTGCACACATCTCTAAGGTTTACAAGTAGCATCCACATATAAGAGAAAATGTTCAGTATTTGTCTTTTTGTGTCTACCTTTCCTCACTCAGGATAATTTATTTTTAAGCTCTATCCATTTATATCAGGATTCCAAAATTTTGGTTTTTGTAACAGTTGAATAATATACCACATTTTTATTATCCATCAGTGAGGACAGTACACATATTTGTTCAGAGACTTTGATTTCACCTCTGACTGAGGACAGTTGTTAAACCTGCACTCAACAACTGTTTGTTGAACCTGGTAAGTACATATTTGGATGGTTGGAGTCTAAAGGTGTACTCTCTGATGCTGGGTAAAAGTCCTACATCCATTTGAAGGGTAATCCTGTCCTGGAACTTCCCGTTCCCTGTTCACAGTGGGGGTTATTCCCGATGTCTGGGCTCTGGGTGTGCTTTCTTTTCTCCTTACTCTTTCCTGGATGATTATTCGTTACTCTCTGAAATGGAATACTTCTCTTCCTGTCCTCCACTAATATCTCTTTAATGTTCCTGTTGGATCCTCATTTTTTCATGGGAATTTCATTGCTCCTGGAACCCGTTGCTCAAGCCCCCTTTATCACAACATCACCAACTCTATTTCTTGTTAGCAAGATTCTGCTTAGAAGCTTTGAGGGCCTTGAGAAAGCTATAGTCTCACTCAGCCGTCTCTTATTTCCACTCCTGCTATTTCTGCCTCTCATTTCTGGGTTCTCTTCATCTTCTTGGGGTCCTTTCTTTACCCACCCTTCCTTTCTTCCTTGCTCCCTTCCTTCCCTCCTTTCATTCTTCCTTCCCTCCTTACATTCTTCCTTCCTTATTTTCTTCTTTCCTTCCTTTCTTTCTTTCTTGGTACAGAGTTAATGAACTCCTTCATTCAGTGATACTCCAAGACAGTCTTTAATGCCTATGTATGCCCCCCCTTCAATCTTTTACCATATTTATATTGATTTCTACTCAGGCATCTCTAGCACTTCAGTCACCTGAATTTCGGCCCTCTGTCCTTTACCATGGTGTGAATTGAACTCGGCTTTAGTCAGCAAACCAAGGCTAAAAATACCCTATCTGTAATATAGAGTAGAAATTATTATATTTGGTTTTACTGTCAACCTTCTATAAATCAGAAATCTATGTAGGGAGCCTTCCCTAAATAAGTGTCCTGCCTTGGATGATGTAGAGAGACCTTTCCCGTTGTTGTGTCTTCTGACAGTAGTCCAGATAAAGGGTGTGCCAGAGGAAGCTGATTCCTCCGTTTGTTCCCTAGTCCTTTCCTCTTGCCACCCTGGCAATTTGTCCTTTTGCTGCTGCTGTTGATCCCTTCTCTGATATCAGAAACAGTGTTTCAGGCTTTTGTTATAGAATGGGGAGCTGCAGCTCTCCAGGGACCTTCCAGGTTCTGCTGCCAGACTGGGACTGTTGAGGCACCCAGCCCTGGGGCTGAACAACTGAGGACTGTCAGCCCATGCACTGTGCCTAGCAAGACAGCCATTGTGGAACTACACTGGCTGCTCGGATACCCATTTTTAAATCGCAGTAACTACTGTAGTCTCCGCTCTTAGTTGTGCTTCTGTTGTTTCTATGTCAAAATTGAGTTGATAGATTCACTTACATTTAGTTCACTAGCAGGGACTTTAGAGACATTTAAATGTGTTCTGAATATTTCCCAAGTCAGTAGCTTAAAATTTAGTTCACAGCATAATAACATTATATGTAAGAGCAAAAGAAAATCTAAAGTGCGTTATCTACAAAGGTTGGCAATAATAATTATACCAATCTATTGTATATAAGTATAAAATCTTCAAACAACAAAAATAATCAACAAAATGTTTAGACTTTATTGAGTAGGGAAAAACATCTTCTTCCCTCTTTTCTGGTTCTTGTCAGTTCTGATATTTTTTTCAATTCTTTGTTACAGTTTTCCAAATTAAAATTTCTAATATTCCCCCCAGCTTTTTGAGTCAGCAAAAGCTGAAGATTTATTGTGTGAGCGAGAAGATGTTTCTTGATACAAAATATATTTTCTAAATCTCATTTCCATTAATGTTTGGTTTGCATTCATGTCTTATGAGTATGTGTGATCACGTAGACTGGAATTATAAACAACTGTGAGCTGGCATGTCAGTTCTGGGAATTGAACTCGAGGTCTCTGGAAAAGCAGTCTATGCTCTTAACCACTGTGCCATTCCTCCACAGTTCTTAATTAAAAATTTAATCATAAAATATGAAACAAAAATGTCCAGTACAGATAATTCTTTGTAAAGATTTTTATACATTACAAAGCACCATTTTTTTATTCTTTAGTGCACAGTACGAATGCTAACTAGGACCCAAACTAATTTAATTTTGAAATTTAAAATCACTCATTAAACTCATTGCAATTCATCCAGTTATAGTTTAATCATTTGGTTCCTTAATAAAGTTTGGCATTTGATGATTAAGATACAGAAACATATTAATTGATAGAAAAGCAAGCCTTTTGCTCACTGGGTTTTTATGTTTATTTTATACTAACATTGGAACTCTAGTCTTCATCCATATCCCAGACAAACTTCAAGGGAAAGTTTTTCATGTTCTTCTTGAATATCATGTCAAATCTTTCATTCTGCTTCACTGTCAGATGATGCTTCCAGTCTCCAATGGTACCTAGTGGGATAAGCAGAGGGACAGCCCGTAGGTAAGTGAATAAAAGTAGCAAAGGTCACTTTAACAGCCCAAAGTCTTCTCCAACCCATGCTAGGGAATCAGAGTGCTCTGTGGAGTTTGATTCCTCACCTTTCTTTACAGAAGACAGAGCAGGGAAAGACACCTACACAAAACACAATAAATGACCTGCTAGATCGCTGCCCCATGTGTTAATGGACCAATCATAACCCGTTCTTTAGGAAGAAACAAAAAACTTCAAATATGAACACATGAGAATTTTTAAAGTAGTTTACTATATGTCAAGCATAATATAAACCAACAATGTTTATCGATAAAATGTAATATATACCCCAAGGCTGTAGTTACATATGCTCATGCTTCAGTCTTATATTTTATCCCATTGGTCTGTATGTGTTTTATGTCAGTACCATGCCTGTTTTATTATTATTACTCTATAATGTATTTTGATATCTGGAATGAATATCCCTATAATATTATTCTTTTCGGTAATGATTTCTTTGGCTATCCAAGGTATTTTCTGATTACAAATGAATTTTAGGTTGGCCTTTTAAAAATTTTCTGAGTAGTATGTTGTGGATATTTTGATCGGGATTTCATTGGTTCTACATTGCTTTTGGTAAGATAGTCATTTTCTCTATCTATATTAAATCTACCAAACCATGAACATGGAGGTCTTTCCATTTTCTAATATCTTCCTCAAACTCCTCACAGATTTAAGCTTTTTCACTGCAGAGGTCTTTCACCTTCTTGGTTAGGTTTATTCCAGGGTTTTTTTATTGCCTTTGATGTGTCTGTAAGTAGGATTGTGTCCATAATCTTTCTTTTAGCATGTTTGTTGGTGGTTATAGAAAAGCTACATATTTCTCATCCAAGAAAGGAAATCTTGCTTCCTTTCCAGGATCACCAATAACTCTGTCGTCACAACCGAGGTTTCTGGAAGAATTGCAGCCCAGTTCCATTGCTATTTCCTCATTCAGTCCTTCGAGGCCGAGAAACTGAAAGCAGACACGATGACGGGAGTAGCTTGCCAGCTGCTCGTCTGCACCAATACCAGTCAGAATCACCTCTGCAGGGCCCTTGTCAGATCTCGCAGCATCCTGGGTCACTAAGCAACCAATTCCTCTAGCAGCAAACCAGACCGCAGCAGCCAATGCTGTCATCCAGAACTGTGTCCAAGAGCTGAACTAAGTGACATATCTGAGCTCTTCTTAGATTTTGTAGCTCTTCAATAGAAACATTGATTTCAACAATATTATAAGTCCGAGAAGGGTTGACAGACTGCAGTTCCTTCAGTCCTGCTTTCCTGTGACTCGGTCTGGCACCTCAGCGGAACCCTGACAGAATTCTTCAGACAGGGTCTTGTGAAGGCTTTCCTGTTTTCTTTCAATGTTAGAAACAGCTGGCCCAGTCTCTCGTTTACTGACAAAAGCCACATTCAGAAGATCAATTGGCTCAGCTAAAGGATCACGATGGTCACCAAGGGCTGAGATCACCATGGAATCCACACCTCCAGAAAAGAGGATTTCAATGCTTGCTTTCTTATGACAAGCTTGCAAAACTTCCTCTGATGCCGGGTTTTCCTCCCTAGATAAACATAAGACATGTCTCTTGACTGCAACACTCAACACTCAGGACATCAATGAACTGCTAAACTACTTTTTTTATATGTCCATCTGTAAGAAATGTCTCAAGTGTCTCTCTTGTATGTGAAACACTGGAACTGTTTCTTCAGAGAGCTTCCAATGGTGCTTGAGGCAGCATCTTATTTAAGGGAGCAATAGGTTTTGGAAGATACAGCTTGGCTTCACTTGCTACCACCGATACAAGCGCTGGCAATTCTGCTGGAGTCTGAATCAGGTCAATAGCACATTCTTCAATAACATTCTGCTCAGAAATATATTTCCACGGACATAATTTTAAAGTCACAATATTGGAAACAGCAGCAGAACTGAGATCAATCGGGAAAATTCCAGATGCTGGAAATTCTTGCCACAGGTCTGTAAGCGCAGAAATCTGTGCTCCAACTGAAAAGAGGCAGAAACTCTTGCCCAGATTCTTAAAATGCCAAAGCAAGCTACAGCAGCCAACAAAGTCTCTACCAAACCATAAACAATGGCTAGGGGCTTGGTAGTATATAAAACACCAAGGACCTCGGACTTTAGAGAAGAGTGCCAAAATATCAGGCTCCGTTTTACAGGCAGAAAGGCTACTGCTCATAAGCTGAGTGTCATTGTCGTCTGCTTCAACCTGGACGCCCCTAAAAACTTCTCCACTCCATAGGAACACGTTGCCACTCTCATCTTCCACAGGCTGGGCGGTCAAAACACCTCTCGAGTGAAGGACGTGACCAGAAAATAAACACTGATAGTTAACGTTAGATTTTAACAACTGCTTGCTGCTACTGGGACTCTGTCGCCTAAGGTTGCACAGCCAATCCTCTCTTAATTCTTTACTGAAGTGTTCCACAGAGAAGCCTACAGAACAGCAGATACCGCACATGGTCCTGTGAAGTCAGGGCGTCTGGGTCTTGGTCGTCTCTGAGTTTTCTAAGGCTTGGTATTCTTTTCTTAGTTCATCCAATGTATTTTTGCTTTTGGAAAACATGTTTGTTCGATCTTCAAGAGAGAATATGCTGCTGTTATGTTGCTGCCTGTACACTTTCCGATTCTTCTTCAGGTTAGAGAGTTCATCCGCAGTGATTTTTTGTTCTTTAATCTTGCTGCCCAGGGCCTCGCAGTGTGCAGTCGCCGTGGCCCCGGGCACGGGCACTGGCGCGGCACGGTCGTTGGCGCGCACCCCACGGCCGGGCATCTCCACGCCGTGCTGCACGCCGGGGACCGCCGAGGTCATTTTTCTTAACAAGTGCTGACACATAATTAGGTCACAATGCCTGCATATGGTTGTTCATGCCTGTGTTCCCACCACAAGGGAGGTAGAGGCAAGACTAGGGGTCGGAGGTAATCCTCAGCTACACATAGCAAGTTCAAAACCAGCCTGAGTAACATGAATGAGACCATGTGTCAAAATTGGAAAGAAAATATTAATTCTTTATATGTAAGTATGAATCGCAGACAATAGGGTAAATAAGACATGGCTGTAATTATGGCAAGGAACAAAAGTAGGGTATGAGAAATGAGCAGTTAAACCTCTTGCACTTTAAATATACAGTGTATTATTTTTTATAATATCCTGAAAATATAAACAGAAGTAAAATTAAAATTTTTCTGGACTATCCAAGTGAATGCCCTCAAGTCTATTCCCAGTACTTGGAAGCAAGAGACAGGAGGAATTCAAATTCAAGACCAGCCTGAGCTGCACAGTGTCTGTGATGCCAACCTGGACCAAGTAGTACGACTTTCTTTCAAAATCAATAGAGTCACCCCATTTCGAATTTTCTCTTCTAAAATATCCATTGCCTAGGACAAGACTCTTGACATGTCGTAAAAGAGTTGAATCATATGAGTCCTACTGGTTGATTGCCACCAACCACTCCCTCGTCCTTCCTCTACCTCTTTTGTGGAGGGAAGACAGGCATGAACAGTCATATACAGGTTTTTTGTGTGTCAGCAGTTGTGAAAAAAAGAATGACCTACCCTAAACTGATAATCTTTAAGATCACAAGTCAAAATTTTTATTTATTAAATGATTTAATGTAACATTCTAAAACATAATTTGACATATATATTTCATTCCTTATGAGAAAGGAAAAACACACATTAAATAAGCAAAACTATTGTGGTTTTTCCGATAATACTATAAAATTTCCTAATAAATTCTTTTAGTTCAGTGTCCATTAATATTTTTTATGTTCCCTAGGGTCCCAGTGCCTTTATCACCTGGAGAAACTCATTGGAAACACAGTACTATTGCTCCAAGGGAAGAGACTTGGGGAAGTCTCGGTACTTTCATTTTTACAAACCAGTGATACTCACCTTTGCGCAGGAAATAGCCATTGTTTCTTGCCCCAATTTCCTTGTTTATAATATTACCATAATTTGCTCGTGGGTCAGATTTCATGTTCTGAAACGTTGCTTGTCTCACAACAGCATCCACATCTTCTTCACTCAGTTTTTTCTCCAGAAAAGTGCAGGTTTTAAGCACTGAGCCCCTGAGGTCCTGAAAAAGTCATGGGTTGTGGAATTATTAGCTTTATGATGAAGGTCAGAGTTACACCCAAACACGTGACATAAACATGTAGAATTCCTTCCTAGAATTCGAAGATGACACAACAAATGCTAAAGGAAATATAAATTAATATGATTATTTCAATTGATACAGAAAATAATTTCAGTAAAACAGCACAAAACAATAGAAAGTACTTGAAATACAAAACACATAAACAATTAAAGGGTGCTAATAATTGCTTAAAGAGACAAGTCAACTCTATGTATGTCAGGTTGTCTGTGCCGACACAAGAAGGAATAACAAGAGAGGACCACGGGGAGAAGAGAGCCCTGAGGCAGACCAGTCAATAAAGCAGGGACTGAATGTCAGGAACCTCCATCAACACAGAGCCCAAAAAAGGGTGTTGTATGAGGACAGCGGGGAGCATGTGGTTTAAACTCAGAGATGATAAGTAATTTTCAAAACAACTACCTCATCTTACCTTTTTCATATCTTCGTAGCTCAGGAACATGATATTGAAATCATGTCTGTGTTCATACCAGCCTCTAATGTGATCAAACCAACGGCCTCCTACAACTGAAGGGAAAATAACTGAGTAACAAAGTCAAGGCACTATATTTACTGAGAAACAAATGATATTCTTTCTTTTCTGGCTTAGAGTATTCAGAAGAAAAAAATGAAGCCCCTACCATTGGATGTCTACAGGACTATTTTAAAGAGTTCTTTTCGTGTAACAGTTACACAAGGCTCATACCAATCTACCTACTTAGGGATGTAGCAAGACAGACACAGAAATTCTAGGGGCAGGAGCAGGATAGATTTTTCAGTGGTTAAAGCACTGGCTGCTCTTGCAGAGGACCAGGTTCTCTGTACCCATATGGTGGCTCAGAAACCAACTGTAATTTCAGTTCCTGGGAATCTGAAGCTCTCTGCTGACTTCTAACATCACTACAGGAATGTTGTATATACATACATTCAACAAAATGCTCACAAAACAAAATAAATAAAACTAAAATTTTTTAATAAAGAAATTCAAGTGTGTTACTTCAAAGATATCCTTCAGGGACTTTTATATTTCTCCTCTCTCTGAAGGCATATGTCTTCATTTCTCATGTCCTATCTCTGAAGAGCAGTGTTTTCTTGCAACAACGAAATAGAACCTGATTATAAGGTTAGCAATGTGTGAGATCCTGGTTCCACACCCAACAGTCTCTTTCATTAACCAGTTTTCCTCAGTAGTGACATTAATAATTCCAGTTTTCCAACAGGTATGTGTCATGCAGAGCACACATTCACCTTCAACTTTAGCTATATGACTCTTCCTATGCCATTAGATAGAAAGAACAAATAAAATACTTGTAAATGTTTTGCGGTCTAGCCAAAGTGCTTCCAAAGTAATATAAAAAGAGCATTACAAGTTGGCAATTCTCAAATAGTCCTGATAGTGGCAGAATAATCCTTGTGTATCTGGTTATTTGGGTTCAGAATTGTTACTCTTTCTATGCTTCTCCTGCCACCTCCATCTCCTAGACACATGTTTCTACTTTGTGATGCCTTAAATTTCATCTGTGTTTTATAAACAAGTGAGAGGGAATAAATGTAGTTACCTTTTCCATCTAGAAATTTTTCCAGATAATGTTCTATGGTATCTGTAGCTTCTAGAATAGACACCCAATTTGAGAAATGAAAAAATGAAATCAAAACATCTTTGGGATTTCTATAAATATAAAGAATCTGCAGAAAAAAACAAAGTTGCTTTAGTAGTTCTTGTTATTCTAATAAGTTCTAGACAATTACATATTAGTACTTGTACAAATAAATTCTTATTTACATCTAGGTAATATTTATAAAAATGCAGTTGGTTATCAAATTTTTGTTTCATATTATAAAAGTGAATACTTCCATTTACACAGTATTCCACACATGTGCAAGAACACAGGCCACAGTTCTAAAAATATATTATTTTTAAAGTTGATAAATGTGGTAAACATGCTTTCCATATAACTTAATGCAATAACAATTGATATTCATTAAGTTTTCTGAGATATCTTATATATAGCCAAGGTATCAGTGGAAATAAGTGGAAAATATAAGAATGAAATATTATGTTGATAAAAACATCAACAGTATGTACATGTAATTTAAAAAGTAATATCACTTTACTGCTATGAATGATAATTAGTGAGTTTATTAAGAGCATTAGACCAAAAACAAACACATTTCTAGTCTTGAAACAAGGAAATATTTCTTAAATAAGGTTGTTTTTGTATTAGGTTTTTGTTTGTTTTTTAGAAAGAAATTAAAGCTGGGTGAATAAGGATGGGGAGAGGATTTAGAAGACTTGAGGGAAGGGAAGAATATGTTCAAAATATATTTAAACTTAAAATTGTTTTAAATAATAAAAATACAATTAAAATAAAATAAGTAAATGATGAATTTATATTTTAAAAAGTCAATATGTCTGATTACACTAAATTAAGAATGCTACTAATCAAAATAAAGCACAAATTTTTAAAACATGAGAAAGGCTGTAAGTAGAACAGCATGCAGAAGTGACTGAATTAATACCAATAGGAAAATTATGTTAAAATTATACTAAGGAAAAGCTTGAACAATGATAGATTTTTTCACAGGATTATCTCTGGTCATGGTCAGTAACATCAAACTTTTAAATCTCATTATTGAACATCCATATGAAAATTAAGACCGGTGTGAGTCATCATTCAATAACTGGCACATTGACAAACATTGAAGTCCAACGTGTCAAGTTACTAGAGGAAAAACAAGAATTGGTTCTTAGTAGGTTTCAGCAATAACTGATTATCCACTTTCTTCAGAAATATTCCACCTCCTCTGTAAGCTAACGACCCCGGTCACTGTGGCTCTGCAGTTCTATTCACAGATGAGGTTTCTAGGGAAGCTGGTAGAAGACATTCTCGAGAAAAACCAGGTAGATGTACATCATAACACAAATACTGAAATACTTTTATTATTTAATACTTAAGCATTTTATCTGTATAGAATGTGACTAAGCCCTGAGACATACTTTAGCCTTTTTCTTCCTGAGACATTTAGGTACTAAGTAATGTGGAAGATGGGATGTGAAAATGCGAGGTGATGGCATTTTAATGATGTCTAAATTATAAAACATGTACTCAAAGTACGGTGTTTTGATGACAGTTTTGATGTCTCCAGTCCTGTTCCGGTGGCCCTCAAAGCAAATCAACCTGAGTATCTGATACATCCAAACGGTACCTGTAAAAAAGTGGATAACATTCTTGTTTTCATTCCTGAGGTAGTTTAAATAATACATATCTACTGTAATACCATCCTTCTTCAAGCCATTGGTGCTTTTTAAATAATATTCCCTGTATGGTAATGAACCAGTGCAGGTTTCGTTTGATTTTTACTTTTACTTAGCAATAAAACTAGAAAACATAAAATCAGTTTTAATAATTTTTACTCAGTCCCTTTTCAGTTGGATGGTTATTTTGTTTAGATTTTTTAATAACGATAGATGAAATTATTCCAGTTCTCTGTATTCTATGTTCCATGAGAAATCTTTCCTGAAGTATTTTTAACTTTTCCTTGACAGATAGTATTTTTAGGTATTAAAGGGTACACTCATATTATACCACACATGTACACAATACACTAAAACCATATTACAATCACTAGCATTTACCTGATACTAACCTTTTATGCCTCTTTGGAGCCTTATGGATCATTTCTTTTTGATCTGGTGTACATAAATGTGTGTCGCATGCATGTGTGTATGCCTAGTTAGCACATTTTTGTGCTATGCATGTTTGTGTACTATGCATGCATGTATGCTGAGCATGTATGTATGAGTGAGATATTTGTACATATACATGCTCATATGTTAGTGCAGTCCAGTGTATGTGTAGTTGTCAGACTACAGTTGCCTTCAATCCTGGTTGAGATACATTTATTTTCTAACTGTGTCTTCCAGCTGAGTCATGAACATCAGCAGATGCTCCTGTCTCTGACTACCACCTCACCATAGGAAGTTCAAGATTACAGACACACATTACCACATCCGGCTTACAAGTGCTTAAGTGATCTCACCTCAGGTCTTCACGCTTGCAAGGCTAAGACATGCATTTTGCACACTGAGCCAACTTCTCAGTTTGAAAAGGTTTTTCTGGTCAAACCATGTACAATTCCATTGTCTGTGGTGTTTTGCAATAGCCAAACATGAACTAATTTTTAAAAGGACACGTGAAAGTTTAAGGAGTACAGATTTATCTCTCAAATTGTATCAACTGCAGTAACAGCACCTCCAAGTATTGCCCCTGGTGATTCAGATGCCACCATTATAATAGGATGTTCCTGTTCCCAGCAGAACATCACTGCTCCAGCACTGCTCAGTACTGATGGACTTTATGCCTCAAGAAAATGTGTGTGTATGTGTATGTGTGTGTGTGTGTGTGTGTGTGTGAAGGCAAAAAAAGCATGTGAAGCATGTGTGCATGCTTCTTAAACTGTGCTAAGTAAACCACAATCCATGAAATATTTTTAAAGTAAATGGCATGCACTAGAAAATCTATTGGAATTTATGAAGTATTTGTATTAGGAATATGATATTTGAGACTGTGTCATCTTTGTTCAAAAGACCAAGTAATTCATCACTGACAGAGTGTCCTCTGATGTCAGTATGTTACACATATTGTTATCATAACATTTATACTTGACAATAGAGTGTCCAGTATATGCACTGGTAGTTTTCTTCTGTCCTACAGATTGAAGATTCATGTAGATTTTATCTGATCATAAATTGTTACATTAATGTAGGTTGCCTCTTGTGGTGAGAAGATAGGAGCTACATGTGCACACATAATATTAAAGCAATGAAGACATTAATGGTACATGTCCCACTTCTGACACTCACCAGATTTTGGATATGTGACTATGAAAACATCATCATCTCTAAGTTCAAAATCTTCCAGCTTTTCTAACTGTTCAATGTTCACTAAATTTTTCACAAAATTATATCCTTTATAGCTAAGCAAATATTCATTTGTATTGTCCATAATTATCCACCTAGATGTAAAAACATAGAAATCATTTTCTGTGTTAAGCATTATACAATACTGAATAACAATCATGGAGAGATTAATACATGCCAACCACCATTTAGGTATCCTATGTATTTAAATATTTACTCTGAAAAACAATCCATATAGATTATGCTGTCTGAATGTCATGAAATTTTAATGATGCTTTGTTTTTTAATTCACCTTATTTAATGTGTGGAAATGAGTAAGAAAGTTAAGCACATTATTCTGAAATTCCATGCAGATTATCACAATGCTAGATATACAGATGAGAAAATGAGGTTAAAGAAATGTCAACAAAATTGGCAAAGTTTGCAAAGCTGGCCACCCTCAAAGGATTTCATAACAATAATAGGGACACAGAACCCATGCATATAATCTAGGTTATTTCATATTTTTATTACCTGCATGTTTCCATTTTTATAAAAATAAAATAAATAACTATACAGAGTGTGCATTCATTATTCCAAATACAGTTTGAATCACCTGGGCTGTATCTACTCAGTGCCTACATGAAATTGACAGCTCCAGAGCGTGTATGTCTGAAAGGTTACTCCCTTATAGCTGCAAGATCACCCATGAAACTCTTTTTAGTTTACCTAACATCAGAAATGCAAATCAAGTCTAACTAATAACTGAATTAAACATTTAATGGAAACAATCTCAAGAAAAACTTGGTCCTGTCAAAGCTTGATCAATCCAAATAACTTTTACTGGATCTGCCAGAAAACTTTTCTAATTGAAGGTTAAAGTGGCCAGAGAATGTTAACAGTTATGATATAACCTTAGCACTAATACACTTCCCTTCAGTTTGATTTTAAAATTCTGTTCCCAATAAATTCACAAAAAAAAAATAAATTTCATGTCAATAAACAGCACTGAATATGGTTTACAGATGCTTTGAGTGAGGCAAATAAACTCTATGTAATGTAGACTGGTCCAGAACTCAACATGTAAATCAAGCTAGAGTCAGTGTACGTGGATTATATTCATGGGCAGCATGCTTGACTAATTTCTTTACAGATATCTATCAGGTAGACAATCATTTACATTACAATCATTATATATTTTATATCCTATTCCAAACCTCTAATCAATTAGACAACATTTTCTGACAAATAATTTTTATATAAACTCCCAAGTTCCTAGATCTTCAAAAACCTCTTGGAAACAAACTTAACTTACAGTTTTGGGGACTACATAAGCCCTAATTTTTTTCTATGTTCAATGTTATTTTTTTTCAAACTCTGCACTAGAAAGACAATCGTGTCAGACAAAAAAGGAAACTTGCATGATTTGATTTAGAGAATTCTGGCAATGGTCTTTATTCTCTTTCAGTGGGATTAACACAAAGAAACAGGGAAAACCACAAGTCAAACCACTGGTTTTGGTTGGGGATATGTATGAAAAGTATGTAGTACCAGATTGGTAGGCATTAGGAATTAATTACAAATCCAAAATACATAACACTGTCTCAGAGAGCTGGTTGCAACTAATTCTGAATATTGTTTTTATGCATAATCATTTCATTTTAATCAAATTGTCTCAGAAAATTGTGCCTTTTCACCATAAAAGCTGTTTTCAACAGACCTTCTTCTCTATTACAGGCCAGGCTGATACGGAAACCCCAGAAAAGACCCCACCCACAGACCGCCAATTATTATCCAGAGCCTGCTCAGGTTTCCCACTACACCCACCTCCCCTTTTCTCCATATTATGGCCCCTGTTTTAGCAAAAACCCAGGGCTCTACCAAAGAATACACCTGTACCTAGAATCCTGGCCATTCTCTCCCAGAGGCCATTCCAGTCTCCATAAGCCCAGGATCCAAGAGGCTATGCAGGCCATTAAAACCCCAGCAAATGTACCCTACTGGACCAAAGGATCTGCCAGTCACTAGAATCACAGGACACTCAGGCTCAAGACCAGAGAGTAAACAGAAACCAAGGAAGAAAACATCAATTCAACAAAGAGGATGGTGGTCCTTAAAGAAGAAATGAATTAAAGACATCCAGAAAACACAAACAAATAATAAAAGGAAATGAATAACTCCCTTAAAGAAATCCAAGAGGAGTCCTTATTGGCTCAAGTGTAGTACACACCAGATGGAAGAATAGGAGAGTGAGCTGACCACTAGCCAAGCTGCCCCACTTCCCAGATTCTGAACCCAGGACCCATCCAGCAGCCCCACTCCCACCGCATCACCAGAACATCTGTTGGTTCCATAGAGGCAGAAATTCACAGCTCCAGTGCATGTAACACTAGTTGAAGCCCAAATCCCTGAACCCAAAGTTGTATCAGGCTTCCAGGTTCTCACACTATCCCTCAGTTCCTACTTACTCAAGTGTAATGCTCACATATCCCCTGTTAAGCAGGAATTTTATAGCCCAAGGGATGGACGGTACATAAAAATTGAGTTTTTAATTAATAGTTATAAAAGTTCCTCTCATGATCCTGATACCTATATTATAATAAGATACCCTCTATGGACTTTCACCAGTTAACCATTCATTACCATTGTATGAGGACACTACTGGGAATGCATTGATCCAGAAAACCAGGATGTTACTGCACTCTCTAAGCCAAAACAGTTTATTAACTTTTTAGTTACATTTTGAGATCTGTGTCAGCATCGCCTTTGGTTCAACAGATGCATACTGCTCATTTGTGTTACTCCTCTGCCTTATATTGAAACAGAAAGGTCTTGAAGACTCTGAAACACAGCCTGCTACAATACTGAGGGGACTAGAAGGTGTGTAAAGAGCCACATGGTGGGACAAACCACTCTCTATGTCCTCTACAGTGGGACAAAACACGGGTCCCCTTCCCTAATTCCCTTGGCTTCTTTAGCCAGCTAGCAGGAGAGTGTCATGTAGGTAGGCTGCCCTAATACTCACCCCCATACACAGGACCCTGCAAGCTTTTAGCCCCACCCCACCCCCAAACTCACCTCTCCTCCTGAAACCTCAGTAGATCTCTGAATCCCAGATTGCCACAATACTGAGGGGGCCAAGTGCTTGCTACAACATGGAGGGAACCAAGAAAGAACCAAAAGAGTGAACCAGGAGAGAAGACCAAGACAGCACCTTTGTCCCTGGGAGACAGACATTGACAGTACAGAGCAGACCAAGAACAATTCCCAAAAACTCAGACAACCAATGCAAGGAGTGGGCCAACATGCAAAGGCACTGCTGGCTCCATTTGAAAGAAGAGATGGGTAGGCAGCAATACAAAATTCATCCAAAAACCTAAAAAGCAACGTGGTAACACCAGAACTCAGTGGTCACATGTAGGGTCAATAGGTCTACCCTGGCTCCCGTGGTCCATCTTGAGGACAGTTTCTGGTCAGACATTTTGTTGCATTTTCCAGCTTCTCTGTGCTCCCTCTGCCCCCCCCCCCCCCCCATGATTAGCTTTAGGGCACTGTTTACTCCACCTTGGGTATGGTAATTTCCCACCTGCCTGGGGGGAATTTCACTGTGCAGCAGCTAGGAATATAAGGTTTTTCCTAAGCATGAATAATGGCATTTGGCTGATCTCCTTTCAAATGACCCTGGTCTCTTGTGTGTTCTCTCAGTCTCCAGGCCCTTGCCTGGCTTGAAAATGTGGAAACTGCAGTCCCGAGTTACTTATCCCTGCCCCCATTTGAGGTGCTTATCTGCAAAGAAAACATAATAAATTCCCTCTGCTCCTGGAGTTGGATGAGGAAGTTTGAGTGCATGGTGACCATTCCTTGATCCCTGCTGAGGTCAGGTTACAGTCCCTTCGCAGCCCCCTCCTCTTTTGGTGCCATGGTATAAAAGCTAGCCCCAGCAGAACAATAAACGAGAAGAAGCTGTTCCACCTCAACCTCGTGCTCTGTGGATTCATTCAACCTGGACACCCTTCGCCGAGACTCGTGGTTCCAGCCCGTGCTGGCGTGGTAACTGAAGGTACCACTGAGATCGGAAAGGTGAGGAAAGTGGACTGGGTCATCCTGTAGTCCAGCCAGGATGCATTAGGGATTAAGATATAATTAAGAAATAAGAGATACTTAAGATAATTTAGAGATAAGAGATATTAAGCGATGGGAAATATCCCAGGTGAATCAGAGTTAGAGTTTCAGTTAAAGAGGTTGTTGAAAGAGCAGGGAACAGCTGTAAAAACTAAGACTTTAGAAGATTTTCTTAAAACTATTGAAACATGGAGTCCCTGTTTCATCACCAGTGAAGCCCTCAATATTTCTGAATGGGAACAGATTCGCCAGGATCTTCAAAAAACTTTGAGAAAGGAGAGGCCTGAAGTCCTGCCAATATCCACGTTCTCCCTTTGGAGACTGATCAGGGATGCTTTGCTTACAGAGAAAGCCTGGATTAAGCAGGCTTTGGAAGCAACAAAAGAGGTGTTATTTGAGATTTAAGATAGTGAGACTAAGGCTTCCCTTTGTTCTGATGTGGCCTCCGACACAGAGGCAGAACCACTCCCTCAGCCTGCTAAGGGGAAGCCCGGTAAGGTAGAGGAGAGAAAGATTAAGAAGAAAAAACCATCCAGACAGGGAGGGGGAAATGAGTCATGGGACAGAGTTTCCTCTCAGAACTTAGGGGTTCGTCCCAAGCAAAATTCTTTGGCGCAAACACGCCTCTATCCCTCTTTGTCTGATTTTGAAGAGAGCTTGGGGGAATCAACAGATTCGGAAGAGGAAACTTTGGAAGGGGAAATTGCAGCATTGCAGAGGGAATTACGCAGGGCCTGTTTAAAAGGAAAGACAAAAGGGACCTTGGGGGAGAATGACAAGCCCCCTCCCTATCCTCTTTCTGATGCAATCAGGACCTCTCCGGCCCCTCCCTTTCAGTTGGGCTCGGAGGAGGTTCCCTGCGGAGGCGTTAAGTGTTACCCAGTGATTGCCCCTGTTCTGGAAATTCCAGATCCCAACAATCCAGGGCAGGTTTTTCACCATCATGAACCTCTGGCTTTTAAGGATTTAAAACAATTAAAGGAAGCTGCCAGCCTATATGGCACCCAAGCCACATTTACTTTATCTCTTATGGAGTCTTTTAGGGCTCTTAACCTCACCCCCAAGAGATTGGCAGCAACTCTGCCATGCTGCACTTAGTGAGGGAGATTTTCTTATAGGGAGAGGAGAGTTTCAGGATAGATGTACCCAGACTGCCGCTCATAATGTGCTGCATGGACAACTCCAAAGAAACGCTGACATGTTCACAGGGACAGATGCTTCTGGGACCATCCAGCAACAAATTCAGTACTATCTGGCAGAAATTACTGGGAGATGTTCAGTGGATCCATTCCTCCCTTTTCATTCCTACTGGAGCTCTTAAGCCCCTTTATGACATGCTGCCTGGGGACCCTTCCCCTGCCTCCCCCAGGATCATGACTCCAGCAGCAAAAGAAGCCCTATGTGCCTTGTTTAATGCTCTTGAGCGAGCACATCTCCGCCGCCTCGATTACACTTGCCCTTTTTATTTCATGGTCTTTTCTTCACAATTTTCACCTACTGGTGTTTTTTGGCAAGAGGGACCCATTTATTGGTTACATTTACCTGCTTCCCCTAAGAAGGTAGTGACCCCATATTATGAAATGGTGCTACAGCTCCTATGGAAGGCATATGATTTTAGTTTACAGGTTTTTGGCAGGATCCCAAATAAATTTCTAATCCCTTATCAAAAAGAGGAAATAACAAGGCTACAGAGGGTCCAAGATGGATGGACCTTGTTTATCGCAACCACTGGAGCCATTTTTGATAACCATTATCCTGACTCCTGTTTAATTTCATTTTTTAAGAATCATCCTGTTATCTTTCCAAGAATTATTAAAACTTCCCCCCTTAAGGGAGTGCACTCAGTGTTTACTGATGGTTCTTCCAAGGGCTATGCAGTGGTGGTCTCTGGTTCAATTAAAGAAAAGCAGTCCTTAGGTCCAATTTCTGCCCAAGCTGCAGAACTCATGGCCTGCCTTATGGCCTTTTCTCTTTTCAAGGATCAACCCTTCAATTTGTATACTGATAGTATATATGTGGCAAGGATTGTTGGGCCATTGGAAACCTCGCCATACATATTACCTACCTCTCAGGTTTTCCACCTTTTGGTTCAGTTGCAAAGTCTTACATGCCAAAGAGTGTTTCCTGCCTTTGTTGGTCACATTCAGGCCCATACTGATCTGCCAGGGCCCTTGGCAGAGGGAAATAAGCTTGCAGATTCCCTCACCCGCCCAATGGCATTGTTCCTTTCTGAGGAACAACGAGTCCATCGTCTTCATGAAAAGTATCATTTAAATGCCTCTTCTCTAAAGTTTCACTCTGGCTGTACTCTAGCCACAGCTACTCAAATCACATCCCAATGTCCAGCTTGTGCTCCATTTCATAATGCCCCCAATGAAGGTCTTAATCCTCGAGGCCTCTGTCCTAACCACCTTTGGTAGATGGATGTTACCCATTTGTCTCAAGCTGGTAGACTTAAAATTTTTACATATCTCTGTAGACACTTATTCCAAGGTAATTTATGCCTCTCTACATTCAGGAGAAAAGATTAAGGACGTTATTGCTCATTGTCTACAGGCTTTTGCCTATATGGACATCCCAGATTTTCTCAAAACGGACAACGGACCGGCTTATACCAGCCAACGGTTTGTAAAATTTTGCCAAGAACATCAAATTACACATACCTTTGGAATTCCACATAATCCCACAGGACAGACCATAGTGGAGCGCACACATGCTACCCTTAAACAATTTTTTTTGTAAAATAAAGAAGGAGGAGTATATCACCTCCCCAAATACCCAGTTATCTATAATTTTATACATTTTAAATTTTTTAACAGTAGATAAAAAAGGTCTATCAGCAATGGAAAGACATTGGCAGAAACCTTCCCAATCTCTGGGTTGGGTTAAATGGAAGGATAGTATCACGGGACAATGGCAATCACCCACACCCATGTTGGATAGGGTGAGGGGAGCCATTTGTGTCTTCCCTCCAGGAACCAAAAAACCCATCTGGGTGCCGAGTGGAATGTTTGGCCAGTGGAGCCAGGCCCTACTGGTCCTGATAATATGGATTCAAGTGAAGAAAATCGAGGGAGGCCTGAGATGGGCACTGGTGAGGAATCCACCCATACTGATGCCAGTAAGTAAAATAAGCTCTGTTTTTCCATTCTTTTAATCCACCAATTATACCTTGGGGGTTCCTGCAGCAAATATAGCATTAGAAAGATCTTCATTGGGTAATTTAACATTTGATATATCCCATGCCCTCTGCTTCCGGAGGATTAGCAATATTTCAGCGATGCCTAGTGTCTCCCTTTCTGGACCATGCGTGGTCCTTAGTAATTATTCTCTGGGAGACTTTTCTTCTAATTCTTCTGGGCATCCTTGTTTTGGATTGAGAGATATCTTTTACCCAATAAATTTTAAAAGAAATGTTTCTGGACTTCCAACCCCTCTGAGACCAGCTCCCTTATGTTGGAAGACACCACAATCCTTCAGATTATACTTACCATTACCTTGGGGAAATTGTGCTCCTAAGGAACCGTGGAAATTGGAGGGAGATAAATATTTATGGTGGTTTGGTCACCGACCTACCTTTAAAAACTCCTTGAGATGGGCCTTTGATTATTCCTATAGAAATCCAAATATGGCAGGAGTTTCACCTACGTTCGCAGGCATGTTTCTCTGCAGCCCGCATGCATGTACAGATATTAGGCCTTTAGCCCTTCAAAGGGGCTTGGCTTTCAATGCTACAGCCAGGTGGAACACATCAGACATCTTTGAAACATCTCTCCAGATTAATTACGCAGCAGGAATGAATTTCTCTATTGTCAGCCTAGCTTGTGTTCTGACTCCCTTTATGTTTGTCTCCTTTAATGGGTCAGTCGGGGAGGATGGTGTCCTT
This sequence comes from Myodes glareolus, assembly GCF_982192425.1. Classification (NCBI taxonomy): domain Eukaryota; kingdom Metazoa; phylum Chordata; class Mammalia; order Rodentia; family Cricetidae; genus Myodes; species Myodes glareolus. Next base: position 95,687,688 of record NC_142026.1, on the reverse strand, counting down.
AATTGTTCTTCCAGCTCCTGCTTTTTGAGCAACTGCTCATCCCTGATAGATGAGTCCATGCTGATGGTGAGAATTCCTGCCCTGGTTCCCCTGGTGGTAGAAGACCCACATGATGGATGAGAGCTTATCTTGTATCCAGAAAGAAGAGACTTTGGGATCACGGCCACAGTCATCACAGCTATTGCCATATCAGTCACAGCTGCCACCGTTGCAAGAATCACCGTGTCCCAGAATGCAGCTACTGCAGAGACTGTTAACACTCTTGTTGCCCGTGTTACCCAGGTCTTAGAGACTCGAGATACCATTAACACACATATTCAATTGGGGATGTTAAATTTAAATCAGCAAGCAGCCTTATTGCAGCAACAGATTAATGTGTAGTGGATGGTACAACAAGCCTCTTGTTCTCATTTTTATCATTCTGCCTGTGTGACCCTTATGAAAGTGAAAAATATGTCCTTTGAGGTGCAACGCCTTAATGTTTACCTTAGGGGGCCTTGGAATGATTCCTTTGTATACTTTACCCACTCTTTGATACATCAAATTATTGCAATTAATGAAGCTCATGTTAAACCTGTATCTGCTGAGGGATGGTGGAATACCATGGCCCAGATTGGGGGTTGGGCACAGCGATGGGGAGGTGCCTTGTCCCTGGGGATCTTGGGACGAGTAGGGGTGGCAGTAGGCCTGCTCCTCTTAAAACGAGTCCTAAACACCTTCACCATAACTGAGCTTGTCCACCGTCAGGTGTTACTCAGTCTGGCCCATGACTCTCCCGGAAGTCATGAGGTATGGCTGCAATTGCTGAAAAAATGAGGGTCTCCAAGGACAGGCAACCTGTGAGGAGACCCGCCACTAAAGACAGGGCATACAGGGGGCCTATGATGGGTAAGGGAAGGTACTTCCCTCGCAGGACCTAAGACAGGACCCTTCATTATAAAATAAAGTAGGGGGAATTGTGGGAACTGCAGCCCTGAGTTACTTATCCCTGCCCCCATTTGAGGTGCTTATCTGCAAAGAAAACATAATAAATTCCCTCTGCTCCTGGAGTTGGGAAAGGAATTTTGAGTGCATGGTGACCGTTCCTTGATCCCTGCTGAGGTCAGGTTACAGTCCCTTCGCAGCGCCCTCCTCTTTTGGTGCCATGGTATAAAAGCTAGCCCCAACAGAACAATAAACGAGAAGAAGCTGTTCCACCTCAACCTCGTGCTCTGTGGATTCATTCAATCTGGACACCCTTCGCTGAGACTCATGGTTCCAGCCCGTGCTGGCGTGGTATGAAAACAGTACAGTGACACATGAACTGTACTAAGAGTAAGGCAGGGGTTACAGTTGGAGACCTCAATGAGATGGGACAGTTGGAGACCCCTGAGAGATCACCCTCAGATGCTGGCCAGCAGGTAAGAAATATATAGTAAGGATGAATTGAAAATGGGTACAAGTAATTCTGTTCCAGTATTGACAGGTCAATTGATAGTTCTTTTAGAGAAGCAAGGCACTGGTATTAAAATTGAGACAGCACAAGAGATCATTAAGAGTTTCATCCCTGGTTTCTTCGTGCAGGGGGCTTTAATATTACTGATTGGGAGCAGGTAAAGACTGACCTTCAAAAAGCATTGAAAGAGTGAGGGCTAGAAGAATTTCTCATAGCGATATTTTCACTATGGCACTTAGTCAGAGATGCTCTTCTCAGTGATGATGTAAAATAAAAGAGCAATTAGAAAATTTGACCAAAACCTTTGAGGAGATTCAGCATGTAGAATCTGTGAGTTCTATTAAGAGCTTTGAGGAGGGGGAAGGTAAGAGTACTAAAAGGGGTATAGAAGAAGAAGGAGAAGAAGAAGAAGAAGAAGAAGAAGAAGAAGAAGAAGAAGAAGAAGAAGAAGAAGAAGAAGAAGGAGAAGAAGAAGAATGATGGAGGAGGGTTATCTGTCTATTGTGTTATTTTCATTTGTCAATAAAGAGACTGCCTTGGCCCCTTGATAGAATAGAAAATTAGGTAGGCGGAGTAAACAGAACAGAATGCTGGGAAGAGGGCTATGAGTCAGATGCCATGGAGCCAGCTACCAGGTCAGACATGCTGAATCTTTTCCGGTAAGCCACTACCTCGTGGTGCTACCACGAGATTATTAGAAATGGGTTAATATCAAGATATGAGAGTTAGTCAGTAACTAACTCTCTAGAGATAATGGGCCAGGCAGTGTTTAAATGAATATAACTTGTGTGTTATTATTTCTGGGGCTAAGCTAGCTGTGCAGGAGCCGGGCAGGATGAAAAGCAGGCCTGCCCGCAGCCCCTCACTACGTATGGCGCCCACGTGGATAACTGAATCCACAGAAAGCTTGAGAAAGCTTGGGAAAGAATAGAGTAAATCATGTTTTCTTAGTAACAGCAATTTCTCGGGTTTACTTTGCTTGCTACAGGCAAGCAAGGCTCTCATCTAAGAGAGGCTTCCTGACTCAGCTTCAGCTGCAAAACCTTGCAGCTCTTTTAAGAGGTCCTGCCACAAAAAGACTTAAACGGTGTTGATGAAAAGCTGAATGCATGCTTTTTGGTTTTAAGCTGTAGCAGGAAAAAAGCTGTGCTGTTTTAAAATGTCGGCTTTCTGGGCTGTCCTGCCAAGGCAATCTCTGACTCTTTCAGGCAGGCAGTCCGACTGAGTGTGGTCTGTGAGCAGAATGCTGCAGCTTGCTTGCTAGCAAGGACCTTGAAACGCCATAGAGTTGTGGCAGTGAACACAGCTCTGGCTGGTATCTCAGCCATGATGCTGGAAAGCTAAATAATGGGCTGGATCTAGCCGTCAAAGCCACGGCTCTCCATATTGCTTAGTAAATTAAAGGCTTATGTAGTCAAAAAAAGAGAGATATACAGTAAAAAGAAATTCAAAGAGGAAGAAAACCTCTAAATGGTTTACTATGAGTTAAAAATATATGCAGGTTAAAAGGTTAAAGTCATTAAAAATAAAAAAGAAAGAAAGGGAGATATAGGGTGTGGTGGTACACACCTTTAATCCCAATGCCTGGGAGGCAGAGGCATATTGACCTCTGTGACTTCAAGAGACAGAGGTAGAGATTGATCTCTGTGACCTCAAGGTGTGGTAGCACGTGCCTTTAATCCCAGCACTGGGCAGGCAGAGACAGGCAGATCTCTGTGAGTTCAAGGACAGCCTGGTCTACAGAGTTATTAAAGGACAAAGATATACAGAGAGCCTGTCTCAAAAAGCTAAAAGTAAAAGTAAAAATAAAAGAAATAGAGGTTAAAATAAAGCTACATAAAGATGGAAAATACACAGAGAATCTTGATACTGTATGCTATTATGCTCTCTTTGAATTTTTTGAATGCTGAGGAAGGAGCAACAGCTGCTAAAAGATATTTGTTTATAAATGCTGCTGAACTAATCCAAGATAGATATTTTGAAAATACCTTGACTTCAGAATTTGGGTCTAAGAATATGATGCTTTGGAAAGGAGGTCCTTCTTTTATTTTCACAGAGGATGAGACCCTGTGGATTGCTTCTATCCCAATATGGTATGATAGACCACGTCCTCCTGAAAGGTTGCTGTGAACACCCTCAAAACATTATTTCATTCAACTGTCAACTGAGATGAAGCTAGCAAACAGCTTTACTGTGAAAGACCTGATTAACAGCGCCCCTATTCAGCAGGAAGAAGTTTGGAGAGAAATAACTACGTCCATATTCCCAGATATTATTTATAAATGTTCTTTTACATTTAAAGGGGGATATGATATAGATATGAATAATTTCATTGGTATGGATTTTAAGGTCAATTTTGTTATATGTGTATATATTTCTGATTTTGATTGTGTAGTTCATTTTAAAATGCAATGTATAATAGAAAATATAGGTTGTTAATGGATAATCATTGATAATAATCAAGCTTGTAGTCATATTAGTTAGATTTTCTAGGTATAGTGATATATTTTAGTTAGATAGGCATTCTTCATAGCTTTCAAAGACTACAGAATATGGCACTTTCAATGTTTTAATAACTTAGGACTTTTCATGACAATGAGACACGTCTGCTCCTGGCAGCACCAATCTACTTCAAGAGGAAGATGGGCATCAAAGAGGCTCCTTATGGAGTTTGATAACCATTTTGGGCAAGAAACTGCTCTTGCCTGGACTGTTGTATAAACTGGACACAGAGAACCCGCAGAGAGAGGACTGCTGAACTTGCCTAAAGGTGAGATGATCTTTCGGGGTTCCTGATTCATGAAAGAGTCTACGAGACATTCTGCAGGACACAGCAGATAGTGACTGAACTGCCTTTGAAATTTCCTGCTTCATGGAAATGTCTCTGGATATTATGGGCCTGAAGGCCGAAGATGGGTGCCCCAACGATACAGAGGAACTTTGGGTGACTGTCCAGGCAGCAAGATGTCTCTGTCATTTCTAGAGTTTTGGAAGTTGCTTACTTCTTGTTTACTTAGGTAATATTATATCCTTCTGGAGTCTTTGGTGGAGTTGAAGAATGGATAGTCATAGTTATAATTTTTCATTATTATGATAAAGATATAGTTATAATATTGTGACTGTAATTCTTGCTTGATAACTGTTTTGTGATATGTAATTTTACTATGTTAAAATTAAAGTCTTTCTTTTTTGTTTAAACAGAAAAAGGGGAAATGATGGAGGAGGGTTATCTGTCTATTGTGTTATTTTCATTGGTCAGTAAAGAGACTGCCTTGGCCCCTTGATAGGACAGAAAATTAGGTAGGCGGAGTAAACAGAACAGAATGCTGGGAAGAGGGCTATGAGGCAGATGCCATGGAGCCAGCCACCAGGTCAGACATGCTGAATCTTTTCCGGTAAGCCACTACTTCGTGGTGCTACCACGAGATTATTAGAAATGGGTTAATATCGAAATATGAGAGTTAGTCAGTAACTAACTCTCTAGAGATAATGGGCCAGGCAGTGTTTAAATGAATACAATTTGTGTGTTGTTATTTCTGGGGCTAAGCTAGCTGTGCGGGAGCCGGGCAGGATGAAAAGCAGGCCTGCCCCCTCAGCCCCTCACTACAGAAGAAGAAGAAGAAGAAGAAGAAGAAGAAGAAGAAGAAGAAGAAGAAGAAGAAGAAGAAGAAGAAGAAGAAGAAGAAGAAGAAGAAATTTCAGAAAAGCGCATTGCACTAATAAAAAAGGAGTTAGAAAAAGAAGAAATGAAGGAAGCAAACAGAGATGCCTCCACGAGACCTCTGCCGCAAAATTGACTCGTTGTCACTTCAAATCCTTTTGCTGCTGCTTCTGCCCCTATGAACATAGAGGCAGAAATGTAAGAGATCCAAGATAGACTAAGTAATATAAGTAGAGAAAGGGAAATTTATCCTGTAGTGGAAGGTATTTATCTGAGAGGACAGAGGATCAGGCAACATAACACTCTGGCCTTTCAGGACATTAAACAACATTAAGCAGTTATGGCCTATGGAACTCAAGGTCTCTTCACTATGACTTTAATGGAATCCTTTGTGGAACTCAACCTTACACCCTTTGCAGGGCTTGTCTTTCAGGGGGAGATTATTTGTTATGGAGAGGCAAAATGCAGGAAAATCGAACAAATACCACACTGTGCAATGCCAATGCGGGTTTCCCCCACTAAACACACTGACTTGCTAATTGGTGCAGTACAGTATGCTGACTTCGCAGTGCAGATTGATTGTGACCCCACTGTTTGTGCTCAGAAAGCTGTCACAGCCATTAAAACTTGGAAAGATTTAACTAATAAAGGAGCAGGAAAACAAGTGCCTAAGGTCCTTCAAGGATCTTCAGAACCTTATTCTGAGTTTGTTGACTGTCTGTTACAGCTGGGAAGTCACATTTTGGAGGATGTGGACAGCTACGATTGTCATAAAGCCGTTGGCATACGAAAATGCTAACAAATACTGTCAATTGGCTGTACACCCCACAGAAATAGGAGTTTAAATGATGATATCCAGTTATGCAGGGACATTGATGACACTCATAAAATGTATTAATAAAAATGCTACAGGATCCCAGGCAGTGGCAGGCAGCAGAAATGGTGAAGGTCCCCAAGCAGTGGCAGCAGGCCATGTGATGGCAGGCAGTGGGCTCTGGGAGCAGCTAGTCCCAAGCAGGGATGGCTGAAGGTCCCTGAGCAGTGGCTGGTCCAGGGCACGGAGACTCACAGAGGTGGGCAAGTCACAGAGATATGGATAGGCTCACCATGCAGAGTGAGGTTGGATATTTATTCAGTGGTTTATGGAGGGGAAAGTGAGAAGAAGAGCATAGTTAGAGAGAGAGAGAGAGAGAGAGAGAGAGAGAGAGAGAGAGAGAGAGAAAGAGAGAGAAAGGAAAAGAGAGGGGGAAGACAGAGAGAAAAAAGAGAGAGGGGGAGAGAAGAGAGAGAGAAAAAGGGTAAGAGGAGAAGTGGGGAGAGGCAGAAGCTGCCCCTTCAAGAGGGAGCAGGAAAAGAGAAGGAACTGAGGCTGGAAGCTAAAGATCAGCTTGTCTCAGCAGGTGTGGCTTATCTCTTGAAGAGACAGAACAGATCATTACAACACACCTGATAGGACAGGTAAATTTTTCTGTCCTTAGGGGTGAGTCAAGATGGAGGTAGGTCAAGACTTGTTTTCAATGCAGAAAACCAGGACACATCAAAACAAATTGCTCTGCTGCTAAAGGGATGGTTTATCAGCCCAGGAATAAGCCAGGTGTGGTGACACAAGCCTTTAATCCCAGCACTCCAGAGGCAGAAGTTGGCCGATCTCTGTGAGTTCCAAGGCCAGCCTGGTCAACAAGAGCTAGTTCCAGGACAGGCTCCAATGCTACAGAGAAACTCTGTCTTGAAAAAAACCAAAAAAAAAATATAAAAAGGGGTTTCATTTTAAGATATCTCGAGAGCAGGCCACTGATATTGTTTAAAAATGCTCTCTGTTTACAGAACTTTTAGCTGTTCCTCATTTTGTAGTTAATCATCATGGGTTTGAACCAAATCACTTATGGCAAAAAGATCTTACCCATGTTCGTTCTTTGGGGAATATGCAATATGTTCACAGAACTGTGGATACATATTCTCATCCTATTTTGCCTCAGCCCATACAGAAGAAAAATTACAGGATGTTAAAAGTCATTGTCTCCAGGCTTTCATCTAAATGGAAGTTCCAAAAACTGTAAAAACTGACAATAGACCAGCCTACACCAGCACTGGCTTTGCTAAACTTTGCTCTGAGTTCTCTATTTCTAATAAAACAGGAATAGCTTATACTCCTCAAGGACAAGCTATAGTGGAGGATGCACATCATATGCTTAAAGCCTATTTGTATAAAACAAAAAAGGGGGAATATGGTTCCATACCCAGAGACCATTTTATCTTTTATAGTATACATTTAAATTTTTTGACTGTTGATGCTCAATCTTGTACTGCAGTTGACCAACATTGGCAGCCAGATTCTTCTGGGATGCCTCACGTCAAATCTAGCAGATGACACTTGGTATGGTTCAGATCCTGTACTTGTGTGGGAAAGAAGGGCTGTTTGTGTTTTCCCACAGGATGCTGACAGTCCAGTATGGGTACCTGAGCATCTGGTATGTGCTGTGGATCTTACTGTCCAGAAGCGTGAAGATAGGACAGAGCCAAGAAATCAAATAGACACTGGTTTGTCAACAGAAGAGTTATTGGAATTCTGAAGAACTCGCTGTGGTGGTCTGAGTGTCAAGATTTGTTCCTCTAACAGTCAACTCATCCCATGATAATGACAGCCATTCCTGTGGCTGCCAGAGCAGCTATGGCTGCTGGATTTTCCAGCTGAAGCTGAAGCATACTATCTGGAATAAAGAATGGCTATTTTATGTTTGGTTTAAAATCAACTTGCCATAAATAAGCATATTCCAATAGGAAGCCTACCCTGAATAGATATCCTATTTGCCTTATTTTATGTGGAAAGCCCCTAGCCATTTGTGTCAACTTCTTGTAGTAATCCAAAAAAGTGTGTGGCATAAGGATGACTATCCCTCCTTTTGTTCATTGATCTTTCCTCTTTCCAATCAGATAATCTGACAAATTAACACTGCTGTTGATTCTGTCTCAGATATCAGAACCAAAGTTTACAAGCTTTTTTTGTAGGAAGACCAGGAACCAGAAGCTCTCCAGGGAACTTCCAGGCTTCTATTGCCTGACTGGGACTGCTGAGGCACCCAGCCTTGTGGCCTGAATATCTAACAGTTGGTAGAGCCCCCATATCTGGTACCTGAGAAGCCATTGTGAGACTATACTAGCTGCTCAGGTACTCATCCTCAAAGATGTAGTGACCTTTGAGTTATCAACTCTCAAATGTGATTTTATTGTTGTTGTTGTTGTTTATGTTATTATTTTAAAACTGAATAAATTCACACACACACACACACACACACACACACACACACACACATACATGAACACATTTAGTCACTAGCTTAAAATTTAATTTGTCCCTGCACATAGGGAGCCAGAGGAGAGGTAGAAGAAGGACCTGTGGTTGGTATGTAAATTTAAAAAGATTTGTTTTAAAAATTAAAATTAAGAAAATTTAAATAACAGTTTCATTTCATTAAATGTAAGAGAATAAGAAAATTCTAAGTGCACTATTCACAAATGTTAAAAAAGCAGTAACAATACATTTTATGCAAGTATAAGACCATTAAGCAACAAAATTAATCAACAAAAAGGTTAGACCTTATTAAATAGGTAAGGACATTTTCTTTCCTCTTTTCTAGTGCTGAATTGTTGATTAAGATTTCCTTCGGTGCTTGGCAGCAATTTTCCTAATTAAATATTCTAATATTCCTCCCACCTTCCTGACTCAGCAAAACCTGAAGTTTCATTGGATGAGTGAATGTTTAATGTTTCTTAATCCAAAATTAAATTGTAGATGATGAAAAAAATGTGCAGTACAAAGTACTCTGTGCAGAAATTTTTGTCCATTACAAAGCACCATGATTTGTGCTTTAAATGCACAGTGACAGTGTTAACTGGGATCCAAACTAGGTTAATTTTTAAGTTTGAAATCATTCATTAATCTCATTGCAATTAATCAAGGGATAGTTTACTCATTTTCTTCCTGTATAAAGCTTGATTTTTAATGACTAAAATGCAGAAACGTATTAATATTGATACTATAATATGCCTTCTGATGAATGAATTTATATGTTTGTTTTGTACTAACATTAGAATTCTATTCTCTATTTACATCCCAGATAAACTTCAGGGGAAAGTTTTTCATGTTCTTCTCAAAAATATCAAGTCAAATTTTTCATTCTGCTTCACTGTCAGATGATATTTTCAGTCTCCAATGGTACCTAATGAAAGAAGCACACAGACAGCAACATATGTGTGAATTTTTCTCCAATCCATGCAAAACACCTGTTAGTTCTCTGTGGAATTTGATACCTCCCCTATATAGAAGGATGAGCAGTGAAAAAAACATATGCTATAATACAATAAGTACACTCTTAGGTTACTGTCCCATGTACTAAGCAACCAATCAAAACAAATCTTTAGCAAGAAACAAATATAAAAAAGAAACAAATATTTAGCAAATATGAATGCATGAGAAAATTTTAAAGTATATTTTACTCTATTCCAAGCATCATATGAAACAACTATATCAATTAATAAAAAGCAATATGTGATTGAGTCTTCTATTTTGTTCCATTGGTGTATATATATATATACACATGTATGTATGTATGTATGTATGTATGTATGTATGTATAGTGCCCATATATTTAATTAAAATAGCTCTATAAGGCATTTTGAAATCTAAAATGAAAACCCCTTTTGTTTTTGGGGGGCCATGATTTCTTTGACTATCCAGGGTATTAACTGTTTATACATGATCTTTAGGACAGCCATCTTATATTTCTGAAAAAATATGTTGTGAGTATTTTGATTGTGGTTGAACTGTATTTACAAATTGATTCTGGTATGATAATCATTTCTCTATCTATAATAAGCATACCAATCTATAACATGGGTGGTCTTTCCATCTTCTGATTCATCCTCAAACTCTTCACAAATTTAAACTCTTTGTTGCAGAGGTCTTTCACCTGCTTGATTAGGTATGTTCCAGGATATTTTACTGCCTTTCATGTTCCTGTCAATGGGATTGTGTCCATCAACTCTTTCGCAGCCTGTTTACTGTTGGTGAATTGAAAGACTACTGATTTTTGTAAAATTGTTTGTACTCTGGAACTCTGATAAAATTGTCTATTCTAAGACTTTCTGGTAGAATTTTTTGAGTTCTAATATGTATAATATATCATAAGCAAATAGGGATAATATGGCTTCTGCTTTTCCTATCTGTGTCTATTGAATTTCTTTCTTTTGCTTTCCTTTAATTTAGCTACTCCTTCAGACACTATGATTAAAAAAACAATGTAGATAGTAGACAGGCCTGCCTCATTCCTGGTTTTAATGGGATAACCTTGAGATTTTTTTCAATTTGTTAGCTCTGTGTTTTACATATGTAGCCTTTACTATATTGAGAAATATTCCACACTGTTCTACTCTGTCTAGAACTTTTATCTTAAAAGTATGTTAAATTGTGTCATCCTATTGAAAAGATCACGAGTTTTGTCTCTAAATCCATGTAAATGACTTATTACATTAATGCACTTACATATATTGAATCAGTTCTGCTTTCTGGCATAACAGCAACTAACTGTCTGGGGCTGGCAAGGTCAGAGATTGTATTTTACTCTTTATTCTCATTTTGGGAGTGATTTAGACAGGATTCTTCTGTACAGTCATGGTTGTTCTGGAATTTGATTTGTACACCAAGCAGATCTCAATCTCAGAGATTTGTCTCCCTCTGAATCCATAGTACTGGAAATAGAAGTGGGCCCCACCATTCCCAGCAAACCATGGATTTTAGAAGAGACACTACCACCATCTCTTTGATAGCTGAAAATACTTCCTAACTGCATTCTAAATCAGATTCTTATACCACAGATAAATATTGTTCTCAACTTTCATCTAAGAACTTTCTCCTAATAACAAACAGAGACCATTATAAACAAAAAAACAACTCTAACAGTCTGTCATGAGGCAATCAATGATTCCTGTGGAGCACAGCTACAAAAAATAGACCAACAATACAACTGCTGCACATAAGATTATTAGGATATTGTGGAAGAGGGGGCAGAAGGATTTAAGGAGTGATATTGTGCCTCCTAGAAATGACAGAGAAGCTATATTCATAATGCATCAACAGCATGGCTGCCTAAGCAAGGCCTGAACAATGATAATCAATAGACATGGTAACAAGAAAAGTGGAAATTTCACAGGGTCATACCCCTAGACCAAGACCACCAGATAACTGATCATTGCTGAGAGGAGAATTAACTTCTTCAAACTAAGAACCCCCAAATTGGTGATTCCATACAAGTCCTTTGCATTGATGCACACAACCTATACTAGAAGATCTCAACATGTTATATTTATATATTTATGCATTTATATTTGAAACAAAATAAAAACCCTGGTTTGAGAGGGAGTAAGGGTGTTGCATGGGAGATCTTGGAGTGAGGGAGCTTGGGAAGGGTTGGAAGAAGTGCAAGGAAAGAAGGAAGAGATACAACATTTTAGTAAAAATTTGTAATAAAAATATAAAGAGTTATGGGATGCCTAGAATAAATTGTAACTACATAGTGCAATATATTGAAGACTTTTAAAAATTCAATTTTTATTTACTCACATATGAATGCATCCATATATACATATATACATATATATATATATATGAATCCAACATTGTGAATTCCTTTACTGTCAGTGAAAAATGATACCCAAAGGGTTTTGATTAATGATGAAAAAGCCACAGTGGGTACAAGAGCTGCCATTTTGTGAATCTATGGGATAAACATTTTAAAGACTTGAAATATTCTTTTAAAATGAAAAACAATCATGAAATTTTCCACTATCATATGTGATTCTACAGACAGTATTTCTTGCATTTGGAAGAGACAGCAAACTAATATTGGCATGTCCATTGTTGAACATTTGTTTAATTGGAGAAGAATTAAAAGAATATTAAATGGGAGAAGAGAAAAAGGGAAATTTTGCAAATTATCAAAATCTGAAGCATTTTCAATTAAATATTTTAAAAATATTATAAGCTAATGTCCATTATCATAATTGTAAGTGATGGATAACTTAATGTAATAAAAATAAGAGAAGGAGCAAGAAAAGGAGAAGAGAAGGTGCAAAGCATCAGTCACACAGCCACACAGCCAACCGTAGAGTAAGATTGTAAGATATACAGAAGTAGAAAAGAAAAGAGCCCAGCGGTAAAAAGTAGACAGGATAATGTAAGTTAAGAAAAGATAGCTGGAAACAAAGCAAGCTATGGCCATGCATTCCTTCAGAAGTAAAAATAAGCTGCCATGTGTCATTTATTTGGCAGCTGGGAGGTGGGTCTGCCTAAAAGTGGGGAAAAAAGCAAAAAGAATAAACACAGTCTTCTCCAATTCAGCAGCTTCCCTTTTTGTCTTGATGACTGTGTCCTTTGCATTACAGAAGCTTCTCAGTTTCAGGAGGTCCCATTTATTCATTGTTGCTATTATTGTCTATCCTACTGGGGTTATACATAGGAAGTAGTCTCCTGTGCCCATGCATTGCAGGCTACTTCCCACTTTCTCTTCTATCAGGTTCAGTGTGGTTGAATTTATATTGAAGTCTTTAATCCATTTGTACTTGACTTTTGTGTATGGTAATAATATGGGTTTATTTTCATTCTTCTACAGATTGACATCCAGTTATGCCAGCACCATTTGTTAAAAATGCTTTCTTTTTTCCATTGTATAATTTTAGCTTCATTGTCAAAAATCAGGTGTTCATACGTGTGTGGATTAATATCCGGGTCTTCAATTCGATTCAATAGGTCAACCTCTCTGTTTTTATGACAATATCAAACTGTTTTCATTACTGTAGCCTTGTAATAGAGCTTGATGTCAGGGATGATAATGCCTCCGGAAGGTCCTTTCTTGTATAGGACTGATTTGGCTATTCTGGGTTGTTTTGTTTTGTTTTGTTTTTCCATATAAAGTTGATTATTGTACTTTCAATGTCTGTGAAGAATTTTGTTGGGATTGTGATGGGATTGCATTGAATCTATAGATTGCCTTTGGTAGTACTGTCCTTTTTACTATGCTGATCCTACCAATCCAAGAGCACATGGGAGATCCTTCCATTTTCTGAATGAATGAGCATGGTATCAAACTAGACCCTCTGAATGTGGTTGATAATTGAGAAAGACTGAGGGGCCAATGATACAGGCACTGGGATTTGTCTCTACCTCATGTACTGGCTTTTTGAGATCCTATTCTCTATCGTATTGGATGCATACCTTCCTAAACCTGGATGTAGGGGGGAAGGCCTTGGACTTCTCACTAGGCAGGGTGGCTTGCCCTCCCTTAGGACTGGAGGGAGTAGGGGGAGGGTGTTGGGGGAAAGCAGGAGGGAAATGGAAGGAGGGGAGGAAGTGGGAATTTTGATTGGTGTTGTTTGTAAAGTAATAAGAAAAGAAAAAGAAAAAAGAATAAAGACAAAAAATACTACAACAGTTCCTCCCAACCTTTCTTCCTATAGCAGGTAGGAGAGCTGGCCTTGAGAGCAGATGAGATTGTCCTGCCCCTCATCAGCTTCAGCACTAAAGAGAATGATCCCTCCAACTCATCAGGGTAACTCAGTAAAGCTTGCCCTAGTGTTGCAGGTGTAGGTGAGCTGGACCAATGTTGGGAGAGCAAGAGAAATGGCCCTGCCCCTTGAGGCTTGCTGCACAGTGTGAGCTAGCCAGAGCAGTACTGGAGAGCTCATGCTGGTGGTGAGGATGAGGAAGAAGGGGAAGCTGACTAACCCATTAAGCACCCAGGCTCATAACCAGGGCTATTATTTGGCCCACCTCAGCATCTACTCCATCTAAGTTTTGCTGAAGCATGTGAAGAGGCAAGCCCTGTACATCTAAAGCTACAGGATCTTATGATATAGGACAACTGGATGTGAGCCCACAAGACAATATAGCAAAAGAACAACAGAGAGACCACTAGAGAGACTCATGGAAATTGATTGTAGACTTTTGGAAATATTTGTCTTTTGGATTGTCACTGTCAATTTTGTATAAATCTTTGAAGTCATGGCTTGTCTCCATTTTCCTAATGGGATTCATTCCAAAATATCCCAACAGTGTATAAATCATTAGTTGAGACAATTTCTTCAAGTACAAGCAATTGTATAACTTTTCTTATGCGGTGGAGCTCTGGTATGAAAGAATTTACTCAGCCAAACCGTTTTTTTCCTAGTCAAATATACATAAACCTAGTCCCCCACAATTATCCTAATTTACAGGACTCATTAACAAGAAAGAAACTCTAAACAGGATGCACTGAGCAGAGTAGAAAGACAGTATGTCTGTTCTAACTGATAAATGGTCTGTGTGGTCCTAAATTCTTTAGCAGCAGACTCAGGATGGTGTAATCTACTGGTCTTTGCTCTAACATAACAGGTTATTAATATTTTGTATTTACCCTTATATATGGTTTTCATTGACATAAGATCATAATTCAAGAAATTACCTGTGATGTGGTATTCCCCTCTGTATGCTGTGAATACCTTCGTTGAGTGAAGAACTGCTTTGAGCCTATATCAGAACAGAGAAGAACTTATATAGGTGAGGAAAACTAAACTGACTGCTGGAAAAAAAGAAGACAGAGTCAGAGAGAAGTAATGTAGTCCCACCAGAGACAGACACTGGAACTTTAGCCATTAAGCAACAGCCACATGGCAATGCACACATTAATAGAAATGGGTTAAATTAATATGTAAGAGCTAGCCAATAAGAAGCTAGAGCTAGTGGGTCAAGCCGTGACTTAATTAATACAGTTTCTGTGTGATTATTTGGGGGCTAAGTGGCCGGATGCTAACTAGTGGGCTCTTTACAACATATCTGTTTATGCTTTTACCCCTACAGACAAAGGAAAAGACTTGGTCACTAAACAAGCCCCAGAGCAAGAAATTCCTTCTCAACTGGCATACTGGCAGGCACCCGACTAGAGCTGGAAACAAAATCTCCAACAAAATTTCCTTTGACTCACATAGCAAGACAATAAGGCAAATAAAACACTTTTGCCTTTCTCCCAGGCCTGAGGCTCACTATGATTGTCACAATGTTATATTTCTAGCCTCTGGGGAAGGACATACAAGTGCACAGAAATCCTAGCTTAACTAGTTACACTTAAAAAATATAGTCAGTGCATGAAAAATTCTTGAAATTTTGTATTGATTCTAAACTAATCCTCCCAGTACCTTCCAGGGAGTTTCATAGTCATACCCCTTCGAAGACATAAGACACCTCCTTCACCTGTTTTTGTGATTCTGTGAAATACATTCTTGTTAACTGTCTGTGTAGATATATAAACTAAAAACCATATGGGATGGGTAGAAAAAAAAGCAGCAGAGAAAGAACAGCAGAGAACAATTAAGAGGAAAAGTGAGGAACAGTGAGAAACATAGGGATGAGAAACATAGAGGAGAAACATAGAAAGTGAAACAACAAGAGAACATTGAAGAGAGTGTAGGAATAATAAATGGTATGTGATTTTAAAAACAAGACTTAATGAGCTAATTTGTTTTATTTTATCCTCAGATATCTTTAGTCAAGTTTTGCTTGCTGTAGACATCCTGTTCTGAACCCTGTAGGAGTGATGAGGCTGGTTCTCAGTAACTCCCATTAATATCCAAGAGGAGACCCAGTGAGAGCCTAGTATAGTTAATGTAGCAACAACCAGAGACCTCAAACTAGACCAATGACTCAATGCATTGAACACTTGCAAGCTAAGGTATGTGGGCAAAATGCTACACTGTGTGACTCATTGTCCCACTACAGTGTCCATGATAAGATTTTTGTTATTTTAATTTTTATTCTTTATTTTAAATTTTATTTTACTTTATCTGGGGCAGGGTTGGAGTTTCAAGGGCAGAAGGCATATTCTAAAAGATAGCGAGATGAGTGGAATTGAGCTGCATGATGTGAAATCCAAAAAGAAAAAAATTAAAAGTTAAATTCCAAAAAGTATATGAGATGAAACTATGGTATGAGCCAGCTATACTCTTGTACAAATTCTAAGTTAGTATAATGCATATAAACTTACATATCTATTTTTATTGTAATTATATGTGTCTGGGCACACAAATGCACATTTATATGTTGATTTACAGTAGCTAATTCCCTCCTTCTACAAGGTGAGTACCAAGGAAAAAACTCAAGTTGTCATATAAGAACCTTTACCACCTGAGCTATCTCTTTGGTCCCATGTATACATATTTATATATTCACTTTTCATGAGAGCCAGGAAATAAAAGCAACCAAGAAGTCCATCAATAGATGACTGTATAAAGTATATCCATAAGAGATAATTACATAAGAACACTCATAAGATAATTATTAGAACTGATATAAATATGCTGGAGAAATAATCCAAATTCAGAAAGAAGACAAATGCTGAAAGATTTCTTTCTTATTAAACTGTACATAAAGTTATCTACATGTTTATGTATATCTGCATTTCTATGTTTGTGCTTGATTAGAAAATTAAATAGAATCATGAGAAAGTATTATAAAAAGGAAGAACTAAAGATAATAATTGAATGTATGTGGTAACAAGGCAATCAGGCATAGGAGGCCTGCTGGAGAAAGAAATAGAATTCCTGGGCGGCCAGGATGAACAAATGACCCTTCTCCCAACATAGAACCAGCTAGAACTAGGCAAGAACATAGGGACAGAGAAAGGAAGAGGAAGAGAACAAATGAGAAAGTAAAATGATGCAAATAAAAATGTTTTGTATGACAACCTGAGGAATTAGTGAAAAAATAGATTTGAGAAAAGAAAAGAAGTAAATAGGAAAAATGGTTTAATTTGAAGTGAGGCATGGTGGAAAAGAAAAAAGAAAACAGTGATTTATAAGCACTGAGATGAGGGAATGAGAAATTGCAATAAAATGGGCAAGTATCAAGAGGAAGACAGTTTAGGATATGAATGGGGGTGGAATTGCAAGACCAGGTACCCAGACCTGTGCACTTAATATGACCAGATTGGCATATGTTATCTTTTCAATGTTTTATCCTAAGAATCCAATTAGAAAATAACTTGTCCAAGAATAAGATATGTAATGTGAATTCATAGAAAGGGGAGATTCATTTGTATGGAGATGTTATTTTTTTTCTAGAGGAGAAGAATGCATAGGTTTTCTCTCTTCGTATGCAAGGAAGCACCAATTTATAAGAACTTAAAATTCTTTCCATATGTAAAAAACTAATACGCTTTAGAGAGTTTATCTATAATAAACTCTCAATAACACAGAGATGAGCTGGTATATTGAGGACAATAGAAGGGCTTGCCAAGTTGCTGATGCCTTAAGTCATGGCTTGTAATAGATTGTGGGAAAGAAATTTATGTGGACCGTACAGTAACTACATCATAGTTATTAACCTACTTCTACGCACAATTTTCTTGTGTAATGGGCAGAAACTGACATAAAAAGTAAGAGATTGGAGCCAAGAATAAATGGAAAACACAATGATAGACGTGCAATCATAAATGTTACAAATGCTGAAATTATATGAAAAAATTTTTAACAACTCTGGTTGTTACATTCAAGGAGATAAAAGACAAAATTATAAAGAGTCTAAAAATATATTTTAAGGCTTAGTAGGTCAACATTTGTACAGCATGCATGTGGCTATGGTTTTAATTACCAGCATATAAACAAACCAGCAACCAAAACAAGATACTCAAAACAAAGTGCCAGATTTTAGTTTATAAAGGTTGAGGGACAGAAAAGCTTAAGTTGTTTACCTAAGAAATCCTTTTAAGATCAAAAAAGGTTTTTTTTGTTGGTAATACAAGTTATTGTAGAAAATGATTTAGGTATAAAACTTTGAATTCACTAAGATAGGCTGTATAGCAGAGTAATAGTACTTACTATAAATTGACAAATACAAATGGACTGTACATTGTGAATGTAATTTTTACCTGATAATTGTTCTTATTGCATATAATTTTACTGTGATAGAGTTAAAACTTATACTTTTTATTTAGACAAAAGGGGGAATTGCTGGGGAATATTTGATCATAATGTGGAAAGATATATTTTTATCCTTCCTTATAGCCCTAATGGTTATAAGAACCTTCTTAATGGTGTAATAAAGAGTTTAATGATCAAAGACTAGACTGTAGAGTATAGGTTGAGCTTCTGGAGAGACTGAGGAGCTCAGAATCAAATAGGTAGAGATTCACCACTAAGACTGAGGAAGATAAGCCTATATGCCTATAATATGGAGGAGAGGTAATGAGCCACATGGCAGAATATAGACTAATATAAACAGGTTAATTTAATTTTTTAAAGAGTTATTTGGAAACAAGCCAAAACTAAGACCAAGCTTTCATAATAAGAAGTCTACATATCATTATTTGGGAACTGGCGGCTCAAACAAAGACCAACCAAACTATAGCATCTCTCCCCCATTAGAAAACAAAACAAAAGACATCTGTCATTCTGGAAGTTGAACTATAGAATTGGGAACAATCCTGAGCAAAGAAAGGGGAGAGTGTAAGAGAGTAAGGGCTAAGACCAATATATACCATGTTCACAGAGGGTAATACCACTCGGAATCTACTAATACAAATAATTAAGAAGGGTTGATAAACTTTTAAAAAGCCAAGTCTACTCTGTGTGCATTATATTGTCTGAATTGACACAGGTGACTATAGAAGAAGAAATAACAAGAGAGGACCAAATGGAAAAGTGACTAAGGCAGACTGGTCAGTAAGGAGAGGGTGGATGTGAGGAACCTCCATCAACACAAAACCCAAAAAAGGGTGTGGTATGAAGACAGCTGAGAGAGTGGGGTTTAAATACAGAAATGATAAATAATTTTCAAAGCAACTACTTCATCTTACCTTCTTCATAGCTCAGAAACATAATACTGAAATCACATCTGTGTTTCTAACAGCCTCTAATGTGATCAAACCAGCAGGTTCCTACAACTAATAGGATAACAACTGCACAATAAAAGCACAGTACTTACTGAATAAAAAACTTTACTTGAGTTTAACACTTACACAAAGTTCATAGCTGCATAACTGTTCAGAGCCACAACAAAACAGACATTATGAAGTTTGAGGGTCAGGGATTGGATACACTTCTCGGTGATTAAAGCCCTGGCTGCTCTTGCTGAGGACCTGAGTGTAGTTCTCTGCACCATCAGGCTGTATCACAAACCATGTGTAACTTCAGTTCCAGACAATCTGATGCTCTCTACTGACTTCTGACATCACTGCACACATAGATTGAACATATACACACATGCAAGCGAAACAATCATAAAACAAAGTGAATCAATATGAAGTTTTTTGATAAAGAAGTTTAAGTGTCTGAATTTAAAGATGTCTTTAAGGGATGTCCCTATTTCTCCTCTACCAGAAGGCATATGTCTCCATTTCCCCCATCCTATCAGATCTCTGGGGTAGCAATGTCTCCTTATTCCAGTGAAACAGAACCTGAATGCAATGTTACAAGTGCATGAGGTCCCATTTCCACACCTCACACCCTCTTGCGTTAATCAGTTCTCCTCAGTTGTGGAATGAAGGATCCCATTATTTCCCTACAAGTATGTGCCATGCAGACCACACATTCACCATCAATTTTAGCTATATGATTCTTCCTATGACATTGACTAGAAAGAATGGATAAAATATTTGTAAATCTTTTATTGTCTGGCTAAAGTACTTCCTAAATAGTATAGCATTGCAAGTTGAAAATCCTCAAATGTTTCCAAAAATGACAGTGTAACCACTGTGTACTAGGTTAATTTGGCTGAGATTATTAATGCTCTTTATACTCGTCCTACCACCCAATTGATCTCTTGGATATATGTTCCTCACTTTGAGACAACTTAAATATCACCTGGACTTTATAAACAAGTGAGAGGGAATAAATGTAGTTACCTTTCCCTTCTAGAAATTTTTCCAGATAATGTTCCAATGTATCTGTACCTTCAAGGATAACCAACCAATTTGAGAAATGAAAATATGAGACCAAAATGTCCTTGAGATTTCTGTGAATATAAAAAATCTGCAGAAACAAAAAGCAAGATAGCTTTAGTAATCCTTGCTTATTCTGATAAGATCTGAATAATTATATGACAGTTCATTATCCACATGAAGCTTTATTTTCATCCACATTATAGCCATAGAAGTGTAGTTGTTTATTAACATCTTGTTTCATGATATTTGAGTGAAAATTTTTACTCACATTTTATTTCACACATGCACAAGAAGGCAGGTCAACTTTCTAGAAATTGCATTTTTTGTAAAGTTGATCAATAGAGTAAACAATCTTGCCCTGCAACTGCAAATTACATTGATAGAGTTTTCTGAGATAATTCATATATAGACGAGGCAGCAAGGAAATGAGGGGTACATAAAAGATTGAAGCCTTTGTTGGTCCAAGTGTCAACAGGATCCACATGGAATTTAAAGAAAATTCTCTCATACTATTATGAATAATAATTAATAAGTGTTTTGAGAATATTAGACCAAAAGAAAATTCATTGCTAGTCTCGAAGACAAGAAATATATCTTTAATAAGGTTTTGTTGCTGTGATAGGTTATTATTTGACTGTTAGAAAGAACATAAATTTGAGTGAGTAGGTTTGGGGAAAAGATCTGGAAGAACTTGGGGTAAAGAATACAGTAAAAATATATTTAAAATAAAAAAATTTGCAAGATATTCATCAGTGTCCCTATAGGACAGGCCAGTTCAGGCACCCTTTCCTCTGCTGCTCAAGGAACAAGCTGGGAACATCTCCTTGGCCGCCTGGGAACCCCTCTAGAGTCAAGTCTCTTGCCAACCCTAAAGTGGCTCCCTTAATTAAGATATATACTTCCCTGCTCCCACATCCATCACTCCTTCATCCCAACTCATTCCCCCAAGCTTTCCCCTTCCTCCCCTTCTCCCTTCTCTCCCCCCCCCATTTCCCCTTATCCCCACCTCAGCCAAGGACAGTGGCACTGGGCTTTGATTCTAATGCTTGAACGGGCTTTGTGGGAGCCTTGTCTGTTTGGATGCTCACCTTCATGGACCTGGCAGAAGTGGGTAGGACCTTGGACTTCCCATAGGGTAGGGAACCCTGACTGCTCTTTGGCCTGGAGAAGAAGGGGGAGTTGGGAAAGGGGAGGGGAGGGAAGTGGGAGGAGGGGAAGAGGTAGAATTTTTTTTTTATTTTTATTTTTTTTTTATTAAATTATAAAAGTTTCCATTTCAGCCCCTCCTCCCAACACCGTCCCACTCCCCCCACTCCCTCTCCTCCTCACTCTCCATCCCCTAGAGCAGTCAGGGTTTCCTGCCCTGTGGGAAGTTCAAGTTCCTCCCCCCTCCCTCCAGGTCCAGGAAAGGTGAGAGTCCAAACAGACTGGAGCGCCAAAATCTAGTATATGCAGAGGAAGCAAGTCCCAGTGTCATTGTCAATGGCTTTTCAAAAAGGCTCCGGGCCAGCCACATTCAGAGAATCTGGTTGGATCACGTCCTCGTTCAGTCCCAGTCCAACAGGCCTTGGTGGACTCTCATTATATCAGTTCCCTTGTATCAGTGGGTGCTCGCATCCCTCGCAGTCCTGATTGCTTTTTTTATTTTCTTCATCTTTCTGTTCCTCATTTGGACCGTGGAGTGCTCGTGCTCAGTTCGGTGTTCCAATATGGGTCTCCATCTGTATCGCCATCCAACGTTGGATGAAGGTTTCCTCTGCCCTTGCCTTCTTTGCTCACGTTCTCTTTCCTTCTGCCTCTTATTTGGACCTAGGGAGCTAGGTCCAGTGTTCCAACGTGGTTCTTCGCCTCCATCTCCATCCATCGCCAGATGAGGGTTCCCTCCTCCAATGGAAGTCTGCTAGAAGTTCACTCTCTCTTGCTGGCCAAGAATGTGATTGAGCTGAGACAGGGCTTGCCTGTCCTCAGACAGGCTCTCAAAGCACCGGAGCTGCCCCTGCCGGACTGAGCCCACAGTCCAGGCCCAGCGTGCAAGGGAGCAGCTCTGGGGAGATCTTGTGTCTCCAGAGGGGAGAGGGGGAAGAGAGGAAGGTGTACCTGGATAAAGGCTGGGACGGGATTCCGGTAGAAATTTTTAATAAAAAAAAATATAAAAATTCAGAAAAATATATATATTTAAAATAAAAAAATTTGAAGTAATAACTATAATGAAAATAATTTATAGAATTTATATTTAAAAATTAAATATATTTGAAGATACTAAAATTAAGAATGTGAGTAATCAAATTAACTACAACAGCCCATCCAGCAGGGGCCCTGACTTCTAGCAGAGGGCCATCAGTGGGGTTAGCTGGCTTCCGGCCGTGGCAGGCTCCAGGCGAGGAGGAGCTTGGGCGTTCCCCGACCCCATAGACACCCAGGTCACCCTGCAGTGCTGGCTACCCCCTCCCGCCTGCCATCCCAGCTCCCATCCAGCAGGAGCCCTGACTTCTAGCAGAGGACCATCGGTGGGGTGAGTTTCCTTCGGGCCGTGGCAGGGTCCCTGTGAGGAGTAGCTTGGGTGTTCCCCAACCCCATAGACGCCCAGGTCGCCCTGCAGTGCTGGCTACCCCCTCCCGCCTGCCATCCCAGCTCCCATCCAGGTACGAATTCCTATATTTCTCCCTTCCCCCTGGAGCCATAAAATTTCCCCAGCTCAGCTGCCTTGCGAGCTGGGCCTGGGCTTTAGGCGCAGCTCGGCTCCAGGACGTTCCTGGGTCTTAAAGGCCTCCCTGAGGACAGGTGGACCAGGTGCCAGCTCAGCCACATTCCTGACCAGCAGGGGCCCTGACTTCTAGCAGAGGGCCATCGGAGGGATGAGTTTGCTTCGGGCCTTGACAGGGTCCTGGTGAGGAGGAGCTTTGGCGTTCCCCAACCCCACAGTCGCCCAGGTCGCCCTGCAGTGCTGGCTAACCCCTCCCGCCTGCCATCCCAGCTCCCATCCAGGTACGAATTCCTATATTTCTCCCTTCCCCCTGGGGCCATAAAATTTCCCCAGCTCAGCTGTCTTGCAAGCTGAGCCTGCATTGTAAGTTCATCCCGGAAAGAGGGAGTGCCTGTGCTTCAATAGCCTGCCTGAGGAAAGGTGGGCATTCTGTCAGTGAAGTCCCTGTCCAAGAAGGGAACCTGACCCGGTAACAGAAGTTCCAATAGAGAACATTTGAAGTAAGAGAGGGGCAGACGCCAAGGCAAGACCTCATCCAACAATCTGAAAAACAACATGAAAACACCAGATCCCAAGGACCCTACAACAGTAGGACTTGAACACCTTAACTCAGAAGAAGTGGAAAAAAGTGCCATTATGAAAGCAATAGAGTCACTTAAACAGGATATGAATAACTCCCTTAAAGAATTGGATGAGAAATATAACAAAACGTTTGAAGAAATGAGTATAGAAATAGATGAGAAATATAACAAAAAGTTTGAAGAAATAAGTAAATCCGTGAATGAGACCCTGAGAAACCAAGAAAAAGCAATCAAACAAGTAAAGGAAACAGTTCAAGAATTGAAAACTGAAATGGAGGCAATGAAGAAAACACAAACCGAGAACTGGCTGGATATGGAAAACCTAGGTAAACGAACAGAGACTACAGAATCAAGCATAACCAATAGAATACAAGAGATAGAAGAACGAATCTCAGAATCTGAAGATACCATAGAGAAATTAAATGCTCTGGTCAAAGAAAACGGCAAATCCAACAAATTCTCTTCACAAAACATTCAGGAAATCTGGGACACAATAAAAAAACCAAATCTAAGAATAATAGGGATTGAAGAAGGAGAAGAACTGCAGATCAAAGGCCCAGAAAATATATTCAACAAAATTATAGAAGAAAACTTTCCCAACCTAAAGATCGATATTCCTATGAAGGTTCAAAAAGCATACAGAACACCAAATAGACTAGATCAGAAAAAAACATCCCCTTGCCATATAATAATCAAAACACAAAACATACATATTAAGGAAAAAATTTTAAGAGCTGCAAAGGAAAAAGGTCAAGTAACTTATAAAGGTAAACCTATCAGGCTTACACCGGATTTCTCTATGGAAACCATGAAAGCCAGAAGATCCTGGATAGAGGTACTGCAGAAACTAAGAGACCATGAATGCAAACCCAGACTAATATACCCAGCCAAGCTATTGTTCACTATCAACGGAGAAAACAAAATATTCCAGGATAAAAACAAATTTAAACAATACGTAGCTACTAATCCAGCCTTACAGAGAATATTAGAAGGAAAATCACTACCGAAGGAATCCAACATTCCCAACATGGCCTACAATAACTCGAACATCTAGCGACCATTCATAAGCACAAATCAAAGAAGAAAAACACATACACTCTACTACCTAAAAAAAAAAAAAAAATGACCGGCGTCAACAACCACTGGTCATTAATATCACTTAATATCAATGGACTCAATTCACCTATAAAGAGGCACAGACTTAGAGATTGGATATGAAAACAGGATCCAACAGTCTGCTGTTTACAAGAAACACACCTCAACCACAAAGACAGACACCTACACAGAGTAAAGGGTTGGGAAAAGGTTTTCCAAGCAAATGGACCTAAGAAACAAGCGGGTGTGGCCATTCTAATATCTAACAAAATCGACTTCAAACTAAAATCAATCAGAAGAAATGGAGATGGACATTTCATACTCATAACTGGAACAATTCATCAGGAGGAAGTCTCAATCCTGAATATCTATGCTCCTAATATAAAGGCACCCACATATATAAAAGAAACTCTTCTAGAAATCAGGCAGTCATCAAAGCACACACACTAATAGTAGGAGACTTCATCTCACCTCTCTCACCAATGGACAGGTCAATTAGACAGAAACCAAACAGAGAATTGAGAGATTTATTGGAGGTATTGAATCAAATGGACTTAACAGACATCTATAGAACACTCCACCCAAATAGGAAAGAATATACCTTTTTCTCTGCAGCTCATGGAACCTTCTCGAAAATTGACCACATACTTGGTAACAAAGCAAACTTCCACAGATACAAAAAAATATTAGTAACTACCTGTGTCTTGTCAGATCACCATGGACTAAAATTAGAATTCAACAACAATGCTTCCCCCAGGAAGCCAACAAACTCATGGAAGCTGAACAGTCAACTACTAAATCACCCCTGGGTGAAGGAAGAAATAAAGAAAGAAATTAAACTCTTCCTTGAATTTAATGAAAACAAAGACACAACATACTCAAACCTATGGGACACTATGAAGGCAGTGCTAAGAGGAAAGTTCATAGCACTAAGTGCCCAATTAAAGAAAGCGGAGAAAGCACACATTGGAGACTTAACAGCACACTTGAAAGATCTAGAAAAAAAGAAGCTGATTCACCCAGGAGGTCTAGAAGACTGGAAATAATCAAACTGAGGGCTGAAATCAACAAAATAGAAACACAGAAAACAATCCAAAGAATCAATGAATCAAAAAGCTGGTTCTTGGAGAAAATCAACAAGATTGACAAACCCCTATCCAAATTAATCAAACGACAGAGAGAGAACTTGCAAATTAATAAGATCAGAAATGAAAAGGGGGACATAACCACAGACACAGAGGAAATTCAGAGAATCATTAGATCTTACAATGAAAGTTTATATGCCACAAAGTTGGAAAATGTAAAAGAAATGGACATTTTTTTAGATAAGTACCATATACCAAAGTTTAACCAAGAACAGGTGAACAATCTAAATAGACCTGTTAGTCGTGAAGAATTAGAAGCTGTTATCAAAAATCTCCCTACCAAAAAAAGCCCAGGACCAGATGATTTCAATGCAGAATTCTACCAGAACTTCCAGGAAGAGCTAATACCTATACTCCTTAACGTATTCCACAATATAGAAACAGAAGAGTCATTGCCTAAGTCCTTTTATGAAACTACAGTTACCCTAATACCAAAACCACACAAAGACACAACCAAGAAAGAGAATTACAGGCCAATCTCACTCATGAACATCGACACGAAAATTCTCAATAAAATACTGGCAAACCGAATCCAAGAACACATTAGAAAAATTATCCATTATGATCAAGTCGGCTTCATTCCAGAGATGCAGGGCTGGTTCAACATATGCAAATCTATCAATGTAATCCATCATATAAAAAAACTGAAAGAAAAAAACCATATGATCATCTCACTAGATGCTGAAAAAGCATTTGACAAAATTCAACACCCATTTATGATAAAGGTGTTGGAGAGACTGGGGATACAAGGATCATACCTAAATATAATAAAAGCAATATACAGCAAGCCGACAGCTAACATCAAACTGAATGGAGAGAAACTCAAAGCCTTTCCACTAAAATCAGGAACGCGACAAGGCTGTCCACTCTCTCCATACCTCTTCAATATAGTGCTTGAAGTTCTAGCAATAGCAATAAGACAACATAAGGAGATCAAGGGGATTCGTATTGGAAAGGATGAAGTTAAACTTTCATTATTTGCTGACGATATGATAGTTTACATAAGTGACCCCAAAAACTCTACCAAAGAACTCCTACAGCTGATAAACACCTTTAGTAACGTGGCAGGATACAAGATCAACTCCAAAAAATCAGTGGCCCTCCTATACACAAAGGATAAAGAAGCAGAGAGGGAAATCAGAGAAACATCACCTTTCATGATAGCCACAAATAGCATAAACTATCTTGGGGTTACTCTAACCAAGGAAGTGAAAGACCTATTTGACAAAAACTTTAAGTCTTTGAAGAAAGAAATTGAGGAGGATACCAGAAAATGGAAAGAATTCCCCTGCTCTTGGATTGGGAGAATCAACATAGTAAAAATGGCAATTCTACCAAAAGCAATCTATAGATTCAATGCAATTCCCATCAAAATCCCATCAAACTTCTTCACAGACCTTGAGAGAACAATAATCAAGTTTATATGGCAAAACAAAAAACCCAGGATAGCCAAAACAATCTTATACAATAAAAGAATTTCTGGAGGCATTACCATCCCTGACTTCAAACTCTATTATAGAGCTACAGTATTGAAAACAGCTTGATATTGGCATAAGAACAGAGAAGTCGACCTATGGAATCGAATAGAAGACCCAGATATTAACCCACAAACTTATGAACACCTAATTTTCGACAAGGGAGCTAAAGGTATACAATGGAAGAAGGAAAGCATCTTTAACAAATGGTGCTGGCATAACTGGATGTCAACCTGTAAAAAAATGAAAGTAGATCCATATCTACCACCATGCACAAAAATCAAGTCCAAATGGATTAAAGACATCAACATTAATCCGTCCACTTTGAACCTGATAGAAGAGAAAGTCGGAAGTAGTCTACAAGATATAGGCACAGGAGGCCTCTTCCTAAGTAGGACCCCAGTAGCACAGACAATAAGAGAAACAATGAATAAACGGGATCTACTGAAGCTGAGAAGCTTCTGTAAAGCAAAGGACACTGTCAGTAGGACAAAAAGGCTGCCTTCTGACTGGGAGATCTTCACCAACCCCTCATCAGACAAAGGTCTGATCTCCAAAATATACAAAGAACTCAAGAAACTAGACACTAAAACTCTAATTAACCCAATTAAAAAATGGGGTACTGAACTTAACAGAGAATTCACAACAGATGAACTGCAAATGGCCAGAAGACACCTAAGGTCATGCTCAACCTCCTTAGCGATCAGGGAAATGCAAATCAAAACCACTTTGAGATACCATCTTACACCTGTCAGAATAGCCAAACTCAAAAACACCAATGATAGCCTATGCTGGAGAGGATGTGGGGTGAGGGGAACACTCATCCATTGTTGGTGGGAATGCAAACTCGTGCAGCCACTGTGGAAATCAGTGTGGCGGTTTCTCAGGAAAGTGGGAGTCAACCTCCCTCAGGACCCAGCAATTCCACTCTTGGGAATATACCCTAGAGATTCCCTAACATACTACAAAAGCATTTGTTCCACTATGTTCATAGCAGCACTATTTGTAATAGCCAGAACCTGGAAACAGCCTAGGTGCCCCTCAATAGAAGAATGGTTAAAAAAGGTGTGGAACATATACACATTAGAGTTTTACTCAGCGGAAAAAAACAATGGCATCTTGAATTTTGCATGCAAATGGATGGAAATAGAAAACGCTTTACTGAGTGAGGTAAGCCAGACCCAAAAAGAGGAACACGGTATGTATTCACTCATAAGTGGATTCTAACCATAATTAAAGGTCTTTGAGCCTATTATTCGTGATCCTAGAGAAGCTAAATAAGAAGATGAACCTGATGAAGATTATTTAGCTATCCGCCAGGAGGTAGGAAATAGACAAGAGTCCCAGGTAACCTCAGGTGCATTGGGCGGGGGGAGGGTTGATGGAAGGGGAGAGGGTTAGAGAGAAGGGAGTAGGGGAGGAATGGGGAAAGCTTGGTGGCCTGGGATGGGGGGGGGGGGAGGAAGGATGAATATGGGATCAGGGAAGAATATATTTCAACTAAGGGAATCATTTTAGGGTTTACAGGAGACTTGATTATATATGGGATCCCAGGTCCAAGGAGAGATCCCCCAGATTGTTCTCTGGACAGAGGAGAGGGTGCCTGAATCGGATGTGGCCAATAACCATACTGATGTATATTTTGCTTATCACCATAGATCCTTCATCTGGCGAAGGACGGCGATATAGACGGAGACCCACATTGGAGCACCGAACTGAGCCCCCCAAGGTCCAAATGAGGAGCAGAAGGAGGAAGAACATGAAAAACGAAATCAGGACTACGAGGGATGCTTTCACCCACTGATACAAGGGAACGGATCTAATGAGAGTTTACCAAGGCCAGTTGGACTGGGACTGAACGAGGACGTGATCTAACCAGATTCTCGGAATTTGGCCGGATTCTCTGAATGTGGCTGGCCCGAAGTCTTTCTGAAAAGCCATTGACTATGATACTGGGACCTGTTTCCTCTGCATATACTGGATTTTGGGGATCCAGTCTGTTTGGATACTCACCTTCCTGGACCTGGAGGGAGGGGGGGGGGAACTTGAACTTCCCACAGGGCAGGAAACCCTGACTGCCCTAAGGGACGAAGAGGGAGGAGGAGAGTGAGTGGGGGGAGTGCGAGGGTGTTGGGAAGAGGGTCTGAAATGGAAACTTTTATAATTTAATAAAATTTACTTTAAAAAAAAACAAATTAACTACAACATTATACAAAGTTCTAAAAGATGAGAAAGATCACAAGGATAAATAGGCTAGTATTCAGCACTAACAGATTTCAAATCAATAGGAAAGTTATATTAAAACTAAATGATGTGAATCTTGACTAATGATGGATCCCTTTCACAGAATCAAAATTATTATGTCAATATGTATCAAACATGCTTAATATCATTATTGAGCACACATATGAAAATTAAAACCAGTGTGTAACACCATTCAATAACTGGCATACTGACAAACATTTAAGTCTGATGTCAAGTTACTAGAGGAATATAAGAATTGGTCCTTTGCTGGTTTCAGAAATAATTGATTTTCTGCTTTCTTCAGAAATAATCTACCTCCTCTGTAAGTTGACTACCCCGGTCACTGTGGCTCTGCAGTTCTATTCACAGATGAGGGTTCTAGGGAAGCTTGTGGAAGACATACTCAAGAATAACCAGGTAGATGTACATCATAACATAAATACTGAAATGCATTTGTTATTTAATATTTAAGTATTTTATCTGTATAGATGTGACTAAGTCCTGTGACATACCTTTTACTTCCTGAGACATTGCGGTACTAAGCAACATGGAGGTGGGACGTGAAGATGCAAGGTGATGGCATTTTAATGATGTCTAAATTATAAAACATGTACTCAAAGGACAGTGTTTTGATGACAGTTTTGATGTCTCCAGTCCTATACCTTCAAAGCAAATCAGTCTGAGTATCTGATACACCCAAACGGTACCTGTAAAAAATGGATAACATTCTTGTTTTCAATGCTGAGGTAAGCTTAAGTAATAAATATCTACTGTAATACCATCCATATTCAAGTCATTGGCGCTTTTTAAATAATATTCCATGTATGGTAATGAACCAATGTAAGTTTTGTTTGATTTTTACTTTTACTTAGTAATAAATTTAGAAAACATAAAATCAGCTTTATTGATTTTTACTGAGTCCTTTTTCAGTTGGATTGTTATTTTGTTTAGATTTTTTCAATAACAATAGATGAAATTATTTCAAGTCTCTATATTCTATGTTCTATGGGAAATCTTTCCTAAAGTATTTTTAACTTTTCCTTGACAGATATTATTTTTAGGTATTAATGGGTACCCTCATATTATACAGACACATGTACACAATACACAAAATCACATCAGAATCACTAGCATTTACCTTTTACTCACTTTTTTTCTCTTTTGAGCCTTAGGGATCATTTCTTTTGAATTCGGTTTACGTGAGTATATGTGTGGCATGCATGTGTGTTTGTCTGGTATGAAGGAATGTGTGCTATCCATGTGTGTGTACTATGCATGTGTGTATGCTGAGCATGTATGTATGAGTGAGATATTTGTACATATACATGCTCATATGTTAGTGCAGTCCAGTGTATGTGTAGTTGTCAGACTACAGTTGCCTTCAATCCTGGTTGAGATACATTTATTTTCTAACTCTGTGTTCCAGCTGAGTCATAAGCATCTGCAGATGTTCCTGTCTCTGACTACCACCTCACCACAGGAAGGTTAAGATTACAGACACACATTACCACATCCGGCTTACAAGTGATTAAGTGATCTCACCTCAGGTCTTCACGCTTGCAAGGCCAAGACATGCACTTTGCACACTGAGCCAACTCCTCAGTTTGAAAAGGTTTTTCTGGTCAAACCATGTACAATTCCATTGTCTGTGGTGTTTGGCAATGGCCAAACATGAACTAATTTTTAAAAGGACTTGTGAAATTTTAAGGAGTGCAGATTTATCTCTCAAATTGTATCAACTACAGTAACAGCATCTCCAAGTATTGTCCCAGGTGATTCAGATGCCACCATTATAATAGGATTTTCCTGTTCCCAGCAGGACATAGCTGCTCCAGCACTGCTCAGTACTGATGGACTTCATGCCTCAAGAAAATATGTGTGTGTGTGTGTGTGTGTGTGTGTGTGTGTGCATGTGTGCATGCTTCTTAAACTGTATTAAGTAAACCTCAGTTCCCATGAAATATTTTTAAAGTGAATGGTATGTGGTAGAAAATCCATTGGAAATATGAAGTATTTGTATTTGGAAAATTATATTTGAGACTGTGTCATCTCTGTTCAATAGACTAAGCAATTCAGCACTGACAGAGTGTCCTCTGATGTCAGTATGTTACACATATTGTTATCATAACATTTATACTTGACAATAGAGTGTCCAGTATATGCACTGGTAGTTTTCTTCTGTCCTATAGATTGAAGATTCATGTAGATTTTATCTGATCATAAATTATTACATTAATGCATGTTGCCTCTTGTGGTGAGAAGATAGGAGCTACATGTGCACACATAATATTAAAGCAATGAAGACATTAATGGTACATGTCCCACTTCTGACACTCACCAGATTTTGGATATGTGACTATGAAAACATCATCATATATAATTTCAAAATCTTCTATCTTTTCTCACTCAGTAGAGGATAGAGCTACTCAGTGGCTACATATAATAAGCAACCCCAGAGCTTGTACATCTGAAAGGTTACTCACTTATACCTGCAGGATCTCCTATGAAACTCTTTGTAGTTTACCTAACATCAGAAATGCAAACCAACTCTAAATAATAACTGAACTAAAATTTTAATGGAAACACTCTCAAGACAAACTTGATCTTGTCAAACCTTCATGAACCCAAATATCTCTACTGGATCTGCCACAGAACTCACTGTTTGAAAATTAAAGTGGTCAGAAAATGTTAACAGATCTGATATTACCTTAGCGCTAATATACTTCCCTTCAGTTTTATTTTAAATTCTATTCCCAATAAATTCATAAAATACAGGGTTGACTAAATTGCATGTCAATAAACAGCACTTAATATGGTTTACAGCTGATTTGAGTGAAGCAAATATGGTCTATGCAGTATAGACTGGCCCAGAATTCAACATGTAGATCAGGCTAGAGTCAATGTGCAAGGATGTTCTTGCCTGTACGTGGATTATATTCATGGGCAGCATGCTTGACTAATTTCTTTACAGATATCTCTCAGGTAGACAATCATTTACATTACAATCATTATATATTTCACAGCTTATTCCCTGTCCCCTACATCGGTTAGGAAACATTTTCTGACAAATAAATTTTACATGGTCTCCCAAGTTCCTATGTCTTGAAAACCAACTAACCTTACAGTTTTGGGGACTACATAAACCCTACTTTTTCTAGGTTCAATATTATGTTTTCACACTTTGCACTACAGAGACAGTCCTGTCTGATGGAAAATAAAGCTTGCATAATTTGATTTAGAGAATTTTGGCAATGGTCTTTATTCTACGTCAGTGGGATTAACACAAGGAATCAGGAAAGAACACAAGTCAAACCATTGGATTTGGTTGGGGATATGTATGAAAAGTATGTAGTACCAGATTGGAAGGTGTTGTGAATTAATTACAAATCCCAAGTACATAACACTGTCTCAGAAAGCTGGTTGCAAATAATTCTGTACATTGTTTTTATACATAATCAATTCATTTTAATAAAATTGTCTCAAAAAATTGTTCCTTCTTTACCTTAAGAACTGATTACTCCAGACCCTCTTCTCTATTACAGGCAGGCTAGTACCCAAACTCAGGAAAGATCCCACCCACTGACAACCAATTATTATTCAGAGTCTGCTCAGGATTTCCTCTTTACCCACCTCCCCTTTTCTCCATATAATGGCCGATGTCTTAGCAGAAACTCTCTGCTCTGCCCAAAGCCACACCTGTACCCAGAATCCTGGCCCTTCTTTCCCAGAGGCCATTCCAGTTTCCATAGGCCCAGGACCCCAGAGGTTATGAAGGCCATTCAATCCCCCAGGAGATGCAACCTACTGGACCAGAGGACCCACCAGTCACTAGAACCACAAGTCACTCAGGCTCAAGACCAGAAAGTAAACAGAAACCAAGGGAGGAAATAACCATTCAAAAGAGGATAATGGTCCTTAAGGAAGAAATGAATTAAAGAAATCCAGGAAGCACAAACAAATAATATGAGGAAATGAATAACTCCCTTAAAGAAATCCAAGAGGAGTCCTTATTGGCTCAGGTATACTCCACACCATATGGAAGAACAGGTGAGTGAGCTGACTGCCAGTCAAGCTTCCCCACTTCCCAGATTCTGATTCCCAGGACTCCTGCAGCAGCCCTTACTCCCATTGCATCACCAGAACATCTGTTGGTTCATTTCAGGCAGAAATTCATGCTCCAGTGCAGGGGGTAAGGTTCACATACCCTTGTCTAGCTTGAACTTTACAGCCCAAGGGCTTAACTGTTCTTAAAAATTGAATTTTTTAATTAATAATTATAAAAATTCCTCTCATGATCCTTATACCTATATTATAATCAGATAACCGGACTATGGACTTTCACCAATTAATCATTCACTACAATTGTATGAGGACCCTACTGGGTATGCATTGACCCAGAAAACCAGGATGTTACTACATTCTCTAAGCCAAAACAATTCATTAACTTTTTAGTTACATTTTGAGATCTGTGTCAGCTTCAGTTTCAAATTTGGTTCAACAGATGCATACTGCTCATTTGTGCTACTCCTATGCCTTGTATTGGATCAGAAAAGTCTTGAAGACTCTGAACCACAGCCTGCTACAATACTGAGGGGACTAGGAGGTGAGTAAACAGCCACATGGTGGGACACCCTGCTTCCTATGATCTCCACAGTGGGATAAAACCTGGTATCCTTCCCCAACTCCCTTGGCTTCTCTAGCCAGTCAGCAGTAGAGTTTCATGTAGGTAGGCTACCCTAATACCCACCCTCATCCACAGGACCCTGCCAGCTATTAGCCCCATCCCACCCCCAAACTTGCCTCTCCTCAAGAAACCTCAGTAGATCTCTGAAGCACAACTTGCTACAATACTGAGGAGACTAAGAGCTTGCAACAACACTGAGGGAACCAAAGCAGAGAACCAATAGAGCAAACCAGGAGAGAAGACCAAGACAGTAGCTTAAAAAGATCTCAGTGGCTCCCTGAGAGACAGACATTGACAGTACAGAGCAGACCAAGAACAATTTCCAAAGACTCAGACAACCAATGTAAGGATTGGATCAAAATGCAAAGACACTTCTGGCCTTCTTTGAAAGAAGAGATGAGTAGGCACCAATGCAAAAATTCATCCAACAACCCAAAGGGCAACATGGTAAACTAGAACTCAGTGGTCACATATAGTGCCCATGGATCTACCCCCACTCCTAGGGTTCATCTTGAGGACAGTTTCTGCCTGGGCATGGTACTTTTCCACTTGCGTGGGGGAGGGAATGAATTCCACTGTGCAACAGCTAGGTATATAAGGTTTTTCCTAAGCTTGGATAAATGGCATTCCACTGTTCTCCTTTTGAATGACCCAGGTCTCTTGTGTTTTCTTTCAATCTCCAAGCATTTGCCTGGCTTGCAAATGGTACAGTGGCACAGGAAGTATACCAAGAGTAACACAGGTGTTACAGTCATACAACAGGAAGACTTGATCATCCAAACCCAGAAGAAACTGAAGAAATGACTTTAAATGTAACTTTATGAAGATGATGGAGAACTTTAAAGAGGAAATAAAAACTCCCTTAAAGAAATGGAGGATAAAACAAACAAAAAATTGGAAGAAATTAATATATCCCTCAAAGAAACACAAGAAAATCAAGAAAAAAACAAACAAACAGGTAGCAAACAGTTCAAGACTTGAAGGCTGAAATAGACACAAACAGAGGGAACTCTGGATATAGAAAACAAACAGGAACTGTAGAGACAAGTATATCAAACAGAATACAAAAAAATAGAAGAAAGAATCTCAGGTGTTAAAGATACTATAGAAAAAATAGATCAATTGCTCAAAAAAACATTAAGTATAACAAATTCTTAACACAAAACATGCAGAAAATCTGGGACACAATGAAAAGACCAAACCTAAGAATGATAGGGTTAGAAGAAGAAGAACTCTAGCTCAAAGGTACAGAAAATATAGTCAAGAAAATCATAGAAGAAAATGTTCCCAACCAGAAGAAGCATAACCCTATGAATAGACAAGATGCTTACAGAACCCCAAATAGACTGGATCAAAACAATAAAGTATATCATTGCCATATAATAATCAAAATGCAAAACATACAAAATTAAGAAAGAATATTAAGAGCTCCAAAAGAAAATGTCAAGTAACATATAAAGGTAAACCTATATGAATTACATCCAACTTCTCATGGAAATCATGAATATCAGTGGGTCTTGGGCAGAGGTTCTGCAGACATGAAAAGACAATGGAGGCAAGACCAGACTACTGTACTCAGCAAAGCTTTCAATCACTATCAATGAAGAAATCAAGATATTCCATGACAAAAAAATATGTAGTTAAACAATACATATCCAAAATCCCAGCACTACAGAAAGTACTAGAAGGAAAACCCCAAACCAAGGAAGCTAACTGTACCCACAAAAACACAGGCAACAGATAAGTACTCACCAGTAAAACCCAAAGAAGGGAAACAAGCAAAATCTACTACAAAAAAGTAACAGAAATTAACAAGTCATTAATATCTCTTAATATAAATGGACTCAGTTCACCTATTAAAAAAACAAAAGCTAAGAAAATGCATATGAAAACAGGATCCAGCCTTCTGCTGTATACAAGAAATGCTTCAACCTCAAAGACAGACATTACCTCAGAACAAAGGATTGAGAAAAGGTTTTCCTATCAAATGGACCTAAGAAACAAGAGAGTGTACCTATCCTAATATCTAACAAAATAGATTTCAAACTAAAATCAATCAGAAGATGGAAAAGAACACTTTATACTCATAACGGGAACAATCCTTCAAGATGAAGTCTCAAGTCTCAATCCTGAAAATCAATGTCCCTAATTCAAGAGCACCCACATATGTAAAAAAAAAAAGCATTATTAAAGCTTTATTCTCATATCAAACCACACACACTAATTGCTGGAGATTCCACTCTCATCAATAGACAGGTCAACAAGGTAGAAAGTTAAAGGAGAAATAACAGAACTAGCAGATGTCATCACTCAAATGGACTTAACAAACATCAAAAAGAAATTATCCCCAAAAACATAAGAATATATATTCTCCTCAGTACCATGAGGAATCTTCTGTAAATTTGTCCACATACTTGATAAAAAAAAATAAAATTAAATAAAAATAAATAAATATATAAAACCAACCATCTACAGATGCAAAAAAAATTGGAGTAACCTCCTGTGTCTTATCAGATCACCATGTATTAAACTTAGAATTTAACAACAACAATACTCTCAAAAAGGCTACAAACTCATAGAAATTGAACAGTGAGCTATTGAACCACCGCTGGGTCAAAGAAGGAATAAAGAAAAAAATAAAAAACTTCCTAGAATTTAATAAAAATGAAGACACAGCATATCCAACCTTGGGACATCATAAAAGCAGTGTTATGAAGGAAGTTCATAGCACTAAGTACCCACATAAAGAAAATGGATAAAGCTCACATCACACATGAACACTCTACAACGAAAAGCAGATCCGCCCAGTAGGAGTAAAAGACAGAAAATAATGAAATTGAAAGATGAAATCAGCAAAATAGAAACAAAGAAACAATACAAAGAATCAATGAGATACAGAGCTGATTTTTTGGGAAAATCAACAAGATAGCCAAACACTTATCTAAACTAATCAAAAAGCAGAGAGATAATATCTAAATTAGAAAAATCAGAAGTGAAAAGAGGGACATAACAGACACTGAGTCAATTCAGAGAATCATTAGGTTATTCTATAAAAACCTGTACTTCACATAATTGGAAAATGCAAAAAATGGGCAATTTTCTGAATAGATATCATATACCAAAATTAAATCAAGATCAGGTGAACAATTTAAATAGACCTATAAACTTCAAGGAAATAGAAGCTGTCATCAAAAATGTCCTAACCCTCCCCACCAAAAAAAAAGTCCAAAGCCAGATGATTTCAGTGTAGAATTCTTCTACCAGAACTTTCAAAAATAGCTAATAATTACATTCCTCAAAGTGTCCCACATAATAGAAATGGAAGGAACATTGCCAAACTCTTTTTAATGAGGCTACAGTTGCTCTGAGTACAAAACCACATTAAGTTTCAACCAACAAAAAGAATTACAGACCAATCCCCCTCATGAATATTGATGCAAAAATGCTCAATAAATTACTGACAAACTGAATCTAAGAATACATAAAAAAACATCCACCATAATCAAGTCAGTTTCATCCCAGAGATGCAGAAATGGTTAAGGATACAAAAATCTATCAATGTAATTCACTATATAAATAAAATAAAAGAAAAAGACCATATGATCATCCCATTAGATGTTGAAAAAACATTTAACAAAATCCAACACCCATTCATGTAAAAGGTCTTTGAGAGTATCAGGGATGCAAGGAACACACCTAAACATAATAAAAACAATACATAGCAAGCTGACAGTCAACATCAAATTAAATAGGGAGAAGACCAAAGCGATTCCACTAGAATCAGGAACAAGACAAGGCTGTCCACTCTCTCCATAGCTCTTCAACATAGTTCTTGAAGCTCTGGCTATAGCAATGAGAGAACAAAAGGAGATCAAGAAAATATAAATTGGAAAGGAGCAAGTCACACGTATTCACAGATGATATGATAGTTTACATAAGTGTCCCCAAGAATTCTACCAGGGAACTCCTACATCTGATAAACACTTTCAGTAAATGTGGAAGGATACAAGATCAACTCAAAAAAAATCAATAGCCCTCTTCTATACAAATGATAAATAAACTGAGAAAGAAATCAGTGAGAAACTGAGGGCTGAGGGGACTAGAGAGCCAGTGGCGAGTGTTCCTGCCACTGGCCTTTCTTCTCCCATCCCAAACTGCCCCCAAGTCTGCCTGATTGTCTCTGAGGTGCTCAGAACCCTGCAAGAGTCTCTGCTCTGGCTGAGGGGACCAGAGAGTTGAACAAGTGGCCACACAATCAGACACGTTGAAGTGTAACTCACTGGGATGGTCCCAGAGGGACTGAATCCAGGCTCCCTCCAATTCCCTAAGATTTTCTGGTCATCCAGATGGGTGTGGTCCTCCTTCTGTGCTTTCTTTACCCCATCCTAGCCTGCCCTCTAGCTCATCCTTTCACCTGCAAGGTCCTTGGAACACTGCAACACAGCCTGCTCCAGTGCTAAGGGGACCTAAGAGATCATAGACCAAGCAAAACACCAAAGAACTCAGTCAGCCACAACAAAGATTGGACCAAGATGCCAAGACTCTGCTGGCCTCATTTGAAGGAAGAAATGGGTAAGAAACAATGCAAAAATTCCTCCAACATGGTAAAAATAGAATTCAGCAAACATGGTAAAAATAGAATTCAGCAAACACGCAACAGGAAGACTTGAACATTCTAACCCAGAAGTAGAAGAAAACAACTTTAAATGTAACCTTATGAAAATGATGGAGACCTTTAAACAGGAAGAGAAAAACTCCCTTAAAGAAATGGTAGAGAAGACAAACAAAAATTTAGAAGAAATTAATAAATCCCTCAAAGATACCCAAGAAAACCAAGAAAAATCACTCAAACATGTAAAGGAAACAGTTCAAGACTTGAAGACCGAAATGGAGGTATTAAAGAAAAGACAAACCAAGGAGAGACTGGATATGGAAAATCTGGGTAAGCAAAGGGTAAGCAAACAGGAACTACAGAGACAAGTATAACCAATAGAATACAAGAGATAGAAGAATCTCAGGTGCTGAAGATAATATAGAGAAAATAGACTCATGATCAAAGAAAACATCAAATCCAACAGATTCATAACACAAAACAATCAGGAAATTTGAGATACCATGAAAAGACCAAAGCTAAGAATAATAGGGGTAGAAGAAGGAGAAGAACTCTACCTCAAAAGCCCAGAAAATATATTCAACAAAATTCTAGAAGAAAACTTTCCCAACCTAAAGAACGATATCCGTGTGAAGGTACAAGAAGCTTACAGAACTCCAAATAGACTACATTTTATAAAAATCTCCTCGCCATATAATAATCAAAACACAAAACATACAGAATAAAGAAAGAATATTAAGAGCTGCAAAGGAAAGTGGTCAAGTAACATATAAAGGTAAACCTATATGAATTTCATCTGAAATCTCAATAGAAACTCTGAAAGCCAGAAGGTCTTGGATAAATGTGCTGCAGACACTGAGAGACCATGGATGCAAGCCCAGACTACTTACTATACCCAGCAAAATTTTCTTTCACCATCGATGAAGAAAACAATATAAACCATGACAATAACAGATTTTAACAATTCATGTGCACAAACCCAGCCTTACAGAAAGTACCAGATGGAAAACCTCAACCCAAGGAAGCTAACAACCCCTGCAATAGCATAGATATCTGATAACCCTTCACCAACACAACTCAAAGAAGGAAACACACAAACAATAACACCAAAAAATAATCAGAGTTAACAACCACTGATCATTAATAATGCTTAATATCAATGAACTCAATTCACCTATAAAAAGGCAAAGGTTATAGAATGGATACAAAAACAGGATTAAACATTCTGCTGTTTACAAGAAACACATCTCAACCTCAACGACAGAGTAAAGGGTTGGAAAAAGTTTTTCCAATCAAACAGACCGAAGGAAAAAATGGGTGTGTCTATACTAATACCTAACCAAATTGATTTCAAACTAAAATCAATCAGAAGAGATGGAGAAGGACACTTTGTACTCATAACAGGAACAATTCATCATGATAAAGTCTCAATCCTGAACATCTATGCCCCTAATATAAAAGCACCCACATGTGTAAAAGAAACATTATAAAACTCAAACACATCAAACTCCACACACTAAGAGTAAGAGATTTCAACACTCCTCTCTGACGAATGGACAGATCAACCAGACAGAAACTTAACAGAGGAATAAGAGAAATAACGATGTAATGAATCAAATGGACTTAACAGACATCTATAGAACATTCCACCCAAACAAGAAAGAATATACCTTTTTCTCAGTACCTCATGGATCCTTCTCTAAAATTGACCAAATACTCAGTAACAAAGCAAACATTCACAGATACAAAAAAATTGAGCACAGATTCAAAGCAATGTCCATCAAAATCACAGCAAAATTCTTCAAAGACCTCAACAGAATAATATTCAACTTCATATGGAAAAGCAAAACCCCCACGATAGCCAAAACAAATAGTACAATAAAAGAACTTCTGGAGGCATTACAATGCCTGACCTCAAATTCTACTACAGAGCAACAGTACTGAAAACAGCCTGGTATAGGCATAAGAACAGACAGGAGGACAAAGGGAGCCGAATAGAAGGCCCAGATATCAATCCACACATCTTCAAACACCTGATTTTTGACAAGGAAGCAAAATATATCAAATGGAAAGAGAAAGCATATTTAATAAGTGGTACTAGCATAACTGGATATCAACATGTGGAAGAATGAAAATAGGCTCATATCTATCACCATGCACAAAACTCAAGTCCAAATGGATCAAAGACCTCAACATAAAGCCAGCCACACTGAACCTTATGAAAGAGAAAGTGGGAAGTACACTTAAATGCATTGGCACAAGGAACCGCTTCCTAAATATTACCCCAGCAGAACAGACACTGAGAGAAACAATTAATAATTGGGACCTCTAAAAACTGAAAAGCTTCTGTAAAGCCAAGGACATGGTCAACACGACAAAATGACAGCCTACAGAATGGAATAAGATCTTCACTAACCCCACATAAGATTAAGGTCTGATCACCAAAATATACAAAGAACTCAAGAAATTGGACACCAAAAGAACACATAATCCAATAAGAAAAAAATGAATTACAGACCTAAACAGAGAACTCTCAATAGAGGAATCTAAAATGGCTGAAAGACACTTAAGAAAATGTTCAACATCCTTAGTCATCAGAGAAATGCAAATCAAAACAACTCCGAGATTCCATCTTACACCTGAAAGAATGGCCAAGATCAAAAACACTTATGACAACTTATGCTGGAGAGGTTGTGGGCAAAGGGAACACTCCTGCCTTGCTGGTGGGAATGCAAGCTGGTACAAGCCCTTTGGATGTCAATGTGTCGATTTCTCAGAAAATTAGGAAACAACCTTCCACAAGACCCAGTAATACCACTTTTGGTTATATATCCAAAGGATGCTAAATTATGCCACAAGGACATGTGCTCAACTATGTTCATAGCAGCATTGTTTGTCATAGCCAGAACCCGAAACAACCAAAATGCCCCTTGACCAAAGAATGGATAAGGAAAATGTGGTATATTTACACAATGGAGTACTACATAGCAGAAAAAATACAGTGACATCTTGAATTTTAAAGGAAAATGGATGGAGCTAGAAAACATTATTTTGACTGAGGTAACCCAAACACAGATCAATAGTTATCACATGTACTCACTCATATTTGGTTTTTAAACATAAAGCAAAGTAAACCAGCCTGCAAACCACAATCCCAGAGAACTTAGACAACAAATGAGGACACTAAGAGAAACTTACATATATCTAATCTACATGGGAAGTAGAAAGTAGAAAAAGACAAGATCTTCTAAGTAAATTAGGAGCATGGGGACCTTGGTGGGGTATTGAAAGGGGGAGAGGAGAGTCAGGGAGGGGAGCAGAGAAAAATGTAGTGCTCAATAAAAATCAATAAAAGTTATCAAGAAAAAAAGAAATGAAACACATGAAAAAAATAACATCATGAAATTTTCAGTCAAATGGAAGGAACGAGAAAAAAAATATCCTGAGTGAGGTAACCTGCCACATCCACGGCTGTCACGCCGGTGTAGCAGAAATGCTGACTGGACGGACTGAGGCTGGAGGATTAGGGGTCTGTGCTCCATGGAGTTTATGCCCTGGGCTGTTCCCTGGCAATCAGCTGTGGTACTGATGCCACCTGAATTGCCATCTGCATTGACTCGACCCTCGCTGTCACTGGCACCACTGAAGCTGTTCCTTTCTTATTCTTTTGTTCTATTCTCGTATTTTGCCAACAGACCATGCTGTTCCAATGAATGAAACTGCTGAAAGCCTTTAAAGAAGTAGTTAGTTCTGGGAATTGGGGGTCATCGTTAGAATAATTCCTTAATGATGTGGAGCAGAAGGAGTTAGTCTTACTGGGAGAAACCTTAGTAACCTTCTGCAGAGAAACAGTTACAGCAGCCCCCACTAGGCATCTGCCTGGGAAGACACGTACAGCTGCAATTAGAAATCAGATGGTGGTCGCCCCCATGCTGACCCCAAAGTGTGGTAATTACCTTGATCCATTCCCATATACAGAAGGCCTATAAGGCCTTTTCTGTGAGCAGAAGAGGCCTAAACTGATAACAACATCAGAGCCTGGGAATCAGGAAGAGAGTTGAGATCAATGGTGTGAAACAGTCTCAGAGAAGTGTGACATCATGTCTTTGAGCAACAACCACAACTAGCGTTTAGAACAGACAATGGACACATATTTGCTGTTCTTGTTAAATGACAGTGCTGTTCCTTTTCTTTGTTTATATTCTATGATCTAATGACGTATGCCTTTGCCAAGTTCCTTGATTGGAAAAGTATAAAAGCCTTAGGCTAATTAAAGTGAAAACACAGCAACATATTCAACCACATTGAGTGTGTTTGCTTGTCATTTCCTTCGCCGTATCCTGAAATCTCCTATCCCTTTGTCCTGTTTTCCCTCGGTCTGAGTGTCTCCACGAGAGACGGTCCGTGGCAGTAACCCAGACTCAGAAAGACAAACATGGTATGTTCTCACTTATAAGTGGATATTAGCTGTAAAGAAAAGAATAATCATGTTACAGTCCACAGATCCAGAGAGGCTAAGAAACAAGGTGTGCCCAAGTGGTGACACATGAATAACACTGGAAAGGGGAACAAGAACAGATTCTCCTGGTGGACTGGGGCCTGATGGGGATAGAACTAGGAGGGATCAGGCTGGGGAGCATGAGGGAGAAAGTACTGGGAGACATGAATGGAACTGGAGGTCACTCTGGAGGCAAAGGTAGAAAACTAGTGCAATGGAAACATCATGAAGGTGACCATAGTGAAGGGACCAGTAATTGCCAATACAGAACCTGCACTGGCCATCTGCTGTAATCAAGCAT
This sequence comes from Myodes glareolus, assembly GCF_982192425.1. Taxonomy (NCBI): domain Eukaryota; kingdom Metazoa; phylum Chordata; class Mammalia; order Rodentia; family Cricetidae; genus Myodes; species Myodes glareolus. The sequence continues at coordinate 95,644,293 of NC_142026.1, read as the reverse complement.
GGCTTGTAAAGGGGGACTTGGCCAACAATCCAGCCATAAAGCCCTCAACCTACAATTTGTCCTGCCTGCAAGATGTGCTGTGGTGAAGGTGGAGCACAAGGCATGGGAGTGGCAACCAGGTACTGGTCCAGCATGACAGCCAGTCCAGGAGAGGGAGCCCATGCCTGACATGCTGGAGGACAAGTAACTAGAGGCTAGGTAGCACAGATAACTAGAATAGAACCAGACGTCGATGGAATGACTCCCAGTGATACTCTGCTATACTCATAGACACAGACTGCCATAATCATCAGCAGCAAGGCTTTATCCAGCAACTGATAGCAGCATATACAGAGGCCCACAGCCAAACATTAGGCAGAGCTCAGGGAGCCCTGCGGAAGAAGGGGAGGAAGGATTGGAGGAGCCAGAGGGGTAAGGGACACCACATGAAAACCCATAGACTCAGCTAACCAGGGCTCATAACAGCTCACAGAAACTAATCCAAAAATCAGGGAGCTGCATAGGTCTGACCTAGTTCCCCTGCATGTATGTGACAGCTCTGTAACTTAGTGTTCTTGAAAGGACTGTTAACAGTGGGAGTGGGAGCTGTCTCTGACTCTGTCTGACTTTGGAATCCTTTTCCTCCTACTGAGTTTCCTCACCCAGTCTTAATATGATGGGATGTGCCTAGTGTTAATAGAACTTGTTATGCCATGGTTGGTAGACATCCCTGAGAGACATGCCCTTTTCTCAAGGGACACAGAGGAGGAGTGGAGCTGGAGAAAGGAGAATTGGGAGGGAGAGGTTGAGAGGGGAGGAGGGAGGGGAAACTAAAGTTAGAATGTAATACATGGGAAAATAAACTGAAAAGCTGCCTTTCCTCCTGTAGATGGCACTTTAATTCATGTGGTTTAAAACAGGATCCAGACTTACATGCAGTGTTTATTCATCCTCAGCTCTCCATTTAATTACTATTCAATAAGTTGCAGTTATTTGATGTCCATTTATCTTGGAGAAGGTGCATATGTTCTCAATGCATATTGTCTTTTCTTTTATTTATTTATTTATTTATTTATATTTTATGTACATTGATGTGTTGTCATGAGTGTTGGGTCTCCTGGAACTAGAATTACAGACAGTTGTGAGATGCCATGTGATGGCTGGGAATTGAACCTGGGTCCTCTGGAAGAGCAATCAGTGCTCTTAACAACTGAGCCATCTCCCCAGCCCAAATATTGTGTTTTCCATAGGCCTGGCAGACAGATTCTGTGTGTGTCTCTGGAAGTCTTCTCTAAAAGTTCTATGGGCTTTCAGTTTCATTCTATTCTCTCTGGCTCTCCATGTTCAGCCACAGTTACCACTTCAAGATGCACATCTGATTCTCTTCATTGTTTTATATTTGAATTCCTAGAAACTAATCTAATCACACTAGTATTTGTAAAAGTAGAATTTAACTCAAAATTGACACAATTTGAAATCATTCATTAATTTCATTGCAATTAACCAAGGGGTAGTTCACTTATTTTCTTCCTTAATGAATCTTGGTATTTATTGGTTAAAATACACAGTTATTAATATTGATATTAAAATATATCTTCTGCTTAATGGATTTACATGTTTTATTTTACACTAACATTAAAATTCGAATCTTCATTTATATCCCAGATAACATCATGAGAAAATTTCTCATGTTCTCCTTGCATATCATGTCAAATCTTTCTTTCTGTTTTACTGTCAGACGATGTTTCCAGTCTCCAATGGTACCTAATGGGATAAGCATGTGAACAGCACACATATGAGTGAGCTTTTCTCCAACCCGTTTAAGGTAACTGTGAGATTTCTGTAGAGTTTGCTACCTTGCCATTCTTTATAGAAGACTGGGCAGTGCAAGAAGCATATGCAATAACACAGCAAATGCATTACGAAATCACTACTCCATGTGTTATGTGAATTGCTGCACACATCTCTAAGGTTTACAAGTAGCATCCACATATAAGAGAAAATGTTCAGTATTTGTCTTTCTGTGTCTGCCTTTCCTCACTCAGGATAATTTATTTTTAAGCTCTATCCATTTATATCAGGATTCCAAAATTTTGGGTTTTGTAACAGTTGAATAATATACCACATTTTTATTATCCATCAGTGAGGACAGCACCCATAGTTGTTCAGAGACTTTGACTTCACCTCTGACTGAGGACAATTGTTAAACCTGCACTCAACAACTGTTTGTTGAACCTGGTAAGTACATATTTGGATGTTTGGAGTCTAAAGGTGTACTCTCTGATGCTGGGTAAAGGTCCTACATCCATTTGAATGTCCTGGAACTTCCCATTCCCTGTTCACAGTGGGGGTTATTCCTGATGTCTGGGCTCTGGGTGTGCTTTCTTTTCTCCTTACTCTTTCCTGGATGATTATTCGTTACTCTCTGGAATGGAATACTTCTCTTCCTGTCCTCCACTGACATCTATTTAATGTTCCTGTTGGATCCTCGTTTTTCCATGGGAATTTCATTGCTCCTGGAACCCATTGCTCAAGCCCCCTTTATCACATCACCAACTCTATGTCTTGTTATCAAGATTCGGCTTAGAAGCTTTGAGGGCCTTGAGAAAGCTATAGTTTCACTCAGCCGTCTCTTATTTCCACTCCTGCTATTTCTGCCTGTCATTTCTGGGTTCTCTTCTACTTCTTAGAGTCCTTTTCTTTACCCACTCTTCTTTTCTTCCTTGCTCCCTTCCTTCCCTCCTTTCATTCTTGCTTCCTTCTTTTCTTCTTTCCTTCCTTTCTTTCTTGGTACTCAGTTAAAGAACTCCTTCATTCAGTGATACTCCAAGACAGTCTTTAATGCCTATGTATGCCCCCCTTCAATCTTTTAACATATTTATATGGATTTCTACTGTTACCCAGATGTCTCTAGCACTTCAGTCACCTGAATTTCGGCCCTCTGTCCTTTACCATGGTGTGAATTAAACACGGCTATAGTCAGAAAACCAAGGCTAAAGAAACCCCTATCTGTAATAAAGAGTAGAAATAATTATATTTGGTTTTACTGTCAACCTTCTATAAATCAGAAATCTATGTAGGGAGCCTTCCCTAAATAAGTGTCCTGCCTTGGATGATGTGGAGAGACCTTTCCCGTTGTTGCACCTTCTGACAGTAGTCCAGATAAAGGGTGTGCCAGAGGAAGCTGATTGCTCCGTTTGTTCCCTTGTCCTTTCCTCTTGCCACCCTGGCAATTTGTCCTTTTGCTGCTGCTGTTGATCCCTTCTCTGATATCAGAAAAGTGTTTCCAGGCTTTTGTTATAGAATGGAGAGCTGCAGCTCTCCAGGGACCTTCCAGGCTCTGCTGCCAGACTGGGACTGTTGAGACACCCAGCCCTGGGGCTGAACAACTGAGGACTGTCAGCCCATGCACTGTGCCTAGCAAGACAGCCATTGTGGAACTACACTGGCTGCTCGGATACCCATTTTTAAATCGCAGTAACTACTGTAGTCTCCTCTCTTAGTTGTGCTTCTGTTGTTTCTATGTCAAAATTGAGTTGATAGATTCACTTACATTTAGTTCACTAGCAGGGACTTTAGAGACATTTAAATGTGTTATGGATATTTCCCAAGTCAGTAGCTTAAAATTTAGTTCACAGCATAATAACATTATATGTAAGAGCAAAGAAAATCTAAAGTGCGTTATCTACAAAGGTTGACAAAAATAATAATAATAATCTATCGTATATAAGTATAACATCTTCAAACAACAAAAATAATCAACAAAATGTTTAGACTTTATTGAGTAGGGAAAAATATCTTCTTCCCTCTTTTCTGGTTCTTGTCAGTTCTGATATTTTTTCCAATTCTTGGTTACAATTTTCCAAATTAAAATTTCTAATATTCCCCCCCAGCTTCTTTTTGAGTCAGCAAAAGTTGAAGATTTATTGTGTGAGCAAGAAGATGTTTCTTGATACAAACTATGTTTTCTAAATCTTATTTCCATTCATGTTTGGTTGCATTCATGTCTGTATATGCATGTGTGATCACGTAGACTGGAATTATAAACAACTGTGAGCTGGCATGTCAGTTCTGAGAATTGAACTCGAGGTCTCTGGAAAAGCAGTCTATGCTCTTAACCACTGAGCCATTCCTCCACAGTTCTTAATTAAAAATTTAATCATAAAATATGAAACAAAAATGTCCACTACAGATAATTCTTTGTAAAGATTTTTATACATTACAAAGCACCATTTTTTTATTCTTTAGTGCACAACACGAATGCTAACTAGGACCCAAACTAATTTAATTTTGAAATTTAAAATCATTCATTAAACTCATTGCAATTCATCCAGTTATAGTTTGGTCATTTTGTTCCTTAATAAGGTTTGACATTTGATGATTAAGATACAGAAACATATTAATTGAAAGAAAAGTAAGCCTTTTGCTTACTGGATTTTTATGTTTATTTTATACTAACATTGAAACTCTAGTCTTCATCCATATCCCAGACAAACTTCAAGGGAAAGTTTTTCATGTTCTTCTTGAATATCATGTCAAATCTTTCATTCTGCTTCACTGTCAGATGATGCTTCCAGTCTCCAATGGTACCTAGTGGGATAAGCAGAGGGACAGCCCGTAGGTAAGTGAATAAAAATAATAAAGGTCACTTTAACAGTTCAATGTCTTCTCCAACCCATGCTAGGGAATCAGAGTGCTCTGTGGAGTTTGATTCCTCACCTTTCTTTACAGAAGACAGAGCAGGGAAAGACACCTACACAAAACACAACAAATGACCTGCTAGATCGCTGCCCCATGTGTTAATGGACCAATCATAACCCGTTCTTTAGGAAGAAACAAAAAACTTCAAATATGAACACATGAGAATTTTTAAAGTAGTTTACTATATGTCAAGCATAATATAAACCAACAATGTTTAACGATAAAATGTAATATATATATACCCCAAGGTTGTAGTTAAATATGTTCATGCTTTAGTCTTATATTTTATCCCATTGGTCTATATGTCTATTTTATGCCAGTACCATGCCTGTTTTATTATTATGTATTTACTCTATAATGTATTTTGATATCTGGAATGAATATCCCTACAATATTATTATTTTCTGTAATGATTGCTTTGGCTATCCAAGGTATTTTCTGATTAAAAATGAATTTTAGGTTGGCCTTTTAAAAATTTTCTGAGTAGTATGTTGTGGATATTTTGATCGGGATTTCATTGGATCTACATTGCTTTTGGTAAGATAGTCATTTTCTCTATCTATATTAAATCTACCAAACCATGAACATGGAGGTCTTTCCATTTTCTAATATCTTCCTCAAACTCCTCACAGATTTAAGCTTTTTCACTGCAGAGGTCTTTCACCTTCTAGGTGACAATGCCTGCATATGGTTGTTCATGCCTGTGTAGGTAGAGGCAAGACTAGGGGTCTGAGGTAATCCTCAGTTACACATAGCAAGTTCAAAACCAGCCTGAGTAACATGAATGAGACCATGTGTCAAAATTGGAAAGAAAATATTAATTCTTTATATGTAAGTATGAATCACAGACAATAGAGTGAATAAGACATGGCTGTAATTATGGCAAGGAACAAAAGTAGGGTATGAGAAATGAGTAGTTAAACCTCTTGCACTTTAAATATACGGTGTATTATTTTTTATAATATCCTGAAAAAAAGAAACAGAAGTAAAATTAAAATTTTTCTGGACTATCCAAGTGAATGCCCTCAAGTCTATTCCCAGTACTTGGAAGCAAGAGACAGGAGGAAATCAAGTTCAAGGCCAGCCTGAGCAACACAGTGTCTGTGATGCCAACCTGGATCAAGTAGTATGACTTTCTTTCAAAATCAATAAAGTCACCCCATTTCGAACTTTCTCTTCTAAAATATCCATTGCCTAGGACAAGACTCTTGACATGTCTTAAAAGAGTTGAATCATATGAGTCCTACTGGGTGATTGCCACCAATCACTCCCTCGTCCTTCCTCTACCTCTTTTGTGGAGGGAAGACAGGCATGAACAGTCATATACAGGCTTTGTGTGTCAGCAGTTGTGAAAAGAGAATGACCTACCCTAAACTGATAATCTTTAAGATCACAAGTCAAAATTTTTATTTATTAAATGATTTAATGTAACATTCTAAGACATAATTTGACATATATATTTCATTCCTTATGAGAAAGGAAAAGCACACATTAAATAAGCAAAACTATTGTGGTTTTTCCGATAATACTATTAAATTTCCTAATAAATTCTTTTAGTTCAGTGTCCATTAATATATTTTATGTTCCCTAGGGTCCCAGTGCCTTTATCACCTGGAGAAACTCATTGGAAGCACAGTACTATTGCTCCAAGGGTAGAGACTTGGGGAAGTCTCGGTACTTTCATTTTTACAAACCAGTGATTCTCACCTTTGCGCAGGAAATAGCCATTGCTTCTTGCCCCAATTTCCTTGTTTATAATATTACCATAATTTGCTCGTGGATCAGATTTCATGTTCTGAAACGTTGCTTGTCTCACAACAGCATCCACATCTTCTTCACTCAGTTTTTTCTCGAGAAAACTGCAGATTTTAAGCACTGAGCCCCTGAGGTCCTGAAAAAGTCATGGGTTGAGGAATTATTAGCTTTATGATGAAGGTCTGAGTTATAGCCAAACACGTGACATAAACATGTAGAATTCCTTCCTAGAATTCAAGGATGACACAACAAATGCTAAAGGAAATATAAATTAATATGATTATTTCAATTGATACAGAAAATAATTTCAATAAAACAGCACAAAGCAATAGAAAGTACTTGAAATACAAAACACATAAACAATTAAAGGGTGCTAATAATTGCTTAAAGAGACAAGTCAACTCTATGTATGTCAGGTTGTCTGTGTCGACACAAGAAGGAATAACAAGAGAGGACCACGGGGAGAAGAGAGCCCTGAGGCAGACCAGTCAATAAAGCAGGGACTGAATGTCAGGAACCTCCATCAACACAGAGCCCAAAAAAGGGTGTGGTATGAGGACAACAGAGAGTGTGTGGTTTACTCGGAGACGATAAGTAATTTTCAAAAAAAACTACCTCATCTTACCTTTTTCATATCTTCGTAGCTCAGGAACATTATATTGAAATCATGTCTGTGTTCATACCAGCCTCTAATGTGATCAAACCAACGGCTTCCTACAACTGAAGGGAAAATAACTGAGTAACAAAGTCAAGGCACTATATTTACTGAGAAACAAATGATATTCTTTCTTTTCTGGCTTAGAGTATTCAGAAGAAAAAAATGAAGCCCCTACCATTGGATGTCTACAGGACTATTTTAAAGAGTTCTTTTCGTGTAACAATTACACAAGGCTCATACCAATCTACCTACTTAGGGATGTAGCAAGACAGACAGAAATTCTAGGGGCAGGAGCAGGATAGATTGTTCAGTGGTTAAAGCACTGGCTGCTCTTGCAGAGGACCAGGTTCTCTGTACCCATATGGTGGCTCAGAAACCAACTGTAATTTCAGTTCCTGGGAATCTTAAGCTCTCTGCTGACTTCTAACATCACTACAGGAATGCTGTATATACATACATCCAGCAAAATGCTCACAAAACAAAACAAATAAATCTAAAACTTTTTAATAAAGAAATTCAAGTGTGTGACTTCAAAGATATCCTTCAGGGACTTTTATATTTCTCCTCTCTCTGAAGGCATATGTCTTCATTTCTCATGTCCTATCTCTGAAGAGCAGTGTTTTCTTGCAACAACGAAATAGAACCTGATTATAAGGTTAGCAATGTGTGAGATCCTGGTTCCACACCCAACAGTCTCTTTCATTCACCAGTTTTCCTCAGTAGTGACATTAATAATTCCAGTTTTCCAACAGGTATGTGTCATGCAGAGCACACATTCACCTTCAACTTTAGCTATATGACTCTTCCTATGCCATTAGATAGAAAGAACAAATAAAATACTTGTAAATTTTTTGCGGTCTAGCCAAAGTGCTTCCTAAATAATATAGAAAGAGCATTACAAGGTGGCAATTCTCAAATAGTCCTGATAGTGGCAGGATAATCCTTGTGTATCTGGTTATTTGGGTTCAGAATTGTTACTCTTTCTATGGTTCTCCTGCCACCTCCATCTCCTAGACACATGTTTCTACTTTGAGATGCCTTAAATGTCATCTGTGTTTTATAAACAAGTGAGAGGGAATAAATGTAGTTACCTTTTCCATCTAGAAATTTTTCCAGATAATGTTCTATGGTGTCTGTAGCTTCTAGAGTAGACACCCAATTTGAGAAATGATAAAATGAGATCAAAACATCTTTGGGATTTCTATAAATATAAAGAATCTGCAGAAAAAAATACAAAGTTGCTTTAGTAATTCTTGGTTATTCTAATAAGTTCTAAACAATTACATAATAGTACTTGTCCAAATAAATTTTTATTTACATCTAGGTAATATTTATGAAAATGTAGTTGGTTATCAACTTTTTGTTTCATATTATAAAAGTGAATACTTCCATTTACATAGTATTCCACACATGTGCAAGAACACATGTCAATCAATGTTCTAGAAATATATTATTTTTAAAGTTGATAAATATGGTAAACATTCTTTCCATACAGCTTAATGCTATAAACAATTGATATTCATTAAGTTTTCTGAGATATCTTATATATAGCCAAGGTAGCAGTGAAAATAAGTGGAAAATATAAGAATGAAATATTCTTTTGATAAAAACATCAACAGTATGTACATGTAATTTAAAAAGTAATATCTCTCTACTGTTATGAACAATTATTAGTGAGTTTGTTAAGAGCATTAGACCAAAAACAAATACATTTCTAGTCTTGAAACAAGGAAATATTTCTTAAATAAGGTTTTTGTTGTATTAGGTTTTTGTTTGTTTTTTTAGAAAGAAATTAAAGTTGGGTGGATAAGGATGGGGAGAGGATTTAGAAGAAGGATTGAGGGAAGGGAAGAATATGTTCAAATTATATTTAAACTTAAAATTGTTTAAAATAATAAAAATACAATCAAAATAAAATAAATAAATAATGAATTTATATTTTTAAAAGTCAACATATTTGATTATACTAAATTAAGAATGATACTAATCAAATTAAAGCACAAAGTTTCAAAACATGAGAAAGGCCATAAGTAGAGCAGCATGCAGAAGTGACAGAATTAATACCAATAGGAAAATTATGCTAAAATTATAGTAAGGAAAAGCTTGACCAATGATAGAATTTTTTCACAGGATTATCACTGGTCATGGTCAGTAATATCAAACTTTTTAATCTCATTATTTAACAGCCATATGAAAATTAAGACCGGTGTGAGTCATCATTCAATATCTGGCACATTGACAAACATTGATGTCCAACGTGTCAAGTTACTAGAGGAAAAACAAGAATTGGTTCTTTGTAGGTTTCAGCAATAACTGATTATCCACTTTCTTCAGAAATAATCCACCTCCTCTGTAAGCTGACTACTCCGGTCACTGTGGCTATGAAGTTCTATTCACAGACGAGGGTTCTAGGGAAGCTGGTAGAAGACATTCTCGAGAAAAACCAGGTAGATGTACATCATAACACAAATACTGAAATACTTTTATTATTTAATGCTTAATGTATTTTGTCTGTTCAAAAAGCTCTATGACATACTTTAGTCTGTTTATTCTTGAGACCTTTTGGCACTAAATAATATGGAAGGTGGGAAGCGAAGATGCGAGGTGACGGCATATTGACATAGTCTAAATTATGTATATTGTACTCAAAGAATGGTACTCTGTCCATTGTTTCAATGTTTTCAGTACTATTCCGGTGGCCATCAAAATAAATCAGGCTGAGAATCTGCTGGGTCCAGATGGTGCCTGTGAAAAGAGGTAACAATCCTATTTTCAACCTTGAGGTAGATTTAGGTAATAAATAGCTATAGTAACTTCATCCTTCTTCAAGTCTTTGATGCTTTTTTAATATTCCATGTATGCTAACAAGCAAGTATAATTTTTGTTTGATTTTTATTGTGTTTAGTAATAACATTAGAAAAGATAAAATTAAGGGCTCTAAATTCCTTTTTTTTAATTGTATAGTTGTTTTGTTCCTATTTCTTGATAGAGATTATTCAAATTATTCCTATAGCTTCTCTGTATTCTGTGTTCCAAGAGAAGTCTTTTTGTAGTATTTCAAACTTCTAATTGACAAATAGCGTTTGTAGATTACTGGGTACATTCTTATAATACCACACATGTACACAGTGTGCTAAAATCACATCAAGGCAAGAACATTAACCTCTTGCTAACTTTTATTCAGTTTGTAGCTTTCTTGATCTTCATAATATATTCATCTAGGGTATAGGATGCCCTTTAACTGTGTGTTACAGACATTGCTCTTCGACCAAGACTCTCTTACAAGTAGAGTATTACAATTTTAGAAAACTTAAAACTGAAGCCCACACCCAGGTCTCCATGTTCCCTTGAATGGATTATAAATACATTGTAGGAAAAAAAGAGGTCAAGGTTTCCAGTTTTCTTACTAATTCTTGGATTAATAACCATTCAAGTAAGATGACAACAATAAAACTATTTGGGAAATAGATATAAAAACCCAACACCTTTTCCAGATCAAATGGATCTGGGTGTAATCAAATGCAATGGTACTAATGTTCGACTTTATTTATTAGTGACGATTCTAAATGATTTGCCAGTCTAAATTTGACTTGGACATTCACTCTTGTTATTCTGAGGATGACATTATGGTGAATTTCAGGAAACAGTCCCTGAAATTTTGAAATAACCATTCTTAGGAAGATGTCACTGACTCCAGAGGTGTAACAATTGGAGTGTCTGACATCTTGCATGAGCCATCACAATCATAATCATTGTCCTAGCCTTTATCCAGGACCCCTAGGAGCAGTTGACAGTTCTCTAGAGAATACCAGATTATTTAAGGCACCAAACCAAGGGTGTGATATGATGAAGAAGCTTTATTTATCCTTTTCTCTTATTGCCATGACAAGGATAGGTTACCAGTATGGACCACAGCCAGGATACATACAGTTCATGCTGAGGTGTATAAATGTACATCTAGAATCATATTGGTCCCAGGTTCACAAAAGGAAGAATTCCCTGAAATATTTCTGTAAGACCTTGATATGGTTATACACTAGAAAAATAAAACAAATCTCCAAATACCTATTTTTGTCTCACAAAAAAATACCTAAGAGGAGATTTCAGAGCACTGATGGAAAAGGACCCTCTGAAAGAAAGTCATGCTTTCTGTTGGCTGTACCGTAAGTGCAAAACAAAACAAAAACAAAAGCCTATATTTCTGACCAAAGTCTCTTTAACTATACACCAATATTTATAAAAATGCAACAGTTTAACTTGTTAGTGTGTACAAAGACAACGTATTTTTCAGACCTTGACAAGTCCTTGAGTTTAGGATCTACAGTAAAATGAAATGGTTATTCTTAGAGTCATGAAGTTCTGTGATACATAGAAACATTTCGGAATAGAAAATAAAGCAGAAAGTAAACAATGAAATTAATTTTGAAGTGATGTTTTGATCTTTACATGCTTGCACATGTGCCTATGTCTGTTTGTGGTGTATATCTAGTAAATGTGTGTGTGGTGCACATGTGGATATGGTGGACAAGTGTGTGTGGGAGAAAAAGTTATGGTGTACTCGCTTGTATGTGAGTGTAGCCTGATGTATGTGTAGTGTTAAGACTACAGTTGCCTTCTGTCATGGTTGAAATACGTTCATTTTCTGAGTATGTGGTCCAGCTGGGTCAAATGAGCATCTGTGGAGTCTCCTGTCTCCATCTGCCTCCTCACCACAGGAAGCTAAAGATTACAGACACACATTACCGCCTCTGGCCTACAAGTCTTTAAGTGATCCAATCTCAGGTTTTCATCTTTCAAGGCCAAGATATGCACTTCATTCAACAGCCATCACCTCAGCCTTGATAAGGTTTTCTGGCCACACCATATGTAATTCCATTGTCTGCAGTGTTTGGCAGCAGCCATACATGAACTAGTTTTTAAAAAGGGCATATAAAATTTTAAAAAGGACAGATTTATTTCTTCTTAAATTGTATTGAGTAAACCTCAGTTCCTGTAGAATACTTTTAAAGCAAGTGCTATGTGGTCTAAAATTTAGCATTTGCAAATGAAGCATTTGCAAATTTGCATTCAGGAGAAATTATTTCAGATGATGTCATCCTGGTCCAACAGACCAAACAGGTCAGCACTCACCAAGGGTGTGCTCCTTGCTCTATGTCGCGCATCTCATCACAACATTCCTGCTTTCCCCTGGAGTACACACTACATTCTCTGATAGTGGCTTTTTCTCCTACAGATTGGGGTTTTATTTATTTAGATTTTATCTGACCATAAATTGTTATGTAAATATAGGTTTGCTGCTTGCGGAGAGTAGACAGGAGCCATGTTTCCACACAGAAAAGTAAACCAAAGAAGACATTAAGAGCACATGCCTACTCCTGGCACTTACCAGATTTTGGATAGGTTACTATGAAGACATCATCATCTCTAATTTCAAAATCTTCCATCATTTCTAAATGTTCAACATCTGTAATCAATTTCTCAAAATTATATCCTTTAAAGTTAAGCAAATATTCATCTGTGTTATCCATAATTATTCACCTAGAAGTAAATACATAGAATACATTCTGTGGGTCAAGTATTATACAATACTGAATATCAATTGTGGGGAGGTTTATATGGGCCAAGCACTATTAAGATATCTTATGTGCATAAATATTTACTGTGAAAAATAAATTACATAAGTTATCTAAATTTCATAATACTTTAATGTTGCTTTATTTTTCATATTACCTCATTAAATATGAGGAAAAGAAGAGTTAAAAGTTAGCACATTTTCCTGTAATTCAATGTAGATTATCTATATTGTCACAATTCTAAACACACAGAAGAGAAAATGGGGTTACAGAGAGGCCAACGAAATCATTCAAGGTTGCCCAGCTAGCCACCCTCAGAAGATTTCATAACAAAAAGTTGGGCACAGAGGACACGCAGATAATTTCTAGAACATTTTGCATTTTTTTATCTGCATGTTTTCATTCTCACAACAATAAGAAACTCTCCAAGGTGGATCTTTTATGTTTGATATAGGGTTTGGATCGCTTGCTCTCTCTAAACAAGGCTTCTGTAACTTATATACTGAGCTGCTCAATACCAGAGCTTCTAAAAGTAACTCATAGCTACAGTAACTTACACTTATAGTTATAGTAACTTATTGTTACAAGGTCTCCTATGAAACTTTTCATAATTTTAATTTTGAAACAAAAAAATCTAACATCAGGACTACAATTTAAGTCTAAATAATAAATGAATTAGAAATATCAATCAAACAATCTCCAGATAATTCTGATCTTGCCAAAGTTTGATCAAGCCTAATATATTCACTGAATCTGCCAAAGAACTCTATATTTGAAGATTAAAGTGACCAGAGAATGCTCACAGTTCTCATAGTACCTTAGCACTAGTATGCATCCCCTGAGTTGTTTATTTTTAGAAATTCTGTCCCCGAGAATTCAATTTGATAAAATCTGAAAATATAGCATTGACTAAATTGCATGTCAATAATCCACACTTAATTCAGCATATAGATGATTTGAGTGAGGCAAGCACTCACTATATATTCTAAGCTGGGTCCAGATCTTAGTGTATAGACCAGGCTACTTTTAATGTGCATAGATGATATTGGCTTTACTGGAATTACATCCATGCAACATGCTTGACTAATTTCTTTACAGACATCTATCGGATAGATAACCATTAAATGAGAATCACCTAGAAGGCTTCTTGCTGTGAACCACAACTTAAGATGTCTAATTGGGAACCTTCTGCCTTGCAGGTCCCCTCCCTAAGAACTCAAGTCCAACCATCCTCACTATAGAGTGTTGGAAATAAAAAGATTGAGCTGAAAGAACACACACACACACACAAACACACACACACACACACAAATTTCAGTGAAGGTAAATGGCACTGATGTTTAAAAGAAAGCTTAAATTTATCCTTGGGATTGTGCTGAAGTAACTACACAGCACATAACACTGATCAGTGGAAAGTCCATTCATAGAGAATATTTCTGGAGTAAAGAGGAGTCTAAAGAGAGTCTACCACATCTCACCTGACACCTACAGCACTTCCACATACTGTCTACACAGTCATCACATGCTCTCTCCCGACTTTCCTGGGTAGGTGTGTTAGAATGCCTCTAAAAGAACCCTGGATGAAATTTCCACTTTTTCATAATTGTATTCAGTCACACAACTGGGCTATCTTTTAAAAGAAAGAGGAGAGGAGGCAGTAGAGACGGGAGAAGAGGAAGAAAAGGAAGAAAAGGAAGAAAATGAGAGAGAGAATTTCATTCTCTAAAACAAGGTGAGAGGGTCTAAAGAAGGTTCATTTTGGAAACGGACATTGAAGGTTTTTAGTGACAGCAGGAAAAAATGATCATATAAGAAAAGACCAGGTATATGTCTCCTTCATATTTTTTGCAATGAAGCTCAAGATAAGAAGGAAAACAAAACTAATGAGAAAAATTATTGAGACAAGTTCTCTTTATGTAACCCTGAGTGGCCTGGAACTCACTATATAGACCAGGCTCATCTCCAGCTTGCAGAGATTTACCTTCTGCCTCCTGAGTGCTGCAATTAAAGTCAGGCAAATTCATGTCTAGACTATAAGAAGAGAATTGTGCATGTATTATGCAGAAGGCAGGGAAAGTCTTGGTATTGTCTAAATCTATTCTTTTCTACTCACAGTTTGCAGATCAATAGAAGAAGCAAAACCAGTTCTGATGGAATGTTAAGAAAAGCAGTAGCTGATGGGTGTTGAGGTGTAAATAGTCCCTGCCACGTTTTTCTTGGCCAATTGGAAGCGTTCTAGGAAGAATAAAGTGAACTAGGTTCAGATATATTGGGTAAGACTGTGCTGGGAGTAGAAAACCAGAGGCTTTTGGAGCATGAAATAAGTTAAACATTAGGAGATTATAGTTAAACATTACAGAGATCTGGAAGATAAATTTTACATTTACTTAGTTATAAGGATTATTATGTAAAGAGCAAATTATATTTGACACCTATAGCTACAACTTACTTGAATAAATTCTGGAAATGATGATAACCAAATCCTTTTAAGAATATCTGAGTAGCTAGTTTCAGTTTTTTAGGGAATTATTTTTCTTTTCTTTATCCCAGTTTGTCCAGGTTAAAGATTTTTTGTTTGTTTTTGGTTATTGTTTTTGTCAACTTGACTCAGGCTAGGTCATCTGCGAATAGGGAACCTCAGTTGAGGTTTCATCAAATCTCCCTGTAGGGGAGACTGTGGAGCATTTTCTCAATAGTGATTGATGTAAGGAGATGAGCCCACTGTGGGTGGTACCATCCTGGATGAATTGTGCTGGGCTGCTCAAAACACACACATACACACACACACACACACACACACACACACACACACGTGCACACACACACACTAAGCAAGGCATGGAGTGTAAGCCATAGCAGCAATCCTCCATAGTGTCTGCTTGAGGTCCTGCTCCCAAGTTTCTGCCTTGATTTTTTGCCCAGACTTCCCTTTACAATGGGATATAAGCTGTAAAATAAAATAAACTTTTTCCTGCCTAAGTTACTTTTGGTCCTGATTTTATCACAGCAACAGAGAGAAAATTAGGTCACCATCTGTGCTGGCTATGGCTAGTTTTATGTCAACTTGACACAAATTAGAGTTATCTAAAAGAAGGGCACCTCAATTGAGAAAATGTCTGTAAAAGGTCAGGCTATGAAGCATTTTCTTAATTAGTGGATTATGGGGAGACCATTGTGAGTTGTGCCATCTCTAGGCTGGAGGTCCTGTGTTCTGTAAGACAGCAGGCTGAGCAAGTCATGGAGAGCAAGCTAATAAGCCAGACTCCCCCAAGGCCTTTGCATCAAATCCTGCCTCCAGATCCTGTCCTGTAGTTTCTATCCTGACTTCCTTCCGTGATGAACAGTGTTGTGGAAGTGCAAGCTTCCCAACATGCTTTCGTTTACGGTATTTCATCAACAGCAGCAGTAGCCCTAACTAAGACTCCATCCTATTGTTAATTGCACCTACTCATTTACTTCCACCATCGCAAAAACAGATCACACCAATGAAGGTTCCAGTAGTTTCATAAAAATCATTTCATATATTAATTTATTTTCCAATGCCTTTAGAGGAACCTTCTTAGTGATTTCCTTCTAACCCTGCTCCTCTTCTTAGATGTAGATATTACCTGCCTTTGGCTTTCTGCAATAATGGGCTTTTGTTCAAGGCCTGTTTTCAGTATCTTCTCTCACGTCTTTGCCCATTTTTCAGTTTTCTGTTTCCCACATTCACGGCTGTTAGGTAATGATTCTCAGGTTGCCACAAAACACAGAATTTGGCCCCAGGAGAGATTCTTAATCTGTTCAGTGTACAAATCTTTCCTGGTGAGATAATAGAACATAATCTAAGGGTAATTCAAGCTTCTAAACATTGATTTGTCCCATTGTACATAATGCTTTAAACTAAGGAAATATTTGTAAAATAATCCAGGTTATAAAGGAAGCAGTGTACAAAATATGGATATCAATGGGAGAAAACTACTTACCAAAATGAACAGTTAAGCCAAGATCTTCTGGTTGTATTAATATGAACTGTCTTTGAACTGGATGCTTTCAGGGTCTTAGAAGACATACAGGTCTCATGAACTTAGAAAGGAGAGGAGAAAGAGAAACAGGACACTTGTAACAAACTGCAATAGAAGGTACAACAAATTTCTCTTTTCACTAATGGAACTTTTACTAAAGTTTGAAAATGTAGAAATTAATAGATTTAACCCAATCCATGAGAATTTTTCTTGCAATAAACACAAAAAATAAAAAACTGAAATTCATTGTTTATGAAGAATTTTTCAGATGATTAAGAAAAGCAACCAAATCCATAGGAAAAGGGGTCAAAATTATGACTAGATAAACACACAAAATAAATTCTAGTGAGTACTAAGATTGATGCTGTTCTTTCTCTTTAATAATCATGGGACTACAAAATACATCATGGACTGATTCTATAACTTGGTTATTGTGAATAGGGCATCAGACACATGGATATACCCACATCCTTGTGACAAGGTCTCTAACCCAGGCTATATACTCAAGAGAATGGCTGAGTCAATGCCATTTTAGTTTTGTCAAGGGCCATGAGATGTATAACAGTGTTCAACAGGCCGGCCCACCAGATGAATGATTCCCTGGTAAGGAGCCCCACCTGGCAGGGCCATGGAGTTACTGGCTGTGGAAATCAGTTGTTTCTGTCTATACATTTCTCTCATGAGTCACTTCATTTCTTCCCTAAGAAAAGCTTTAGGCATTTCCCATTGCCTGTGGTATATATGTATATGTGTATGTGTGTGTGTGTATGTCTGTGTGTGTGTCTGTGTGTGCGTCTCTGTGTGTAGTCTGGAAGATAACTTTTCATTTGACTGCATAATTCTGATATATAGAATATATATTGGATACCTTGAATTTCCCCACAGCTGACTTGGGACAGAGCAACCTCAGTTTACTCCTGTTCTACTATTTACCCATAGAGATACAGAAAAAAGCTATGGATTACTTAACCAACTCAAGAGAAAGGAATTCCTTCTAACTTAGATATTTTTGGGAACAAGTGCCCTGGTGCTTGGTGCAGAGACTGAAAGTATCTCCGGGTTTGGTACTACACAGCCATAGTTTTTCCCTTTGACAAAGAAGTCAAAACTGTACAATAGAACAACAATGAGGACACTAAGAGAGACTTACATAGATCTAATCTACATGGGAAGTAGAAAAAGACAAGATCTCCCAAGTAAATTGGGAGCATGGGGACCTTGGGAGCAGAGAAAAATGTAGAACTCAATAAAAATCAATAAAAAAAAATCAATAAACAATTTTATATTTAAAAAGAAAGAAAGCATCTTCAACAAATGGTGCTGGTATAACTGGATGTTGGCATATAGAAGAATGCAAATAGATCCATATCTATCACCATGAACAAAACTCAAGTTCAAATGGATCAAAGACCTCAACATAAATCCAGCCACACTAAACCTTATAGAAACCTTATAGAAAGTGGGAAGTAGCCTTGAACACATTATCAGAGGAGACCACTTCCTAAATGTAACACCAGTAATACAGGCACCGAGAGCAACTATTAATAAATGGAACCTCCTGAAACTGAGAAGTGTCTGTAAAACAAAGGACATGGTAAATAAGACAAAACAGCTGCCTAGAGAATGGGAAAAGATCTTCACCAACCCCACATATGACCATGGACTGATCTCCAAAATATATAAAGAACTCAAGAAACTAGACATCAAATTACCAAATAATCCAATTTAAAAAAAAATGAGGCACAGGCTTAAACAGAGAACTCTCAACAGAAGCATCCCAAGTGCCCAAAAGACACTTAAGGAAATGCTCAACATCTTAGCCATCAGGGAAATGTAAATCAAAACAACTCTGAGATACCATCTTTCACCTGTCAGAATGGCTTAGAACAAAAACACTGATGACAGCTTATGCAGGAGAGAATGTGGAGAAAGGGGAACACTCCTCCATTAATTGTGGAAGTGTGGTGTAGGAGGTCCTTCTGTCCATGTGTTGCTTTCATTGGTTAATGAATAAAAAAACTGCCTTGGCTTAGTTGATAGGGCAGAACTTAGGTAGGCAGGGAAGACAGAACTGAATGTTGGGAGGAAGAAGGCGGAGTAGGAGAGAGACACCATGGAGCCGCCAGAGACAAATGTGTTGAATATTTCCCAGTAAGCCACTGCCACATGATGATACACAGATTAATAGAAATGGGTTAAATTAAGATGTAAAAATTAGCCAATAAGAAACTAGAGCTAATGGGCCAAGCAGTGATTTAATTAATAGAATTTCTGTGTGGTTATTTCAGGGCTAAGCTAGCTGGACGACCAGGACATATAAAGGGCCCTCCTCCCTGCAACATTTGGCACCCAACAGAAGTGCAAACTTGCTCAGCTGCTGTGGAAATCAGTATGGAAATTTCTTAGAAAATTAAGAATCAGTCTACCTCAAGATCCAGCAATACTACTTTAGGGATATACACAAAGACGCACACTCACACCACAAGAACATTTGCTCAACTGTGTTCATAGTAGCATTATTCGAAATAGTCAGTACCTGAAAATAACCTAGATGCCCCTCAACCGAAGAATGGATAAAGAAAATGTAGTACATTTACACAATAGAATACTACTCAGCAGTAAAAATCAAAGACATCTTTAAATTTGCAGACAAATAGGTGGAATTAGAAAAAGCATCCTGAGTAACGTACACCAAACCCAGAAAGACAAATATGCTATGTACTCACTCACAAGTAAATACCAGACATAAAGCAAAGGATATCCAGCCTACCGTCTACAACTCCAGAGAAGCTAGAACCCTCTTCTAGAAACAGATGGAAGCAGATGCAGCGATCCACAACTAACCATTGGGCCGAACTCCTGGAGCACAATTGGAGTAAGGGAGGAGTGATAATATGAACAAAGGGGTCAAGACCATGATGGGGAAACCCACAGAATCAGCTGACTCAAGCTAGTGGGAGATAACTGACTCCAGACTGACAAATGAGGAACCTGCATAGGACCAAACTAGGACCCCTGAATACTGGTGACAATGGTGTATATGCAGTCACCGGCAGTGGGACCAGGCTCTCTCTAACTCTAATGTATGAACTGACTTTGTGGAGCACATTCTCTCTGGAGAAGTACCTTGCTCAGCCTAGGCATGGGGCAGGGCCTTGGTGCTGCCTCGACAAGGTGAAGGGACAGATTTAGTTGACTTTCCAGGGGAGGCCTTACCCTATCTAAGGAGCAGATGGGTGATGGGGTAAAGGGAGAGGGGGAAAGGGGGAATAAGAGGAGAGTAAGGAAGGGAAACTGAGATCTGAGATTGGTATGTAATAAATAAATGGATATATAAATAAATAAGTAAAATGTAAAAAAGAAAGAAAAAATAATTGAATTCAGGACCTTCCTCCTGCTATGTAAGTGCTCTACCACTGAACTACACTCTCAAACATTGTTTTTAAAAGATGTATTTATTTTTATATGTATGAGTATTTTTACTTGCATATAGGTATGTGTACATTTTTTAAAAACTGGTAATATGTTTACATGCTAAGAAAATAAAAAAGAATACATAATAGCACACAAAGTCCCCTCCTAAGACCCCCTAATGAGTTAATCTCTCTGTCTTAATTAACCTTCTTTCCCCTTAAGAGTTCACAGAAGCTATCACAAACCACTCCCACTTTGAGCCAGAAAGTAAGCTGACAGCTACAGCTTTGTGTAAAAATCCTTTTATGAACCTAAAGGAATTCCAGTCCTGTACCTTGTTATTGCCAGAGAATTGGTTATTGTGTCTGTATGTGTGTATAAACTAGAAACTTTGCCAGGCAGTGGTGGCACAAGACTTTAATCCCAGCACTTGGGAGGCAGAGGCAGATGGATCTTTATAAGTTTGAGGCCAGTCTGGACTACAAGAGCTAGTTCCAGGACAAGCTCCAAAGCTACTGAGAAACCCTGTCTCGAAAAACCAGAGAGAGAGAGAGAGAGAGAGAGAGAGAGAGAGAGAGAGAGAGAGAGAGAGGAGAAAGAAAAAACAAAAAAAGAAAAGAAAAGAAAAGAAAAGAAAAGAAAAGAAAGCTAGAAAGTTTTTGCAGCAGGGCAGAAGAATAAATGGGACATGATGAGAAGAAGACGTGTATGAACTGAGTCATTCCTTTTACCTCCAGATCCCTTTAGCTTTCTGTAGTGCTCCTTCTGGGTCCTAAGAGGCTTAGAAGGTTGGCACCCCAGTAAACTTCGGTAAGCTTCAGTTGTCTGTGGACTCTCCATACTTACTTCCACAACTGCTGCCTCACGTTACATTCCTGTTAGGAGCACTCGTGCTTATTTCTTTCCTTTATGATGTCCATTCTGACCAGACTTGTGGAATCTCGGCATCGTTTAAACTGATATTCCCCCGATGATTAAAGAATTCAAACATTTTCCAAAACTCATGTTTTTTAGCCTTTGATGGGAGAAAAGGAGAATGAAACAGGCAGGAGAAGAGTGAGTATGGTCACTATATACAATATACTAGAAAAATATTATTTTTGTGAACTACAATAGAATTTACAATGAGTATAAACCAATAAAACAGTTCTAAAGTGCTTGATATCCATTGAAACATCAGATCTCCCACATGAGTTATAACTTATTGAGCCATAAACTCTTGGCCCCAGTAACAACGCCAGGTGTGGGTTTCATTTTGTGGAATGGACCTTAAATCCAATAGGAAAATGGTTGGTAACTCCTATAATAGTAAGGTCATTGTTACACCAGTGGGCATGTCTTACCAGGCCAGTCATTACTATAATTTGCAAGGTTCACATCTGAGTAATACTGATGAGCACTTTTCTCCTCCAATACTGTGCATAGAACTTTCCAAGATTATGAAAGATACCCAGTAGGGATGAAGTTTCCAGGTGATTATCAACTTGCTTTCTCAATATTTTTTCAGACAAGTATATGGAAATATAGCAATAGAGTCTTACTGTCAAGTTCTAGAGGGTAATGAAAAGCATTATCAGTAGCCTTCAATGTTTGGTGATTGCCTATGGAACCTCACTATTCAAAAACTGTGGCAAAACAAATAACTCTTTCTGCTTGAATATTGTAAACATGATTAAATAAAATCCCCATAGGTCAAGAGGTGCAGCAAGCAACTAGCTGACAGGAAAAAAAATTATAGAGTGTAAGAGGACGTCAGGAGGATGGGGAGAGACACACACACCGGAAGTAGAAGAGAGGGACATCTGATTGGAGGAGATTTTGTTTGAGATACTGTAGGAGGACACATTTTTTCTGGGACAAACGGGGAAGGAAGAAGCAGTTGGGTACTTTCTCTACCTCTCTCAGCTAGCAGGGTTTTGCCCCAGCATCTGGCTCCCAAGTGTTTATTGATTAAATAGAACAATAGAGACTTTTTCAAAACAACAGAGGGCACCATTCAGCCCTCATTAGAGAAGTTTCTTCCTGCAGTAGATAGTGACCGACATAAAGATGAACTTGCCAAGGTGAAAAGAATAAGAGACTGTGACATGTTTAGCCCCATATGGGTTTTCTATATCACACCTCCTCATCTCCAGGTTCAACTATCATTGCAGAAGAAGGTGCAGAAAATGTAAAATCCAGAGACAGGGGATCACTATAATATGGCAGTGTTTTCTGGACACCATGGAGAAGCTGAACATAGGAACTGATGGTGATTGTGACAGCATGCCCATGACCTGTGCAAGCTCAAGTCAGACAAAATTCCAGCATGAAGAGGGAAAGTAGCATGAAGTTCAATTCCTAGCTGAGGAGCTGCTGGCAACTGATAGCTCTTGGGAGAGGAAGAGTTTATTTTACTTAATGGTATGACCATTGGTAGGCTGACCATGCTCCAGTGGATATCCACATACCCACAAGTACTTAGGCAACACATACTGGAATCAACATATTTTTTAAAAAATAAGAACAGGTTCGAGATCAGCCTGGTCTACAAGAACTAGTTCCAGGGCAGGTTTCAAAGCTACAGAGAAACACTGTCTCAAAACAAAATGAAACAAAACAAGAACAGAATTTTGACTAAGTAGGATAGTGGATGTGGATCTGGAAGAAGTTGCGGAAGGGGGGTGGATATGATGAAAATACATTGTTCTTCCTAACAGTACAGGCTATTTCAATTGCCCTTGGTTGCTGCCCAGAGGCTGAAGGTGAGTTCCCATTGTTGAAAATACCATGTACTTTGGACACAGGATTCAGAGGTCCAAACTAAATCTGATCTGAAAGCCTCTCTGAGAAATAGCTTTCACAATACCTGAAGGTGTTAGGCAAGCTTCCAAGGGAGAGAAGCAACCAATAGTCCTACCCGATATGACATCTGTGATCCACCACAATGGCCAACATGGCAAGATAGTCTGATGGTACAATAGTGGCATTAATAACTTGATTGTTCTATTTGGAGATGGAGTCCACTCAATAAGAGGAAAATCGTGTCTGGTATTGGAAGCCTACTAATTTCCCTGAGCTAGTGAGGTCATGGATCTTAGAGAGGAACCTTATATTGGTACTTTATTTACTAACTCAGTATAATTCCTAACTGTATTATAAATATTTATTCTTATAACTGTTGGTCTTACTCATCATCAAAGAAACTTCTCTTTGCAATTGATGAAGGGATTACATAAAAAAAATGGTCAAAATGCAGAGTGTCAGGAACCAGACTCAACAAAAATACCATTTGCCAAGGTAAGGGTATTGGAATTTAGAAATATTAATGAATAATATGAATACATAAAAATAGTAAGACAGAAAAACATAGAATAGTACCAGGAGGAAGATTCAGTGAATACTGAAATCACCCAAGGTAGAAGTAAGACAAAAAAAAAAAAACTGCATTAACATGATACAAGGAAATGAATAGACCGGTAGAAGATTGCAGGCTAAAAACATAGTTGAAGATTCTGCTGCTAGAACAAAACAAGCAACACTCACACTCTAGACCAAAACATTCCGTAGGTAAACCACTCCCTGGGTGGAACCCAATGTTATCTCCTTAAGGGAACTGCTACCTTAGTTGGATCCTTAGACTTTTGTTTGAGGTAGAAAGACTTCTGCTTCCCTATTTCTGAAATACAAGATCTGGCTATTAGTCACACTTGTTGACAATAACCTTGAGAGAGCAGAATTCTCTGAGCTGAATCTAGGTGGCACCTTTGTTTGAAGTAGAAACACAAGAACCTCGAAGGAACTGAGGCAAGTTCCAACCCTCTGACCTTTGGTCAATGTGGAAATAGGCTCACATTTTTGGGCATCCACACAGACAATCATGGGTGCTCAGTCCCATTGATTGCATCTACAGGACAACTTCTGGATACCTAAGGTTCAGAAAATACAGTGAAAAAAAAGCAGTGAAAAGCTCTAAGAGCAAAAGGACCAGGAAATCTGATATGAAATTGTGCATCATTTCAGATAGGACATGAAAGTTCTTACCCATGATACTCAACAATATGATCCCCTCAACAAGACCTGACCAAATACAACACCAATAGATATACTAACATGGAAGTGGTAAGCCGCTCATAGCTGCACATCTAAACAAAGAGCTACAAGCAATTAATGAAAATGTTGAGAGTAGGAGAAATGGTCTTCTCCAAGCATGAGCCCCTAACTGGGCTGGAATCTAACCAGTTGGTCAGCCCTGAAATCATATAAGTGTCAGTCACAATACACAAACTTAGAAAATCGCATTTATATACTTATACATTTATGTATACAGTATTATATAATGTGTATTATATAATATACACATATGTAACAGTAACAGTTGAATAAAAAGAAGACATAAGTTTGAGGAGGACTGGAGGGAGGAAAGAGAAGGGGATAAGTGTAATTACACTTTCATTTCAAAATACTTTTAAAAACATAAAAAGAAAAACTATATACAAAAATTTATAAAATTATTATATGGAATTCTGAAAGACTAATAACAATGAGAAAAAAGAAAAGCCTATGGAACTCTCAAAATAATAACAATTTAAAAACAAGCTGTCAAACAATATTTTCAATTATGCAATCTGTCTCTAAAAGTTTTATTACTACACCATTAAAGCAGTGTGTTTGCTTCACTGACCTTTGCAGTTGTTTTTAAATCATGTTTTCTATTTTGTTTATGAAAAATATTAGTTCCTTTAGTGATAAAATTGTGAATTAATATCATTTCACCCATATTGAATAGACAATAATTTTATAAACGAATTACCCTATGACTTGAAGTCACATTTACTTACATGGTGTTCCCAACAATGACAGTGTATGATTATGTTTGTAGTGATGTGGATCAAAGCTCCAGGCCTCTTGTTTGCAAGTCAAATATTATACAACCCTAGCTCTCAATATGACATCACAGAAATTCAAAAGCAAACATTCTACAGTCAGTAGAAACTAGACTTTGTATTTAAATATTTGATCTTTCCCAACCTAAGTACCAAGCCACAACCCCAGCTGGCCAGTGATATGGAGGGGAATACAACAGAACTCCGCAATATTCTCTACAGTTGAGTGAGGTTGCTCAGTAACACAGGTGTACCATGTGTGTTATCATATATAACACTAAATTTGCTGAGGATTTTATTAGGGCTCAGCCCTTTCATAGGTTGAGGAGTTTATATAAACTTTCTGTTTTACTCTTATTTCTTGCATTATCTTTTACATTATAGTGATTATAGTTCATTTATACTATTTTAAAGTATGCAGGGTGCACTTTAGTTGTTTTGATTCCTACATGCCCTGTGATTGCCCTCTTGAATGACCTCATATCATCTCACATGTGCTTGTTTATTTTATGTTTGTTGTTTGAAGAAGGTGTTTGGGTTCCTGGGAGTTCCTGTGTGAAATAGGCATATAAATATAAAACACCCAAACAGTAACACAAACTGCTTCCAAGAAGAACTAAATTTCTCATTCTAATGTTTGATGAATGTTTAAAGACACCACAGCGATGTGGAATGGTACCAGGGAAAAAAGGGTGCACCAAAGAGCTTATTGTAACAAGAGGAAGTAGCTGCAGACAGAATGTAGAGAACTGTTGAGTGGGTTGCCTGGCAGAATACAGGAAAACAGCTATCCCAACAGAGACCTAGGAGTTCTCCATCAAAGGTATGTCTAGTGTCAGCAGTGAAATCAAACCCTAAGATGGGTTAGAGTTCCCACTGGACTGAAGACTAGAGAAAGGAAATTAGAGAGTCAGATTGATGGAAAAATCAATTTTCTCTGGAATTAAGTCAGTGTCTTAGAAAAATCATCTGGTTCCACATTAGGAACCACCCAGTGTGCACAAGAGGTCATGCTGGAAATACACATTCCATTGTAGAAGTGCAAGAAGTCCATCACCTGCATGTATTAAGGAATTACAAAAATGCACAATCAAAATGGAATGACAAGAAGATAAAGAGAGGAACGGATATAAATGAAAGCCCATCTAGATGTTCCTCAGTGAACTGAATCCCAGTGACCTGTAGATACTCGCAAATGTCCTAGGCTGACAGTGCATCCGATACACCCACCCTATATCTAGGCTGAGCAAGGTATCCTTCCAAAGAGAATGTGCTCCTAGATGCCAGTTCAAGCACTAGGGTTAAATCCTGGTCTTACTGTCAGTAGCCCCACAGACTGTCCAAGCCTCACAGCTGTCCCCTACATTCAATGGGCCTATTTTGGTCCTATGCAAGTTCTTCCATTATTAATCCAGAGTCAGTGGGTTCTCATTAGCTCAGGTCAGCTGTTTCTGTGGTTATTACAAATGGAACCTTCTGAAACTGAGAAGCTTCTGTAAGGAAAAGGACACAGTCACTATGGCAAAACAACTGCCTAGAGAGTAGAAAAAGATCTTTACCAACCCCACATTGGACAGAGGACTGATTTCCAAAATACATAAAAAACTCAAGAAACTAGACATCAAATTACCAAATAATCCAATCAAAAAATAGGGTACAAATCTAAACAGAGAACTCTCAACAGAATAGTTGCAAATGGCCAGAAGATCCTTAAGAAATTGCTCAACATCCTTAGTCATCAGGGAAATGCAAATCAAAACGACTCTGAGATACTATCTTACTCCAGTCAGAATGGCTAGGATCAAAAACACCAATTACAGCTAATACTGGAGAGGATGTGGAGAAAGGGTAACATTCCTCCATTGCTGGTGGCACACTTTGGAAATCAGTGTGGTGGTTTCTCAGAAATTTGAGAATCAATCTACCTCAGAACCCAGCAATACCACTTTTGGGCATATACCCAAAGAATCCACACTCAGACCACAAAGACATTTACTCAGTTGTCTTCATAGTAGCATTATTCATAAAAGCCAGTACCTGTAAACCACCTAGATGCTCCTTAACCGAAGAAAGAATAAAGAAAATGTGGTACATTTACACAATGAAGTACTACTCAGCTGTAAAATGTAATGATGTCTTGAAATTTGCATGCAAATGATGGAACTAGAAAAAACATCCTGAGTGAGGTAACCCAGACCCAGATAGACAAACATGGTATGTACTCACTAATAAGTGAATATTAGACGTAAAGCAAAGGATAACCAGCCTACATTCCACAATCCCAGAGAAGCTAGGTAACAAGGAGAACCCTAAGAGCGACATACATGGATCCCCCTGGGAAGGGGAAACGGACAATAATACCTCCTGAGAAATTTGAAAGGTAGGAGAAGAGAGGATGGGAGGGGAAGGAAAGAGGAGAAGGGGAGAGGGGAGAAGGGAGGAAATGGGATGTTCAAGAAGGGGAAAGGACAGTAAGGGAAAGGAAGGAAGGAGATATCTTGATTGAGGGAGCCATTAAATGGCTAGTGAGAAATATGGCACTAGGGTAATTCCCAGAAAACCAGAAGGATGACCCCAGTTAAGACTCTAAGCAACAGTGGTGAGAACACATAAACTGGCCTTCCCCTGTAATCAGACTGATGACTACTTTAATTGCTACCTCATTTTCTACACATCCTGTTTCCTCTGCATCCAACTTGTGACCCTCCAGTTCCGCCCTTCTCCCCAGTGTCTTTAGTCAAGTTTTCCCGCCTAACTTTATCCTGTCCAGCTATAAGACAGTCAGCTTCTTTATTAAATCAATCACAGTATAATTTACACAGTGTACAGAAGGATTTTTCCACAGCACAGTGTACTGTACGATTGTAGGGATTTTCTCCTGGCTACCTTGGGTGATAACTTGCCTCTGCAGCCTGGCTTCCTAGGAGAACATCCTCTTTATAGCGTATTATTATGCTGAAGAAGGACTAGAGCTTTAAATCCACAGTAGTTCTTGTGTTGGGTTTTATTCTAAAACCCATGAGTCAAAAGAACTGTATGTTAGCAATCGAAATGTACCTCAGTGGGAGAGCACAAGCCTCCCATTCATGAGACTGAAATTGGCTCAGTATTGCTAATGTGTACACAAAGAAATTTATTTGCATTTTGAACCATGGTAAATTGAGGACCTGTGGGGGCCCACAGATGTGAGTTATGTTCCAACTTGACTAAAGGTCGGAGAGTTTGAGCTTATTTTTATTCTTCCAAGGTTGTTGACAGCAGGTGGGGCTACTAACAAGATATCCTGACCTAGGGTGTAGTGACTTAGTGTTTTGGACATTAAGATGGCCAATATAGGTGGGTCCACTTCACGCCGACCAAAGGCCAGAGAATTCAAGCCTATTCCAGATCTCTCATTTTGAAACAGGAGGTTTGACCCGGGGAATGGCTTCTAATAGGATACTTGGCCTAGGATGTATTTGCAGATTCCATATTCAGTTTTCACTGAGTTGCCCTCCTGGCACTTTCCTATGTCTCTGTATTTCTTTTATATCTTTGTCTATTCTGCCTAACATTTCTGTTCCACATGGCCCTACCCTGGAAGGTACAAACCCATCGAGGCTGGACCCCAACTGATGTTGCCCCAGCGTGTGGCTTACAACAGGGACCGTTTTGCATATGGGCAGATATTCTACTTCAAATCACAAGGCCATTATTCATAAGTTTGTTGCATAGTCAGTGTGGGTGAAAATAGATTAATTCACATGTCTGTCATTAATGAAACTAATATTCTTGACAAATGAAAGATCCAAAATTGAATAGAATACTCATAAAGGTTAAAGAAGAGA
Organism: Myodes glareolus; assembly: GCF_982192425.1. Classification (NCBI taxonomy): domain Eukaryota; kingdom Metazoa; phylum Chordata; class Mammalia; order Rodentia; family Cricetidae; genus Myodes; species Myodes glareolus. Next base: position 95,615,517 of record NC_142026.1, on the reverse strand, counting down.
CACATACTGCTGTTTAAATGATCTTTCTAAACAAGACCATCAGATTGGATAGCATAGATTAAAATTTTGATAGATATGATTATATGATTTTCTTTTTTAATTATTTATTTTGATATGTATGGGCATTCTGCCTGCAGGCACATCTGGGCACTACAGAGGCTAGAAGAGGGAATTGTCAGAGCCCTAGAAGTAGTGCTACAGACAATTGCGAGTGGCCAGGAATGTGCTTGGGATCAAAGTCAGGTCCCCTGGGAGAGCAGAAAGTGCTCTTAGCTGCTGAGCCATCTCTAGCCTCAGATAACCTAATTGTGTGGAACACTTAAATATTGTATTTCCATGAGTATGGATAATTAGAGTTTAATATGTACTTTAAAACCCAATTCAATTTTTTTGTCTTTTTATTTATTCATATTTGTCCTTTATTCCACTGAGATTTTTAAGTTTTTCTTACTAATTTAAAGAAATTCTTTATAAAAAATGACATAAGCTGAATATTCAATAGTCACACATGTTACAAACAACTGGAATATTTTTTTCTTTTACATTTTAATTTATTTTATCTTATATGCATGAGTATTTTTTCTCTGTCTCTCTCTCTGTGTGTGTATGTGTGTGTGTGTGTGTGTGTGTGTGCACGCGCGCGCACGCTCACGATACATATGCTCAATACTTGTACTTGTGGAAATCATCAGAGCCCCTGGAAATAAACTAAGAATGTTTGTAAGGTATAATGTGGGTACTGGATCCACATCTAGCTCCTCTATAAGGGCAGTGAGTGTTCTTGTTCACTGAGCAATTTCTCCAAACACCTAGATTTTTTTTAAGATTTATTTATTTATTATGTATACAATGTCTGCATGCAGACCAGAAGAGGGCACCAGATCTCATTACAGATGGATGTGAGCCACCATATGGTTGCTGGGAATTGAACTCAAGACCTCTGGAAGAAGGAGCAGTGCTCTTAACCACTAAGCCATTTCTCCAACCCCCTGGGTTTTATCTTTCTATAATTCCAAAAAGATTTCTTCATGTTTAATTTCAATAACTATATGAGAGAGAGAGAGATTATATAAGTGTTTCATAGAACCCTAAAATCATTCACTTTAGTTTAAATTTTGGTTAGTTAATCAGGAATTCTCAGCTGGACTGTTCCTTTTAATAAGTAGTCTACTACTACATTGGTTTCCACATTTTACACTATGTTGCCCTCATAGAGGGGATTATTCTACAAACTTTGCCTTGGTTTTTAACATCATTTACACTGGCTCAGGCTCAATGTTTAAAAGCTTAAATTACCCTCAGCTTACATCCTGTTCTCTAATGGGAGATGATTTGTACACAGAAGAGATTAAGACTTCCTTCTGGGGTAAAAGTCTGTGTTTTGTGGGAACCTGAGAATCATTACCTAAGAGTAGTGGGAAGCAGAAGGCCAAAGAATAATTCTAAGAGATGAAGAAAGATGGTGGAACCAAACTGGGACAAAAGCCCATTACTGAAGAAAATACCTAACTTTAGGAAAAGGAATTGACTCTTCTTCTGGTCTGCATTCTCGCTTCAGTCAGCCAGATTAGAGTTCCTGTAGATCCCAATGCCTGCCACTCACTCCCACAGCCCTGTCTTCAGCCTGGCTGGGGAGGTTAAAGGTCTCAGGACCTCACGTTTGCCACACACATTTTGTCCTACTTTGATCTCTCTTGCTGACAGATCAAACAAAAGGAAAAACTTGGCTGTCTCCTCCAGGCACGCCTATGAGTCAATCTGATCCGGGTGCTCTCTCAGTTGGCTCTAGGGTGTCAAGTTCAGAGCTAAAACTGCCTAGGACACAGTTCCACTGCTCTGTACACCAATCCTGGTCGGGCAGGTGAGGAGTGTTTCAGTCTTCTGCCCCTGCTCTGCATTCCCGCTCCTTGGTTCCCAGGCAGGCATGTTAGAGGTCTCGGGAACGTCAGCCTCCAGTGAGTGCACCCTTCAACTCCTCGGTGGGTCCACACTGGCCAGACAGCGTAAAGATCTTGAGGAGCCCTATTCCTGTTGCACACTCCTCCAGCTCTGCCTTCAACCAACCTAGACAGCTTAGAAATCTCGTGACTTCCACCTCCAGCACACAATGCCACTGACGTGTGTCCCCACCCCAAGTGGACAACATGGAGGTCTCAGGAGTGTGTCCCTGCCGTGCCCTCTCGATGTTCCACAACCAGTTTTGTCAGATTAGAAATATTTGGGAACTTTCATTCCCACTGCACACTTCTTCAACACCACCATGCGGCCCCTGTTGCTTAAGCCAGAGAAGTACAACCTCCCCACATCGCTGCTCCCTGAGGAAATGAGAAGTTGCTCACCAGCCCACATCTGATAACACTCACGATGTTCCATACACATTCCAGCTTAGAGATCCAGGATCCTCCGGCTTTCGAAACAAAGCTCAGCCTGTGAGGTGAGGAGTTACATGAAACTGCTACCCAGTGCGGAGGCCACTACCACACCCCCCTGACTAAGTTTATTCAGTATCCTCTTTAGATCTGTCTTAGTAGTCATAAATTACCATTGCCAGGTTTTATCATGGAAACGTTATAATCCATCCATTATGACAGATTTTTTTTTTTTACTGGATAAAGATGTATGGGCTGGCAGTTATGATCTTTCAAAACTTGAAATCTGTGGTCCCATGCTCCTCTAGCTCGTGAAGTTTCCATTGAAAATGTAGTTGCTCTTTTGGATGCACCTACCTTTGTACGTGTCTCGGCTCTTCTCGCTTGATGCTTTCAAAACACTCTCCTTTTCCTGAATATTGAGCATTGTATGACACTGGGAGTTTCTTGGCTGGGCCTGTCTTTCGTGTGTTCTCTGTGCCTATTTTAGCTGAATGCATTGACTGTTCATTGATAGAAATACTTCAATTTGAATTGAGTGAAAAACACATTCAGGAAGGTATAAGAAAAAAATTAGAAGATACTGAAACATTTAGTAAGCAAATGAAAACTACAAAAATACCAAACACTACAAAATCAACAAAATGACAGGAATTAATGCAAACAGGTCAATAGCAATTCTGAGTATCAATGGCCTACACACCCCAGTGAAAAGACAGACTATCCGACTGGATCAGAAAACAGGATCTCCACTTTTTGGTGCAGCCAAGAAACATATTTATGCTAAAGGCAGGCACCACCTTCTGGTGGAGATGTGGAATGGAGCCAGAAAAACAATGGGACCAGGAAATACAGAGACGTGATTATTCTAGTATCTGGCAAATAGATTTCAAGTCAATGTTATGGCTACAGAAGCTCCCTTCTTTGCAAGGCATCCATCTTGGTACCCACCAGGCATTTGTCTCTGACTCCAGGCCCTGGAAGACAAATCCCCATTTACCCTGACTCCGTGAGCCCCACTCAGAGATATACAGCCGTGACTATCTGCTTGTTCTGATATGAATAACTGTTTTTCTTACAGCAGATACCCAAGGATTCTTTTGAGTAGCCTTAATCTTTTAATTTGGTTAACAGAACCGTTTTTGCTTACTTCCACAGATATGGAGGGTTTTCCTGCGATTTTCCCCTGTAAAAGTCTTTCTCCGTACCTCTCCTTCATGGCAATCTCAAATTTGGCCCAGGTTAATCAGTAAGTCCTTTAATTATAACTGATTGAGTTTGTGGTCTTTCTCCAGGGGTCACATTTGAAGGACACCAGTGAGTTCCCTGGGAGACCCAAGACACAGGATCTGGGATAGGCTGCCGAGTGAGCAAGTACAGAATGGATAGGCCCCGGGGAGCCCAGACTGCACCTGCCCCAAATTTGCAAATTGGAAGTAAGAAGTGCCAGCCAACATGATTCTTTAGCTTGGACCTATGGGTGAGTTGTTCTGTTCTGTTTTGAAGTCTGGACATTTGCAGAGACAAAAGGCGCGATCTGACCCAGTCTCTGGTGCAGAGGGGACGCCCTACTGTCCTTCTGGCTTTGGTGTATGAAGGTGACCATCATACGTCTGAATTTCTCTGTTTTTTTTTCTTTTTCTCTGGCTGTTTTGTTTATTGTCTTTTTCTGTTGTTCTCTGTTGTCTGCTGGATTTGTGTTTTCAAGTCTGGTTGCGGAGATGGGAATTCGAACTAAGCACAGCCAAACTGCCCCCTGAGCTCCATGTAACATTTTCAGGATCTCCATGAAGTAGAAACTCCTGGATGCCTCTATGCTAGTTCCCTACCCCCACCCTCCACCCCACCCGCCCCCCAAATCTTGCTGTTTCTGTCCCTCTCATTGGCTTCTAAGAACCTGCTATGTAAGTCCCAGAGATACAGAGGGTACTTCTCTTTCCTTTTCCACACACTGCTTCTAAAAGATGTCTTTTTCCAGCTGGCTCTATCTCGCAGCTGGTTCCTGTCTCTGACCATAGACCTCTGGCTGTGGTGACTTCCCTGCTTCTGGGCTGGGGCCATGTGGGCACTCCTGATGCATAGCCCTCCTGGTCCTCGGGAACCATAAGATCCCTGTTCCACCACCTGCTGCTCCCTGCCCTGCAGCTGACCTGCGTCCAGATGGCCTGCTCCCAGAATTTCTTATCAATGGACTCTGCTTGCTCTTCTGATCTTTCTGTTTGATTACAGGATTCAATTTTCCAGGAATTAGGTGGGGGGTTTTTTGATATGGCTAATATTAAAATATTATGTTATGCCTTTCTAATTTATTAGAAAGCTGGCTCTGGAGTTAGGATCTGACCTCTGTTCTTACCCCAAATATCATTGTTTAAAATTTTCCTCCAAAATCTCTCATGGGTTAGAAGATCATCTGATTATAGGGCAAAGAGAGAAAATCAGAACAGCTCAAGAAAGGCAAACTATATGCTTTAAAAGAGTTGAAATATAAACTGTCTAGGTAAGCTTGTCGGATATGGTTAAAAAAATCTGTAAAGCAAAAATCCGCAAGGAAAATAAAACAACCTGATGCCATTATTTTCTGAGTTCCTGTGAATGTCTGGTCTTTAACAGTTTCCTGCTTAATGGCCTCTAGGTTACAGACACTTATGTTATTCTACAACTTAATGACTTTATAAGGTAAATAATACTTATTAAGCTTTCCAGGTTGTCTGCCTCCGTCTGCAGACACATACAAACTGCTCATAAAATAAGATAAAGTCTTGTCTAAAGTCTCCCAATAATAACTCTGGTTATGCCTGTTCAAAATAATCAGAGCTGAGCTGGTGAAAGTTAATATTCCTCCAAAAGAAGGAGAGAAGTAGGGACCCTGGACCTTCTGCTGAGCAGCCAGTCACTCATTCCATCTGGCTGTATGCAATTAGGCCCAAACTGCATGAAGCCTCGGGTTTTCTGGAGAAACTAGGGTATGCAGGCTAAAAACAAAGACAAAGGAGGGAGTCCACCTATGCAGAGATGGAAAAACTGTTACATGCACTCCAGATTTCTTACAGCAAATGGTAAATTTACTTGTTACTCTTATGTCTCATGTTACCTCAATTTTTTTAAAAAAAAATTATATAAAAATAGAATGACTAAATGAAAATAAATATGTCTACTTCTTTGTCTTCCCCCTTGCTTGGTCCTTGTTAACAAAAATTGTTGCCTCATGGAAGGTCTTAAGTACTCAAAACTGTTGCTAAAATGTAAACTTTCTTTCTCTCAGGATCTGCTTGTGGGACATAGTAGGGTATTCAAGCAATAATTAGCTTAAAACTTATAAAAATATTAATAATTAAAAATCTATATGTAGGTAATATTAATTTGCTACTACAAGCTGATATATAACTTGAAATCAACTCTGGTTATCTTCTTTTAGACTAAGGAGACAACAGGTCCTCAAGATATTTTGGATTGGAATAAATTTTTATATAATGATTTTTTTTCCTGAAATTTTTTAAATACAAATATTTGTTCAATAAATTACAGTTGATACATAAGTTTATAAATTTCTAAGGTCTGCTTGGATTTGCAATAACTGACTTAAAGATATATGTCTAGTTTCTTTGTTTTTGCTAACATTGTTAAACTGTAATTAACTTTGTAAACTGAGTTATATTCTATAATTGTATGCTGTAAGGAACAGAATAATAAAGTTGGCAGTCTCCCCACAGACTGTATTCATGAAAAGAACTTAGACTCAGAAATTTGAAATTTGTAATTTTTATTATAACTGTTAAATAATGCAACACCCAATTCTGTGTTACCCCGTTGGTACAGTTTGCACACCACTGTACCGTTCGCGAGTCCAGGCAAGAGCCTGGAGATTGAAAGAACACACAAGAGACCTGAGTCATTCGAAAGGAGATCAGCCGAATACCATTTATTCAATTTAGGGGGAAATCTATTATACCTGGTTGCTGCATAAGGATTTCCTCCCAGGCAGGTGGGAAATTACCATACCAAAGATGAAACAATGCCCTACAGCTAATCACCAGGCAAGGCAGAGGGAGCACAGGAACAAACAGGATGTTTTAGCTGGCTGACCAGAAACTGTCCTCAAGATGCACCCCAGTAGCAAGGGTAGACCCGGGCCCTACAAAATAATAAGCTTTGATATGTCCAAAACTATGCTTGTGTGATGTGGGAGGTACCTCTGTATATGTGTTGCCTTTATTGGTTAATGAATAAAGAAGCTGTTTTGGTCTGTGATAGAGCAGAATAGAGCTAGGCAGGGAAGACTGAACAGAATGCTGGGAAGAAGCAGGCAGAGCTGGTGAGAAGCCATGAAGCCCTACTGGAGATAGACACTAGATTGAAAATTGCCAGTAAACCACATGGCGATACACAGAGATATAGAAATTGATTAACCAAAGATATAAGAGCTAGCTAGAAATATGCTTAAGCTATTAGTCAAACAGTATTGCAAATAATATAGTTTCTGAGTGATTATTTTGTGGTTTGAGTAACCGGGAATTAACAAGTGGTTTCTGCCAACATTTGTGGCCATGTTAAGTACAAATTACACTAAGTTTTATTTAGATTTCTGTATGTTTTCAACATATAGCCTAAAGCAAATAACTGTAAACAAGCAAGGGATTGTTTAGATCAGATATACTTAATAAATATCTGTGCTAAAACTTGTCAGAATATGACACTTAAGATGTTTAAACTTACTAATTCGGAGACTCCAAGATCCTAACAATAACCTCAAAATCTCCAAGAAGATAATAGACATAACAAAAGTTGGTGTGGGACAATGGTCTGTATTCTGTCAGTTATATTTTAAATAAATGCTGATTGGCCAGTAGCCAGGCAGGAAGTATAGGTAGGACAACCAGATAGGAAGTAGAGGTGGGTCAATGAGAACAGAAGAATTCTGAGAAGAAGAAAGCTTGGTCTGCAGTCTTGACCCAGCCACAGAAGAAGTAAGATGTGACTGCCCGTTGAATAAGTACCGAGTCACGTGGCTAACACAGATAAGAATAATGGGCTAATATAAGGTATAAGAGTTAATAAGAAGCCTGAGCTAATGGGCCAATCAGTTTATAGTTAATGTAGACCTCTGTGTGATTTTTTTGGGACTTAACAACTGCGGGAACCAGGCAGGACAGAAAACTCAGTCAACAAATGGCACTGAACATGGGGCAACTGCATTCATATAAAGCTTGAGAAAGCTTGGGAACTAACTCTAGACAGAAAAGAACAGAGTTAAGCACAGCATATTGATAGCAACATTTTCTCAGGTGGGCTCTGCTTTGCTAGAGGCAAGTGCTCTCATTTAAGAGAGGCTTCCTGACTCAGCATTAACTGTAAAACCTTGCAGCTTTTTTAAGAGGTCCTGTCACAAAACACTTAAATGGTATTGATGAAAAGCTAACCACACACTCTTTGATTTTCAGCCATAGCAGGAAAAAAGCCATGTCATTTTAAAATGCCGGCTTTCTGTGCCATCCTGCCAATGCAAACTCTGACTTTTTCGGGGTCCAGCTATAGAGCATTTGAGTGTGGTTTGTGAGCACACTATTGCAGTTTGCTTGGTGGCAGGGACCTTAAAATGCCATAGAGTTGGGGCAATAAACATGGCTCCTGCCAGTACCTCCACCACAAGGCAGGAATCTCAGAAAGCTAAAATATGCGCTGGATCTAGCCATCAAAGCCACAGTTTTAATTCTACCCATATTGCTTAGCAAATTAAAGACTCATATGGTCAGAAAAAGAGAAAGAGATACAGTAAAGATAGATTCAAAGATGGAAAATACCTCTAAACGGTTACTGTGCTTAAAAATATATGTAGGCTTGGGAGAAAAAAAGAAAAAAGAAGAGAGTAGTTGGATGTGGTATCACAAACCTTTAATTCCAGCACTTGGTAGGCAAAGGTAGGAGACCTCTGCGAGTTCAAGGTGTGGTGGCACACGCCTTTAATGCTAACACTTGGGAGACAGAGGCAGGCAGACCTCTTTGAATTCAAGGTGTGGTGGCATACACCTTTAATCCCAGCACTTGGGAGGCAGAGGCAGGTGGATCTCTGTGAGTTCACGGACAGCCTGGTCTACAGAGGGAGTTCCAGGACAGCCAAAGATACACAGAGAACCTGTCTCAAAAAGCCAAAAAGTAAAAATAAAAGAAATAGAAGTAAAAATAGTCTGGATACTGTATGTTATTATGCTTTCTTTGAACTGTTTGACTGCTGAGTAAGGAGCAACAGCTGCTAAAAGATATTTGCTTATAAATGCTGCTGAATTAATCCTAGATAGGATTTGAAAATTCCTTAACATCAAAATTGAAGTCAAAAGATATGTTACTTTGGAGAAGAGGTTTTCCTTTTGTTTCCACAGAAAATGAGAGGCTATGAATTTATTCTGAGTTAAGAAAAATCAGGTTTGATATAGGAAGACTACCTGAGAAATCTCCAGTAGAAACAGATGGCCCAGATGTCTGAGTTCTACATCCAGAACAGATTCAAGACTGTTGCCTGAGATGATCAAGCCTCACAGGATACTCCAGTCAGAACTTGATCATAATTCTAAATTTTCTTTAGGTCCCCATAATATAATCAGTGCCTCCAACCAGCAGGAAGTAGCCTGGAAAACTATACCTACATTCCCCAATTGTGGACAATAGATATTTTCCTTTGTTTATAATGTTGATTGCAAATTGTTAAGGCTAATTATCAGGAGAGAAGCTAACAAAGGATATTAGATTCAGAGTTCTTGATTTTTTTAAAAAAAAAAAAAGAGGGGGAAGTGGCATGAGACAATGGTCTGTATTCTGTCAATTATATTTTAAATAAATGCTGATTGTCTAGTAGCCAGGCAGGAAGTATAGGTGGGACAACCAGACAGGAAGTAGAGGTGGGTCAATGAGAACAGGAGAATTCTGGGAAGAAGAAAGCTTGGTCTGAAGTCCTGACCCAGCCACAGAAGAAGTAAGATGTGACTGCCCCACCAAATAAGGTAATGAGCCATATGGCTAACAGATATAAGAATAATGGGCTAATATAAGGTAGAAGAGTTAATTGGGCTGGAGAGATGGCTCAGAGGTTAAGAGCATTGTCTGCTCTTCCAAAGGTCCTGAGTTCAATTCCCAGCAACCACATGGTGGCTCACAACCATCTGTAATGGGATCTGGTGCCCTTTTCTGGCATGCAGGCATATATACAGACAGAATATTGTATACATAATAAATAAATAAATATTTTTTAAAAAGAGTTAATAAGAAGCCTGAGCTAATGGGCCAATCAGTTTATAGTTAATGTAGACCTCTGTGTGATTTCTTTGGTGTAACATGAGGGGCCTGCTTGTTGGGGTTTCTGTCCCGCCCAGGTACCCCACAGCAGGCAAATCCCAAAGAAAATCACAGAGTCTACATTAGGTTATAAACTGATTGGCCCATTAGGTCAGGCTACTTATTAGCTCTTACAACTTTTGTTACCCCATTATCCTTATCTACGTTAGCCACAGGGCTCAGTACCTTTCTCAGCTGGGCAGGTTACATCCTGTCTCTTCGGTGGTCTGCGCAGGAGTGGTGGAGGCAGCTTCCTGCTTCCCAGAATTTGTAAGAGCTAATAAGTAGCCTGACCTAATGGGCCAATCAGTTTATAACCTAATGTAGACTCTGTGATTTTTCCTTGGGATTTGCCTGCTGCGGTGTACCCAGGCAGGACAGAAACCCCAACAAGCAGGCCCCTCATGTTACATATGGTACCCAACGTGGATAACTGAATCCACAGAAAGCCTGAGAAAGTTTGGGAAAGAATAAGGCATGTTTTCTTGGAATGGTAGCAGCAATTTCTCAGGTCTGCTCTACTTGCTAGAGGCAAGCAAGGCTCTCATCTAAAAGAGGCTTCCTGACTCAGCTTTAGCTGCAAAACCTTGCAGCTCTTTAAGAGGTCCTGCCACGAAACACTTAAACGGTGCTGATGAAAAGCTGAATGGATGCTTTTCGGGTTTTCAGCTGTAGTAAGAAAAAAACTGCGCTTTTTTAAAATGCCGGCTTTCTGGGCTGTCCTGTCAGGGCAAACTCTGACTTTCAGGTAGGTGGTCCAACTGACTGTAGTCTGTGATCAGAATGCTGTGGCTTGCTTGCTGGCAAGGACCTTGAAACGCCATAGAGTTGTGGCAGTGAACACATCTCTGGCTGGTATCTCAGCCATGAGGCTGGAAAGCTAAGGAATGGGCTGAATCTAACTGTCAAAGCCACGGCTTTAGTCCTACCCATTAAAGACTCATGTGGTCAGAAAAAGAGAGATATACAGAAAAGAGATATTCAAAGATGAAGAAAGCCTCTAAATATTTTACAGTGTGTTAAAAATATATGCAGGCTAAAGGTTAAATTTCTTAGAAGTAAAAAAAAAAGGGAGTAGTTGGGTGTGGTGGTACACACCTTTGATCCCAATGCCTGGGAGGCAGAGGCATATTGACCCCTGTGACTTCAAGGGGTAGAGGTAGATTGACCTCTATGACTTCAAGGTGTGGTAGCATGCACCTTTAATCCCAATGCCTGGGAGGCAGAGACAGACAGATCTCTGAGAGTTCAAGGTGTTGTAGCACACACCTTTAATCCCAGCACTTGGGAGGCAGAGACAAGTGACTCTGTGAGTTCAAAGACAGCCTGGTCTATAGAGTTATTCCAGGACAAAGATATACAGAAAACCTGTCTCAAAAAGTAAAAGTAAAAATAAAAGAAATAGAGGTTAAAGTAAAGCCACATAAAGATGGAAAATACACAGAGAATCTGGATACTCTATTCTATTCTCATATGCTATTATGCTCATATGCTATATTCTCATACTCATATGCTATTATGCTCTCTTTGAATTTTATGAATGCTGAGGAAGGAGCAACAGCTGCTAAAAGATATTTGTTTATAAATGCTGCTGGACTAATCCAAGATAGATATTTTGAAAATACCTTGACTTCAAAATTTGGATCTAAGGTTATGATGCTTTGGAAAAGTTCTTCTTTTGATTTCACAGAGGTTGAGACCCTGTGGATTGCTTCTATCCCAATATGGTCCTCCTGAAAGGTTGCTGTGAACACCCTCAAGAAATTACTTTGCTCAACTGCTGACTGAGATGAATCTAGCACACAGTTTATACCATGAAAGACCTGATTAACAGCGCCCCTATACAGCAGGAAGAAGTTTGGAGAGAAATAACTACACCCATATTCCCAAATATTGCTTATAAATGTTCTTTTACATTTAAAGGGGGATATGATATAGATATAAATAATTTGCATTGGTAGGGATTTTAGGTCAATTTTGTTATATGTATATATATTTCTGATCTTGATTAAGGTATTGTGATTGTGTAGTTCATTTAAAAATGCAATGTATAATTAAAAATATAGGTTGTTAATGGATAATCATCGATAATAGTCAAGCTTGTAGTAATGTTAGTTTGATTTTCTAGATGTGTATAGATATATTTCAGATAGGCTTTCTTCATATCTTTCAAAGATATGAAGAACATGGCATTTAATGTTTTAATAACCTAGGGCTTTTCATGACAATGAGACATGTCCGCTCCTGGCAGCACCAATCTACTTCAAGAGGAAGATGGGCATCAAAGAGGCTCCTTATGGAGTTGGTTAGCCATTTGGGCAAGACATTGCTCTTGCCTGGACTGTTGTATAAACTGGACGCAGAGAACCCGCAGAGAGAGGACTGCTGAACTTGCCTAAAGGTGAGATGATCATTCGTGGTTCCTGATTCATGAAAGAGTCTGTGAGACATTCTGCAGGACACAGCAGATAGTGACTGAACTGTCTTTGAATTTTCCTGCTTCATGGAAATGTTTTCTGGAAACTATGGGCCTGAAGGCTGAAGATAGATGCCCCAATGGTACAGAGGAACTTTGGGTGACTGTCCAGGCAGCAAGATGTCTCTGTCATTTCTAGAGTTTTGGAAGTTGCTTACTTCTTATTTACTTAGGTAATATTATATCCTTCTGGAGTCTTTGATGGAGTTGAAGAATGGATAGTCATAGTTATAGTTTTCCATTATTATGATAAAGATATAATTATAAATATTGTGACTGTAATTCTTGCTTGATAACTGTTTTGTTATATGTAATTTTACTATGTTAAAATGAAAGCCTTTCTTTTTGTTTAAACAGAAAAAGGGGAAATGATGGAGGAGGGTTATCTGTCTATTGTGTTACTTTCATTGGTTAATAAAGAGACTGCCTTGGCCCTTTGATAGGACAGAAAATTAGGTAGGCAGAGTAAACAGAACAGAATTCTGGGAAGAGGGCAATGAGGCAGACGCCATGGAGCCAGCCACCAGGTCAGACATGCTGAATCTTTTCCGGTAAGCCACCACCTCATGGTGCTACACAGATTATTAGAAATGGGTTAATCAAGATGTGAGAGTTAGTCAGTAACTAACTCTCTAGAGATAATGGGCCAGGCAGTGTTTTAAATGAATACAACTTGTGTGTTGTTATTTTCAGGGCTAAGCTAGCCATGCAGGAGCTGGGTGGGATGAAAAGCAGGGCTGCCCGCATCTCCTCACTACACTTTGGGATGTCATGACTGCAGGAACTGGGCAGGACAGAAAACTCAGTCAACAAAAAATGACCTTTCCTGGATTGTGGTAATTCTAACCTCTGGGCAACACTGCCCCAGTGCCTCACCTACTGTCAGAGCCCAGCCCAAACTGTGAACAAGCAGGACACTGGAGAGTTTATTTCCACACTTTGCCTACCCAAAGGTCAGTCCTTCCCATGTTTCTCTTCCACAGGAAATATCCATCATCTTCTGGGTCTGGTGGCTGAAAACTCTGTCCCCAACATCATGGAGACTGCAGGACTCTGGAATGACTGACTAGACAATGGACTATGTACTAGGTTCTGCCATTTTAATTGATTCATAGGTCATTTGGATTATACCTACTGCAATCACTTATCCTCAGATCTCTGAGAAGGACATTGATGACCATGGAAATTGTAGTTTTGTCAGCTTGGCAACAGCAGGCAACGAGCTCATTTCCCAAAGCTGCAGTCACCTTGTTAACTCATTAGTCAAATCATTAATTAATTCTGGATATCAAAATGTAGAAGAATGAAAATAGATCCATATCTATTTCCATGCCCAAAACTCAAGTCCAAATGAATCAAAGACCTCAACATAAAACCAACAACACAGAACCTCACAGAAGTAAAAGTGGGAAATACACTTGAACACACTAGCACAGGAGACTACTTCTTAAATATAACCCCAGTAGCACAGACACTGAGAGAAGCAATTAATAAATGGGACCTCTTGAAACTGAAAAGCTTCTGAAAGCAAAGGACACCATCAACAAGACAAAATGGCACCCTACAGAATAGGAAAAAGTCTTCACCAACCCCACAGCAGGCAGAGGTCCAATGTCCAAAATATACAAAGAACTCAAGAAATTGGTCATCAACAGAACAAATAATCCAATAAAAAATGGGGTACAGACCTAAACAGAGAACTCTCAACAGAGGAATCTAAAATGACTGAAAGACACTTAAAGAAATGCTCAACATCCTTAGTCATCAGAGAAATGCAAATCAAAACTCTGAGATTCCATCTTATACCTGTAAGAATGGCCAAGATCAAAAACACTGATGACAACTTATGCTGGAGAGGTTGTGGGGTAAAGGAACAGTCCTCCACTGCTGGTGGGAGGCAAACTGGTACAGTATGGATTTCAGTATGATGATTTTTCAGAAAATTAGGAAACAACATACTTCAAGACCCAGCAATACCACTTTTGGGTATATACCCAAAGGATGTTCAATTGTACCACAAGGACATGTGCTCAACTATGTTCATAGCAGCATTGTTAGTCATAGTTAAAACCTGGAAACAACCTAAATGCCCCTCAACCAAAGAATGGATAAGGAAAATGTGGTACATTTACACAATGGAATACTACACAGCAGAAAAATATAATGACATCTTGAAATTTGTGGACAAATGGATGGATCTAGAAAACATCATATTGAGTGAGGTATCTCAGACCCAGAAAGACAAATATCATATGTACTCACACATAAGTGGTTTTTAGACATAAAGCACAAAAAAAGCGTACAATTCACAACCCCAGAGAACGTAGACAACAAAGAGGACCATAAGAGAGACGTACATGGATCTAATGTACATGGGAAGTAGAAAAAAACAAGATCACCTGAGTAAATTGGGAGCATGGGAATCAAGGGAGAAAGTAGAAGGGGAGGGGAGAGTAAAGGAGGGGAGTGGAGAAAAATATAGCTCAAAAAACAATAATAAAAGAAACATGGGTTACAAAAAATAGTTAACACTAGTAGATTTCTTGTTAAGAAAAGGCAGACAGATTTTCATGCTTTATAGCCCAAAGCTATAGTTTTTGCTAAGACTCAAAGACATGTCTATTCCAGCTGTTCTACAATGTGAATTTCAATACAATAGTAAGATTAATATCAAAATTTTCAACTCATTTTGTAAACTAAAAATTCATATAAGCTTCAGGGACTCAAAAAAATTCATAAGACTTGACCCACCAGTCACAGGTCAAACAGACTTCAAATAAGTACAGTCTAAATTTTCCCACCTGTCTATTCCTGAGAATGGGATTGCCCTCTCTCTCTCCTGGTCTTGGGACTCCTCCCTTTCACCAACTACCAGAATAATGGGCCTAACAGTTCCAAATTTAAGATTGTCCTTTAAGTTTCTAAACTTTAACTTCTGTTCCTAATCTATATATTTGTCCCAGAAAACTTCCAATCAACTAAAGACTACAAATTGCTCCAAACACAACAGCCTCAGATGATCATTTGAAACTAGCAAGCCCTGAACTTAAAGTCAATGTAAATCAGATGCTTCTGAGAAAATTTTCTACCAGCTTGAGCCCCAGCTTTGGGCCAACATTCTAGACTGCTCCAAAGCTACCAGCTCTTCACTAACCTTCAGATAGTCCAACAAAACATGAACAGCAAACCAGATGTACCCTACCTCCTCTAGGCCTTTGACCAGCATTCCAGCCTTCCTGTGTCTGACAATGACATCCTATGTCACTTGAGAAGCATTTACAAAAGAGATTACAGCACCCTTTATCATTAACAAAAGGTTGGAATGTTAGGTTCAAAGGAAACAAGTTACTCTCTGCCAAAGGAGCCATTTCCCTATCACTGTCAAAAGACAAACAGCTGTCAATGGTGCGTGTTAGCATACCTACCTAAGCGTACGCTGCCCTATAGCTCCTACAGTATTGCAAATACCTGTTAAAATCAGAGAATGACAAAAAGGGGTTACTCAAGATGGTAGCTGAGATCTGATTGAACAGCTTAGTTAAAATATCAACATTTGCCCCTGCATAAACATAAATCAACAATTTTATTCAAATGATCTAGAGTCAGCATGCAACGTTATGGCTAAAGAAGTTTCATTTTATGCTAGGCATCTGTGATACTTTAAATGTAATTGGCCCCCATAAGCTTGAAGGGAGTAACACACCTTGCTAGAGGTGTGGCTTTGTTGGGGTAGATATAGTCTTATTGGAGGAAGTGCATCGCTGTGGGCTTCAAAGTTATCTATGCTCAAGATACTGTCTTAGTCCACTTCCTGTTGCCCTCTGATCAGGATGTCACCAGCACCATGTCTGCCTTCATTGCCTTCATGCTCCCTGTCACGATGATAATGAACTGAACCTCTGAAATGTAAGCAAGCCACCCTAATTAAATATGTTCCTTTTAAGAGGTGTCATGGTCATGGTGTCTCTTCACAGCAATAGAAACCTTAACTAAGGCAGCATCCATCTTGATATTCACCAGCCATTTGTCTGACTCCAGGCCCTGTAGATAAGTTCACAGCAACCCTGACTCAGTGACCCACCCACCCAAAAAATGTAGAGCCATGACTATTCACTTGTTTATGATATGACTAACTGCTTTCCTTGCTTCTGTAACTAGCTTACACCAGATACTCAAAGATTTTTTGAGTAGCCATAATTACTTAATTTGGCAGAACAGAACAGTTAATCAATAAATTTTTTAATTATAATTGGATTGAGTCTGTGTTTCCCCCACCAGGAGTCACTACTTTAAAACTGATTACATAACAGGGAACATATAAAAGTAATACCTTTGAATACTAAGAACAATAAAATGTACAAAGTTAGTTGTAAAATATACAATGTCAATTTCAGAATCAATAGTCACATTAAATTTTTAAAATAAATATAAGTCTAGAGACAACATGTATAACAAAAAGACACTTTAAACAAATAAAACAGGAGTTTGACACAAAACCATATTTCAGAATCTACTAAATAAACCTGAGTCTTTGGATTAGGGGGTTGAGCCACTAATATTTAAAGTTATTACCAAAAAGTATGTATTGGTTATTAGGATGGTGTCATTGCTGTTGTTTCTGTTTTCAGACCTATTTTGTCACCCAGTAGCTACAGCTTCATTTGCTTTGTTTCTACAGTCTCTTGGCTATCCTTACTTCTCTCTCAGTACTAGGGATTGCTTCTAGTATTCTCTGTAGAGCTGGTGTAGTGGACATTAATTCTTTTAGTCTGCTTATACCATGGTAAGTGTTTGTCCATCAACTCTGGTAGATCATTTTGCTTAGTACAGTACTCTGTGATGACATCTGTGCTGTTTTAGAGTTTGAAGTAGATTGCTCTAGGTTCTTATGGTTTTGATTTCCATTGAGAAATCAGCTGTTATTCTAATGGATTTTTCTTTCTATATGAACTGGGCTTTTCTTATCCAGCTTTCAAAACCCTCTATTTTTTTGTATATTTAGTATTTTAACTATAATACACCCTGAAAGTTTCTCTTCTGATCCTTCTATTTGGAGTTCCATGTGTCCTTTATATCTGTTTGGGCAACCCAGTCTTTAATCTGGAAGTTGTAAGATACCCAATCCCAACTGACAAATCTACAATGCAAATTCTAGATCTAAAACTCAGGAACCGTCATAAAAGAGGAGGTAGAAAATTGGGTCAGAGATTCAGGATATGTTTAGTAAGACAGTGTCTTCTATATACAATAATGGGAAAGCTGCCCTCACAAAATCTCAACAATATGACATGTCAACATAAGTGGTGAACATTTTCCAAGGCTCTAGCACTAGATAAAAACCTATAGTCAATCAAGCAATGACCTCTGAGACAGGAAGACTCAGTCATCTCCAAGGATTATTGACAGCTAAAGGTGATTGGGGGAAGGATGTCATTTTCCTCAGTAGTGTAGGCACTGATAAATTTTCCAGCAAATAACCCCCCATGCATCCTCATGCAAGTAACCCTATTTAAACTGAGCAATTAAAAGTCACTGTCAAAATCCTTTTAGTAGAGCTGAAGAGATGGCTCAGTGGTTAAGAGCACTTGCTGCTCTTGCAAAGGATCTAGTTGATTCACAGTACACAGATGGATAGGAGTCACAACACTCTGTTACTCCAGTACAACGGGACTCAATGTTCTCTTCTGGTCTCTGGAGGCACAGACACACATATGTGGTGCACAGGGTGCAGAGTCATACATGCAGACATACACATAAAATAATAAAATTTAAATTTAAAAGTCACTCTAGTCATATATGAGTAACAGAGAAACTTAGGGTAAGTGGTTCTAAGGCTAAGCATGCCTGCCATTCATAATTCCCTCTAATTCTATTGGTTCTGTAGGCCAGGCATAATTCTGTTACAAGTATTTGGCCAATTTTTTATAGCATATATGGAACTCAGAGCACTAAGAAATAATTGTTATTTGGGGGTACGCAAGATGGCTCAGTGTGAAATTTACAAATGACAGTACGTAACAAATCCAATGAATAGTTTGGAACAAATAATCCTGGGTTTAAAGGTAGCCGAGAGAGTCAAACAAGAGGAACTAGGCGAGGACTTCTCTAGTTACAGCTCTTCTCTTCTTCCATGTGTCATTTTCTCTGAAAGGTTATTCCAAGTATAGCATGTTGTATTAGAAATGTAATAAATATTTCACCAAGATCATTTGTTATCTCATTATTGAGTTGAATTAAGAGAGCATAATATAGAAATATATTATAAATAAAAGTTGCATGGAGATATTGCCAGTTACACATCAGTGTTCTGAAGAGCTTCTTAGATAGGATTATGTTAAGTTATATTCAGCAGTTATTGACCATAGAATTCTGACTCTCTCATTGTCCTCTGATGTAAAACAAGGCAGGTATAACAAGGAAAATATTAAGATAGAAAGAGGCTCATATGATACGCATCTTATTCTGACATAAATTCCATGTCCTTGCTTGGGGCTTGAACTTCTTTGGTTATGGAATCAACAGTATGATGAACTTTCTGTTTGGACACTACTTAGAACAAGAATTTCCTTACTTGAACTCTTTATCAAGGGCTAGTGAGATTGCTCATCAGGGTAAGAACTTGCTCCCAAGCCTGGCTGATGACATAGGTTCAATACCTGGGGTCCACATGGTGGAGAGAATCGACTCCCTCAAGCTGTCCTCTGACCACTGCACATGCAACTTGGCACACATAGCCACCCTCTCCTCCCACACCATGTGCACCATAAATAAATGTAATTAAAATTTAAATTTTATACAAAATTGTTCGCATTCAGCAAATAGATCATAGCTATTCCATAGTAATTCTGTGTGACAGATTGTATTGGAGGACTCTTCAACAACAAGGTCTCCAGTTGACTCTGCAGACAGATGGAAAAGACATGATAAAAACAAGGCGTTTAATGCATATTCTCAGATATACCAGTGGTTTTCATCATGTTCTGGTATAAAAGGCCCATATGTATTCAACCGAGGAAAATAACCACAGGATGTAGAAATAAAACTATTCATAGATTTTGGAGAAATCCAGGATAGATCAGGAAAATAAATGCAAATACATTTGCTCACAATGTTGTCCTTTACTAAACTGCTGTAAACTACAGCTGGTTGAAGATCAACCTCTCCTTAAATACAGAAAAGCAGAAACTGTAATGCCTTAAGCAAGAGACTTTAAAATTCATCTGTTTTCATTTGGTGTTATGTAATTAATTTGTCCATCACACTCTAACTCGTATTTCTATGAACCCACCAGCTTGCTCATTACAAATCTGGATACTTTTATATCCATATCAATTTTATGATCATAAAGTTATCAGGGTTTTTTAAATTCCTTCTTTGGGTCTCTTCAATAAATCTGATTATAAATGCAAAGAAAAGGTGAAAAGATCGCCATATAGAAGTACTCACCCTTGCTACCTGTGGCAGGCGAGAGAGTGAGCAAACTAGCCCTGCCTCACATCAACTGCAGTACACAGGAAAGGGGCCCTGTACCCTGCCTGCCTGGGCAGCACAGAGAGCTGACCCTGTTGTGGGGTGCAAGTGATCCAGCCCTGATGGTATGAGAAAAGAGCTGACTCTCCCCACCTCCCTATATTCCCTCTACAGCAATCAGGAGAGAGAGCCCTGCACCTTGCCTGGGCGACACAGTAGAGCTGACCCTGGTGATGTGAGTGTAGGGGTCCTGGATCTGAGGATCTGAGAGAACTGGCCCTTGCTGTAGGCTGCATTGGGTGAGCTAGCCAAGGCAAGGCTGGAGAGCTTGCCCAGTAGTGATGACTGACCAATTCAGCTACCACGCAGCCCAGAACCAGGGTTATGAGCTGGCCCACCCCAACATCCACCATATTGGTGAACTGTTGTGTGAAGGGGCGGACCTACAGATCCAAATAGCAGGGTCTCCATAACACGGGACAGCAAAAGGATATCCAAGAGGAGCCCCAGTGAGAGCCCACTGTTGGTGGTGCAACAGAAACCACAGGCCTTGAGCCAGACTCGCGGCAATAAACACTTGCAAATAAAGATGCACTAAAGGGTAAACTGTATGACTCAAGGATCCATCCACACTAAGCTCCACAAGATTCTTTTTGCCTGTTTGTTGTTTTGTTTGGTCTTTGGTTTTTAAATTTGGTTTTGATTGGGGGGGGCATTGCAAAGGTAGATGGAAGATGTGAGGGTCTGAGAGATAAAGTGGGATTGGAAATGCATGATGTAAATCCACAAAGAATAAAAGTTTTTTATTTTTTAAGTGCTCAAATGTGTCACAACATGTATTCATTTCTTATTTGGTCTCCAAACAACTAGCAGTAGCAAGCTGCAATGATTCCAATAGTTCTAAGGCTAATTAGATAGAGTGATATTTTATTTGTGTTTTAATAAATAAAACTTGCCTAAAGATCAGAAGGGTAAAGCTAAGCCACTAGAAGTCAGACAGTGGTGGCACACACTTTTAATTCCAGGATTTGGGATACAAAGGCAGATAGATCTCTGTGAGTTCAAGGTCACCCTGGGTTATACAAGATCAATGCAGAAACAGATCTAGATGCTGGTGCCTCACCTCTGATCCCAGTTCTCTGGAGCCATATGCTTTTAATCCCAGCACTAAAGGGAATATAAAATGAAAGGAGAGAGAGGCTTAGTCTGTTTAGTTTGCAGTCGCCCAGGTTTGGTAGAAGTAAGTCTTCTCTAGTGGCTTGACTGCTTTGCTTTTCTGGTTTTCAGGTTTACTCCAGTTTTGTCTCTGGGTTTTTATTACTAGTACTACAGTGAAATTTTGGAAAAGTCATTAAATCACTTACTATTTATACATGGTGGTCCTTTTATATTTGTCACCATTTCTTTAAGGGTTTCCTTCCGATCATAGAGAGCTGAATATTGTCATGCATACCATATCTCACGGTTTAAGAGATAGAACTCTTCTCTTGAAAAATATATTTTTTTATAAAAATCAATGTCTCAGACAGGTGTAGTGGTGCACACTTTTTACCCCAGCACTGGGGAGGTAGAAGAGGATCTCTGTCGGTTCAAGGCCAGCCTTCTCTGCATAGTAAGTTCCAGACCTGACACAACTAAACAGTGGGACCTTGTCTCAAACAAAATAAAATATAAATTCAATGTCTCAATAGATGGAGCAAAGTATTCACTCCATCATTTAATAGATTAAATATTAACTTCATCTACAAATTATTTACATGGATTGCTCTATTATATATATATAGAATCAAAACTTCTACCATTAGTTTTGAAAACATGGTTAATTGTCATCTTATCTTTAGGGTTCTTTAAAACACAGTTTGTAAGTTGAAATAATAATTTTAGTAGTTTTAAATACATATGAAATAAACCTAAGTTTTATTAAGCACAGTACATTTTAAAACCCTGCTAAAAACAGGATGCTGAGTGCTGGATGGTGGTCGCCCATGCCTTTAATCCCAGCACTTGGAAGGCCAGACTGATCTAAAGACTGAGTTCCAGGACAGCCAGAGCTGTTACACGGAGATACCCCGTCTCGAAAAACCAGAAAAAAAATAATAATAAAAGATGTTGAAGAAAATAATCAAAAGAAGTTTCCATAACACAATTTTAAAAATGCAAGGTTATTTATCATTTCTTCTGGCTATTTTTAATCTACCTCTGAACAAATTATTTCATAGAAACCTTAGATGTCCACATCTGAAAGATGCTTATAAACAATCTGAGGCTGTTATCCAACACAAGGAAAAGGAAGGAAGGGGCTTAAAAAAAACTTCCCTGGGGGCTGGAGAGATGACTCAGCAGTCAAGAGCACTGGCTGATCATCCAGAGATCCTGAGTTCAGTTCCCAGCAGCTGCATAGTGGAATCTCCTGGTACATCACTAAGAGACTACATCACTGTGTATTTCTCTAGTCAAGCACATAGGCACAAGGAGAGACCACTACTGTCCCAAACCGGGGAAGTACATGAAGTTCTGGAGACACATCCAGACTACTGGATGTGAAAGGCTGCTTGCCATTCCAAGATTAAAATTAACTGTCTGTGCATTCCATCATAGTTTATTTCTGTTCCCTTTCAGAGAATATTCTATGTTGTGAGTGTAATTGATAAATATGAAGAAGACTGTTTTGGTTTGGATCTTAAATGTCTCCAAGTTAAACGCTTCGTTGCTAGTCCCTATCATTGGGACACATGTAGTGAAGGCTACAAGGCAATACTGTGAAGCTTTGTATTGGCAATACATGAAGTTGCCAGGTCAGACATGTTGAATCTTTCCCGGTAAGCCACAACCTCATGGTGACATACAGATTATTAGAAATGGGTTGTGAGCTCTCTTCCCCCCTTCTCCCTGGGGTCACAAGATCTCCCCAGAGCTGCTCCCTTGCACGCTGAGCCTGGGCTGTGGGTTCAGCCCAGCAGGGGCAGTTCCTGTGCTTTGAGAGCCTGCCTGAGCACAGGCAGGCCCTGTGTCAGCTCAGCCACGTTCCTGGCCAGCAAGAGACAGTGAACTTCTAGCAGACATCCATAGGAGGAGGGGTGAGTTTGCTCCTGGCCCGAGGGCTTTGGCTAGGAGGAATTCAGACATTCCCCGCCCCCCTCAACTTTCTGGTCACCTTGCAGTGGTGGCTCCACCCTGTGGAGCTCTCCCAAAACCCATCCCAGCCTTCATTCAGGCACACCTTCCTCTCTTCCCCCCTTCCTGCTGGGGTCACAAGATCTCCCCAGAGCAGCTCCCTTGCGCACTGGGCCTGGGCTGTGAGTGCAGGAGGGAGTGCCTGTGTTTCAATAGACTGCCTGAGGAAAGGTAAACCTTCTGTCAGTGAAGTCCCTGCCCAACAAGGGAACTTGACCTGGTACCAGAAGATCCAATACAGAGCACTTGAAGGAAGAGATGGGCAGACACCAAGGCAAGAACTCCTCCAACAATCTAAAAAACAACATGAAATCACCAGATCCCAACGACCCTACAATAGAAGGACTTGAACCTCTTAATTCAGAAGAAGTGGAAAAAAGTGCCATTATGAAAGCAATAGAGTCCCTTAAACAGGATATGAATAACTCCCTTAAAGAACTGGATGAGAAATACAACAAAAAGATTGAAGAAATGAGTGAAGAAATGGATGCGAAGTATAACAAAAAGTTCAAAGAAATGAGTAAATCCGTGAATGATACACTGGGAAACCAAGAAAAATCAAACAGGTAATGGAAACAGTTCAAGAATTGAAAACTGAAATGGAGGCAATGAAGAAAACACAAAACGAGAACCGGTTGGATATGGAAAATCTAGGTAAACGAACAGAGACTACAGAATCAAGCATAACCAATAGGATACAAGAGATGGAAGAATGAATCTCAGAGTCTAAAGATACCATAGAGAAAATAAATGCTCTGATCAAAGAAAACAGCAAATCCAACAAATTCTCATCACAAAACATTCAAGAAATTTGGGACACAATAAAAAAACCAAATCTAAGAATAATAGGGATTGAAGAAGGAGAAGAACTGAAGATCAAAGGCCCAAAAAATATATTCAACAAAATTATAGAAGAAAACTTTCCCAACCTAAAGAATGATATTCCTATGAAGGTTCAAGAAGCATACAGAACGCCAAATAGACTTGATCAAAAAAAAAAATCCCCTTGCCATATAATAATCAAAACACAAAACATACAGATTAAAGAAAGAATATTAAGAGCTGCAAAGGAAAAGGTCAAGTAAGTTATAAAGGTAAACCTATCAGACTTACACCGGACTTCTCTATGGAAACCATGAAAGCCAGAAGGTCCTGGATAGAGGTACTGCAGAAACTAAGAGACCATGGATGCAAACCCAGACTACTATACCCAGCCAAGCTATCATTCACTATCAATGGAGAAAACAAAATATTCCAGGACAAGAACAAATTTAAACAATTCGTAGCCACAAACCCAGCCTTACAGAAAGTAATAGAAGGAAAATCGAAACCCAAGGAATCCAACATTGCCAACACTGCCTACAATAACTCACACACCTAGCGACCCTTCACGAGCTTAACTCAAAGAAGGGACACATACAAACTCTGTTAAACAAACAAACAAAAAATAATAATAACCGGAGTCAACAACCACTGGTCAATAATATCACTTAATATTAATGGACTCAATTCACCTATAAAAAGGCACAGACGTAGAGATTGGATACGAAAACAGGATCCACCGTTCTGCTGTTAACAAGAAACACACCTCAACCACAAAGACAGACATCTACTCAGAGTAAAGGGTTGGGAAAAGGTTTTTCAAGCAAACGGACCTAAGAAACAAGCAGGTGTGGCCATTCTAATTTCCAACAAAATTGACTTCAAACAAAAATCATCAGAAGAGATGGAGACTGACATTTTATACTCATAACAGGAACAATTCATCAGGAGGAAGACTCAATCCTGAATATCTATGCCCCTAATATAAAACCTCCTACTTATGTAAAACAAACACTTCTAGAACTCAAGGCAGTCATCAATCCACAGACACTAATAGTAGGAAACTTCAACACTCCTCTCTCACCAATGGACAGGTCAATCAGACAGAAACCTAACAGAGAAATAAGAGAATTATTGGAGGTATTGAATCAAATGGACTTAACAGACATCTATAGAACATTCCACCCAAATAGGAAAGAATATACCTTCTTCTCTGCAGCTCATGGAACCTTCTCGAAAATTGACCACATACTCAGTAACAAAGCAAACTTCCACAGATACAAAAAAATATTAGTAACCACCTGTGTCTTGTCAGATCACCATGGATTAAAGTTAGAATTCAACACCAATGCTACACCCAGGAAGCCAACAAACTCATGGAAGTTGAACTGTCAACTATTAAATCACCCCTGGGTCAAGGAAGAAATAAAGAAAGAAATTAAACTCTTCCTTGAATTTAATGAAAATAAAGACACAACATACTCAAACCTATGGGACACTATGAAGGCAGTGCTAAGAGGAAAGTTCATAACACTAAGTGCCCAATTAAAGAAAACGGAGAAAGCACACATTGGAGACTTAACAGCACACTTGAAAGATCTAGAAAAAAAAGAAGCTGATTCACCCAGGAGGTCTAGAAGACTGGAAATAATCAAACTGAGGGCTGAAATCAACAAAATAGAAACACAGAAAACAATCCAAAGAATCAATGAATCAAAAAGCTGGTTCTTGGAGAAAATCAACAAGATCGACAAACCCGTATCCAAATTAATCAAATGGCAGAGAGAGAACATGCAAATTAATAAGATCAAAAATGAAAAGGGGGACATAACCACAGACACAGAGGAAATTCAGAGAATCATTAGATCTTACTACGAAAGTTTATATGCCACAAAGTTGGAAAATGTTAAAGAAATGGACATTTTTTAGATAACTACCATATACCAAAGTTGAACCAAGACTAGGTGAACAATCTAAATAGACCTGTTAGTCGTGAAGAATTAGAAGCTGTTATCAAAAATCTCCCTACCAAAAAAAACCCAGGACCAGATGGTTTCAATGCAGAATTCTACCAGAACTTCCAGGAAGATCTAATACCTATACTCCTTAATGTATTTCACAATATAGTAACAGAAGAATCATTGCCAAACTCTTTTTATGAAGCTAGAGTTACCCTGATACCAAAACCACACAAAGACACAACCAAGAAAGAGAACTACAGACCAATCTCACTTATGAACATTGACGCAAAAATACTCAATAAAATACTGGCAAACCGAATCCAAGAATACATTAGAAAAATTATCCATTATGATCAAGTGGGCTTCATCCCAGAGATGCAGGGCTGGTTCAACATACGCAAATCTATCAATGTAATCCATCATATAAATAAACTGAAAGAAAAAAACCATATGATCATTTCATTGGCTGCTGAAAATTTGACAAAATTCAACATCCCTTTATGATAAAGGTGTTGGAGAGATTGGGTATACGATGATCATACCTAAATATAATAAAAGCAATATATAGCAAGCCGACAGCTAACATCAAATTGAACGGAGAGAAACTCAAAGCCTTTCCACTAAAATCAGGAACACGACAAAGCTGTCCGCTCTCTCCATACCTCTTCAATATAGTGCTTGAAGTTCTAGCAATAGCAATAAGACAACATAAGGGGATCAAGGAGATTCAAATTGGAAAGGATGAAGTTAAACTTTCGTTATTTGCTGACGATATGATAGTGTACATAAGAGATCCCAAAAACTCTACCAAAGAACTCCTACAGTTAACAAACACCTTTAGTAATGTGGCAGGATACAAGATCAACTCCAAAAAATCAGTTGCCCTCCTATACACAAAGGATAAAGAAGTAGAGAGGGAAATCAGAGAAACATCACCTTTCATGATAGCCACAAATAGCATAAAATATCTTGGGGTAACTCTAACCAAGGAAGTGAAAGACCTATTTGACAAGACCTTTAAGTCCTTGAAGAAAGAAATTGAGGAAGATACCAGAAAATGGAAAGACCTCCCCTGCTCTTGGTTTGGGAGAATCAACATAGTAAAAATGGCAATTCTACCAAAAGCAATCTATAGATTCAATGCAATTGCCATCAAAATCCCATCAAACTTCTTCACAGACCTTGAGAGAACAATAATCAAGTTTATATGGCAAAACAAAAAACCCAGGATAGCCAAAACAATCTTATATAATAAAGAAACTTCTGGAGGCATTACCATCCCTGACTTCAAATTCTATTACAGAGCAACAGTATTGAAAACAGCTTGGTATTGACATAACAACAGAGAAGTCGACCTATGGAATTGAATAGAAGACCCGGGTATTAACCCACAAACGTATGAACACCTGATATTTGACAAGGGAGATAAAGGTATACAATGGAAGAAGGAAAGCATCTTTAACAAATGGTGTTGGCATAACTGGATGTCAACCTGTAGAAGAATGAAAATAGATCCATATCTATCACCATGCACAAAACTCAGGTCCAAATGGATTAAAGACATCAACATTACTCCGACCACTTTGAACCTGATAGAAGAGAAAGTCGGAAGTAGTCTACAAGATATAGGCACAGGAGACCACTTCCTAAGCAGAATCCCAGGAGCGCAGACAATAAGAGAAACAATGAATAAATGGAACCTCCTGAAACTGAGAAGCTTCTGTAAAGCAAAGGACACTGTCAGTAAGACCAAAAGGCTACCTTCCGACTGGGAGAAGATCTTCACCAACCCCTCATCAGACAAAGGTCTGATCTCCAAAATATACAAAGAACTCAAGAAACTAGACACTAAAACTCTAATTAACCCAATTAAAAAATGGGGTACTGAACTGAACAGAGAATTCACAACAGATGAACTTCGAATGGCCAAAAGGCACTTAAGGTCATGCTCAAGCTCTTTAGCGATCAGGGAAAGGCAAATCAAAACAACTTTGAGATATCATCTTACACCTGTCAGAATAGCCAAACTCAAAAACACCAATGATAGCCTATGCTGGAGAGGATGTGGAATGAGGGGAACACTCATCCATTGTTGGTGGGAATGCAAACTTGTGCAGCCACTGTGGAAATTAGTGTGGCGGTTTCTCGGGAAACTGGGAGTCAACCTCCCTCAGGACCCAGCAATTCCACTCTTGGGAATATACCCAAGAGATGCCCTATCATACTACAAAAGCATTTGTTCAACTATGTTCATAGCAGCACTATTTGTAATAGCCAGAACCTGGAAACAACCTAGGTGCCCCTCAATAGAAGAATGGTTAAAAAAGGTGTGGAACATATACACATTAGAGTTTTACTCAGCGGTAAAAAAACAATGACATCTTGAATTTTGCATGCAAATGGATGGAAATAGAAAACGCTTTACTGAGTGAGGGAATCCAGACCCAAAAAGAGGAATATGGTATGTATTCACTCATATGTGGATTCTAACCATAATTAAAGGTCTTTGAGCCTATTATTTGTGATCCTAGAGAAGCTAAATAAGAAGGTGAACCTGATGAAAATCATGTAGTTATCTCCCTGGAGATTGGAAATAGACAAGAGTCCCAGGTAACCTCAGGTGCATGGGGCGGGTGGGAGGGTTGTTGGAAGGGAAGAGGGTTAGAGAGAAGGGAGTAGGGGAGGAATGGGGAAAGCTCGGAGGACTGGGATGGGGTGGAGGGAGGAAGGATGGATATGGGATCAGGGAAGAATATATTTCAACTAGGAGTCATTTTAGGGTTTACAGGAGACTTGATTATAAATGGGATCCCAGGTCCAAGGAGAGATCCCCAGACTGTTCTCTGGACAGAAGAGAAAGTGCCTGAAATGGCCTTGGTCCATAACCATACTGATGAATATTTTGCTTATCACCATAGAACCTTCATCTGGCGATGGACGGAGATAGAGACAGAGACCCACATCGGAACATTGGACTTAACTCCCTAGGTCCAAACGAGAAGCAGAAGGAAAGAAAACGTGAGCAAAGAAGGCAAGACCAGAGGAAACCTTCATCCGACGATGGATGGCGATACAGACGGAGACCCACATTGGAGCACCGGACTGAGCCCCCCCAAGGTCCAAATGAGGAACAGAAGTATGAAGAACATGAAAAAGGAAATAAGGACTATGAGGGATGTGATCACCCACTGATACAAGGGGACAGATCTAATGAGAGTTTACCAAGGCCAGTTGGATTGGGACTGAACGAGGACGGGATCCAACCAGATTCTCTGAATGTGGCCGGATTCTCTGAATGTGGCTGGCCCGGAGTCTTTCTGAAAAGCCATTGACAATGACACTGGGACTTGTTTCCTCTGCATATACTGGATTTTGCGGATCCAGTCTGTCTGGACACTCACCTTCCTGTACCTGGAGGGAGGGGAGAGGAACTTGAACTTCCCACAGGGCAGGAAACCCTGACTGCTCTTAGGGATGGAGAGGGAGGAGGAGAGGGAGTGGGTGGAGTGGGAGGGTGGTGGGAGGAGGGGCAGAAATGGAAACTTTTATAATTTAATAAAATTACTTTCTAAAAAAAAAGAAAAAGAAAAGAAATGGGTTGTGAGAGTTAGCCATGAAGAGTCTAGAGCTAATGGGCCAGGCAGTGTTTAAATAAATACAGTTTCTGTGTAATTATTTCAGGGCTAAGCTAGCCAGGCAGCAGGACACAGCCCGCTGGTCGTCCTACTACAACAGTGACAGTATCTAATGATGAAAGTTAGTAGTCTTCACAATTCTCAAGAGAGGAGTCTGGCATTTGGAGAAGAGTGTTGTAGAGCCTAGTGGGCACTTGTTGGGGATGCTCAGGGGATTAGAACGCTGACAGAAATATGAACAATATACTGGGCTCACCACTAAGAATCTGATTTCAGTCTTGGGGGGATTTTGGACTTAGACCTCTGAGCAATACTGGAACTGTTAGGATATAGTGGTTCTTGGAGATAGACTAATTGTATTTTGATTTAAGAGCTGAACACGAATCTTCACTGACCAGTGCAAAATGTTATGGTTTTGATCTTTTTTCTCCTTTTATTGAGAATAGATTTTTTTCTTACATAAGATATCCTGAATATGATTTCCCCTCTCTCTAGTCCTCCAGGTTCCTCCCTACCTCCTCTCCCATCCAGACCTACCCCCTTTCTGTCTCTCATTAGAAAACAAACAGGCTTCTAAGGGGTAATAATAAAATATACTATAAAACAAAGCAAAACTAACACAATAGAAGTGGATAAAGCAAACAGAAGGAAAGGAGCTCAAGAGAAGGCACGAGAGTCAGAGACCACTCATTCGCATTCAGGAATCCCATAGAACACTGGACTGGAGACCATAATATATACACAGAGGTGCAGAAGATATGGTTTTTATTTCAATTGTTCCCCAAAGGTCTCTATGTTGAATGATTGATCAACCAGTCTGGGACACCATGCTTGTGGTGGATGACTGGGAGGTGGGGGTAGGGTGTGGGACCTCGGAGAAGGAAGTTAGGACCCTGGGGGTATGCCATTGTCAGGAATATTGGGAACTCTGGCCCCTTCTCCATTTTGTTTCCTGTCCACCATTAAATGAGCTGCCTTGCTCCACTAGTCACTCTGCAACATGATGTTCAAGTCCAATGCAAAGTATCAGCCAATGATGCGGTAAAACCTGAGACATTTACTCTAGGTTGTCATTGGGTGTCTTGCCATTTTGCCTCAGTGGCAGTGCGTGATGTGAATGAGAATGACCCCAAAAATCTCATACATTTGAAAGATTGGTCCCTAGCTGGTGAAACTATTTCAGAAGGATTAAGATCTGTGGCCTAGTTGGAGAAGAAGTATCACTGGGCATGGGCCTTGGGGTTTCAAAAGCCCATGCCACTCTATTGGTGCCCTCCCTGCTCCTACCTCCTGCCAATACCTAGACAAGATTTGATAAGTAAAATTTCTAAATGTTTCCACTATCAGGTTAGGTCAGAGGAAGGAAATAGATTAATTACCTCAAAGAATGTGTCCACAATGGCAAATATCTAGTATGATGTCATTAGGTATTTTCCTCTTCATCCACATGTCTGTATATTGAGTCCATCATTAAAGTAAAACAAAAAAAGCAGAAATTTTGTGCCTAAAATGCTAAAAAGTTTTCAGGTAATTTTTGTTCTTTCCATAAATATTTTAGAAAATCACTAAAATCTCAAATAAATGTCTTTCAGTTACATGAAATTATTTGAATGTCATTAATGAAAATTAGTTTATACATTCTTCTTTCATGATAGAATTTATTTCTCTATGTAAGATATATTTCCTTTTCATAATATATTTTTATTAGAAAATCGCATGCACATCCTTTGACAATAATCACACCCAACTCCTCCTAACTGCTCTCAGGTTCACCCCGAACTCCTTACAACCCCAACTTCACCCACCTTTTGTAATTTAATAACTCATGGACTCCAATTTGTCCTGTTCATATACTCCTGGGTACGGGCCATTCATCAGAGAACAGCCTACATCTGAGCCACACCTTTAGAGTAAACTATTGCCCTACACACACTGCAGAAGCCATCAGTTGTCCACAGCCCCTTCAGCTAGTGGCCGTGTCAGCGTCCTCCCTCCCCATGCTAGAGCGTTGACTGGCTTGAACTTGTGCAGGCAATCACAGCTGCTGTGGATTCATGAGTGCAGTAGTCCTGCCATGTCCAAAAGACACTGCTTAGCGTGGGTCCTCTCCAACTTCTGACTCTTACAGTCTTTCTGCCTCCTCTTCTGACCTGCTTCTTGAGCCTGGATTCTATAGCAAAGATATCTACCCCCTTTGCGGCTGAGTGCTCTGCTGGCACACAAGAGTCTGCATTTTCACTAGCTCGAGTTTCTACAGTAAACTACTGCAAAAAGAAACTCCTCTGGGGAAGTCTGAGAGCTGCACTGATCTATGGGTAAATCTGATTTATTTTTCCAAGTGTCCTGTGCTTCAGTTCAGCTGGGCCTACTACGCTTATCTGGTGTGTGAACAAGAAAACAACCTCCATTATATTTCACCATTTGCAATGAAGATAAAAGAGATGAAAAATCCTTAAGACAAAGCTTGTGTGGGGGGGGGGGGGACGGGGGGTGGTGTGAGAGAGGAAGAGAGTAAGAGACAGGGAAAGGGGAGACCTGTGGTATTCAGAGGAAAATTTGCAGCAATTGCTGCTCTACCCTGTGGCCAGGCGATCACACCCAGGTTATCGGGCTCAGCAGGAGATACCTGTACCCTGAGTCATCTCACTGGCTCACTTCTAACTTAACTTTTCATTTTACTATCAAGATTTCCTTCTTTGATATTCATTTTAGATCGTTTTGCTGCTCAGAGCTGCCGATTAAACAAGAGTGCTGAAGCTAGAATGGATGAATGCTTTAACCACTAGGTGGCACTGGAGAACACTGCACTCTGAAGACCATTTACTTCATTTGGCTGATAGATGGCGACAATGTCTTTGCACAAACTATGCATTGTATAGTCACATTACAGTTACCATGAAGAAACTATGCTTAGAAAGGGGGTCCTTAGTATGAAAAAAAAATTACTTAGTAATGTATTTAATCACATTCTATCTCAGAGTGAAATTCAAATATATGTCATTTCTGTTAGAACCTAACAGTTAAACCAAAATATTTTACATTATAAATAAAATAAAAGGAAAAGCTCCAATACAAACACTGCTTTCTCTTTGACAGCTACCAATATTCTTGAAGCTAGAATATTGGTGTGTCACTTTGAGTTCACAGGTTTCTTCACAACCAAGCTGTCTTCTGTATCTGGTGTCTAATCGCTAATGTCTACCTCAACGCTCAGTTTGCCTCTAAGGGGAATACTAGGTCATTTACTCTGAGCCAAATATGAGTTATCACGGCTCAAGAACACAGATAGTCCTGAAGGACATTCCAACACAGAAGCAGTTGCTTGGATTTTCTATAGTCACAGAACAAAAGAAAGTCGGAGATTAGGGCATTTATCAAGTCTATGAGTGGGGTACCTAGTAGGCAGGCTGCAGCAAAGCAGGGAGATGTTCTAAAAATTTTAGTTCTTACCCGAAGGCAACGTTAGTGATCTGCTGATGTACACATCCCCAAAGGTGTACCTAAGCCAATTTAGGCAGGGGGTCAAATGCTACTAAGATGACTGATAATAAGCAAAGACAAGCTTGACTCTGGATCTGCAACTTTTCTACTCTCCACAATCACCAGGTTCTTAGCAGTCACTTGGTCTTGGAGAACCTTTAATATAGGTGTGGGGCTTGTGGTGGGCGATCTCTGCTCATACTAATTTGCACCCTAGGAGCCACCCCTATTACTGAGTTCAAATTAAATAAATCTAAGACTTCAGCTCTTATATTGCATTTAATTTTCTCATAACCAGTAAAGACTGAACCTCTGTGATCCCCACTATGGAACAAGGAGTTATTTTCTGTCTAACCATCTTTCTGAGATTCTCACCCCATCATAAAGACAGTACATTAAGCCTAATAGCTGTGAAGTGTTAAACCTCCAATCAGGATCAAGACGATTTCAGTCCCCCCCCCCGATAAACTCTTCTTTCTGTGTGTTCCACGAGATCATAGGCCTCCAGAGGAAGCCCACTGTCTGAACATCAGCAGAGGCAGATCTTCCACTCTGACCTGTCTTCTTGATCTTGGTTGACCTTTACTAATGTGCTTTGTTCTACCTGGATGGTGTCTCTTACGTGACATTGACAACTACATGCGGCAGTCACGGAATTTGCCTGGTACTTTCACTCAACACGCGCAGACTCCTGCCAGAGTCTCCTGTAGATGCCCTTGGCCCTTTGTCATCATTGAACAGAAACATGGTGGAGCTCTGTACTAAGGAAAAAAGTGCTCAGCCATAATGTATACCCAACTCTTCTATAAGGACTTTTCTCTTCCACAAGTTTTAAATTGTTTAAACTGGGGTCTAATTTACACACTACTCATGAGTACTAACCCACTGACAGATTTTGTAAAATATATATATTTCTATCAATCCAGAATTCCAGTTAATTTCCTCTACCTCACAGGCAATACGTACTTTCATTTTAACAGAGCATCTCCCGTTCGAAACATTTATATAAATGGCATCATTTTCCTACACACACTGTCTCCACATCTTTTCTAGAGTGACCCAGCGTGTTCCTTCTCACAGTAGCATTTTCCCCATAAAAATGACACAGTCACCTGCTGCTGGCATTTCACTTGTTTCCAGTTTGGACTTTTCTGAATAAAGTTGTTGTGAATAGTCTTGAACAGAATTTAATCTGGGATTCCTAAGTCTCCTGAAAAAAAAAAAAAGTGAAACTTGTGGCTCACAGAGTGGATGAACGAGGCTTCGTCTGCATCCTATTGTGTTGCAGGGCAGATCCAGCTGCTCCACACTCTCACCAGGCTATCAGTGGTCTTCATTTTAGATATTCGAATGAAGGTGAATGTATATTATTTTAATGTCGTCTGGATTCCTCTACTGTCCTGAGATAAAAATCCACAAGCAATATGACCTAACAATACCAGTAACTTGAAAACAAAATCAATATGCTGTTTTACATAAATATATATATAAAGCAAAGAGCAATAAAGGATATATCTGTAAAGAAAATGCCTAAGTATTACTAACAATACATTAAAAAGTCGCTAAATCATTCCACATATAAACAGAATTAATATAAATCCAATTACTATAAATGCATAAAGAATACTTTGCCTGGGAAACTGATGAGACATAACAGCTAATTTATTAAATGCTGAAAACTCACACATTTCTGAATGTGACAAAGTAAAATCTGTCCTTTGGTTGTGCAGTGATTATTTTCTAATGCTAACAGTGACTAATAAAACTGCAACATGAGCTTGGGAACATTCTATACTCAGTTACATACGGACTGTACCCAGGAAGAAACACTTAGTACAGTGGTAGTGGTAGATGTAGACGATGGGTGCCATGACAACCATGAAGGCAGGAACATTTGATACTGCAGTAAACATCATAGTCTTTGAACTAACAGTGATGGCAAGGGCAGTAGATGCTGCAGACAAAACTCAAAAATAGACTACAAGGTAAGTGTGCAGGCCTCTAAGACTGCACAGCACTAAAGGGAGTGAACCCATACCCTGACCTGCTCCATCAGAGAGGAAGCAAAGTCCTAGATGGAGGGCTGCTAGACTCCAGCAGCCTGCTTTAAGTCATTGTGTTATGTGTTTTAGGTTGGGTTTAACCTGGAAACAGACTGGAGAATATTTTAGGGAGGAAACGTCTGTGAGAGAGTAAAGGAAGGACCACTGAGCAAGGACCAAGTCAATGAGACAGAGGCAACAATTGATCAGTTGGGTACCCAGGACATCTCTATTCTGTTCCCCAGAATTACTCAAAATTGAGGCTTTGCAGCTACAGAGATGACGAGCAAGAGCTGGGCAAGTGTTGCTGAAGGAAGAATGCCACTGCTGTGCTCAGCAACCTTTCAGGGTTTGCCCAGGCTGGTTGGTTGGTTGTTTTTTTGATAAATAAAGGCAGAAAAGAGATGGCATACACTTAATTCTTTATGGTAACTAAAGATAAAAACTCGTGGGAATTTTCACTAAGTACCCATCTTAGAGCAGTTGATCAGTTTTTATTTCTTCTGAATTCTGTTAATGTGTGTGGTGAGGGTGAGTTCAGGATCTAAAATGGTCAGAAGAGGGTGTCAGACTCCCTGGAGCTAGAGTTACAGGGGAGTGGCTGCAAGTGGGTGCTAGAAACTGAACTCAAGTCCTCTGGAAGAACAAACAAGAGTCCTTAACCACTGAGCCATTCTTACAGCCTTCAGTTTTGTGTTTTGGAAAATGAATTAGCCATTCTCTTCTCCATCCGAGGAAAGTAAGTCCAGGCATCCAGGAACTTCATCTCACTCGTACAGCTGTTATTCCAACTTTAAAGGTCATTAGTCCAACATTTCCCATCATTTGAGACAACCATGTTTTCTTTTTAAAATACCTTTGCATGTGTATAGTGTGATTATACATATATGCATGTTCACTAGGCATGTTCATATGCCACAGCACATGTGTGGAAGTCAGAGGACATCCATGAGTGTTAGTTGTCACCTTCTACACAGACACAGTCCTTTGTTCAGTTCTACATACACCAAGCTAGCTGGCCCAGAGTCTTCAGCAATTCTTTCTCTGCCTCACATCTCTCTATAGGAACACTGGGGTTATATACATTTATTACCATGTCCGGCTCTACCAGGGTTCTGGTGATCCAGTTCAATCTCCATGCTGGCAACACAAGGTCTTTTACTGAGATATCTCCCCAGTCTTGACAACCAAGTCACACATCTTTAAAATAATAGAACCAAATCTTCACTACCTTATTTTTCCTTTGTGCTTAGTTTTCAAGCCCAGGTCAAATGAAGTACCAATGAGAAAAAGATAAAAGCCCCAACCTTACCATTAAAACACAACAAATGTTCAGAGACTTGTCATCAACAGAATTTCATAAAATTATCTGATAATAGCAAGTGACTTTGATTGAAATGCAAAAACCACCCAGCAATCACATTCCATCACCCCCTCCCCTTACTGATTCCGCTGTTGCTGTTAAGTCTAGACAGTATCAGTGCACTGGTAGATCATAAAGTAGCTTTGAGGCTCTTCTTTTTGTTCATAATTTACTCCTAAGCTTTTTGAGAAAAAAATTTAATTTCAAAGCTGTTCTTGATTGCAGTAAATTCCACTCCATACTTGTTTCTCTAAGATTGCTTGTCTAAAGATTCAAAAGCCTCATGTTCCACGCAAAGAATTTCCAATGCAAATATTCTTCATCTTTGTGCACTCAAAATCAAGACAAGTAAGATGAAGAAATACCCAACAGTACACCCCCATCCCCAATTCTGGCTGCCTTCTTTAGAAAGACTACTACCTACTTCTCCTAACTTGCTACTTTAGTAAGGCCATGCTTTCCCAACAGTATCTGTCAGCCGGCCTCTCATACTCTCTCCACCTCCTTTTCTACCTACCTCTCCTTCAGTTCAGTATTCCTGAAATACTTACCTGAATCACACACTTAAAGAGAAACTTAATGCAGTTTAGCATTGATGGTTCAGGACCATGGACAGTGTCCGGGTCCTGTCTTGTAATACGGTAATAGTCTTGTAACTGAAAATTTGGTATATTATTAAACCCATTCGTTGTGGTGGGTAAAAGTCTAGTCACAATAGTAAAACTCTGGACTGTGTTGTTTCTCTTCATGGATGGGAAAACATTAACACTACAAAGGACAAATGGCACACAGCAGCTGTCCAGTGACAGTGACTTGTTCAGTTTACTGAACATATCTTTTAAGTGACTGTCCCCAGGAAACAACTAGAAAGCAAATTTGTGTGTCTTACAACTGCGCATCTACAGTGTCAATGCAATTACCAAAGACTGGATCAAGGATGAGAAGTGGCTGTGATTCAGAATGCAAAATTAGATCTAGATATAAAATAAATAAGCACAAGCCACTTTTCTTTGATGAGTGTGTTTTAATAATCAAAACAACCTCTTTGGCCATCTTCTGATACTAACGAATTGACAAAGGGGTCACATGCACTTTCACCTGAGCAGAAGCAGCCTGACAACTTACTATCATCTTGGCAATATGTGTCGCCTGCTAAGCGGTGGCTAAGCAGCAAACAAGCTAAGGCCACCCACTTTTATACACACTGCATGTGCCACTGCTTCTGAGAAGCTACACCTCCAGTTGACAGCTTCTTCCATTACTCCATGTAAACATGTGACCATCTTGACATGTACCCCTGGCTTGCTTTACTACCTGACACAAAACATTACAAAATAGAAGCACTTCGGGTGATGTCAGGTAGCTCACCTGCCTTCCATTTGCAGCTTGTAGCCCCAACAATGGGTATTGTAACACAGTAACAACTCATAGGCATCTTTCTTCGGGAAACTTCTGTAAACTCATCTTTAGTTGCTTAATACAGTTTGTGAAGTAAAATGAACGCTTCAATGAGATGACATTGACCACCCCCCCTAATTTGACCTCAACTGGACAATATTCAAATAACCTGTTATATTTTGCCTCAGATCACCCCACTTCCTCAATTTGTCCCTGAGGAGTCTTACTGGCAGACAGCATGAAAGGATGAGGACTCAGGACCCTTATTCACAAATGTGGGTGGAAATAGAAAACTGATTTGAACTCTTAAGAGAATCCTCATTTTTCCCATAACTCACACATTCCATACCCAGCGTTCCTCTGTGCCACAAGGTCCCAGTATGATGACATGTATTTACTTTCTTATCCTACTAATATTTCTATATCACTTGGCACAAACAGAAAAAAACAAACAAGCTTTCCCACATGCAAGTGGTCAGATACTGCTTCCAATGTCATTGGTCAGGCTGCTACACAAGTGGAATTATAGGCTTATTCCCAAAATACGAATAAATCTGTGACTTACATTCACGTGACAAATCTTGAAGTGCCATTAGAACTAGCCAGGTTGTCTTTGTTATCACTTGCTTTTCACTACAGTCTAGAATAACCATGGCAGAAACCCACTTCAGTATCAAAACATCTAACAATCTTGAAAATCATCAGAAAGGAGAGATTCCTTGGCACATCAAGGTCAAAAACCTGACCTAGGCAAGTATTCCTTGTTTTTTTGTAATCTTAATTGAACAGCTTCTTCCTGGTTCTTATATTATCTACTGGTCAGCTTCCAAGGCTCTTTTAAGGAAAAGAAATGCTCACATAACACGAACTTTTGGCTCTCTCTACATAGAAATGATGAAAGCTATTGCTGCCATCAGGCACCAAGGCCAATCAAAAGACCCTCAAATAGTATTAAATTTCATAATGATAGTTTAATCTTAAATAGTTTGATTTTAGTCATAAGTCTCACTCCAAAAATATCTGTGAGATTGATATTGCATTTGTGGGTATATGGCACATATTTTTGACTGGAGGTAGCTACCTGGAATAGCATAAGTGATTTCCACCAGGGTCAAATCAACCTTCTAAAACTGTAGTGAATGGATAGTATTCACGAAGCCTGGCTCTCTTACCTGATGCCCCAACCAACCATTCAATTCAACACAAAGATGGCATCCCATACACATGTATCTGGATTTATTTCTCTTCTAAGTAATGAACAATCTCAATAGGCCCTTTGCACTGGTTAATTGGCAGGGAAAACACCAACAGGGCAGTGTTCATCAGAAATGTGGGTTAGAATACCTCTAGAACTACTATAATGAGACTGAACTATTTTCAAGTCAGACTGGGACCCAGATTGTGGATCTAACCTGAGAAGGGCTCAGGGTGCATACCTCAAAATCCTTAAACACTGCCACCGTTGTAATAAAGTCTATTTTATTCCTCTCTACATAATATTTGAGCTCTTAATTTTGTTAAGACTCAAAATTGTGCCCAAAGTCCAGGTTATTTTTCTATTCACTGGAGTCTTCTTGTAAGACACTTGCAACCCAAACTAACTGTTGACTCCGACACAGAAATCCTGAATACTCCAATTTCTCTTTTGTAAACCCACACACAACAGTAGCATCCCATGTGTTCAAGTGAAGAGCTCTCTCCAATACTAAATGATTTTAAATATTTAGACTGTTCATCAATAAGAGGAAGCAAACATTTTATATTTGAAATTTTATGGGCAGTTTATTAAGTTCAATGTTGAAAGCTATCAGAAGAATATTCTCCTGAAAAATATGTTTTTTCTTAGAAAAAAACGAAAGGAAGATCCACACCCCTCTCAGTATAGCCACAGATGCTGTGGCGGTCACGCCTCTCTGGAATCAGGGACAGTCTGTCAGTCCGAGTCGCTCCCTGCAGCAACAGGATTGTAGTCGGGATCATCATCACCATCCTCCAGTTCCAAGTCATCCATTTCCTGGAACAAGGACTCATCCACCTCCACGTTGTTCCCAGCTGTGAAGAGCAAGACAGCCTCACCTTATACTCCAGACACACACGCACCGTGGACTCCCAGGAAAATACACCCACCATGGACTCCCAGGCTACCAGTGTAAATCCTTCCAAACTAAGTTATCAGCAGAGACTTTGACAACAGAAGAGCAACTCCAGTCTTCATGGTCATAGTCTAAAGACTTGCTATTTTAAGAAAAGGCTCACAGAATACTTAATGACAATGCAGCATGTTACAGTTGGAAACAATGACTCACTGTCTCTACATGGTGGACCATCACTAAGACCAGCCCCACAGATCATCTATCTCATCTAGTGATGGCAGACATACATATCATTCAGGCTCAGCTGCACTTCTTAACTTTCTGTTAAATACAACTTGCCTCATATACTTGCCTACTTCCCTTTCTACACAACAGATGGCAAAGGCTCTCATGTCTACGTCTACGTCTAAGCACTGGCCAGGCTCTGCCTCAGCACCATACCCTGAGACGGCCTGAGTCAGATATAGTAGAGTAACACAGCACTCCCCAGTTTGTGCAAATGGTATCTTCCTTCCCTCTGGGAGTCTTGCTTACTCACATTCGATCCAATACGAATATAAAGAGAGCCTTGAACAGTTCAGAACTAAAACTAGACTATACCAAGTCCAGGTCAAAGAACAACTGACTTGGGGGAGTGAAAGCTTCTCAAATATTGTCGGGGTACACCTGAATCCACCAAGAATGTAAGGGTCAGTGTGAAGCAGTTCTAGAAGTACAGAAAAGGCAGAAGGAAAAAGTAAGATCTTGACACTACTACTTAGAAGACAAGATTCTTGCGGGAAAAAACCTGAAGTAGTACAGGCAAGGCCAGACTGAGAGACACTGGGTTTTTTTCCCCCTATCAAAGAATTTTAAAGTTTTATGGTTAAATATAAGTTTCACCGTCACAGAGCAGAGCAGGAAATACGGACCGTGTAAGGCCCTGAGAAGGAAAAAGAGATTCCGAGGCTGGAGAGACAGCAAGAGCACTGACTGCTCTTCCAGAGGGCTCAGATTCAACCCAAGCACCCACATGTTGGCTCACAACCATCTCCAGTTTCAGGCAATGTGGTGCCCTCTTCTGGCCTCCATGGCAACTAAGCACACATGCAGTAAAACACACAAACAGTCACATACGCATACACAAAAAAATAAACAATCCTTTAAAAGAAAAGGAGAAAGAGATTCAGAGAAGTGATTTAGGTGGTTACAATAAAAGTTCAGGCAAAAATAATAAAGCCATTAAATAAGAAAAGGAGGATGGGAGACATTTCCAAGGTAGACTCAACAGGTCTCTTTGGGAAACCTAGAGATGAAGAGAAATCCTTACCTAAGAGAAGAAAGTAGTCAAGAATAACTGAAGACAAGCATGTCTTCATCCCAGCACTTGAAATCCCAGCACTTGAAAGGTAGAAGAGGCAGGAGGATCTGTCTAAGTTCAAGGCCAGACTAGTCTATGTAGTAAGTTCCAAGCCAGCCACTGCTATACAGTGAGACACTATGGAAGGAGGGAGGGAGGGAGGAAGGAAAGGAGGAACAGAGGAAGGGAAGGAGAAAGAGAGGATGGGAGGGGAAGAAAGGGAAAAGTAAAGATAATAAAGTTGCTATAGCACAACAGAATGAGATGAAGCTTTGGAGAGCTGGAAATCCTCAGGATTCCAAAAGAATATCCTACTGAATTTCTGACTTTTTTTTTTGTTGTTGTCTGTGAGAGTCTCACTCTGTAGCCTAGACAGGTCAGTAACTCACAGTGCAGAACAACAGTATGGCCTCAAACTTGGGCAATTTTGTTCAGTCTCCAAGTACACAGATTACAGTTGGTAAGCCACCATGCCCAGCTTTGGGTTTTGTTTTTAAGATCACAAAAATAAAAATCTTGACCTATCTGCTAGAGAAGATTTGAGAAAAACAAATATTGAAGGCTGGCAGTGTAGCTCAATGACAGTATTTACTTGCATACACAAGGCCTGGGGTTCAGTTCTTAACACCACAAAGAAAGGAACAGGGTGAGTGCCAGTAAGTGTCCAAGAGGTCAGGAAGACTGGCTTAGCAGTGAGCCACATCAACAGTGCCCAAGCTTCTCCAGCACACAATCCAGGGCATGTTTGAAAGGCCAAACCTAGAGAACTCCAAATGACAGGAGACATAAGAGAAAGTTCAAGAGACCTACAATCCTAAAAAGGTGCTACTCCTGTAAACAAGTGGGACCGAGCATAGAGGACAGTCTAAAAACACAAGCAAGCCATCAGCTGTGCGAGGCCAGGCAATGGTCCAGTTACTCTTTGCCGTGAGCATGGTGACAAGAAGGACAGTACGATAAGCATCTCAGGATGGGTAGCCGGTAGACGCAGAGAGAAGGAGGTAGGGAGAGAAGCAAGTGAAGAGAGCACATGGACAAGATGCCCAACAGCTACACAAGCAGGAGGAAGGGCCCTGCCAGCAGAGGAGGCCAGGATTCCACAGCTGAGGCTTTTCCACACCGGGAGCAGATCATGGATTTGCTAATCCGAAGTCTAATACAGACTTTTGAGGGAAACGTCCCCTGAACTACGCTGCCTAGTTTTCCAGTTGACAGAGGCTCATGTACTATGAGAATGTCACCCTGAGAAAACTTAAAAAACACACATTGATAGACAATTGAAACATTTAGAGAGAGTGTATAAATTGATCATCTATTAGAACTTATCTTCAGAATGTGATTTTTCACAGGTTTGGCAAGATAATTTCACACTAAATAAAAATATAATTTGCTTTTCATGAAATAAAAAGATGGCGCATTATACCCACAAGGAGTCTAACAGCATCTTACCGTCCTCCAGGAACTGGATGTCAGATGTGTCAAGATTATGATCTGTTTCAAATAACTGTTTCCCTAAAAGAAATAAATATGCTTAATTCAAAAGGGATAGCATTCCTTCATTCCCTACAACCACTTAAAAGGGCACAAGCTCAACAAAACAAATCTGGACATCTGTGTTTCTGGGAATTTCAATAAATTTATGGATTGTACAGTAGCTTAGAAGTTAAGACCTGTATTCACACTGAAACAGAAAAAATGAAAAACCAAAGCTCCTCAAGCCTGGAAAACTATGGGTTTGATTCTCTCACTCTGAAGGCTTTTGATCCTCAATATTCTTATTCCAGGATCCAGAATACAAATCAAGATTCATCAATTATCAAACAAAGATATACAACAAACAGTAACTATGAATTGTGTGTGACGAGACACGTGTTTGTCATGGCAACCTGTCCTGGTCATCTTTGCTGTCAGGGGACGGCACGACTGCGGGGTGGCAGAAGTCACTATGCCAGAGAGGCACATACCACTTAGTTTATTTTTTCCTGCTTGTTCTTCTTCTTTCATCCGTTTCTTTTTAATTTCCAGGAGTTCTGCATCAAACTTGGCTTTCCAACTCAAGAAATTCTCAATCGTAACAGGAGTGCCATGGAACAGTTTCTTCGGAAACAAAAGACACAAGCATCAAGCCAATGAGGCAGTCATTTAACAAACAAAGTCAAATGACTCTGTCTTCCAGATGCACAACCACTGAGGTGAAGAACACTAATGACTCCACCTGCACTAGCTCTCTTTAGTTTCAGCAGCTTACTCTGCAAAAGGCAATTATTATTCTTCTAAGTATTAAAAAAAATTAAGATAATATACAATGTACTTACTGTACATATCATAGCTACGTACTATTAAGCAAAGTTCTTGGTTTTACTACATTTTGGATAACCATCAATTTATAACACTGCCGTCACTTTTTTACTTTACTCAGAGCTTGGTGCTGGTCTCTGTGTAATTAGGAACTTAGGACATTCTGATTTACAATAAAAGAATGATTTACAATTCTTGGTCTTACGTGAGTGAGCCTTATCAATCTGTCACTTGTTACTCACAATATGTCATCAACCACTCCTAGTAAAATTTACTTTTTAGTTTCACCATTGTGACTTCCAAAAAGCCAGTTACTAAAATAATCAGAAAAAAGAAAAGCTAAATATCAAACAAGCCAACAAAGAGATGTAAAGGAAATGAGAAGATTTTCAAGAATACCTTCTCTGCTTCTTCTGCTTCCTTTTCTTTCTGTTTCTTTTCTTCCTCTCTTCTGGTTTTTATCTGATCAACTATCTCATTTAACTTTTCCTGAACGGCTGTCACAAGAGTGAAGATCATCACCATGCCGAGATTCTCCTCGGCCTGTATAAAACAGAGAGGTGGCAACAAACTCACTTCTCAGGAAAGTAAAAGCTGTCCAAAGCACCAATGTTTAGTATAATAACTAGACCCCACGTTTAGAAGATGATCCCTCATTCAGTTACACCACATAGTTGGGTAAGTGAACATTTAAAACTGGAGTACAGAGTCAGAAGTAGTAGCTTGTAAAACCCAGCATTTATGAGATGGAAAGAGAAGGATCAGAAATGTTTGGCTACATAGGGAGTTCAAGGCCACCCTGGACTATATGTGCCCTAGTCTTTAATGACTAGGCCATGGACATAGGAAACAAGGAGGTATTGTTCTAAAATCTGACAATACAGACTTTCAAACAAACTAGTAGGAAGGATAAAGAAGGGTCATTTCTTAATGATTAAGAGAATTTCAAAAGGACATTATGATTCTAAGCATATATGTCCAGAACATGGGCAAGTGCACGTAATTTTATAAAATGAATACTATTAGATGTAACATCAAAGACTATGTAACATCCAGCACAAAAGAGTGGATGACTCCAGTACCCCAAAGAGTTGTGAGCTGCCATGTAGGTGCTGAGAACCAAACCCACGTCCCATACAAGAGCAGTTAAGTACTCTGAAGTGCTGAGCCCGCCTTGCCAGGCCCCTTAGCTCTTTCTGTTGGTTAGTTGGCTAAGTGTCCATCCTGTTTATCTTTTCAAAGATCCAATTCTAGTTTTGTTGATTCTTTGCATTTTTTTGTTTCCATTTCATTCATTTTGGTCCTACATGTAACAATTTGTTTCAGTCTACCAATTTGGGATTTGGATTCTTCCATTTCTATAGCTTTGAGGTATCTTTAACTTATCTGAGAGCTTGCTTATTTCTTAATGTAGTTATCTACATTAACATAAACGTCCTTCTTAGGACTGTTTTCACTGTATTCCATAGGATCTGGTATGCTGTGTTTTCGTTTTCATTTGTTTCCAGGAATGTTTTATTCCACTCTTGACTATCATTGCACTGTGAGTGAACTGTTTAATCTCT
The DNA here is from genome assembly GCF_982192425.1 of Myodes glareolus. Taxonomy (NCBI): domain Eukaryota; kingdom Metazoa; phylum Chordata; class Mammalia; order Rodentia; family Cricetidae; genus Myodes; species Myodes glareolus. The sequence goes on along the minus strand of NC_142026.1, from coordinate 95,570,709 downwards.
ATGCATTTGTGTGTGCTCTAGAGTTTCTCTTGCTTGAATTATTTCAGTTTTCCTGTATATTTTGAAACTTAAACTATATGCTAATATATGATCTGTTTTAGATTAATTTCTTCAGTGTTTGGATGGAATGTTATATCTATGGTATCATTTAATTTAGGTATTTCTCTGTAACTACAGTTCCAGGGGGCCCAATGCCCTCAGCTGGTCTTCATAGGCACCAAGTATACACACAGAGCACACGTATACATACATACAGTGTAGCACTGTAAACCTGGTCACAGACACTAACGGAGAACCTACTATTACTGTTTTGCTAAAGGTTGTATCGTTCAACAGTCTTCTAAGTATTTATGTTTGTCCTTATAGATTAATGCTGTTTCCAATGTTGGAGAGAATCGTTAACTGCCCAAAGTGCTGAAAATAGTGACTGTTGACTCCTCATTCCGAAATGGCACACGTATATCAGTCCATTCTATCCCCCAAAGTTCAGAGAACATCATGGCAGAAAGTGTGGAAAACTAAGAGCCAGAAGCTAGGAAGGTGTTCTGAGTCTTCCGGACATGATACAGCCATTCTGGAAACATACACAAGGCTTGCACTGGGTCAAACCTGGCAAAATTCCAACACTGAAGGTAGAGGACACCAGGCCCCACCTTTAGCTGAGGAGCCATGGGCAGCTGACAGCTTCTATGGGAAGGAATCATTTTCCTTTGGGTATAGCTGATGGGGGTTGCCCATGCTCCAGAGAATGGTCTCTAGCCAAGCAAATATTGATTATTTAAAGGAAGGGCTGGAGAAACGGCTCACTGAGGCTAAAAGCACAAACTGCTCTTTCAGATGAGAATACAGTTCCCAGCCCTGGCACCAGACAGTCACAACTGCCTGTAACTCAGGGCATCAAACACCTCTGAGGGCACCTGCACTCCACCCACGCACAAACTCACCTAGAGACACACATATACACACAGAATTAAAAATAAACCTTAGAAACAACAAAAAAGGAAGAACAGCATATGAGGATGGATGGGAAGAGTTTTGCTGAGGGAAGGTCTGGGGGTAACATTATATACATACATGAAATCTCCTGTCTTTTTTAAAGATATCTTGTGGTGGTATATCATGAATTCTGATTGGTTAATGTACTATTTACATATATTTGAAAACATTTTCTAGCCAACATTTAATATAAAGGTCAATAAAATATGCTACTATAAATCAAAATTATTTCCTTACCTGCAATGCCAGTAATTTTAAAATGTCTGAGACATCATTATCTTCTAGATTTTCCTGGGAGAATATTTCATAAAGGGGAGCTTCATCGGGGTATTTTTCACTATAAGTAAACTTGAGAGTAGTCTGGACAGCTAAGGCACAAGATAAAAGTTTAATGGAAACACATTAAAAGTATAAAAAAATCAGTGTTTCTATTGAGTCAATAATTTATAACATTAATAAAAAGTAGAGCAACAAAATTACTAACTTAAACAACAACCTCAAAGAGATGAGTCAAACAAGGGAAAGGCAGAAATCTCTTTCTGCCTGCAATACACAATTACCACCTAGTGGCATTTTAGGATACTGTATTTCAGAGGACAGACAATATCTATTTAAAAAAAAAATCTTGGCAAACAAAAACTTAACTAAAAATATTAGCTTTTATTTATTTACTTATTCTTTTGTTTGTTTGTTTGTTTGTTTTTCAAAACAGGATTTCTCTGTGTAGCCTTGGCTAGAGACCAGGCTGACCTCTAACTACTGTCAGAGATTCTCACATTCTCACATTCAGCCTTTACTAAAAGTTCCTGATGGCAGAGGACTTAGATGTAGGCTGATTCATATTCCAATTGCACAATAATAGGATGCTGCTAACTGAGTAGCTAGATGAGACATTTTTACACTGGGCAGTTTGAAAGGTTAGCTGGGAATTTTTGATCTAGACTCTTCTACACTAATATTCTTAACTTTGTGGATTGTGCCAAGTTACAAACTTGCCATTTAAGAGTGCAAGTCTTTATTTTGTTTGTTTTTCGAGTCAGAGTTTCCTTGCAAAACAGTCCTGGCTGTCCTGGAACTTGCTCTGTAGACCTGGCTGGCCTCGAATTCACAGAGATCTGCCTGCCTGTGCCTCCTGAGTGCTGGGATTAAAGGCGTGCGCCACCACCACCTGGCTAAGAGTGCAATTCTTATGAGTACACTAGTGCAAGATAAACGCTGCAGCCCGGCACATGGGTGCGCTGGTCACAGACAGCTTGAAGGCAGTCAAAAAAGCTAACCCTCTGTAATTTTAGCTATGGTCTTTCATTTAGAGTTTATCATTCCTGTTATTCACTGTTTTATTATTAAAACCTAGTGATTAAAAATAGATTCATTTGCTTTGTATGAAGAGGTGTCCCACAAAGCACATGTGGAGATCAGAGAACTTACAGATGTTGATTCTCCCACCATGTCGGTTCTGGGAATCAAACTGAGGTTGCCAGACTTAGCAGTAAGTGCCCTTTCTCTCTGATCAGCCCCACAACCCACTGCTTATGATGAAGTAATTCAAATCTATGTTGCTCTCAATTAGAAGGCTAAAGCCTACAATACTGATTTTGCTTTAATCTTCATGTTAAATATCAATATATATTATATGGGTCTCTTGTACAACTCTACAAGCTGAGCACTAAGGAGGCTGACCAATGCCAATCACAAATTTCAGAACAGCTGCTGCGCTACAGAGAGAGACCCTACATCAAAAGAATTTTTTTAATTTTGATCAAATTAGATAAGTTTTTAAAAGCACAAACAAATCTTAGTTGGGAACACAGGCTCCTCAGTGGCAAAATGCTTGCCTGCATGTTCATGGCCTTCATTCAATCCCAGTACTGTAAATAAAAAGCATTTGAGAGGCAGGCAAAATGGACTGAGTGTGCAAGGCCAGCATGGGTTATACAGGGAGATCCTGTCTGGGACCTAGATGCAAGGTCTTGTATGTACCAAGTAATACCACTGTATTACAGACCTCAGCCCAATAACAATGTACTGAAAAACAGTAACTGCTAAGAGATTAAAATCACAAAAAGCAAATTCAACACATAAAATTCACCACAGTCAAGTGTGGGAAGTCCTTCTGTATATGTGTTGCTTTTATTGGTTAATGGATAATGCTGCTTTCAGTCAATGGCTCAACAAAAGAAAGCCAGATGGGAAATCCAAACAGAGATGTACAGGGAGAGTAGGCAGAGTCAGTGAGACACCATGTAGCCACCCCAGGAGACTATGTGCCAGAACCTTACCAGCAAACCATGATCCTTGTCGTAAAATATAAAATAATAGAAATGGATTAACTTAAGATAAAAGAGCTATAGAAATATGCTTAAGTTATTCGCCAACAGTATTGCAAATAATATAGTTTCTGAGTGATTTTTTCAGGTCTGGGCAGTCGGGAACAAAGGAGAGGCCTCCATCAACAACAGTCAGCATATGAGCATCTACTTCTACTCTCTGGAGTTCTAGAATTTATTCTTTCCATGAGCATTACCCCAAGATTTTTCTTAAAGACACAGTGCAAACAAGTGCAATAAATTTTATCGTGCAGATACACTAAAATGCACTTAACTTACTTTAAGTAGTTAAATTTTTTGTTTGTTTTTGATGAGGTATTTTTGTTGATTAGGTAGACATATGCTTATTATATTTTCACTGACCATGAATTCAAAATCACCTTTCCTCAGTCTCCTAAATGATGGAACTATAAGCATGTATGATTACTATACCTACTAAAAAGCATAAGCTTTAAAACAAAAACAAAAAAAACCTTACTGCTTCTAATATAAGCAATACCAAGTATCCATTATAGAAAAGTATGATAGCCATGATTCTATGCATACCATTGAATCATTTCACTACAAGCAAACTTAATAAATCAGAACTCAATAGCAACTATTTGCCAACTATCTACAACTATCTACCAATCCAAAGTCAGAATAAAAGGCTGGAGAGATAGAGCATGGTAAAGCACTTGCCACACAAGTGAGAGGACTAAATTCAAATGCCTGGAATCCACATAAAAGCAGAGTGAAATACAACACACATGGAATTTCAATGACAAGATGGCCGGCAGACACAGGACAATCTCCCAAAGTTCACAGGCCAGGTAAAGCAAAGACTAACACCCAATATTGTCCTCTGACCTCCACATATTGCAAACATACAACCACACATGAGTGTACGTGCACACACATACCCCAGGGTCGGAGAGATGACTCAGCAGTTACCAGCACTGGCTGCTCCTCCAGAGGACCTAGGTTCAGTTCTCAGCACCCACATGGTGGCTCACAACCAACCATCACTCTAGTTCTAGGAAATATGATCCATTCTTCTAGCCTCTACAGGAAGCAAGCATGTACACTTACATACAAGAATATAAACACTTATACACATATAACAACAATAAATACTAAAAAATAAAAACCATAAAAAGGGAATTAAGATTGAAGACAAAATGTATAAAGACATAAGTACAATCTCGAACCTAACAAGTACAACATCACAATTCCTTAAATATTAAAATAAGCAAACTTCACTAAGTAAGTCATCACTTACTGGTTAATCTAGAACTATGATTATTGTAACATCCTATGGATCCGTTATTTTCCTTCTAATAATCTCCCATAAGTAGAAATGGACAAAGAGTTATTTTCTTACAGCCCCCATTTCACAATTTAACAAGGGGAAATGTCTACATATCCTGCTCCATGATCTAACACATGTAAATGCCTACATCCCCTGCTCCATGATCTAACACATGTAAATGTTTACATCCACTGCTCAGTGATCTAGCAGATCTCTTGTACTAATCTAAACAGCATATTTCTCTATTTACAAACACTGAAAAAGCCTACTGGATGAGATGAAACATCTTAAGGACTAGTGAGACTAATTTTTCAGTAAACATTTATAATGCCATGTCTAGAATCTATGTTTCAATTCCCTGTTTGCTCTTTTACTCTTTAAAATGAAGAATAGGCCCAGCAAGGCAGGCAGATCTGTGAGCTCGAGGCCAGCCTGGTCTACAAAGCAAGTAAGTTCCAGGACAGCCAGGGTTCTTACATAAGGAAACCCTATCTCAGAATCAATTTAAATAAATAAATAAAATGAAGCACAGGCACAAAAACAGCACGACCTAGGCACTGTTTCAAACAGTTAAAAACCACTTCTTAAATTAAAGATGAATTTACACAACTATTATTACAGGAGTGTTATTAGCTCCCAATGAAGGTACTGTTCAGAATACGGGAACGACCTCCAGAAACTTTAGTAAGAAAATGAAATTTCGGTCTCAATGAGCAGTACCATGCCATTCCACATGCATATACACTGGTTTCACATGGCCAAGTGATGGTGAACCGCTAGGGGGCGGAGGCTTAGAGCAGTATTTATTTGAAACTTCAATGAATGTACTAACATTGTAGAAAGTTATGTATCAAAGTACAGAAAAAGTAACTGTATCGATCTCAATGGAATGAAAGATGGCAAAATATCGTGATGTGAAATTCATTTTTGATTATTAAGAAACATACCAGTTTCAACCGATGCCACTAGAACTGACTGACTCCTCCCAACAGAACTCTGTCAACAACTGAGATAAACATTCTTGAGACTGTCGACTTAACCATAACTTTTAAAATTACTGTATTAACTGACTTAGACGAAAAATGGATAACCTTAATATTATCACTAAACTTAATTTATTTAGCTTACTAGTTTTAAAGTTGTTTTATTGTGGGGGGGGGCAATGATAAGTAGGTAGGTGTACATTCAGCCTCTTTAGAACAGCAAATGCTCAATAAATAATATACACTTCCAAAGAAAATAGCAGTATTTGAAAAGCAGAAGCCACTTGACAAACACTTTGAACACAAATCGTCTTCTCTTCATCTTTATTAACCTAAAGGCTTCACTTCTAAACACGCAGCAACAGCGCCTCAGCAGCTCTGCAGCTGCACTGCCTGCAGTGACTGTAGAAGGAGCAAAGTTCCTGCGGAGCCCAGAAAAGTCAGAGTAATTTCACCGTGCTTACTTTCATCGTTTTCTCCAGCCTCTGACGTCACAGTGATGGTGAAGCTGGGTGGGTTTTCTGATAATACTGCAAGAAAACACACAGAGCAGCTATTAGGATGCTTCCCGCAGCAGACACTTCCAGCAATTTATTGCTGCTCAGCACTAGAAATTCGTACCTCACCTGTATTTTCATTTCAACAAATACAGACTAACAGAACACTAACATGATAAACTCACTATCTCGGCCAGGAGTAATCTTAATCTGAAAAGAAGTACTTTTAGTTAAATAACTCTCTAATCAATTAAATACTAAGTCATTTATATTTTATTCCAAAATCTATCAGTATATAAAAAATGCATTCCAAAAAAAGTCCCAAACAGAATAATAAATAAAAACTTTGGAATTTTTTTCACCAACTACTACCCACAGATATTCATGTTATAATGGTTTACTATATTATCTTGTTATTTTCTACATGTTAAAATGAAGTCAAATCTAATCTTTCCAAAAGAATGAGTCTTTACCATCTTTCACAAAATTATAATAGAAGTTAGATAAGAATGTGAACATCGCTGGGTGGAGGTGGTGCACGCCTTTAATCCCTGCCCTCAGAAGGCAGAGGCAGGCCAATTTCTGAATTTGAGGCAAGTCTGGTCTATAAAGTGAGTTCCAGGACAGTCAAGGCTACATAGGGAAACTATGTCTCAAAAAAATAAATAAATAAATAAATAAAATAAAAAAAGAATCTAAACATCAAATTTCTTAAAACCTACTAAAGCCGGACAATGTAAGTCAACATTTACACAGATGAGAAGGTTTCAGAGACCACTTTAGAACATGTCCAATAGCATTTGTCGATCATCTACTCCCACGCAAGAGTATTATAAAATGCTATAAGGAACCCCAGATCTTGCTTGTTATGGAAAGTGAGCAAATACTGACTTAATGGACATAACAAAGGAAACATTAAAAACCAAGTGAGAAGTAAGCAGGAAACCGCTAACTGCAGGGGTGCTTACAGCACCTAAACTTCACCCACCCTGGGCCGCACTGGCTGGGCAAGGCTGCCAGCAGCTGTGTGAACTCTGGAGAGCACAGGTCACTCAGGAAGCCACCATGGAGACCGCACGGCTTTAAACTACCCAGGCACTGAAGCCACCACAGACACACATTATCAGTAATATTTTTAAGGCAGAGGCCCTCATTGTGACTCGGGTTTTAAACCACAATGATGAGCGTCTAGGAAAACTCAAAAGCAGTTTGCCCAAACGACGAAGCACTCTCCCTGGACTCAACTGTACATCACAGTCTCAGACAGCACACCCCTTCTTAAAAACAGGCACTGGAACATTCTTATAAGCTCCCAAAGAGGTTGTTGTTACTGATTTTAAATGTTTATTACAATGCATTAAATATAATCCATAATTCTTCCTAAGCATTAACATATCACAAAATATAAATACTGTGACACAGAAATAAATGACGCACCAACCAACAAGGAATCCAGGAAGCTACTAGCCTAGCAGATGGCCATGCTGAGTACCACACTGTACTTGTGTTATACAGTTGAGCAAAAATCCTTTAAATCCAATAGCAAGACCATGGGCTTAGACTCTTACAACAGTCCACCAAATTTAAAATATTAAACACAAAACAATCTACCATATATACCACTAAAAAAGCTGCCAATCAAACTATGATAAATAAGTTCTTGTGTCAATCACGTTCAAATATAAGACATGCATCTCAGAAACAGTTACCCACATCATCACCTTCAGGCCACAGATGTAGACACAGAGCATTCACACCAATTACCTACATACAGCGCTGCAGCTGTAAGTGGCAAGACACACAGGCCTTCACTTCAAAAGGAAAAAAACCACCTCATTTCCAGGTGATAAATTTCAGGGACATTATCCGAATGAGGTTGAAAGCCACGAATGGCACGTTAGGAAGCAGAGACAAAGAAGGAGGAAGTGCATGAGGGGCAGAGGACAAGGGCTGGGAAGCTAATAACATTTAGAAGAACTACATTTTCTGTAGGATGGACATATCAGTGGGCTGTGAGAGGACATTTCACAGTGTGATCCTAGACAGCAACAATTTCAGCAAATCCAGCAAGAGCGCACAGGATAGAAAGCAAACAAAACCAGGCAACTTGTGCAATCAATCAGACAAGGATAATGAGGTCTGAACTAGGACGGGAGCCATGGGAATAGCAGGAAATTAAGATGGTGATGACAGGCCACGTTTGCAGCTGTGAATATAGTGCCACTAAACCAAATACAAATACAGAAGAAATCAGACATGATATATTTCAAATAGAGGGAAACCTGCAGAGGTGAAGAGTGGGCAATCACAAACAAGCGAAGAGGAGAACCAAACAAGGCCTTAATTCAATTTGGATCTTCTGGTAATAGCTGAAGCTATCAGACTATGGAGATCAGTAGAATTAGATTAATGAGATCTAAAATTAGAGAGAGAAGATAAAAGGCAAAGGCCAACAGCAGCTTTGTAAGGAATCCTTAATTTGGAGAAAAAAGTGAAAGGAAAAAAAACTGTCAGAGCGTAAAAGTGGCATCCACAGAAGACAGTAACAAACAATATATAAGCATTACACAAATCACAGGAAGAGTCTCAGGGAGGAAGATAATCCTGCTACCCCACCCCGTCACATCCCAGAACCATCTCTGCTCTCTCTGTTTCTCAAGGAGGTTTTAACACACCACCTGCTTTTATAAACAGTCCTCAGGAAGGTCTGGTGGCAGCTGCCTGTAATCCCAGCATTTAGGAGGTAGAGGGAGGGCAGTCAGGAATTCAAGGATGTCTTCAGCTACACAGGACACTGGAGGCTATCCTGAGCTACGTGAAACCCTGACAAAGGGAGGGGGGAAGGCAAACTACATAAACTAAAAGCCGCTCTCTATCTGTGCTCAGTGAGTTAAGATCACTTAGAGAAAGAGATAGGGCTATATAGTCCAAATATTAGAAAACCTAGGCCTTGTGAAAACACTTTGTGCATGGAGGACCTACTGACAGACAGGTCATATGTAACCCCCGACAAGGCGCCAGTCATCTGGCTCATGTTCACTAGTTGGTGGTCTTTTATTTCCTTGCTTCCCAGTTCTTACTCTATGCCCTAGCAATGTCATCACTTGTACTCAGCAGAGTGCACCTGCTGTGGAATATCTGTTTAACTGGGCAACAATCGGTTACATTTGTTAATGCTGTATTTGTTCAACAATGTAAAGATGTGTTGCTTTGCTACCTAAGGCACCTGACTGGCCTAATAAAAAGCAGAGCAGTCAATAGCTAGGCCATAGAGGGATATAGGTGGGGCTGGCAAGCAGAAAGAATGTAAGAAGGAGGAGGAATCTAGGCTTGAGAAGAGACAGGATGAGAAGGGGGAAAGAGGGAGACGCCTGGGGCCAGTCAGTCAGGCAGCAGCCAGCAGGCAGCAGTCAGCAGCCAGCAGCCAGACGTGGAGTAGGACTTACAAAATGAAAGAAAGGTAAAAAGCCCTGAGGCAAAACACAGATGCAGAAAAAACGGTTAAACTAAGTTATAAGAGCTAGTGGGATAAGTATAAACTAAGGCCAAGCATTCATAACTAACAATGAGTCTTCGTGTCATGATTTGGGAGCTGGATGGTGGCCTAAAAAGTAAGTCCACTACATATGTCAAGAGTCCTGGTTCTGCACTGTGTTCCTCTGAAAGACCGTTCCCCCAGTTCCACTTAACTGATCATTTCTCAGTTTTCCAAAACAACTTGGGCTATCACCTCTCCTTGAATATATAGTGCCTACTTCCCTAACAGACTTAATTCTTTATTGTGTAACTAACAAATACTTAGTAAATGAAGATGCCTAAAGGACACAGAGATTAGCAAGAATAACACGAAATAGCTATCTCAGAGACGAGAATAGGGAGAAAAGGTGAAGCAGAAGAAGTTGATACCAATCTATAAGAAACCACAGAGGCCTATAAGGGCATGGCAACAAAAAAAAACCATAGGACCACAAAGGTAACAGGGACAGGAGTCTCCCTGGCGTTTCTAAGGTGTGCTGATGTCCACATGCAGCAGAAAATCTAATTATCAGCTAATGAAGAGAAAGAAGAATGAGGCCCCATTAAGTGAAGTATCAACAACTAAAAGGTGTGCTTCTAAAAAGGAACAGCTCATGTTACAAAATATTTACATTACTTCCCACCAAACACTTGAAGAAATCCAGGCTTGCAGAGGACACAACACCAAGCTGCCACTTTAAAGAGGGGGAAATAAAGCGTTTTCTATTTCCATCCATTTGCATGCAAAATTCAAGATGTCATTGTTCTTAACCGCTGAGTAAAACTCTAATGTATATATGTTCCACACCTTCTTTAACCATTCTTCTATTGAAGGGCACCTAGGTTGTTTCCAGGTTCTGGCTATTACAAATAGTGCAGCTATGAACATAGTTGAACAAATACTTTTGTGGTATGATAGGGCATCTCTTGGGTATATTCCCAAGAGTGGAATTGCTGGGTCCTGAAGGAGGTTGACTCCCAGTTTCCTGAGAAACCGCCACACTGATTTCCACAGTGGCTGCACAAGTTTGCATTCCCACCAACAATGGATGAGTGTTCCGCTCATTCCACATCCTCTCCAGCATAGGCTATCATTGGTGTTTTTGACTTTAGCTATTCTGACAGGTGTAAGATGGTATCTCAAAGTGGTTTTGATTTGCATTTCCCTGATCGTTAAGGAGGTTGAGCATGACCTTAAGTGTCTTCTGGCCATTCGAAGTTCATCTGTTGTGAATTCTCTGTTCAGATCAGTACCCTATTTTTTAATTGGGTTAATTAGAGTTTTAGTGTTTAGTTTCTTGAGTTCTTTGTATATTTTGGAGATCAGACCTTTGTCTGATGAGGGGTTGGTGAAGATCTTCTCCCAGTCAGAAGGCAGCCTTTTTGTCTTAGGTTCAATGCCCAAACCTACATGATAGCTCACAACTATCAGTAACTGCAGGTGCAGAGGATCCAATGCCCTCTTCTGACATAAGCAGGCACCACGCAAGCAAATGGTGCACAGACATACCTGTAGACAAAATACCCCTACACATAAATGTAGCTCAGATAATAAAAACCCAGAGACAGATATTAGGAGTCAAGCAGAAATATCAGAGAAGCAAAGCAACCAACCACTAGAGAGCTCTTACCTCTACAAAAGCTTCAGACTGAAGAATGAGTTCTATCTCAACTCGCTTTATATTCCTTTCTAGTGGTGATATTAAAGGTGTGCATCATCACTGCCTGGCCTCTTTGGCTAACTGGTGTGGCTGCTGGGATTAAAGGTGTGTGTCACCACTGCCTGCCCTGTATGGCTTTACAGTGGCTAGCTTTACACTCTGATCTTCAGGCAAACTTTATTTGTTAGATCCCGAACAAAATATCACCACATTTCCCCTTTTTTGTCTAATTAAAAAAAAAAGGTTATAAGTAATATAAGAAAAAGTGTGTAAGGTTGAGAGATATCAAAAGATAGTTTGGGATGGTAATGCAAGTTATGATAGAAAATATATTAGATACTTACCAAGATAGTATAGGATAATGGAGTATTTTCTCTGGATTTGTCAAATGCAAATGAACTAGACATTGTTAATATACTTATTGCCTATATATATTGAATATAGTTATTGTACTTATTATATATAGTTTTTCTTATATTAGTTGTAATCTTTTTTATTTTAAACAAAAAGGGGGAAATATAGTGATGTTTTATTTGTGTATTAATAAACACAAATAAGCTTGAACCCTAAAAAAAAATAATAAATAAAGAGGGGGAAATAAAGGAAAATGAGTACCTAAGAAAAAGAAATGCCAGAAAATTCTATATGATGGGGTAAGTTCCTGCTATAAAAATGAAAAGAGATATGCCTTCTGAGTTACCAGAAAATCTCCTTAAAAGACTGCTAGTTCCCCACCCCAGCCCCAACTCCAGTCCTTTATCTATGCCGCTGCTGCCGCTACCAACCCAACCAAGATGGTGACACCACACCTTAAGGATGAGAAAACTAAAAGCCCTTTCTAAACGGACTTTCCTGACTGGTGCTGCCATGAGACTTTCACATAAAATAAAAATCAATTTCTTACTTTTAAAACCTCATGTTATTGAGGTTGTCTGTCACAACTGAATCTGAAATAAATAAATTACAATAATTAAATAAAATACAATAATTAAAATAAAATGAGGGAGAAAGGGGATAATCCTAATGTGGGGATGGGAAAATTATTCAATTGTATTTGCAAAAATTACTGACCCCTAAATTCTGTTTGGTTCTTCAAGATGGGGTTTCACAACGAATCCTAGGCTGGCCTGGAATTCCCAATCCTCCTGACTCAGGCTTCCAAGTGCTTGGATTACAGGCATGTACCACACCTGGTACATTCTTGAGTTCTGCTGATAGAGCAATCCCATTCTAATGCACTGCTTGTTCAAAAGTACTGCTGTGGGTTAGGAAAAGACACGGGTGCCAGACTTCCACTGCTGTGAAAAGACCACAGTACTTTTGAAGTTTATTGTTTCGTGTGTGTGTGTGTGTGTGTGTGTGTGTGTGTGTGTGTGTGTTTGTGCTTGAGTGTGCTTATGTGTGTATGGTATTTGCATGAGTGTGGTGTGTGTGTGTCAATGTGCTTGTGTGTGCTTATGCATGTGTGGTGTGTGCATGACTGTGGTGTGTGTGTGTCAGTGTGCTTGTGTGTGCTTATGTGGGGGAGGGGTCGTGTGCTCACACATGCTCAGGTGTAAAGAACTGCAGAGACCACAAGGGATATTGGATCCCCTAGAGTTAGAGTTACAGGCAGGTGTGGGGTGCCTGACATGGGTTTCTAGATAGAGGAGTAAGTGTTCTTAAGCCCTGAGCATCTCCAGCCCAGGATCAAAATAATTTTGAGAAAAGTAGGGGGTTTCTGGACATAGTGGAAGGAATTAATGAGCAATCAGAGGAGACACTAGTAGATTCAGAGAAGACCATGAAATAGATGGAATTGAGAATTTTGTTAAAAACATAATGGAGGAAGTCTAAAAGCTATGCCGACAGACTATACAAACAACCTTGGTTTTTCACAAAAAATAAAATAAAATAAAACACCAATTAAATAAATCATTTACTTAATAGGAGGCATATCTAGCCTTTCAGAAAGTATTTCCAAAAAAGTGTGCTTTCAAAATATAATCTCTACTCTTCCTTTATGATAGAATCAAAACTGTTGCATGTTATTGACTTCTATTCAAAGGAGACTGAAGAACAAATACAGAATTAAGTCCACTCTTGGTAAAGCGAACAGAATTAAGGGCACTTGGTTTTGGTTAACTGAAGGCCAACCACTGACTTCCAAAAACACTACTCACTATAACATATTCTAATGCAGATATGGAAATAACTAAACTCCACTACCTTAGCAGATCCTTGTCAAGTGAAGCGTTACTGATGGAAAATGGTATCAACAGAGTACACTTCCTTAGCAAGGCTAGTTGTTAGAAGGGTGGGTCAAAGTACAACCAAGCTACAGAACAGGCGAAAAGAAAGTGTAGTAAGGCAAAGGCAACACTGGACCAGCAGGTCATCGCAAACAGAACAGCAGCAAATCTAAGTTTCAGCAAAGTCTGTGGGCCAAAATTTGACGCTTTGCTATCACATAAGTTCAAGTGTGCCTAACAAATGCTCCTCTCCTAGTTCACAAGTACCCAGGTAGGGTAGGTGGGGCAGGGCGAGATCCAGTTCCTTCAGCAAGTGAAGCATCTGCCAAATTCAGTCCTAAATGTGATCCAAAAACGAAGTGAGACATCTGCAAACTACTGTTCTGGGCAAACCGACACGAGGTAACTTTCTTAAACCTAAGTGTAAGTACAGAAACATAAATAGGACAAGCTGCCAAACAGCAAACCTTAGCGATCCTCACAATTTCCAAGATCAAGCACAGAAATATTTTATTTCAAAGTCCTACCTTTACCCTAAAAGATTTCATAAGAAAATGACCAATAGCAATGCAAAAATCCCTAAGAGGCATAAAGCAAGAAGTTATTATTTATTGCAAAAGCATGTAGGGATGCTGACCGAAATTACCCACAGGTCACCTGCTAACTATGGAATAGCTGAATGCATTGAAAGAGTCATAAATTGTCATCTGCTACCCTGGCACAGGCCCCTCAAGCATGTGTGTGTGTGACAAGAATTTCATATACTACAGCTACAATACTGTTTTAGGACTTAACATGTCACCTTTATAAGATGAACAACACAGCAGTTAGCAAGGAGTACCTTCACATCAAAGCCAAGTTAAGAATATCACACACACATTTTGCTTCTGCCTAACAGGGTCGTTCGTGTCTATTCTGTTTCTAAAGTACTAGAAAGGTCTGAACATCATGATTAAGATGATCTGGCAACTGACCCTAGTGTTCTATTTCAGTTTGACACTGACATATGAGTGAGGATAGAGAAGGGAGCCAGACTCCACACACACTCACCCAGGTAACCCCTCTCCACTCATCCCCTTAACATCCTCAGCACAGCTTACTGCTGGTGAGAGAGAACATGAAGGCGACCAGAGCTACACAGGGGTAGCTGAGACATATACTGCCTATTGGCAAAGCAAAACAAAATCTGCTACCATTGCAAGCAGATGATCATAGGGTGAAGGCAAGAAAAAGCTAATCTAAACAATGAGAGGGTAGATTTGGAGTTCAGGAGCTAAAGCAATATCCCTTAGGCTCTTAATTCAAACAAACAGTGATACTGGCAAGACTTGGAGGTAGGGCTGTGGAATATAACCCCACCAAACCATAGCCTACACGTTCAAACTGGCTTTACCTTGACTAATCTCAAGTCTAAGAAAAACCATAGATAGGTTATCCACGAAAACATTCTCACACATATTTTCTCTTGGCCAAAATCTGCTCTTCCTTCACCTCAGTTGAACCCGGATCCCAAACCTAAGTCTGCAGGGTGAAAGAAACAGCTAAGAACGTGGGACCTCTGGCAGGAGGGCCCCAGACCACAAGCCACTTGCCCTCCCTGAGCCTCCAGAACCTCGACGAAGTCTAAGACACCGTGCGGTCTAACACCTAAGAGCCACAGCAGCCACGTCCTACATCAGGCATTCTGCAGAATGCACCGATCATTCTTACACTTAAACAAAACTGGCAAACTCGAGTGTGCTGCTCTCAAAACTCAGTATGTCAACTAGCTGCTGCTCCACAAGAGGGTAAAACGGAGAAAAGGAAGAAAAGAAAAAGAAAAAAAAAACCCTCCGCGGCTCTGGCGAAACTCAGCGCACTCCAAGAGTTTGTTTCCGCGTGCTTCGGGGACTCTCGGGTGGCTGCGGTTATGCGAAACGAAAGCGCTCTGGATGGCTTCAGGGCCTCCGCCGGGCCACCCGGTCCTTCCGATTTCAGGACAGTGCGGAAGGGAGCGGGCAGGGCGCTGGGAACTGAATCGAGAGCCCGGGCAGAGGGGCGGGAGGGAGGGCCGCGCGGCCCGGGCCTGCGCCCCAGCCGCCAAAGTCACCTGTGAAGGAGTCGGGATAGATGGACTCCAGAGCCTCCAACTCGTTGCGTTGCTCCTCGCCGTAATCTGTCATCGTGGCCCGCGCTGCCGCCCGTGCATCAGCGCGACACCCCGAAGGCACGCTGCGCGGACACGGCGGCCGCCGGCTGCCGGGCGGGCGCACGCGCAGAGTCCGGATAGAAAGGCCTGGCCCCACGCCTGGCCCGGTCTGCAGCGAAACAGCCCGTCTCGGCGGGCCGCCCGATGCCTCGGTCGGAGTTCGACTCGTCGTGCCTGGAATGCGAGCCGCTGATTCGTTGCCCGCCCACGGCCGCTCGGGATTGGCTGGAGCGTGACGGCAGCCGGTCGGGCGTTCGGGAAGACTAGCCAGGGCCTGCGGCTGGGCTCTGCGGGCTTCGGCTGGAGACGCCGGGCGGAGTGGCATCCGCGTTCTGCGCTCGATATGTCTGGGCTGAAAGTCTGGGTCTCCCGTAGGGGGCGGTGGCGTCGCCGAGGGCGGGGCGCGAAAGTCCGCCTGCTTCCGCCTTTCCAGGTTCCCGGCCCAGCCTGGGGGCCTGAGCATCTTGGAGATCGGTGCTGGCCGGGTTCTGGGGTCACTTAAGGCCTAGATCAGGGCAGACTCTTGCAAATTGAACTGGGGAGGTCTGGGGATTGCCGCTGGATGGATTCTAGGGTCGCTCGGGGCGAGCTAGGAAGTCTGGGAATCGCTGCTGTCTGTGGGGTAACTCGGAGCGATCTGCGAATTCTGGAGATCGCTGCTGCCTGGGTTCTGGGGTCACTTACGGGTTAGATCAGGGCAGACTCTTGTAAGCCGAGCTGGGTGGTCTGGGGATCACTGCTGTCTGAATTATGAGGTCACTGGGGTCTAAGGATCGCTGGCCTGATTCTCAGGGCTCGAACAGGGCGAATTCTTGTAAACCGAGCTCAGAGGTCTAGGAATCGCTGCTGGCTTAATTCTGGCGTCTCTCGGGGCTTGCTGAGAAGTTTGGGGACCACCGCTGCCCTGGTTCTGGGTCACTCAAGGATTAGAACAGGGCGGACTCTTTTAAACCGAGCTGGGAGGTCTGAGGACCCGCAGGGCGCTTACCGGGTCTGTCCAGGCTGCTGCGGAAGCAGTGAATCCCGGGCCGAATCGGGAGGCTAGACGTCGAGTCAGTGGTTCAAATCTTGGGCTCCGCGTTAAAGTTGTGAAATAAACGAGGCGGAAAATTGGCCTCAAGATGTTTAAAGTTGTGTTTCAGCGAACATATGAAGGTTATGGGGTTTAGGAACAGTTTTGACATTGTAAAAATTGCAGTAAAATACTGAGAAAAGTACCCAACCTTTGATTTAGTTCCCCTTCTGCTAATAGACTTTTCAGCTTCAAGTTAATCACAACAATCAAAATGTCAATAACCGTAACTGCTAAAACCAAAAAAACAGTTAAATCCACTTTTGTGAAATGAGCATTAAACAGTTAGTTGGGTTTATATTTGTTTATCATGAAGGAGCACGTGTTAACTTAAACAAAATGTGGGGGAAATAACCCGACATACTAATAATATTTCCCCAAAATTCTCTTTCTTTCTTGTGTGTTAAAGCTCACTTGTATAGTTTTCTTTTGCTAAATTATGATGGTTCCCTAGATGAGTATTTTAGATTTTCTAGGTTTTGACTGGTTGCTGTTATTACTTGGATGGCTCTTGCAGTCTAGCCTAAGCTGGAATTCATGTGACCCCTACTCTGGCCTCAGTAGTGCTGTGATTGTAGGTGTAAGCCACAGTGCTCCACTTACACATCCAATTTTGTTGTGCTTTGTTTTTTTATTGCCACGTGTTGCTTACTTACAACAGAGGAATACATTATATCAAATATATTCAAGCACACTTTTGTTCTAACTTCTTGTTTTAAATATATCAGGTGTTGATTTTTTTTTTCTTTTTGTGTTTTAAACTTTAAAGGAGAGAGAAGGAATCAACTCCTGAGATACTTAGTATCAGGGTCCACGAAGTAACATTTCAAATATAAGCAACTTTTTTGTTTACTCAAAGGAAGTCCAATGTTTTGTTACAAGGATGGACTATCTAGAGCAGCTGCTTTACAATTTTTTGTTTTGTTTTCAAGATAGTGTTTCTCTGCAACCCTGGTTATCCTAGAACTCTCTCTGTAGACCAGGATGGCTTTGAACTCAGAGGTTTGCCTAGGGTGTGTGCCACTGCTGCTGGGCTGCTTCACGGTTCTTAGGGAAACACTTGGCAGGTTGGAAGTCAGTAAGGAGCATGCTCAGTGATCTGTACCTGGATTGTGGAGAGTTCTTGAAGTGTTGGGAAAGCGGCTCAGAGTTAGTGTTTGAGACATGCCAAATAGGACACATCTGAAAGTAGAGAGTTAGGTTGCTATAGTAATAAATTAAGTAAGCCTGTGCTGATTTGTACAGACATAGGATCAAGTTCTAGGTATATTTTGAAAATAGAAGTGTCAGGATTTGATGCTGGTGAGTAAGGGCAGAATCAAGGTAACTTCTGGTTAGACTAACTTGGATGATGAAGTTCTGATGATCAAAAATGGCACGTGACAAAGACAACATACGTTTGACAAAGATGATGACACATACATTTCAATGACCCACGAATCAGAGGACAAAGCAAACAAAATCCTAAAAGCATAACAATGAAAAAAATCAGCCAAAATAGGTGAGGTACAACAACCAACATTAGAGTTACAGGATGGCTGGATTTGCACATTTCCATCTAGTAAGTGAAATACCGCTCGATTTGATCACCACTTTATTAAGTGAAATTTTGCTACATCCCTAACATGTCTACCCGACTCAGAGACACACAAAAGTCTAATCCTCACCCCTCATTGAAGAAGCTGCTTTCCAAAGCAGACTAAGAAACCACATTAATGAACAGGCAGAGAACAACTGAATGTTCTCTTGAACACAGTGTGTCCGTCCACCTAAGGCTCAGGACACATAGAAGTGTGGGGGCTGGAGGAATTGTAAGAGCCAGAGGACCAGGAAGTCTGCAGATTGCTTTCTAAATATGACAAGTAGCTATGCCCATGAAATATCATAAATAGGATAGCTTGAACAAGACCTGAAAAATGGCAACATCAATTGACAGGCCAACATGGAAGGGGAAATACATAGGGCCTCACCACTTGATGAAGAGCCACAGACAATTACCAGCTCCTGAGAGAATTAGTCTTCCCCATAGATGGCACCCTAAATAGTTATCCAATCTCAAGTGGTTAGCAACACTAAATGTAGTCAGAAGAGTATGTTTTTATATATGTTCCCATACTGTAGGAGGAGGGCCCGAGACCACTTGTTTGTCCCAACCACCCAAAACTTAAATAACCACACAGAAACTGTATTAATTAAAACAATTAAATAAAATTAATGCTTGACCCATTAGCTCTAGTTTCTTATTGGCTAACTCTTATATTAATTTAGCCCATTTCTGTTAATTTTTACATCGCCACGTAGCAGTGGCTTACTGGTAAAGATTCTACCGGGCATCTGTCTCGGGTAGAGGATCCATGGCTTCTCTCTGACTCCACCCTTCTTTCTCCCAGCATGCCATTTAGTTTTCCCTGCCTTCTTAAGTTCTGTCCTATCAACAGACCAATGCAGTTTCTTTATTCATTAACCAAAAAAAAGCAACACACAGATAGATGGACCTCCCACACCACCATACATACGTAGCAATAAAGAATAAGAGGTCATTGGTTTGAAAGAGGGAGTGTAAAGGGTTGGAGGGGGGAAATGATAAAATATAAATTCATTTTAATAAATAAAATTTTAAGAACTATAATTGTTAAAAATAAAAGGAATTTTGGATAAACTTCTCATCCTTGTTATATGTTAGTAAACTAAATTTTCCATGAATGCTTTTGTGTGTGCGTGTGTGTGTCTGTATGTTTTGCTGGAGATCAAACCCAGGGATTTGCATAGATCTTGCAACTGCACTACCACTGAGTTGCATCCTCAGTCCTCGAGTATAACAATGACTTAGGAGAGTTCTAGGGCTGCTGTTATGAAGAAACATGCAACTCTTGCTTTGTCATATATGAGTGAGGATTATTAAGCATGTTCAGTTGATCTCCTGATTTTATTCTGCAGTTAATTCTCTTGTATAATGGGAAGTCCATAACTAGAATCATAAAAATTCCCAAAGGGAAAATTATCTTTAGTATTTCTGTTTTTAACTTGCAATTAATGATGTTAGGAACAGGCCTATTTCAGGCTCTGCCAGGCAGCACACAATGTAATGAAAGTGGTCATCATGATTCAGGGGCCAGATTAAGAAACCTCTGCTTAGTCATTTACACCTATATAAACTTGTAAGATTGCAGAAAGTCTGTGAATTACTACGTATTAAAGTATGCTGCAAACTAAAAAATACAATACCAGCTTTACTAATGATTTTTAAAAAATATAATATTACCAGAAACAGCAAAAATAAGGGGCCTGAGATGAGGTGTTAAATGAGAGGACCAGGACTAAGACGTGAAGATGAAAAAGGAGACAAAAACAATAGTTGGGATCAGGAACTGATGATTTATGAAAAAGAATAGTGTTTCTATTGGTGGCCTTGTTACGCGCCTAACAGCCAAATGTTAATATTGTTTGATTTTTTTCTTTTGTTGAAAATGAATATTTTTCTCACACAACATATCCTAATTAATTTCCCCTCTTTCTATGCTCAGCTTGTCCCTCACTCTCCTCCCGTCCAGATCTTCCCCCTATCTGTCTCCCTTTAGAAAACAGTCTTCTAAGGAAATATAAAATAAATAATATAATTTATATAATGTAATATAAAAATAAAATAAAACTCAGCCCATCAGAATAAGACAAAACAGTGTGGGGGAGGCGCCCAATGAAAAGCACAAGAAACAGATATAGATGCAGAGACTCCACTGGTTCACACACTCAAGAATCCCATAATAAATTTAAAAAGACCCCACTAAACTATAAGCCATAATATGTTGGCAAAGGATCTGTAGACTTAAAAAGAGATGAGAAAAATTACATATAAATAAGATAAATTTAAAAACAAATGAAAAGGCCCTGACATGATATGAGACAAGGAACTTACCTTCGAAGATGTCGTTGAATTCATTTTCTGTTGGACAGTTTATTTTCCCAGAGAGACTCCCTTGGCGAAAGTTAATTTTCATTTGCAAGTGGTAATCAGTTGGAGAATGCTTGTGAGTTAGGAATGGAGGTATGTGTCCACTTCTTTCAGTTGTAGAACCCATCTGGTGCAGACCTGTGAAGACATGTTGCCTCAGTCTCTGTGAGTGTATTGATGCTTTGATTTATACGGTCTTATCTCCTTAGTATCCTCCATTTCCTCTGTCTCTTACACTCTTTCCACCTTTTATGCAGGGTTTGACAGAGGCAATTTTTTTTATGTAGGCATTTAGTGGTATGAACGTGCTTCTTGGACCCATCTTCTTTGTGTCCTATAAGTCTGGGTTGTCATTTTCATTCAATTTTAAAAAGACTTTAATTTCTTAATTTCAATCTTGACCCATTTCTCATTTAGAACTAAATGTTTTGTGGTCTCTCAGCTTCTCCATATTATCTGGCTGTGCATCTCTGTGCTTGTTCCCATTGGATTCACCAGGAAGCTTCTCTGATGATGACTAAGGAAGACACTCATCTATGAATATAGCAGAATGAAATTAGAAGTCGTTTTTTCGATTTTTTTTTACAAGAACAATAGTATATGGTTTTACCCTAGGTCCCTGAGCTATTTAGTTTTATATCTTTGGTAAACTAAGCAGTGTTGGGTATGGGTTCCATCTTGTGTGGTGGGCCATAAGTCAAGTCAAACATTGGCTGAATACTCCCACAAGCGTTTTTGCCACCATTACACTAGCGTATCTTGTAAGCAAGACACTATTGTAGTTCAAAAGGTTTGTGATTGGGTTGGTGGTTACTTATCTCCTTTGGTAGCAGGTAGAGCAACTTCCTGTATCAAAATCTCTAGCACAAAGGGGTGGAAGCTCTATATGGGCACCAGCTTCCCTTCTCTGTGTTCCATGAGTTGTGCAGGTGTGCCGAGGCCCAAAAATGTGAGCCTATTTCCACCTTGACCAAAGGTCAGAGAGTTGGAACTCACCTCTATCTATTCCTTCCAGGTTATTGTGTTTCTACCTCAAACAAAGGTCCCACCTAGATTTAGATCAGAGAGTTGCTGCTCCCTCAAGGTTATTGTTAACAGTTGTGGCTAATAGTCAGATCTTGTATTTCAGAAATAAAGAAGTAGAAATGTTTCTACCTCAAACAGAAGTCAAAGGATTCAACTAAGGTTCTAGTTCCCTTAAGGAGGTAACATTAGATTCCACCCAGAGAGTAGTTTTGGTCTAGGGTATGAGCATGATTTGTTTTGTTCTAGCAACAGAATGTTTAACTATAGATGTAGCCTGCGACTTTCAACTGGTCTATTCATTTTCTTGTATCATGTTAATGCAGGTTGTTTTTTATCTACTCCTACCTCTTGGGGTGGGGGAATTTTAAGCAATTGAAAAGTAAATGTGGGTGATTTCAATATTCACTGGAACTCCCTGCCAGTACTATTCTGTTTTCTATTTTATTATTTTCACATCTTCGTACTCTTATATTTTGGTTGAGAGCTTAGCCTTTAATGGCTGAGCCATCCCTCCAGGCCACATCTTCATACTCTTTACTTATATTTCTAATCCCCATGCTCCTACCCTGAAAAGTGGTATTTTTGTCAAGGCTGGTCCCTGACAGCAATGCTGTCTTTAGCAATGGAAACTTGCTGTCAGCTTATGGAAAGCAACCTATGGTGGTAACAGCTAGTGTTGTTTTGGAACCCTCTTGGCTAACAACTCCTTTAAATATAACCAAATCCCAGCACTGGAAGCTTCACTTAGTGACAAGAGTTGATACTTGTATCTCTGTTTCCCTATTACTTGCTGTGGAATAATCTTTCCGTACATTGTGCAAATGTGTTGCTCTCATTGATAACAAAAAAGTTGATTGGCAGATAGCTAGGCAGGATTTTGGGGGCAGAGAGAATGCTGGGGAAAAGGGCAGAATCTGAGGAGTCTCAAGTCAGACACAGAAGAAACAACATGGGAAGTTCATAGATGAGGTAACTGCATCTCAGGAAAGCACATAGATCAAAAGAAATGAGTTCATTTAAGATGTAAAAACTTACTGGAGACAAGCCTCAGCTATGTTGAGCATTTATAATTAATAATAAATCCCTTTGTCATTATTCGGGAACTGGTGGGCTGGACAGAATAGCCTACATATATATGGTTTCCCAGTGTAGGCTATGTAGATTCAAAACAAAACAAAACAAAATCTGAGAAAGCTTTAAAAAAGAAGGTTCTAAACATAAAAAAGAAAGCCAACTATGGCTTCCTAGTCTCACAATCTCATGCCAGCTGCAGCTCAGAGATGTGTTTCTGAAAGACCTGGATAAATCCAGACCCCTCTAGCAGGAAAAATAGAGCCAAAAATCTAGGTTCAGTGACTTTGTTTCAGGAACTAGCTGAAGATAAAGTTATAGTATAATCTTAAGAATGATCTTGAGGGACTGGAGAGATGGCTCAGAGGTTAAGAGCGTTGCCTGTTCTTCCAAAGGTCCTGAGTTCAATTCCCGGCAACCACATGGTAGCTCACAACCATCTGTAATGAAGTCTGGTGCCCTCTTCTGGCCACCAGGCATACACACAGACAGAATATTGTATACATAATAAATAAAATAAATATAAAAAAAAAGAATAATCTTGAGAAACAGCGAGTTGCCCCATTGTGATTATCACTGGTATTTTTGGAATACTCTCTTTCAGGAACTAGCTGATTATAATCTTGAGAATAATCTTGAGAAACAGGGAGTTACCCCCTTGTGATCATCACTGGCATTTTCAGAATTTTCTATGACACCCTCCCTACACCCTTTGGATTACTGGGTTGTGGTTTCTTCAGTTACCCGAGGTCAAACTCCTCCACTGTGTAGGTTATGAGGTTTTGGCCCCAGTGTACTCGTTTCTGTCCTGTCAAATAAACCTTGTGTAATTGCAGCAAGGATGGTCTCTGGTGAGTTACTGGGGGGTCGTGTTATCCTGAGACTTGAAAGTCTTCCCACACCAGGGGTCTTTCATTTCCTGGCAGCTACCTGCAGGATGGAGGCAGCCACCAATCCTCATGCACTGGAGCCACTCACTAAGCTGAGCAGGGCTGGCAACTGACATGGCAGTTTAAGATTCATCACATACAATCAGAAAACAATATAGATGCTCAGTAAAAACAGATCCAGATGGAGGAAAACTCTAAATGGATTACAGTATACTTAAAAATATACATAGACTTGGAAAAGAGAAGGGAAAGTGTTATATAAAATCACAGATTAAAAAATAGTTTAAAAATAATAATGTACAATCGTTAAAAAAGAGTAAAATAAAAATATAAAAATAAAAGCCATGTAAAGATGGGAAATACACAGAGTCTTTGAAATTCTCTGATTGCTAATGAAGGAACGACAGTTTTTAAAACACATTAGATTATGAAAACTTCTGTTTTAAACCAACCTATATGTTTTTAAAATGTCTTGACTTCAAAATGAAGTCAAAAGATATGTTATAGAAAGAGGTTATGCTTTTATTTCCACAGAAAATGAGATGCTGTGGATCCATTTCATGTTGATACGGACCAAGTTTGTATATTTTACCAACTCAAACATAAAACAAAAATCATCTTTGGTTAACTTGTGTATAACTTGTATTAATGCATATATGTATGATACCTTTAAAAGTTTATGTATTTTCAGAGCAAGTAGCCCAGGCACCAATAAAAGTGAATGGCCCAGATGAACCAGCATCTCATACTGCCTTTGTCAATCTCCTTAGAATTCTACAGTCAAAACCGCTTTCAGGTAACTAGTTGAAATGTCCCAAACTCACAAACTACTCTACCTAAAACTTAACAATTATCCTAATTTCCTCAAGATTTCTCCCAAAGATACCAGCACACAAAGACAACAGGAAAGAATCTAAAGAATAATGCCCATATTCCCAAAAGATGGGATATGGGTTGGTTTTGGTTTTTCAATGGATTATAAAAGTTTTTCATGGGGGGGGGTTACAACTTGTTATTGGTCATAGTCAGAAAAAAAGCTAAACAAAGAGAGTTAAATTCAAAGATCTTCCTATAGAAAAATGGTATTATATAGAAATGTTGAGATAAAAGGATAGACTATTCAGTCTACTTTAATACAAAAACAACTATTAATTGTGTGATATGTTGATTGTGTTATGACAAATAAAACTTGCTTGGGGTCAGAGGGCAGAAGTAGCCAATAACTGACCAAAATTGACCATAGAGGTTTGGAGGACTGTAGAGAGAAGAGACAGGAAGTTGTAATGTGGGACAGAGAGAGGATCTTGGCCCTTTTGGATGGAGGAGTGGAGGAGTTAGGAAGTAACTGGTGGCTGCTCCCAGTTCTCTAGCCTTTTAAGTTCGTACCCCAATATTTGACTCCCAGTTCTTTATTGGTAAAGACTAATTAGATTAACACTTCAGTTAATCTCAAAATATTTTACATTGTTATGAATTTTGGATTATCAATACAAATTTAAAAAGTTAATTTTGGGGCCAGGTGGTGGTGGTACATGCCTTTAATTCCAGCACTTAGGAGGCAAAGGCAGGAGGAACTCTGTGAGTTCAGGGCTAGCCTGGTCTACAAGAGCTAGTTCCAATACAAGCTCCAAAGTTACAGAGAAACCCAGTCTTGAGAAAAACAAACAAACAAACAAAAAAGTTTAATTTTTTTATGCTGTTTGTATGTTTCTACTCTTGTTTGGGATTTTATATAGCTCATTTGAAAATGTAATGTATAGTTAAGAAATAAAGATTATTAGTCATCTATAATACCCAAACTTGTAGTCATATTAGGTATATTTTAAGGTTAAACAGATATATATTTAGATAAATAGATATATGATCGTCAAACGCTTTAAAGATCGGCAGAATATGCCATTTGATATGTTTAATAACCTATAGCTTTTCATTATGGTGCCACACATATGCTCGTGACAGCACCAGCTTACTTCAAAAGATGATGAGCATTGAAGAAACTCCTTCTGGAGTTTACTTTCTTTATGGCAAAAGCTAGCCATTTAGACAAAGAAACTGCCCTTGCCTCAATTGCTGACAATTCACTGTCTAAATTGTACCAGCAGGACACAAAGAAAAGTGACTGCTGAACTTTCCCAAGACAAGGTAGGACAGTCTTTCAAAAATTCCTGCTTCACAGAAGTTTGTCAGATATTCTAGGCCATAGGTCAAAGATGGATACCCCAAGATTGTGGAAGAACTTTGGGTAACTGTCCGAGCAGCCAGATGGCCCTGTTGTTAGGTAACATTGCACCCTGTGGGCTCTTTGTTGGAGTTAAAAACTAAATAATTAGACTTCAAGTTTTCCATAGTTTTAATAAAAGGTAAATTAGGTATAAAACTTTAGATTTACAAAGATAAGATAAATAATAGAATATTTTCTCTAAATTTTCCAAATGCAAATGGACTGGATATTGTAACTGTAATTCCTTCTTGCTAATTATTTTCTTTATATTTAATCTTACAATGATGTTGAAGTTAAAGCCTTCCTTTTTTATTTAGATACATTTTTATTTAGATAAATAAAGGGGGAAATTCTGTGGAATAATCCTCTGTACCTTGTGAAAATGTATTGGTCTCATTACTAATAAAAAGCCAATTGATCAATAGCTAGGCAGGCTTTTCAGGGCAGAGGATGCTAGGAAGAAGAAGGGATGAGTGTGAGGAGTTTCAAGCCAGGTGTGAAAGAAGCAACATGGGAAATTCATAGATGAGGTAAAGGAGCCTTGGGGCAGCACATAGATGGAAAGAAATGGGTTAATTCACGTTGTAAAAACTGCCTGGAGACAGCCTCAGCCATCAGCAAAGCATTTATAATTAATAGTAAGTGTCATTATTTGGGAATTGGCTGGCTGGACAGAAAAGTCTGCCTATACTTGGCAGTTTCATTTAAATCACCTTCATATATGTATATATTTAAACAAGTTTCTACTGTATTAGGTTTCTATACTATACTTCAAATGCCCCATCACTGTAGCTGTCTCTCCCTGTATTCTCTTCCTCAACCCTCCTCATTTGATCTTCCAATTTCAGCTCCCTCATCCTTAATTGTTGATTCTACTTCCTATTTATTTGTAACACCTGCATCTGTGGTACTCTCTCGGTACAATTCAACTGCCACTGTATAGTATGTGAGTCAGGCAAGGGCCTGGAGATTGAAAGAACACACAAAAAATCTGGAACATTCCAAAGGAGATTAGCCAAATGCCATTTATTCAAATTTAGGGAAACTTTAAATACCTAGCTGCTGCACAATGGAATACCCCCCAGGCAGGTTGGAAATTACCATGCCCAAGGTGGAGTCAACAATGCCCTATAGCTAATCACCAGGTGGGGTAGAGGGAGCACAGGAACAAACAGGGTGTTTTAGCTGGCTGGTCAGAAACTGTCCTCAAAATGAATCCCGAGAGTAGGGATAGATCCATGGGCCCTTCATTTATTTATTTGTTTGTTTTTACAGTTTTTATTTTTCATTACATTTTTATTAAATTATTTGTTTATGTTTTCTTCATTTATCCTTATTCCATTTTCTATCTGTACCCTCTAGTTCTTTACTTTATACCTTACCCTCTGTGGTTCTATAAACTGTACCTTGGTTATCATTGATATAGCTAATATCTACACATAAGTGAATATATACCATATTTGTCCGTCTGAATCTGGGTCACCAATCTCAGGATGTTTTTTTCTAGTTCCATTCATTTGCTTGCAAATTTCATGATGTCATTTCTTTTAATGTCTGAGTGGTACTCCATTAGGTAAATGTAACACATTTTCTCTATCCATTCTTCTCTTGAGGGACATCTAGGTTGTTTCCAATTTCTTGCTAATATGAATAGAGCAGCAATGACCATGATTGAGCAAGTATCTTACTGGTTGGATTAAGGATGCTTTGAGTACGTGCTCAAGAGTGATATAACAGGATTATAAGGTAGATCGATTCCCATCTTCCTGAGAAATCCCCACATAGATTTTCATAGTGACTGTACAATTACTCCAGTCAGCAATGGATGAGTTTTTCCCTTTCAAAACATCTTCAACAGCATGAGCTGCAACTGGTGTTATTAATCTTAGCTATTATGACAGGTGTAAGATGAAGCAATCTCAAAGTAGTTTGGATTTGCATTTCCATAATTGTAACATGAGGGGGCTGGCTTGTTGGGGTTTCTGTCTGGCCCAGTACCCCAATAAGCCAGCAAGTCCCAAGGAAAATCACGCACAAGACTCCATAAGATTATAAACTGATTGGCCCATAGGGTCAGGCTTCTTGTTAACTCTTATAACTTATATTAACCCATTATTCTGATCTATGTTAGCCATAATGGCTCCATACCTTTTTCAGCTGGGCAGGTTACATGCTGTCTCTTCGGTGGTCTGTACAGGAGTGGCGAGAGAGCTTCCTGTGTCCCAGAAAACTCCCAGTCTCTTTGCTCCACCCCTACTTCCTGTCTGGCTTTCCCGCCTATACTGCCTGCCTGGCCAATCAGTGTTTTATTAAAATATGATTGACAGAATACAGACAATTCTCCCGCACCACATAATGGCTAAGGATGTTGAACATTCTTTAAGTATTTCTTGGCCATTTGAGTTTCCTCTATTGAGAATTCATTGTTTAGATCTTTATGCCATTTTTAATTGAATTAATTGATTTGTTGAAGTTTATTTTCTTAGTTCTTTGTGTATTTTGGAAATCAGCCCTCTGTCAGATGTAGTTGGTGAAGATCTTTTCCTATCCTGTAGGCTGCCGCTTTGTCTGAAGGATGGTGTCCTTTGCCTCTCAGTTTCACTGAGTTCCATTTATTAATTGTTGATCTTAGTGCCTGTGCTAACAACATTCCGTTCAGAAAGTCTTTTCCTGTGCCAAAGAATTCAAGATTACTCACTACTTTCTCTTCGATCTGGTTCAGTGTATCTAGTTTTATTATGAGGTCAATGATCCAATTGAACTTGAATCTTGTGCAGGATGATAAATATGGATCTATTTACTTTCTTCTACATCCAGTTTGACTAGCACCATTTGTTGATACTTTCTTTTTTCCAATATGTGTTTCTGGCTGCTTTATAAAAATATCAAGTGTCCATACATATGTGGATTTTTGTCTGAGTCTTCAATTCAATTCAGCTGATCAGCTTTCAGTTGTGTCAATAGCATGTGGTTTTTATTACTTTAGCTCTGTAGTTCAACTTGAAATCAGGGATGGTGATAACCTCCAGCAGTTCTCTTATTATTCAGGATTGTTTTAGCTACTCTGGGTTTTCTATGTTTCCAAATGAAACTGAAAACCAGTCTTTCAATATCTGTGACAAATTGTGTTGGAATTTTGATGGGAGTTTCATTGATGTAGATTGCTTTTGATAGGGTGGCCATTTCAGTTTGTTAATTCTTCCATTCTGAGTATGGGAGCCCTTTCCATCTTCCGATATCTTCTTCGATTTCTTTCTTCATTTTTCTTAAACTTTTTATCATACAAATCTTTCACTTGTATGGTTAGAGTTGCTCCAAGATTATTTTATATTATATGGGTCTATTAGGAAGGGTGTTGTTTCCCTGATTTCTTTCTCATTTAATTTTTCATTTCTATATAGGATGAGTGCTGATTTTTGTGAGTTAATTTTACCTCCAGCTACTTTGCTGAAAGTGTTTATTGGCTGTTGGAGTTCACTGATAGAATTTTTAAGGTCACTTATATATGCTGTCTTATCATCTCTAAATAACAATACTTTGACTTCTTCCTTTCTAAGTTATATATTCTTGACTGCTATGGTGGTCTGAAAGAAAATGGCTCCCATAGGACCACAGGGAATGACACTATTAGGAGGTATGGCCTTGCTGGAGGTGTGGCTTCTTTGGAGGCAGTGTGTCACTGTGGGTAGGTTTTGAGGTCTCAGAAGTACAAGCCAGGCCTAGTGGCTTGGTGACTCCTCCTGCTGACTGTGGACCCAGATATAGAACTCTCACTTACCTCTACCATGTTTACCTATATGCCACCATGTTTCCTGCCATGACAGAATAATGAACTAAACCTCTGAAATTTAAGCCAGTCCCAATTTAGTGTTTTCCTTGATAAGAGTTGCCATGGCCATGGTGTCTCTTCACAGCAATAAAACCCTAAGACAATTTCCTTCAGCTGTCATACTGCTCTATCTAGAACTTCAAGTACTATACTTAATAAAGGATTGACAGCCTTGTCTTTTTCCTAATTTTAGCAGAATAACTTTGAGTTTCTATTCATGCTGGCTATAGGCTTGCTGTAAACTGCCTTTATTATACTTTATTATATTTAGGTACATCCTTTGTATCCCTAATCTCTTTTATCATGAAGGACTTTTATCATGAAGCATTGTTAATTTTTGTCAAAGGCCTTTCCTGTATCTAAAGATATGATCCTGTTGGCTTTGTCTTTCTGTTTGTTTATTTGGAGGATTACATTTATCACTTTATAGATATGGAACCATCTTTGCTTCCTGGGATGTAAGTGACTTGATCATGGTAGATGATCTTAGATTTTTTTTTTGGAAGTGTTTTTTTTTTCTTTGAGAATTTTTGCATTTATCTTCATAAGGGAAATTGGTTCATTGAGTCTTTGTGTGGTTTCAGTATTGGGGTAGCTGCTGTCTCATGAAATGAATTGGGCAATATTCTTTTCCATTTTGGTTAGTAGAATAATTTGAGGAATAACAGCATTAATTCTTCTTTGAATGTCTGGTAGAATTTTTGGTTGGGAAAGTTTTACTGCTTCTTTTTCACTAGGGGTTATAGGACTGTTCAGATTACTTATCTGATATTGATTTAACTTGGGTAAGTGGTATGTATTGAGAAAAGTATCCATCTCTTTTAAATTTTCCAACTTGGTAGAATGCAGGTTTTTAAAGTACGACCTGATGCTTCTCTGGATTTCCACAGTGTTTTTTGTTACACCCCCTTTTTCATTTTTGTTAACATGGATATTCTTTCTGTCTTAGTAAGTGTTAGTCAAACTTATTGATTTTCTTAAAGGACAAGCTCTTTGTTTCATTAAATCTTTCTTTGTATTGTATTTTTTGCCTATTTGTTTGTCACTATTTATTTCAGTCATGAGTTTGATTATTTCTTGCTGTCACTCTTTTGGGGTGTGATTTCTTCTCTTTGCTTTAAAGCTTTCAGGTATGCTGTTAAGTTGTGAAAGACCCCCGATTTGGGGAGACTCTCACTCAAGCCTTGGGATGACACGACCCTGCCAGTAACTCACGAGAGACCGTCCTTGCTGCAATCACACGAGGTTTAATGACAAGACGACAAGACGGGAACCAGTGCACTGGGGCCGAGACTCATAACCCACGCAGGGGAAGAGTTCGACCTCGAGTGACTGGGAGAAGTAGTTTTTATAGGAAGAAACCACACAGCCCAGTAATCCGAAAGGGGGGCAGGGAGGGTGTCACAGAAAATTCTGAAAATTCCAGTGATGATTACAGGGGGGCAACTCCCTGCCTCTCAAGATCATTCTCAAGGTCGTAATCAGCTAATTCCTATTCCAGTGATAATTACTAGAGGGTGATAATTACTAGGGGGAATCTCTCTGTCTCTCAAGATTACTCTCAAGATTACAGTCTACCTTTATCTTCAGCTAGTTCCTGAAACCCTGAAATTGGCTAATCCTAAATTTCTGATTCTTCTCTTCCTGCTAGATTTTTGGCTCTGTTTTCCTGCTAGGGGGATCTGGATTTATCCAGGTCTTTCAGTTGCTTGTATGAGATCTCTCCATTTTTTATGTAGGAATTTAGTATTATGAGCTTGCATCTTAGAACTGTCTTCATTGTATCTCCTAAGTGTGGGTATGTTGTGCATTCATTTTCATTCAACTCTAGAAAGTGTTCATTTCTGCCTTGATCCATTTTTCACACAGTAGTGAGTTGTTCAGTTTCCAAGAGTTTGTAAGTTTCCTGTGGTTTCTGTTGTTGTTGCTATCATGCTTTTTGTAGGAGCTAGCCATGATAAGCTAAATATGAACAGACCACCCAAAGGAAGTTCTTTACTTCCAAGCATTATCACCTGCCAGAGTAAGACTCAGCCATCGATAAGTTTAATGGAGGCCTGAGTCTCAGTAGTTTACTCTGAAGTAATACTTGGTTGCAGGAAGGACCGTAAACTAAGATTACCTGAGCACCATTCAAAGGAAATGCCTAACATTCCAGCCACTGTAGATAGGATCACCTGCCAGCACATACTCATCAGGACACACCTAGACAAATGTCAGCAAATCAGGGGTCCTGAATCTCAGAAACCTTTCACCCCCACCTTTACTACTATAAAAAACCCAACTCTAACTGAGCTTGGGGCTCTCCGTTTATTCCAATACGTTGGACATGCGGAGAGACCGAGTTTGCAAACTTGCATAAAATAAAGGCTCTCTGCTTTTACATTCAGAACTTGGTCTCTGTTATGCCCAAATCCATGG
Organism: Myodes glareolus; assembly: GCF_982192425.1. Lineage (NCBI taxonomy): Eukaryota > Metazoa > Chordata > Mammalia > Rodentia > Cricetidae > Myodes > Myodes glareolus. Next base: position 95,538,540 of record NC_142026.1, on the reverse strand, counting down.
GTCCCCACAAAAGCCAACAAAGGAGACCGAGTCCCATATTATTCTCGTGTCTCTTGCCCCTTTCATTCCTCTTCCTTCAAGTTTCACGCTGTGCTCTCGTTTGTGTCCCGCTGGTCGGGACAGCCCTGGTTGACCAGAACCTCAAACTCACAGAGGTTTCCCCTTGCCTCTGCCTCCTGAGGGCTTGGTATTAAAGGTGTGCACCCCCACATCTGGCTGCAGTAATTTTTGTTTGTTTGCAAGCTGTGAACTTGAACCAAGTCCAAACAGTCTTTGCAGTGGAAGTGCAGCAACAGAACAATCTCGAGCCTTCGGTGTGGTTCAACCCCATAATCTCAGCTCTGGAGAATTTAGGCAAGACTGTGCGTTTACAGCTAGCCTGAGCTATATTATGAGAGTTTGTGTTATAAGAATAATAATAACAACAAATAACCATAAGAAAATTCTAAATCTTATTAAATTAAATTCTAAATTGTATTAAATTTATGAAATTAAGTCCTAAACATGTTCATATTTTGTTAGTATACGTTTACATATACACAATGATCCGTTCCTTATGACATTTTTCCATATGTGTGTATGAGTTTGACTCTACTCACCTCCATTACCGTCTCTTGTCCCTCTCCTCCCACTGGCCTCTTCCTCTTCTGAGTCAGATCCCCTTCTACTTTCATGTCCTGTGTGCACAGTAGGAGGTCGGGGGGGGGGCAGACAGACAGACAGACAGACCTAATGGATTTCCTTAGGCTTGATTAAAGAGTTCGCAGGTCTGTCCCATAATTCCATCTGAAGACCCTAAGAAAGTCCAATCCCTGGCTGCTGGCAGTTGGGACAGCCCAGTCTGGGTGCTGAGTGTAACGAGAATGCAGGGTCCCCACCACTCTGTGGGCTGGGGATGCAGGCAGGAGTTGACACCTGAGGGCCAAGCACCCAGAATGGCTGTCCACTTGGGAGCGAGCATAAAGCCCACGATGCAAGCTGCGGTGCCACCAGGCTTCACTTGCGTACCCCATTCAGTATCCAGCACCCTTCAGTGAAATCTCAAAGGCCAGGTGCCCTGATGATCAGCAGGACTAAATTCTCTAACAATCATTACTTCTTGTTCTACCTGTAATAATCTGCCTTTTTGGTTTGGGGGACAGATGAGAGATGCTTTGGGCTTTATTTTCAGAAAACAAAACAAACACACAACAAGAACCAAACCTTTCTCAAAGTATTTCTGTTAGTTTACTAAAGAAGGTTACTTCGCCAGTGACTTTTTTCAAATGAAAGAACAGCAGCGTAGTCTTTCTTTCCCATGACAGGCAAGCTTGATGTATGAACATACAGTTCATAAAGTCCCACAGAAATTGAGGTTACTTTAAATTATTTTTATTGTTGTTTTGTTTGTTTGTTTGTTTGTTTTTTAAGCTGGGCATGCCTTTAATCCTGGCATTTGGGAAGCAAAGACAGGGGCAGGCAGATTTCTGAGTCAAGACCAGCCTAGTCTACAGAACAAGTTCCAAAACCAGCCAAGGTTTACACAGTGAATCTTGTCTCAAAAAAAGTGTGTGTTTGTGTGTGTGTGTGCACATGCACACACACGTGCGTAGGCATGCATGGACATGTATATGTATATCTACATTTGCTATGACATTTGCTTTCCTCCATTTCAAAAAAATGAAATATATATGATGAAATTAGCTTATAGTATACAGTTCTGTTGATATTAACTGCCAACTGAAAGAAAATATATTTTTAGTTATATTTGTAGTTTACAAATGAAGCCTGTAGGCTAGGAGTGATATATTTCTCTAATCCCAATGTTCAGTCAGCTGAAGTTCTAGGAGTATCATTATTTCAGTACTAGCTTTAGCTACACAGTGAGTTTGAGACAAGCCCCAGCTACACAGTGAGACTTTGTTGTCGGGAGGAGGGGAGGGAGGAAGGCATCTATGAATACAATAAAGCTAATATGAGCTCTTCCCTTCGCAGTTTGTGATACCTTAAAGTTGGATCGCATTGCATTCTATTTCCTTACAAACCATTATAGAGATGGACGATGAATAGATGATTGATGGAAAGATAGGTCATTGATAGGTAGATAGATGGTAGATTCTAGGAGCAACAATTTTGCCTAAGTGGATTGCCAGTGCAGATACAGTCTTGTGCTAGGAAACAGCCTTGAAGAGAATCCACTGCTTGTGGATTCCTTTAGGAATCTCAGGATTCCTAAACTCCTGAGAAGTGTTGGTAGTGCCACCTCTATACCACACTATCACCACTAGAATAAATTTCTGTAGACCCAGTGGTTATAAGAAATGTCAATTTATCATCATGTAGTTTATAAGAGCTATATAAAATTCTTAACAACAGAAACAGGTCCCTGTGGGTCAAAATCAAGATGTCAGCCGGGCTGTGTTCATTCTGCTCCCTCTAGGAAGCATCTACATATTTGCCTCTTTGTTTGTGGAGGAGACCCACATTCTTTAGTTCATGGTACTCTCCATCTGCGACACTGGACACTCACTAATGACCTTGCCTTTTCTGGGGTCGTAATATACTCCAAATTGAAACATTTGTTTCAGAAAGGAGGTTCCTCAAGATTTGGGAAGTAAACAATTCAAGAGTACAGGGGAGCCCCGAAACTTGCCTGTTTCCCAAGACTTCTCCTTCCCCAAAGTTGCATAAATGGTAAGGATGGTGCAGAGAGTGCCAGGGGTCCAGCTTCTTTAGGTTGTCACCCATGTGTGATGGATGGGCTTTTGGGTGATGCACTTGCCTTTGAGACACCTCTACTCCTGTAACACCTGTACCCCTCATCTAAAAATATTTAACTTGGTCACATTTGCAAAGTGTCTCCTTCCGTAAAAATAACACTAACAAGTGGCAAGGGTCAGGATAAGCAGGCCTTTGAGGATAAGTTCTGTGGCATGTGAATGTGTCTGTATGTAGGTGCAACTTTGTAAGGTATCTGTTCAAAATAGGTTTTTCCAGAACTACTCTTCAAATAAATCTATGATCAAAATGGTTTACTCAACCCTTCCCACAACTTAATCATCCTCTCCTTCCTCATATAAAGGAAAATTGAGGTTCCAGAGAAATTGAGACTGTGCTTTCCAGACCTCTGTTTTAACCCTTAATAAACATGGCCTCCTGAAAACAAACCAGATCCTAGTGCTCTTCTGACTGGGTCCTTCAGGAAAGAGAGAGAGAACCTGAGACACTCTGTCAGGCTTGTGATTACCGAGAATGGTAGAATCATTGTTGCTGGCTACTCTGTAGTTCAAACTGAGTCTCCGGTCACTTTGGGGGTGGGGGGGAGAACCACAGTGCCTTGGCAGTGCTCCTTTAGGTATGAAGATGAGGTTTAGGCAGAAATAATGGACTTAAATCTGACATATCATCTTCTTGGAGCCAAGGGTGAGTATGAGGTGACTGGGAACACCTACAAGACTTGAGAAGACCAATGAGCTGTGTCTCCTGCTGCACAGCTCAGCACTGTGGAATGCAGGATGGGAAGTTGGGCCGCTGGGCCAGCACTCTGTCTTCCCCACATAAAATGATGTGCCCTTCAGTACTCGGCCTCAGCATGCCCCAATGGTTTCATTAATAAAACAGCAGAAGTTATTTGTTGTGTGATATTTTGTTTATGTTCTGACAAATAAAGTCAGAAATTTCTTGGAGTCAGAGGGTGGAGCAAGCCACTAGCTGACCTTAGAGGTTTGCAGGATTGTAGACAGAGAGGAGACAGGAAGTAGAAAGGCGGGGCTGAGAGAGGATCTCGGCCATTTTGAATGGAGAACGGAAGAGGTAGGAAGCAAGTGGTGGCTGCTTCCTGTTCTCTGATCTTTCAGGTTCTTACCCCAATATTTGACCCCCGTTTTTTATTGATAAAGATTAATTAGATTAACACTTCGGTTATTTTGTGAGTGTCAAGCTGGCTGGATTCGGGAGACTGATGCATTACTTGTGACCTGGTAAAATAATTGTATATATAGGAAAGTGCTCTGTTTGTGTAAGACTTAAAAAACAACCTGCCGACCCTCACATTATTTGATATCATTTTGTGAAGCTGTTTCCTAATATGCGACCCTATTTGCCAGATTTATAAGTCGCTGGCACATGGTGAGTGCCGTGAGCTACTTTCATCTCCGGCCATCAGTTATTCCAAATTCTTGAGACCAGAAGTGTTTTGTTTTGTTTTCAGGTTGGGAATATTTGTGTAGATTTCCTGGTCAAGCATTCCTAATCCATCATGCTGCTGTTTTAAGTGTTTCAAATTTTGAAGCTCTTCAGAGTTCTTTTTATCCCACAGCCAAAGTTTTTTTTTCTCCTTTTTTTTTCAAGAGTTCTTTTTTTAATGCTTCATTTGTACTGCAGTCACTCACTACAGATAGATGCACATGATCGTCTAAACCACTAGATGGCAGCAGAGGAAACCATACATCAGGGTATGTGGTCTCCTTGTAGACTGACCTTAGAGAGACTTTATCAGTCTTGAGCTTAGCACAGACAAATGATGTAGACCAAGAACAATGTGGTTTGCCTGCCTAGAGCCGCCATTCATTGTTCCGTTCAGAAGTAACATTGGTGGACTCGACACCATCCAGACTACCTTCCAGCTCACATAACCAGCCTTAAATCTGTCATTCTCCAGGACTGCCACTCAGATCTTTCTGGATCATATCTAAATTTTTGGTATACTGCATTTTGAAACTAAAAGTATGTCTCTATACCTGGTATTTTTTGAGATAACAAATATATATATATTGCATTCAGAAGGTCTTTAATTGGTCATTTTAAAATCTGGATGTTAATGTGCTTGCCTTTTTAGTACAAACTAAGACAAAGGAACAGCGAATTCTCAGAGATGTTTCTTTTTCTTTTTTTTTTTTTAGTGTGTGTGTATGTGTGTGTGTGTGTGTGTGTGTGTGTGTGTGTGTGTATACACAGGCACATATGGGTCATTTATGTGCAGTAGCCCGAGGAGAGCAGAAGACAGTGATGGGTCCCCTGGGTCTAGAGTTACATGTGGTTATAAACTACCACACACAGGTGTTGGGAGCAGAATACAACTCCTCAACATTGAGCCCCCACACTGCTGTTTCTAGTTACAATTATTAATTTGAATATTTCAACACAAGTACAGCTGGAAATGAGCACAGAAACAAGGAGAATGGCAATGTGTAAGTAAGTTCTGTACAAATCAGAGTAGATAACGTAAAGGAGTCAGAATCTGCCATAGTTAAGCTTTGGGAAGGAGGTGGTCCGAATCCTGGTGGAGGAGTGGGGTTGGCAAAGCCCAAGTCAGCAAGTCTCTCTCTGCCAAGTCAGAAGCGCTTGGCAGCAAAACACTAGGTAGGGTTAGCACACATAATTAATCTTAATTATATGTTTTATAATTACATAAATCCATTAAGCAAAAAGGGGAGGAAGTGCCATGTTCTTAATGAAAAAACTTTTACCTAACTAGTTATGGAACAAAAGAGTACACCAAAAGCGTGTGTGTTGTGTGTGTGGCATGGGGGGTAAATTTGTTTTACTTAAAATGCATGATACACAAAGCAATGAAATCCCAAGAATATATACTATTCTTCAAATGTTCATATAGATGCTAAGAATTTTGGAACTGTGTGGATGAAGTTTTTTTTCCATCTCCTTTACCAAAAAGCCATGGTCGTGATGAACTGGCTCAGAAGGTGGACTTTCTATGCGCTGAGTGTGATGTAGAAAGGCATTCAGAAGCCAGCACAGGCTGATTCCTTGTGTTGTTATAGGCAACTGTAAATATTACTGGTGATATAACATTCTAACTTCATACATTCTTTAGTTGTGCTGTTAATTGAAAACCTTATTAGAGTCCCTTTTTATGGTAAAGGTCCTGAAAACGAATAGACCATTTCTGAGTATAGTGATAATGATTCATTTTCTAGTCATTCAAAAACTCTTGTAGCTATGGAGACTGAGAATTCTAGAGCTTTGATAGAATGTTGAGAATAAAATAATGTTTTCTATATTTACTACTCCAGTATTAGAGGGAACCTGAATGACCTTCTACAACATACATTGTCTTTGTTTTCAAAATTGCCTATGTAACATTGTATCATCGCTGAGTACACAGTTAGTTGGTAAGGTAGAGTTAGCTTTCCAAGACCACCTGAAATAAGTCACTCTCAATGCTCTCTCAAACATAGAATTCTAGTAGATGTTCTTCCAGAATGCTAAACAGTCAACTTGGTCATTCTAGAACACTCTATACACATTAATTAACCTGTATAACAATAAACATAAACTTTTTATCAGATTAGGAAGGGACTTCAGTAGTTCATTTGGTTCAGCTCCTTTGCCTTGCAGAAGGATTTGTTATTCCCTCTTTATAAGTCAGAGATAGGCTCCCAGAGAGATGGTTTGCCTTTGCTAAAGTTGATAGTGGTTAGTGGTGAGGACAGGGCAGTCTCCTGACCTAGTCCAGTGTTATACTCAACAATCTTCTATTGGAGAAATTCCTGAAAAGGTTTTGTTTTCTCAGAAATTCTCTATCAAGCCAAAGTACCCAGAATTTTACATAAAATGTAATCCCCCATTACTAGTACAAAATTACTATTAAGAAATTGGTGGTGGCTGGGCAGTCGTAGTGCATGTCTTTAATCCCTGAAATGGCATTTCAATTGTATTTTAATAAATAAAACTTGTCTGAGGATCAGGAAAAGTAAAATAGCCACACTGACCAGCCTTATAAACCAGGCAGAAATAACACACACTTTTAATCTCAGTAGACACATTAGCTTGCCATAGAAACCAGGTGGTAGTGGTGCATGTCTTTAATCCCAGCTCTAGAGAGGATTAAAATGGGAGGAGACAGCTCTCAGTCAAAGTCTCATCCCTAGATTCCTGGAGGCAGGACTGCCATTTTCAGACTGAGATTGAGGTAAAAGCCAGTGACTGGCTTCTTTGTTTTTTGGACCTCAGGTTGAACCCCAATTTCACTCTCTGAGTTTTTATTAATTGTGATTTTGTTCCCAGCACTAGGGATGCAGAGGCAGGCAGTTGTCTGTGAGTTCAAGGCCAGCCTGGTCTACAAAGTGAGTTTCAAGACAGCTAGGGTTGTTACACAGAGAAACTCTGTCTGAAAAAAATTAAAAACAAAAAACAACGAAATAAAGAAAGAAATTGGTGGCATTCTAAGTAATACAGTTATTTGATCTCCTTGAGAGTAAAGTTGACCTTTGGCAGTTGGTTCTCTGGCAATCAAAAGTCATTTTGACTAAAGACAAAAATAAACCAAAGCTTTCAGATCTTTTCGTGGTCCGGTGACCAGGGTGCTTTAGCGAACATGGCAGAAGTCAGGTCTGAAGCAAACCTAATCAAGATACGCTAGACGATGTCAGATGTTGAAGCTTACAGCTAGCAATGCCTGGCAGGGAAAACTGGTGCCCTCCTCAGGCTCAATTTCTTTATTTTTAGAGTTGTGTACATGTGTGCGTCTCTCTGGGGTTGCGGTCCTGTGAAGCGGTGCTGCGGAGGACAGAGGCATTGGATACCCTGGATCTGGAGCGCTAAGCAGTTCTTCGAGGCCATTTTATTCTACCTTCCCCTCTAGCAGGCTACACATTCAGATTCGAGAAAAGAGGAAAAGGCAATAAAATGTTTCATTTAAATGAAGACATGGAGAAAACCAAAGATTAGAATGAGAAAAGACAGTGAAAGAAGACAGAATTCAGAGCAGAAGGAGGAAAACGATTTTGGTTTGCGTTCATTGAATGGAAGGCATAGTTTCATCACTTTCAATCTTCTCAACAACTCTTTGAGGTCACTAATATGGGAGTGTGGCAAAATACCACTCAGCCTGATTTTCACACGGGTACCCACTAACAGAGCTAAATGTCTATTTGACCGTGACTTAAAATTCCGTTCCCATTTAAAATGGACCAACATGACACAATAGCCATCATGACCCCATGTTGACGTTTCATAAGAATGGGAGGTTGTCTCTCTATAAGTTGATTTTGGAATTAAGATTTTGGGTGGACTTCTGAAACAGTGCCAGAGAGATAGAAAAGGAAGAGTTTGCACCGGAATCCTAGCATCAGGAAATCAAGCGCCCTGAATTTTGAAAGATACAGCTATCAAGGCTTCAGTTCAATACCTTCTTGTCTGTCTTCCTCATTTTCCTCAACCACTCTTTCTCCGAGGAAGCTATAGGGACCCTGTGTGGTGTCACCCACACATAGAATATTGGGTATGGAAATATCTCTCCAGTCCTGGCATGAAGGAATGCGAATATGTTTGATGTCTTCACTCCCAGGAATGAAACCAAACACTTTCTTGATGCGATGTCTGATGAGAAGTCGCGAGTGTTCCTCTGCGGCTTGTTCAAAGAGCGCTCTCTCACTCTGGAGGTGGTTGGACCAGTAGTGATGCTGCATAGAGGTAAGGGGGGAGCAGCATCTTCCCAGACACTTGGAGACCAGAAAAGCAATGGTTGCCAAAATGATCAAAATCCAGCCCAGCATCTACACATAATTAGTAGGAAGATAATTAGAAGGCACAGGCATCAATCAATACAGCACATATTCAAGAAACAGTCATGGTACGAGGGAGTCCTGCAAACCTCAGGACTAAAATGTGGGTCTTTGCTCGCAGTTTTTAATATATAATATACAGTGATGGTCATTTGATGTGGAAATAGCTGTGATGGGAGAACAGCACAGCCTTCGTATTGCAGAGGAATTTGACCTTTTCATGTGGGTTGAGTTCTAAGTACTGCCCTCGAAGTGATAGACGCTATAAACCACCAATCAACCTTATATAAAATGCTAAAGCCTTGTCCTTTGCTGGGACCCAATTTTGCTTCTCAATCATTAGGTACAGACCTACACGTTTGTTGGGGGCTTAATTAGTATTTGATAATGATGCTGTCAGAGACACTAATGGCAGCCTCCTATGCTGTCCTCAACAACCTGCTACCAAGTCCTCCTAGACTTATCTCCCTGCATTCCTCTTATCTTTGCAGTCAAAGAGTCAGCAAAGAACTATAAGCTCTACTTTAAAGTTCCTTATTATTTTCTTTGTTTAAATAAACTAGCTTTATTTGTGACAACTTAATATCTGCTTTTTATTTTTATATTTTTATTTATTTATTTATTTTTGAGACAGGGTTTCTCTGTATAAATCCCTAACTGTCCTGAAACTAGCTTTGTAGATCAGACTGGCCTCGAACTCACTGCAATCCCCCTGCCTCTGCCTCCCAAGTGCTGGGATTAAAGGCAGTGTACCACCACTGGCACTGGCAGTATCTGACTTTTTTCTTTTTTTTCTTTCTTCCTTTCTTTCTTTCTTTCTTTCTTTCTTCCTTCCTTCCTTTTGTCTTAGAATCATTTTGTTCCCTTCTGTACCATTCTTTAAAAAACATTTGGCAACTGGAAGGTAAAGTGAAGACAGACTTTTAGGAATGCTAACAGCACACAGCCACAGGTGGGCACTCCAAATGTCCTCTGTGTCTGGTCTTTCTCCTACAAGCTTTCCCAAGGTCCTCTGGCTGAGCTGGTTTTATGACTAGTCAAAATGAAACAAACAAACAACAGAAAAGAAAACCCCAAACCCAATTGTGACAGAGTATATCTTAGTGGGAATTTTCTTTTCTTTTTCTCCATTTGAGTATTATTGCAGTATTTCAGGATTCTGTGTCTTGGTAGTAATTTTTCTAAGAGAACAATATCAAAATAGCTGAAGGAGAGCAGGTCAAAAGCCAGGGAAGCCTTTGCAATTAGTACCTTAAGATGGAAGAAGCTTTTATGACATTTCAGTGCTTTGAAAATACATTTTAACTCAGTCTTCAGAGAAACTGATGACTTTGTCTTGCCAAAATGAAAAATTGCACTTCTGAAATTTAACCTAAAAGTATTCCAGGTTCATGTCTTCCTCCTACCCATCCCATTCTCTGCCACTAATTTGTCCATGAACATTATATTTAGAGCCACCATTGGAAATTTTAAATATATAATTGAGCTTTCTATAATTTCAGAAGAGATTTTAAATATAGAGGAACACAAATGTGAAAAAGAAACATAAAAATGAGATTTAGTAATATGGCTCTATTCTGATAATACTTATGATAATATAATAATTCTAACATTCATTATTTTAACAGACTGGACACAGTCATGAGCTCTTTAAATGTGTTAGTTAATTTTCTTATTCACAACCATTTAGGTGACATATTCTCTTAGCTTTCCTTCAAAGCTGAGGAAAGTTGGTACAACTTAACAAACAACGTGCCAGTCATGAGTGGTAAAGCAAGGGGAGTGAAGCTGGCCTACTGACTTCCAACAGCTTAACTCTGTGTGTGTAGCTGCCCAGTGAAATTCATTCAGATGCATGGGATCTAGCGTGTGCGGTGTAATCAGATAATAGGAGAAACAGCAGACACAGGATATCTTCATAGGAACTATATAGGTTTGGGATAGTACCACAGAAAAGAAAGTCATAAACTCACCTGTGACTGGTATCTGTGGAGAAGAGCCACTTCGTCTCTTACTGGAATCACATCAGAAGGAGCCGACGTGTAGCATGGAAACCCAGCTAGGATCTCATCCCGTTTGCTGGCAGTGACATTAGCGAACATTGGGTACTGGTCCACAGAGGCAAACTCACTTGCCGCACATTCATAGTAGGTGCCTGTCATCAGGGTCACTGTCAGCCACGTCAGTGGAGCAACCAGCGCCCTCCCAGTGATGTTGAAGAACATGAGGCAGGCCAGCCTCCTCTCCAGAGGGCTGCTTCTCCGGTACGGAGGGGCACAGCTGCAGCAGCAGTATTCGCTGGCGACCGTCCACATTTGGCCTCTGAGAGCATAGCCAACAATCAGAAGAATCAGGGAAGGAACCAGGAGAAAAGCCGAACCATAGTAGAAGTTCTTCCCGGCTTGACACGGACAACTGAATGTGTAAGAGGAGAACAGTTGTTGCACACAAATAGTCAAGACTGCAATCAAAGAATTGGTGCACGTCCCGCTTCTCTGTAGAGACGAGAGAAGACAATTGAGAGTTGGCCTCATCGCGAAAGCTCTGACCCAGCTAGCTCGTGGCCCTTTCTGATCTCTGGACTCCACCAGCTGTGACCATTTTATAGGATCGCACTGGTTTGACTGGTTGTGTCAAGTGACCCAACATCCCTATGTGTTTAAAGGATTCCTAGACTCTTCTCATGTTCTTTGTAAATCCTGAGCTAATAAATTCATACCAGATAGTAGCTGGGAGGAAGAGGAGGGACCTCAGTTCTGTGTAAAAAGAGAACTTTTCAGTGTCCCTTCATGGATGACCATAGCATACTTGCCAGACATACACCCTCCATCTTGCTATTCACCACTTTGTACAATACGAAATGTATTACATCATTTGTTGGCTTACATCAGCCAACACAGCCTAGGAAGCGAAACAGAGGCACTCTTAAGTCAGTAATAGATTCTATAGCCAAAGCATCACAAAACACAGAGAAACAGAAACTGACAAGTACTAGAGAAATCCAAAATCTCAAGGTGGTCCCAAAATGTTGTGTAAAAGAAAGGGGGCCAGGCATAACAAAGCCTTTCCTAAACAAATATGTTTGTCGACAGAATATTGCCATATGATGATTTAAAAGTTAAATTGCAAACTTACTTCGATGATATCCTTTTTTTCTCAGACTCTAGGGTGGATGTGGTGAAGCATATCTTTAGTAAAATGAGACAGTATAATGAGAAGTTCAAGGTGCAACACAGAAGGATAAACAACACAGTCAAAAAGTATATGAGGACACATAATATAGAAAATATAACTAGGCACGAGCCACAGGCTTGAATTCCAGTACTTGGGAGGCAGAGGCAGTAGAACTCTGAGTTCAAACACAGCCTGGTCTGCATAGTAAGTTCCGGACAGCCAGGACTACATGGAGAGACTCTGTCTCTAAGCAACAAGAAAATGAACTCTAGAAAGACGAATGTATGCCAACAGAACGTGGTCGTGTGTTTCTGGGAGAGTGGGGAAGGAGGAATATGAAGAGAGGTGAAGAGCCATGAGAAAACCTTTGGGAAGTATACTTTTCTACCTCAGTGTTCAGATTTGTAGAAGAAATGCCAACACTATCAAAAGACTTTTTCTTTTCCCAGGAAAGTAGGCCAGGGAATTCCAAACAAGGTCACACCAGGAAGTAGCAGCCTGGGTCAGAAGGTGGGAGAAGGAAGAGAAAGCCTAGACCAGAACCTTTACTGGGGTAACTGTGGAGAAGATAAGGCAGGGCAGGGAACACTTAAGTTTGGTTTTTAAATAAATCTAGTGACTTTGGGGTATAGAGATTATCCCTATATATCTACAGCCTGGCAAGGGTTGATTAGGGCAGAAGAATATTAATTCAATTTGTGAGCATTCGATAAGGTGATGGCTCTGGCATTTGACCTCTGGCTCACTGGGGAAATACAAATAGCTTATTATTTGGCCCTGTAATTAATGGGTACCAAATAGATAAACATAGGACAGGGTGATAGCAATGTTAACTACATTGACTAAAAATGATCTCTATACTTATCAAACTATATATCAAATATGTCTTAATAAAGCATAAACATTTAAATTGTGATCACTGAAAGACAAGATATACCATCTTTAGACCATTTAAGACATAGAGGAGGACTGGAGAGATGGCTCAAAGTTTAAGAGCACTGACTGCTCTTCCAGAAGTCCTGAGTTCAATTTCCAGCATCCACATGGTGGCTCACATCCATCTGTAATCTGTAATCACATCCATCACAGCCATCTGTAATGATATTTGGTGTCCTCTTCTGGTGTTCAGGCATACATGTAGACAGAGTACTGTATACATAATAAATAAATAAATCTTTAAAAAAAGACATAGAGGGAATAAAAGGAAAATCTTTATAGAAAAGGAGAGAGTAAACAAAAACAAAAAGTGATAATGAGAAAAGACAAACCACAATATAAATGAGACCAGGTACATCAATAATAACAATAAAATATTTTCAATAGCTATCCATGACTGCTTACTCTCTGCTAGGCATTATGTTCAGAACACTGAATCTCCTCAACAGTCCAGTGTTGAGATATGACAAGATTAAAGAACTTGCCTAGCACTACACACAGATAATGGAGGAGTCAAGACTAGGACCCAGGTAGCCTGGGACATGTCTTTATCCACCGCACCAGAACTGGTTTAAACCTGCCCATGCCATGCTGCTTACAAGTGACACTCCCAAAACTACCACACACAAAGTGTGAAAGCAAAGACATGGGATCATGGTTCACTGCGAGTAACAGAATCAGGAGCCAGCAAGACTGGCTAACTGTACACTCCATCATCATTAAAACAATACATCACAAAGATATGAAAATGTCAATTTGTACATCCATGGTTGCATAACTCTAAAATATATAAAAGGAAGATCTGGCCAAATAATAAGGAAGAATTCTTTCACAGAAAGACTTTTAATGTGTTACTAACAAGTGAGTTGATCAAATAAACAAAAGTAGTTAAAAGATTGAAAAGAATAAATTTAGAAGGTTTTGCCTAAGTCAGATTGTTAAAGATATGTGACATTCTTTGACCTAAAAATAGAGGATAAATATTTCATTTTGTAAATCTCACAAATCATTTCTCTCTAAATTGTGTGGGTGATGCGGGGGGTCACCAAGGAACTCTCGGTATTGGCATTCAATAATAAGGAAATGAATTCCGAAGCCATGACAACGATATACCATAGTGGTGGGGTGAGTAAAGGATGGTGTAGGAGCCAGATTGTTCACTGCTTGTTTTGTCTGGCTTAGGAGTTAAGAATGACTTTAGCATTTTAAAATGGTTGAAAAATTAAAATCATATGAGACATGAAAATTAAATTAAGTTCAAATGTCAGTGCTTATTAGTAAAGTTTTATTGGAAAATAGCCGTGTTTGCTTGGGGATGGCTGCTTTTGTCGTGACAGCAGTAAGGAGTTATCATTACAGAACCTGTGTGACTGCATAACTTAACTTACTCTCTGGTTCTTTATAGAAGATTTTTCTGACCTGATGTTAATCTGTATCAATAAATCATCTACAATGGCAGGTATCACTGTGGACAAACACCAACAAACAACCTTGTGGAAGAAGTTCTGGCCATGAGGTGTGAGCTGTATGGCACCACTACAATGTAAAGTTGCAAGCGCTATTACATATTCTGTATGGGTAAGCAACATGTGTGGAACTTTAAACATGCATATCAGTGATAAATATCAAAGTCCACAGAGCGATAAAGGAAGATAGAGTCTAAGAGATTCCCGGACATTTAAGCTGGTTCAGCTCGAAGCATATATAGCAGTATAACACACACACACACACACACACACACACACACACACACACACACACAATATATACTATATATATAGCAATAATTACACGTACCATATTCTTCTTTGCGTTTATTATCTCATATTTTAAAATCCATTCATTATAGTATCTGGTATATGAGGAAATGGGCAAGAGAATTATAGAGCTTTCCTTCTGGGAGCTGCAAAGGACGAGAGCATAGGTTGAACCCTCCTGGAGTAATGGGTTCGTTAAAGCAAATCTGTAAGGATTTGCTTATGACATAGCCACATGTGCTAGATTTGGGTGAACACTCCACTTGCCCCTTCCCACTCCACATACTTAAGCTTTTCTGTCCCCGTATTCTACCTTTCGCTTTAATGTCGTGTGTGTCCTAATACCCTGCCCATGCCTCTGCTGACCACACACACCTTTGCTCATAAATACACATGTATCAAAATTCGAAGCTAGAACCCACTAGAGAGGGAACATGCTTGTCGTTCTGAGCCCAAGTGCCTCACTTAGTATTATATATTCCAATTTAAGCATTCTCCTGCAAATTTCTTAATTGCAGTTTTCTTATCGTTTACTTTGATAAAAATGAATCCCAAAGTTAGCTTGCTGTTTGTCTGTCCCTCACGTCGCTTTCACATGTATACAACCCACAGGTACCCCGTTTCACAATCTCTCGCATTGAACACAACTGTGGGTATGCCCGAGAAAATTACAGCTATCCTCAGCGGGTGGGGGTCACAGAACAAATCATAAATTAATTTTATATAAGACAATCAGGTTAAAATAAGCCCAAAGATCAGCTTAAAGTAAAAGGAGTGTGGTTTGTGTGTGTATGTATTCGTGCACATACATACATACATACATCATACATACATGCTGAGGCCAGGGAAAGACATTGGTGTCTTCCTCTGTCACTTCTTACTTTCACTGAACTGGATTTCATTGTTTCCACTAGGGTGACTGACCATGAGCTCACAGAATCTTCCTGTCTCGGCCTGCCAATGCTGGGGATCTAAACTCAAGTCCTCTTGCTTCTACACTGTTACCCATTGAACCATCTCCTTAGGTCCTAGTAAAAGAAGAACCAGGACTCTATAGAAGTCCTTTGGTAGCTGAGGTCCCTGCTGTCTTCTCTTAGGATCTTCCCAAGTCTTTATTCAATTGCCCAGCTGCCTCCCAAAGAGCTGGGATAGAGGTGTGGTCCAAGATACTGTTTACTTGTGGTGATTGACAGCTGGGTATATTTGACAACACTGAAGAATGCCTCTTTCTCAATCCCTACTCCAAATTCCATTCTAGCCAGCTTAACAATTCTTAGTAAAAGTAGAAATAAAATACTTGGGCATGACTTTGAACCAATTCTCCTCCTCCCTGCTCTAGTGCTCAGGCACCTTGGTCATTTACCTTCAGAAGCACCAAACCACGTTTTCTCCTGTTTAACAGTGGGGTGATTTTACATAAAAAGTAGGGGCCTGGGGAACGCAGGGTGTACGCTGATGATGAATGATTCTGAGTGTCATAGTCTGAAAAAGAGCAGACCAGTGTCCATGTGGCAGTAGCCATGGCTGTGTTTGCCCGTGATGTGTACTGTGGGCCTGTCAGGCACTCAGCTTCTTCCTCAGTCAGGTCCTGAGTCTGGCCATTGGCTAGCAAAAAGCCTTGTCAGTCTGGAGGAAGGAGCCACCTTTTCTAAGGTACCAGTCCATCTCAAGCTTTGTAGTGGCCTTGATATGCCCACAACACAGACGTGGTTACATGTGGTTGCTGATTGCAGTGCTGCTTTCCCCACTACAAGTGCATAGACCTGTCCTGTTTCTCCAGGAGATCTCTTACCTTTGAAGCCCAAATTACCCCCGCACTGGCATCAGGCTGTCAAATGCACACATTGTTTAGTACCTAGTTCTAAAATTTGTTTTATTGACTCTGTTAAGATGTGTACAATAGACAAGGGCGGGGAGGGGGGATAATTGGGAATCTGCAAATGTAGTTCTGATCCCTACTCTCCAGATCAGTTCGGAGAGCTTTATCAGTCTTTTTATTTTTATACTCCTATCCTGTAAAATGGCAAGGACTACTGCCATTTTATCATGCCAAGTATCATACTGACTACTTCACCAGCTGTAGCTGAATTAAAATGATATAGACAGCGAAAACCAAGGTGTGAGCTATGAAGTGGTAAATGTAAGTTATTAGTGTGCCCGTAAGAAATCCCCAAGCCCAGTATTACTGATTTCCCAGAGACCGTGGTTTCATAGATCATAAACAGTGTGGCACTACTTCTCATGGTGTAGAATTCCAACCCATATATTCACCTCTAAGAAGAGCCTGCAGTAATTAGTTTTTATACGGTGCATTATAATACGTTTTACGGCGCATACCATCTCTTTGATAGCCAAATTATTCTGTGAGGTAGGTATTACCATTTCACAGATGTGGAAACTGAGCCATGGAGCAATAAAGTGGCTTGTCCAAGGCCACATAGCCAGTAATGAGGAGAACAGCAACTACATCGGAGCCTTGTCAACCATCCTGGGCTCTTTCAACTGTGCCACACTCTCCTTCAAATTGCTCGCCCATCTTCACCTTGCAGTAAGAGTGTGTAGGAACCAAGAGGACTAATTGTCTCAAGACGGAAGAAGCAGAAGGCCGCCTTCTCAACTGAGTTTTCCATGTCTATTCCTGGAACGGCTTTGGACTCACACACCCTGATTGCATTTGTCACGATGAGAGTTCTTATTTGAACTTTAAATATGTGTACTTTTGCATAAATAAAGAGAGCCTCCAATAGCTCAGGAACTATCAAAAGAAAGCCAAGGGCTTGCTCTCTCTGCCAGAATCATTATACATTATTAAACTACAGAGCACCCATTCTGAGCAACAGTGCTGTAAGAAAGTATCAGCTTTATGCCTCCTTTAAAATTGCTGATTGCCATTAGGAAAAGTTATCTTTTCAATGCCATAAACACACATGATGGGGGCAGGAAGTGCTCTGGGGACAACGCAAAACTCATTTGTTGATGAGGTTTAAACTCAGGATTTCTTGCCCAAGGATTGCTGATCCTGTCTCTGTAACGCATAGAACAATCAATACCAAGTGAATAATGCTAACGTTAAATCTGTCTTGGATTGCAAAGGTTTCTGTTTGTGATTTTAAAACAATGCCTTGGCATTCGAACAAAACACCACTCATCAACTCCCTGGGGCCAGAGAGTTTTTAGTGTCTTGGTGCTTTTGTTCTGACTTCACACACACTGTGAGCTTTTATGGGCCTGGATTACAAGTGAGGCTGTTCAGTGATCAGTAGCAGGTTACAGAGATACAAGATAGTGCTGCTGTTCACGTACTTCCGTGGGGTTTTTGTTTGTTTGTTTGTTTTCTCTTCCATTCAACAAGGAGCAAAGGCAGTAGAGAAGGCTCCTGCACCGAGGCCAGGAGGAACTTGCTAAGACAAACGGGGAGAGAGGACTACTGTTATATGCCTAAGTCACAGACCGAAGAAAAGAACTGAAGATCACTCTTTTCCTGCCGGGAGAGATGTCTCGTCCTGCACCCAAAAAGCCAGAATATCAAAAAATAGTAAGAACTTTTTTCAAATAGTCTTGCTTCTACTTCCCAGTAAATGTGTCCTTGGGGGATGTTTTATGAATTTTGGAAAATAGTGCTACAAGTAGAAGATTTCAGTGAAGCAAAGATGATGTGAAGTGAATGACCCTTCTGGGAAGGGTTACAAGTATCTTTTAATAGTGTAGCAGAATAATCAATTCTTTATACAGATTTTTAGGATCTTCTTTTCTGATGGATGACTTGAATACAGGCATCAAATATTCCTTTTGCTTCTAAAGTAAAATGCGAAAACATCAATCATTTGCATTTTATGTTATGTTAAATAGCAAAGGAAATGTATAATCCATTATGTGTAAAAATTAAATAGGAAAAGAGCATTGCCACACTAGGAATCAAAAGATTGTCATTACAAATACATTCTCGACTCTTAAATGTGTCTGTATTTGCTATGTCCTTTCTATTACTTTGAAATTGGTTCATTTCTAAAATGTTTTGATTATAGTACATTTAATTTGAAGCAATATTCTATTTTTTTAAATAAACCTCATTATAGCTTTAATAATTCAGATATTACAGGTAGGAAAACTTAGAGTTATGATTAATGCTGTTTTAGTTATTTCGGGGACTGGTGGATGTTTAATGTTAAGTAGGTGATTTCGACCCTGTGCTCTCAAGGCTGCATTGACTAATGGGTGTGTGTCGCAGTTGGAAATTCCCATGAATACCTCATCTGGCATTCTGGAGTCTTGAACCACTTTGTTGAACTATCAAATGGCATAAACGTGTAGTACATAATTCATATTGTGCCCAAATCACTACACACCCACCCACCCACACCCACACACCACGATTAAACTTTTTTATATGGGTGCACTCAAAATCACAAGAAAAATTACAGGAGTTCTACTTTACATATGAAAGTGGTTCTTTATTGTTTTAAAGAAATTCTGGTTGCTATCTTGGGGTCTGTAATATGACTTTGTAGACCTACAGAGAACGCTAGATATGCCGTTCACAGTGTAACCTCTGGTCATGAAGCAGGATGCAGAAATGGACTTTTATGGACAGTGTGTATTTGAACCCAGGAGGAACTTAACATGTTTCAGGACGTATTAGTATATCCCATGGCAGGTGGTGGAGAGAGAGA
Organism: Myodes glareolus; assembly: GCF_982192425.1. Taxonomy (NCBI): domain Eukaryota; kingdom Metazoa; phylum Chordata; class Mammalia; order Rodentia; family Cricetidae; genus Myodes; species Myodes glareolus. Next base: position 95,519,499 of record NC_142026.1, on the reverse strand, counting down.
GAAAGCGAGAGAGAGAGAGAGAGAGCTGAAACTCCAAAGCATGCCCAGGCTGTGACAGACAGGAAAGGCACAATTTCTTCTCTCTTCTCTGTACAAATTCTTTGTGTAGAGTAGTGACACATTCCTTGTCTTCCTCTCTCTTCCTCTCCCTCTCGCTTTTTCCCTCTTCCCTCTCCTTCCCCTCTTTCCTCTCTCTCTCTCCCCCTTTTCCTCTCCTTCCTACCCCTATTACCCTGTCCATTATCTTTTGCTTATGTCTCTGCTACAGCACTGGTACACAGCAATGTTTAGTTTGCTGTTGTGGCTTCTATATTAGGCAGAAGCATTTTGTACAATACATTGGTATTTGGTGTGTTCTGCGCTGAGCCTCTTGGAAAGTTTATATCACAAAAACAGGAATAAAACTGAACAATTGTGACCCTCAGTATTAGGTTCACATTATTTTTGTTCGAATCTCATGCTTACATCCCTTATTTCCTGGAAAAAAAAGTATTAACATATTATTTTTCTAGATCTGAATTGCATGCATTGTTATAATACCAATTAACATGCAATATAAATTAGTTTATAATGTCTATTCTACATATACTTATGCCATTTTGTTTCTAGTTTTCACATAAATTGGCACAGATGTACCAATATTTAGATTCTTTTCTTTTAAAATGTATCAATAATAAATATATCCACTTGGCAATGAGACATGTTTGTCATGATATAAACCCACACATCTCATTCAAATGTCCCCCAGTGGGGACACTGAGGCACTGGGTTAACTATGAAATCATTTGCATCAAAATTCATGGTATTTTACAGAAGCTATTTGGTTGAGTAAATAATTTTACTGCTTTTTAAGAAGACATTCACATCCATCTTTAAAATATAAACCCATCCATTATCAGGCCTCTGCTCCCCTACATATGAAGTCACTTGATGGGAGAGGGAAGGATGACTCTCCTAGCCTGAAATTCACAGTGACCTCTCCTGGAAATCTAGTCCTCTGTGAAAGGCGCTTACTTTTCATTAGTGTTCCCCTTCCCTCTTCCATTGTCCTCTGCCCCCTCCACGTAAGTTCCTCAGTGATTAATGCTGTGCGGAGTTGGAGCGGCCTTCTGGCTTCAGAGGGCTGGGCAAGTATCTGCGTTCTTTGGGTCCTCCTTTGGCTCTGTAGGGTGGACAGTGTAGAATCCGTTCTCCACAGGTCTCCTTCCCTTTCAGAAGCAGCACTTCTTGGCAGGTACTAGATAGACTTTTTCAAATCAAAACCTGGCCAAACGTTGTTTCCTGCTTTCATTTTCATCCTCTCTATACTAAATGAAGCCTGACTGGACCTCAGTTTTCATTTTTGCTTGTCATTTGCTCTAAAACATAATTTGAAGTTCTATTTTTAAAACAGAGGCAGTAACATTTATATTTGGGTTCTTTAAAAATCTCCTCTTTTCTCTAAGCACATTGCAAACAGCAATTCCTGCCAGCTTGCTGCTGTGGCTGGGATCATTCCCAAAACCCCTGGCAGATCTGGGACTCAGAAGAGGCTACATGTACTCACAATTAGCCCCACCAGTTATTCCTTCCAGCTGAGAACAGGCAATGTAAAGAACAAGGCATTCCAGAGTAATAATAATTGTATTAGAAGTTAGTAGTTAAAAAGAAAAAAAACCCTTTCTCCATTTCTCCACGAAAATACGCATCAAGGTACGCAACAGACACTAATCCGTCTGAAGATGTTCTCATGTCAGAACCTAGATCACTCAGCTCTTCTCCCAATCTAACTGTGTGTGCAAATAAGTGCGAGAGATGACTCAAGAGTGCAATTGCTGTAGTCCTGGGGGAGTGGGAAAGGTGAAGAAATGATCTCTGGGTGTGATTTCAACCCATAGACTAAAATAAATAATATAGTGATCTACTGTCAGAACTGTCTGTAATAAACCCATGCACATTTTCTCTGCAGAACAAAGACCTTTTCGTACTCACCTACGGAGCCCTGGTTGCCCAGCTATGCAAGGATTATGAAAAAGATGAAGATGTGAACAGATACTTAGATAGAATGTAAGTAGATGTCTCTTTGCTGTAGAAGATCTACTGCTTGCTAATGTCACCTGAGTTTTCCAGTTCCTCATGCCTTGCTCCACCTCCCCAGCTCCTCCTTGGCTGCAACACACCACACGTGAAAGTAGAACATAATTTCTTACAGCTCAATTTAAAATAATAGGGAGGAATTTTTCTCTATTTCTATCAAATATTGAATTCTCTTTTTCCAGGTTGGAAATGACCTCTTTATTAGTTACATGTAAGCAGCTGATGTGATGGAACAGAAGTGTACTTTTAGTAAGATGATGGAATATCCAGTTTGATTTTGAGTTTTCACAATTCCTTACAATGAAAATGTTTGCTTTCATAAGCGTGGGCCTCCTATTGGGGCCTATGCAATAAACAAGCAAACAAAAAGCTAAGAGTTTTCGCCCAACAAGAAGACAGATGTATGACGAACTCTATTGAAAGGGGATTGCCTTTTTCTTATATAGTACTTTCATTGCTTGTTTAAAAAGAAAGATTTCTAATATAAAAAAATCTTTTCTTTTTTGTTTTTTTGTTTTTTTCAATCTTTTCTTTTTAAATAAAACCCATTTCCCTTTTTTTATTTTGCTAGTGAAAATTCCTCCAGTTTATATTCAACCTTCTATATTTGTAATTATATGATCACCAAATTATTGCAATCTTGTCATTTTTAACTTTTTCTTTTTTGAGTGTTTTATGAGCATGCATTTATTACAATCATAACAGATCTTACTGTGTCGCTTTCATACATGTTTTCAATGTATTCTGATCACATTCACTCCTTTATCCTCTCTTACTCCCTCTTGTCCCCTCTAATCCCCTTCCTCACCTAGCCGCACTGCTTCTTTCATGTATTTTTTTATACCCGGCGAGTTTCAGTGGGGTTGTTTACAGGAGAATGGGCACCTTATCAGTGGCTGCACCACTGAACAAAATGTCCCTCCCTCCTCCAACAACCATTTCCTGCATCAAAACAGAAGGAAAGGAGCCCAGGAACCTCTCTCCTACTGTAACAGACTGTTGATTGGCCCACTTTTGTAGAAATTGTGTGTGGGTAGTTACAGCTGCTGGGAGTGCAGCAGTCAGCCCATGCCCGGATGTCAGCATTCCATACCCCTCCCCATCCCTCCAGCTCTTACCGTCTTTCTGCATCTTCATTGTCAATGTTCTCTAAGTTTTGAAAGGAGTGATATGGAGGCTCCATTTCTGGGTGGACATTGAATAGTTACTTATTTGTTTTCAGTATTTTGAGTATGAACAAGTCACTGCTGACAACTTAAAAAAAGCTTCTCTTATCAAAGCTGGCAGTAACACCATTTTATAGCTACAAGCATGATCATTTATAAAGCAGTTTGATGTATGCATCACGCCACTTAGCAAAGCAACGACAGTAGTTTCCATACCAGGGTCTAGGACCTCTCCAGCCACAGACTTTTGAATGGGTGTACAGTCCTACACATGATTTCCTTCGCATGGAGAATCTTCACAATTCTTTACAATGAAAATGTTTGCCTTCATAAGTGTGGACCACCTACTGGGGCCTATGCAATAAACAAGCAAATGAAAAACTAAGAGTAGTCGCCTGGCAGGAAGACGGATGTATGAGGAACTTGATTGGAAGGGGATTGTCTTTTTCAAACCCACTCAGAAAGTGGTTACCACATAACAGACGTGCCCTTGCTGCACCAGTGTTTCCTGGCTGGTCAGGGTTGCACACAGGACCCACGGCTGAGGGAGACTGCTAATGACAATTCCCTCAGCTGCCTGTATAGCAACTACTTCTGTAAGGGTGGCCGGTGGGGAGGAAGCCTTTCTCCCAGTTCACGCTTGATTTATCTTGCAACTAAGATTTTCACCAATAATTCCTGACTAGGATATCTTAGTTTTGGTGAAAACCCAACAGCAATTGCTTGTATTGCTTTAGGACTTCAAGGACCTCAATGACTCACAGGGAGGTAGCCCAGCCTTGGCTACTTTTTGTTTAATAACTCATGGCTTCCAGGAATAGTTTTATCCAGTCACACGGGGTACAGTCCTTAAAACTTGTTTTTGAATTTACTTATTTAGATTTGTGTGTGTGTGTGTGTGTGTGTGTGCGCGCGTGTGTGTGTGTGTGTGTACCTGACACAGTAATAACTTGGAGGTCAGTTCTGGGGAATTGTTTCAACTCTTCCACTTTATGGGCTCTGGGAGCCAAACACAGGTCAGGATCCCTGTGCACTAGCACCTCTACCTACTAAGCTATCTTGCCAATTCTCTTTTTTTAAAGACAAGCTCTCTCACTGAATACATAGCTCACTGATTGTTAAATATACTACATATGTACAGTATACATGCTGCTCGTTACATTCTTCTCATCCCTGTCACCTGTGACTGAGCATGCGCGCACGCACACACACACACACACACACACACACACACACACACACACACACACACACATATCTCAAATATTAGACTCTTGTAAGGCCCCTACTCAGCTGTCTTTTGGAGAAAATGTCCTGCTCTTATCTTTTTGGTGTAGCCTTGAACAGCTGAGCCATCTCTCTCTCCTGCACAGATGCCATGCTCTTAATAAACAGACTATCTCAGTAGATTTGGTGAATTATTAAGAACTCTGACCTCAGAACCATTTCCCCATAATTACCAAACTATCAGAGATTTTCCCACTTCAAGTTCCAGGAACAAACATTGCCTTGGAAAGCTCCCGCGCTGATTCTCTTGGGTTTTCTGGTGCTGTATCCAAATGGTTTCCCTGGTCTATTTATATATGGCTGTGAAAGGAAAAACCATTTTCTGACTGGTGGTTAGGAAAAATAATGTTCCCTTTTGCTTCTAGTTTAAGGTCTTATTTCTGTAACTGGATTAGAAGCTCTTATAAGACAGAGACTCTGGCATCTCTTGTGTCCTTTTTAGAAATTTAAAGTTTCTCAGGCCATCTTGTTCAAGGAGGCTGCTGGGCCATCTTAGCCACTACTCAGTTATGTTATGCCATCTCTGTAAAGGACTTGTTCCATCGCACTTCAACTACTGCTACAGGTAGTTGCTTGAGAGGAGTTAGTAGGTAGCTAAGTACCTTCCCTGGACCCATCACTCCAGTTTCTACAGACTGAACATGAGTCTTCTGAAGTTGCTTGCCCACTCCTACACACGTGCATGTGCGTGCACACACACACACAGACACACATCCACACACACAGGTGAGGAGGGGAGAGAGAGAAAGGTAGAAAGAGGAGGCTGATAAACTTAAGAAACTGAAATGCTGAAACTTTCACTGACAGCGAAAGAATATTCCTCTGTTCCTTCCCCACTTCCTACACAGCCCTCCTGTAAAGCTGCTCCCCTGCTGTGGCATGTCTACTAAGAAAGCCCCGAGTATCCAGGTGCCACCCCTACAGCAGAAAAGTTAGCAACCATCTTTCTTTTGTTTCACAACAGCTGACAATGAGAAATATTAGGCTGGGGCAACCACCCTTCTTTGAATTTACAGTCAAGTTTGGGTCAGTCTCAACTCCAGTCAGACTCCTCTCCTTGCAGAGACTAAGTAATATCTCCTAGCTATGCTGACCTCTGTGCCTGTGGTCTGTGGAACACACACGAAACACATTACCTAAGACAATTTGGCCTGTTACCTTGGGTTAAGTTTGTTATCTACGATGCAAATCATACTTTCCTTCATCCACAGGGGTTACGGTATTGGAACACGACTGGTGGAAGATTTTTTGGCCCGATCCTGTGTGAGAAGATGCCACAGTTATTCGGAAATCATAGACATAATTGCCCAGGTAAATCCCTTTCTGGTTCTGCCAATATGTCTTGAGAACATGGCAAGCACGAGGATCCGCAGCTGCAGTCCCTAGAGTCTGACCATTTGGGAGGTGGAGGCAAGAAGATTGAGTTCCAGATCTGTCTGGGCTAAGTAAGTAAGTTCCAGGCCAGCGGAAGGTAAGTTTGTGAGATTCTGTCTCAATAACAAAACAACTTGACTTCTTTCTGAGCTTGGTGGTTTTTGGTGCCAACAAGATAGGTTACATGTACATGTGCTGTTAGGTACTGAGAGAGGATTATAATTGAAAAGCTGCTTCTTCTTCTTCTTCTTCTTCTTCTTCTTCTTCTTCTTCTTCTTCTTCTTCTTCTTCTTCTTCTTCTTCTTCTTCTCCTCCTCCTCCTCCTCCTCCTCTTCCTCCTCCTCCTCCTCCTCCTCCTCCTCCTCCTCCTCCTCCTCCTCCTTCTCCTTCTCCTCCCTCTCCCTCTCCTCCCCCTTCCCCCCTCCCCCTTATCTTTTGTCAGTTCCTGGTTTCTACGGAAGTTTTTGCAGGCTGTTCTCTGCTTCCCAGCCGTGGGCTTTGGCTGTTGATTTCATTCCATTGGGGATTCTGTCCATTGGTTGTATTTCCTTTGCTTCCTTTACACAAAACAAATCATTGACAAGTGCTTTGTGAAGGCAGATAGAGTGTTATGGGCAACCTTACAGCAGCTGTTCCCCAAACCAGTGCCCGGTGTGGAAGGGAGTAGCGTTTACCAGTGTCAGAGGTTATGGCTGGAGTGTTACGTCTCGGAGACAAAGTAAAGCTTCCTGTGGTTTACGTGCTATGTGACGCCAACGATGTGCCGCGCGTGCTAGAGCCTCGCTCGCGGTTCCGATGTGCGGAAGACAGCTTGGAATAGCTTATCTTTCTTAGAATAACACATCTTAGCTAGCGTCCTTTCATCTCACACCTGTGGTTATCAGGCTAGTGTTGGTACGTCGTTAGCTAGTAAGTCCTTGAGGACACAAGATACGTAGGAGGTCTTGGTATGCTGCCGAATCCAGTTCACACAACAGACCTACTAAGCCGGTTTCCTCCTCTTTTCTACTGAGCCCTGATATTTACCTACACGACAGAACTGACTCTTCACATGAATAACTGCCACACGGCACTGGCTCTATGCTCCTGATTGTAGGCACTTCCTTTGGTCCTTCAGTCTGAGAGCATCCCTCTGAGAAGGCAGAACTGGAGTTGATGGTTGCCATTTTTCAAATAAAAGTTCTAGAAAGAGTATGATGGAAATGAGTAATCTTGTGAAAAAATAAACTTTCAAAACCATAATCCAAATGAAATTTGGTTCCACATTATTATTATTATTATTATTGGCTAATGAATCATGAACCTGAGACTAGAACCCAGCTGTCTTCCAACTTCAGCACAGTGAATTTAACACGCCATTAAGCAGGTTACAAAGAACAGAAAAGAAGTCCCTTTCCATGTGTATTGGAAGAATATAAGCAACATCCTGCAGCTGTGTTGTGTGTGTTCATTTGCATGTGGGAGCACATGTATGTGTGGGTGCACGTGCATAGAGTCCAGAGGTCAACCCCGGATGTCATTCTTCAGGCTGAGATGGGGACCCCTCATTAGCAGGGAGTGCCTCCATGTAGCTAGGTGCCCTGGCCAGGGAGCTCCAGGGAGCTGCCAGTCTCATCCTCTGCAGCATCTGGGAGGCGTGCTATCACATCTGCCTTTTCACATGCTGTCACCCCTGCTGGTTTGTGTGGACACTGGCGACCCAACTCAGCTCCTTATGCTTGCATGGCAGGCACTTGGTCAGCCGAGTGTCTCCCCAGACCTTGAAAGCAGAAGTTTTATAAATAAAATAACTTTTCACTAAACAAATTATGTATGTCTGGAGAGGGATATACTATAAAAATACTTGTCATTTTAATGTAAATTGAATACTGTAATTATTATACTAACATATGTGGCCTTGTTTATTGTAGTCCTGGTGGTAGCTTCCCAGTCCTTTTGAATAATGTCACTGTATTGCAGTAATGATGATTCTGATTGTTTTGGGTATGACTTCACTTGACCTTGATCTGAATTCATCTCATTGTCTTATATGTGCATATAAAACTAAATATAAAATATTCCTAGAGGAAACCAAGTTTCCAGATTATTAAGATTGACTGATAATTTGCAAAGTCATTTAATATGGAAAGTAAAAAATAAAAATAAATAAAACAAAATATAAAACCAAAACACCAACCAAACCAAAAAAAATATGGGGAATAAAATCTCTTGTATTTAAAATTGTTTGTTAGGCTTGATGTCTGAAGAAGAAAACAATTCTAAAGGCTGATTAGGTTTCCACTTTAAAGACATACTAGTGGAAGAGTAGACATTTTAATTTATTATGGATCTGTTCATATGCTCTACATATTTTTATTTAAATAATGTAACGTACTTAAGTTTAAAAGGACATGTTTAGTAGATTAATTTTAAAAATCTGTTAAGAGCAATACCCAGTTGGGAATGGAGGTTTGTGTAAACTGTTATTGAGAATCAGAGATTATGCACTGTTATACTGAAGTATTGGAACTTATCTGATCTGTGCTCAATACTTGAGGGATCCTGGGGAATGCTGAGGGATACTGAGGGATATGGGATACCCAGAGATACTGGGGGATCCTGGGGAATACTGAGGGATACCGGATACCTGGAGATACCGGGGATACTGGGGAATACTGGTTGTTGGCTTAAGTGAGCTCCAGTCTGAGCAGTGCAGTAGCACAGGGCCCTTCCATTTTCTCTGGGTGTTATTCTTAGCTCTGTGAACCTAAGGCACGGCTCCCACCTATTCATCTGAATCAGAAAATCAAAAGGAAACTAGTCTTCTCTAGTAGGAAAAATAAATCCATGTAAGACCTTTGAGCGAGGTGTAATGACGTAAACTGTATCCCAGCATTTGGAAGGTTGAGATTTAAGGCCAGTCTAAGCTACACAGAAACCAAAGCTAGCTTGAGCTACAGAAGGAGATGCTGCCTCAAAACAGAAAGAAATAGCTTTTCCTAATCAAAATTAGACTCCAAAGAAGCCCTATCAAATAATTTATGAAAGTTATTCTTGGAGGTGGCTACAATGATGAAAGCCCAGCATGGAATGGTCTTGTTGCATGTGCTCTGGTCTGGGGAATGTTGTCTCTGTGCTACTGACTACAGGAAGATTACAAAGGCAAAACCCAAAATAACAATTCCAGTAGGAACTCTGGTGCATGTCTGGTAGCTCATGCTTAGGGGCCTAAGCCAGAACTTGGCAAAACTAAATATCAGTTGAAAAATGGGGAGGGGGTTAAAAAGGAAGAAGGGGAGGAAGGAGGGAGAAGAAATGAAAAGAAGCTTTCGTTTAAGGCCTTTGGGAAGAGAGTTTTTCTCTAACAGGGAGGGGCATGGGAATGCTCCTCAGATGCCAGGCTCTCTCAGCCCCTTTCATGAGGATCCGGGCTGCATTCCTACCTGGTAGTGACATTAAACAAGAACCATTTTAATGTACTAGATTAGAGAGAACTGGTAGGAAATGTTATTCCAAGAGTGAAAAAGAAAGAAAGGAGGAAGGAAAGAAAGAAAAAAAAACAGAAGGAAGGAAAAAAACCATAGAGCTTCACAGCAATTTTCCCACTGTGAGAGCATGCTCTGTCTTTAGCAGACATAAAGCAGCTTCAACAAATAGCAGCCTCTAAACTGCATCATACTCCACAGGCTAGACGCAAGACTGTCCTTTTTAAAATCAAAAATGTGTAGGATGTCAGCTTTCTGTCACTGTCTTCTCTAAATGTTTCAGCATCTTCTCAGCCATCCTGTCACGTGTAAACTCTCTTCTTCCATCTTCTGTCCTCAGTGTGGTTGCATTTCCACTTCTGCACAATTTTTCTTAACAATGAAAAAAACTTGTTGCCATTTTCATAGACGAGCAGCTGATTTTTGTCTCTTAATCAGTTTTACTTGAGAGAGAGAGAGAGAGAGAGAGAGAGAGAGAGAGAGAGAGGGAGAGGGAGAGGGAGGGAGAGGGAGAGAGGGAGAGAGAAGAGAAGAAGAAGAAGCTCTTACCTAGGGCGATGATATCACCTGCTTCTGGAGCATTTTGACACAGTTGCAAGGTCAGGCTTTAGCTATGTGCACACCCACTGATGCTTCCCTTGTAATTAGCAGCTTTCATTAAAAGATCTGGCCTTTGGCAGCATTATCTCATTAACCCTGTAAACTCTCTTCAGAGGAGGCAGGTGGTAAATGTGGCTGAGTCAGTTTTAGGGAACTAGGACAAATTCAGAGGACGTTTAATCATAGCTTATGCCGGGAGAGCACAGCAGAGTCAGGAAAGGGAGCAGGGGCGTCTTTTGCTTAGCTGACCTCTCAGACCGAGCACTGTGCACAGCGTTCTGCCCCGTGCTGAACATCTGTATCCCTTGGCCTGCACAGAACCCACAGTAGCTGTCCTGGTTCCAGAGAAAGAGAAAGAAAGGATGCATTCCAAGCAAATCTGCCAGACAGAGAAATGTAGGTCCCGACAGGAAAGTGATTTCTCTGCATGAGTTAGGAGAAGGTTGGGTGAGAACAGGTCTCCTGAACTGGACATCCACCCTGACTGTCCTGCCTTTCAGAAAGGAGGGCTGGGCAGCTTCAAGTCTTAACAGCATTCTCTCTTTCTCTCATTTCCTCACTTTGTGCTTTCCAGAGGGAAGGCCATCCATTGCTAGGCATCAGCTGCTTCTCAAATTTTGCCATCTAGTGGCCTAAAGAAAAATCTCCTGTGTGAGGAGGATACAACTTACACTTTTTTTTTAAGATAATAGGCTAACCCTAAGTTTAATTTTCTGCAATATTAAAATAGACCCAGTTTTAAAATTGTGACTTTCACCTGTAAGTTTAATTTCTTTAGTTTCATCCCAGTATACCTACAAATAATTAATCTAGATGCTTTCATAGCCATATGTCCTAGCTGTGTTCTTTGTCAAGTTAACAAAGCTAGAGCAGCAATTCTCAACCTGTAGGTCTTGACCCCCTTTGGGGGGTTTGACCCTTTTACAGAGGATGCCTAAGAACACCGGAAAACACAGATATTTACATTACAATTCATAACAGTAGCAAAATTACAGTTAAGAAGTAGCAGTGAAGTTGGTTGGTGGTGGCACATGCCTTTAATCCAACCACTCAGAAGGCAGAGTCAGGCAGATCTCTGTGAATTCTAGGCTAGCCTGGTCTACAAGAGATAGTTCCAGGACAGACTCCAAAGCTACAGAAAAACCCTGTCTCAAAGCGAAACAAAACAAAACAACAACAACAAAAGAAGTAACAGTCAAAATTAGGGGGGTGACCACAACCTAAGGAACTGTATTAAAGGGTCACAGCATTAGAAAAGTTGAGAACCACCAGTCTAGAGTTATCTGGAAAGAAGACCTACATTGAGAAAATGTCTCCAAGATATTGCTAGTAGGTCTGTGGGGCATTTTCTTATTAATGATTGATGTGAAGGGGCCCAGTGCACAGTTGACACTGTTATCCCTGGGCAGGTGGTCCTGGAATGAATAAAAAGGCATGCTGAGTAAGCCAGTAAGGTGTGTCCCTCCATGGTCTCTCATTAGTTCCTGCCTCCTTCCACGTGGGACTGTGATCTAGACGTGTAACCCAGTAGACTCTCTCCTCTCCAAAATTAGGATTCCATGGCTGCCACATCTGTAGATTTAGCAAGCCACAGATCAAAAATCTTTAGAAACAAACCAACTGTGTCAGTGCTGGGGATGGAGCTTCCACTCCCTCGTCATTATTTCCCAAACAGCACACGCTAACGGATATTTATGTAGCACTTACATTGTAGTAGGTCTTATAAGTGGTCTGGAGATGATTGTAAGGAATCTTGGATGATGTGCATAGGTGAACAAATTATTTGCTGTTTTGTAAAGTGACCTGAGTCTGCTCGGTATCCATGGGAACCCTGGAGCCAATCTGCAGATACCATGGGGCAGCTGTAATCTCCAGTGGTTGTCAGTAGTACTATAACATGGCATTGGAAAAACTTCAATAATAAATAGATTTTCTTCATGAAAGTTCAAAATAACACTCATCTGTTAATTGTATATTTCTTACAAGACTCTTGTAGAATTTTTATGGAAGAGCATGAATCATGAGCCAAATGTATTGAGGGTGTAACTGAGATACATATTATACTATCAGATAAACATAAGAAAAGCCGCCTTAGAATTTAATTTGCTTGGTTCGTTCTACTGCTATTTTTGGTTTTTTTTGCTTGTTTATTTGTTTGTTTTGGTTTGGTTTTTACAAATTGTTTCTTCAAAATATGGATTTGAAAGTTTTTCTTATTTTAATTACTCTGAGACTATAAATGATAATATGTAGGTTTCAATAAAATGGGCAGAGCTGAATTCGTTTGTTGCAAAGCAACATTAGGGAATGAATCTGTTGCTTATGGGTCAATATCTTCCAGTTTACTGTAAGAGAAAGTAAGAAACAGAGCCATAATTGTCTGTGATCTTGTGACTAGAAACACTTCCTTAGTGACACAATATATATTGGGTCAACAAGCACATTTATTGTGAAACATTAAAAACTAATTAGAAATTAACTTGATTTTTAAAATAAAGGTGATTATGCAGACCAGGCTTGACCAGGACTAGCATCATGTTTTAGAAAGTCCCTTGGTGCTGGGATGCAACAGCTCCCAGCACTTGCCCAGCCTCTGTGAGCCTTAAGTTTGATTCATTGCACGGGACTCCGTGAGTGCTAACCTAACCATGTCCAGTAATGGCGGGATTAGAAGAGAGGCCATATCCTGCTCAATCATAAGCCTACTACGTGATCTCCAAGTTACTCAGGCTGTTGGAGCCTGCAGGTTGAGAAACCACTGTGCTAGGGCAAAAAGATTTGGGGATTGCACTCCAGAGAGGAATCTGCATAACAGAAGAATACTCTTCCAAAGTCACATTGTTTTTATTTTTAAAAAGAAGTTTGTATAAGACTGAAGTTGGATCTACATATGAGGATTGTAATAAATTACACTAGTCATATTTTTAAAAAATCCTTATGACCTGAGGGCATAGCATTCTCATGGCCAAATCTACATGGAGAACCTTTTGAAGCTTCTTATTCCCATGCTGCTTGAGAATGGGGACAGAACCACAGCCACCGACTGCCAAGCCTTCAAAATGTGAAGATTGGGGCTTCAGCCCAGCAGTAGAGCATTGATTTGCATGCCTGAGGTGCTGGGTTTAATCTCTATTGCCAGCAATAAATAAATAACAGACTACCCAGAAACTGTTATTTATTGCTTTAACAGGAGCATTGAAGTCATATGTTATGAGGTATTTTTGGATAGAAGAGCCATGGGTTGAAAGGCCTCAGCCTTCCTTATTGAAATGCTAGGAGAGGGGACCCAAAACCATCCAATGATTTCATCAAGAAATGCTAAATATATATGTATATATATTATACACATTATATATTATACATATTTATATATAATTTATATTATATATATATATATATATTAAAAAGTTTACTCTGTCTACGGGTGCCGCAGTCAGAGCAGCCTAGATAGCCGAGACTGGCGGAGGTGCCAGGATTAAGGCACAGAGGCTTCTTTTCAGGGTGGAAGAACAGCAACCTTTATTTTGCCCAGCAACCTTTTATACCTCTACTCCTTCTGTGGAGACCCACTGGCCAGAAAGAACACAAACATCCTTGTCCATTACAGACCACAAGGAAGTTCTCCTACCAGTCAAGGGGAGTGAGGGCAGCTGGATTACAACTCCACCCTCCTCCGTTTTATTTTATAATACTTTGCCTGTCATGGGGAATAGTCCTCTAATATTCCCTGTCTTAGGTAGCATCCTGCCCCCGAAGTATTGCCCGTCTGTGGCTACCCAGACACATAGCCCTAAACCAAGTGTCCCCAGGACTGACAGTGCCAAGGAGCCAGACCAGCACTGCAACCATCTAGCACGCACTAACTGGGTGGTAAAATTAACAAAAGCAGTATTCCAAACCCCTCTCATATGACGGTTGAGTTCCATAACAGTAGCAGAAGCATGCCATACAGTGCCATGAGTAACACACATAACTTTATAAAAGCTGGAACATGTTAGCTGTTGCAAAGTCCAAAGATAGTCCACTTGCTCCTGAGCCAGAGCTACTTGTTGGTTCGAGGTCAATATGCCCAACTGAATATGTCCAAAGCATTGCTGACTATTTTAGCCTGCTGGCTGACAGTCTCAGCCGTCTGCACAGTCTGTGAGAGAGCAAGTCCGGCAGCAGTAGCTGTGGTGGCAAAGCTCTGCTCCAGCTGCCTTCTGGCCCCAGCCGCACTCACTCTGGATCCAAACTGCTGCATGGAGTGGAGCAGAACTCAGGGAAACAGGCTCGCTGCTCCTGCTCCGAAACCATTGAATACGCCCCACTTTAACAATCTTTTAGGGAATTTGGGCGTCGTCAACCTGTCTGGCTACTTTCTGTTGAGTTGGGGTGCTGCATTCTTGGGAGTATTTTACATCAACATTTTAGGGGGTCTCAGTGATTCAAACCACTTAAATTTGTAAAGAATCCACAGGTTCTCATCCTCTGTGGAGACTAAAGCAGAACTTCTTTTTCAAAGCATCAAATCCTTAGGCCTGTATTTTCAAGTCAAAATACCTTTCTTTGCAGTTCCCAGATCAAATGTCTTTCTCCAGTCCAGAACACAAAAGACAACACAATAACATGTATCTCTACACATTCTATCTTTTGAGGCCCTCAGTTCATCCTCCTGCCTCCTCTTTATTGCTTCCCTACTGGCCAGTCTGCCAGAGGGTGCCCCTCAGAGCGTCTCTGGGGATGAAAAAACACATACTCATTTTAATCTGACTTGGTTTGTTCCCAGTCTGGAACATTTAAACCCCCTACTGTACAAAATCTTTGACTGTCTTGTTACTTCCGTGCCTTGTTGCTTTCAAGGGGATTAGCTATCAAGGAAGGAGCAACACATATCAAAGACCTGAGAGGTAAGAAAGAACATACAAAGAAAAGACGCAGTTTGAAGGAATAAAGCTTGAAGCTGAAATTGGACTGAAGGAAGAAAGATTCAGACCACAGGCAGTAGAAAAGATTGCTGGATGTTAAGGAGAGACTGATGGTGGCTATGTGCATGACTTTTCTGGGGAGACATGAATGAACATATGTCCCCTCTAGATATCATCCAAAGGCAACTTCGGGAACCAAGGCGTTTATTGGGCTTCCATATAGGGACATGGGTAAGAGGTTTCTCAAAGGAGCATGAATGACGCGGGTGACTGCATCATGTAAGAGCCTACCCCAGCATGGGTGATGCTTTACAAAGACTGCTCCTGCATGGTGTGCGGGTAGGTACACCACTGGAGGACGCAGCCTCCACATACAAGTAGTTTCTGTTATATATTCTTGGGAAGGGACCTCTTGAGCTTGCTAAGTCAGAAGTTTCTTCTGCATTTCACGAGCCTTGTGAGCCTCCTTCCTCCTCCAGAAAGAAGTGTTTCAAATCCAGAGGAAACAGCTACTTAGCAGGTAGGCAGGGAACTCAGGGTCAAACTGGCCTGTAGGAAGTCCTCCATCAGAAGTCAGTGGTCTGAGGCTGGCATTAGAAAGAGTAAACGTCCCACACACTTCCAGTTGCCAGGGTGGATGCAAACCAAGAAAGTTTTAGCCAGAGCAGGTGTCCCTCCATCTGTCCCTATTGCATCTTCTGCTTGTAACAGAGACCTGTGTATGTGTTCCAGACGGAGCCTCACAGAGCTGTGGAAAGTCGCTTTTGTGGTCGGAGGCAGTTGAAAGCACAGAAAGCATGGACCATCCTGATGGTCAAGATTTCTGTAACCATTGCTATGTCACCTTTTACTTTTGTGGACTTACGTTTGACTTCACCCCACGTTTTTGTTCACTCTGACTAGTTCATGCCTTTCTGGGCAACTCAAGCTAGGTGGTGGGAGGAGCAAAGGAAGCCACATTTTTTTTTTCCTTTACCAAGAACCTGCCACTAAAACAGGGAGGCCGAGGTGTACTAGTCGTAATCAGTAAACTTTTCTTTATAAATCAGGAATTCCTAGGAAACATTGTGAAATTTGTCAAACATAGCCACTGCCTCTGGTATGGATGAATTTCTCAACTCAAATAAACAACTGTCAGCACCCATGCTTACTAACTGGACCAATATCACCTGATATGGCTGTGAGGAATGAAATCAGGTCAGTTTGGAGGGAGACACAGCACAACTGAGGTTGTGACAATTGTATTGAAAGCAATCACACTGTTTATACCTCTATCAGAAACAATACAATGTCAATTGCCAGGATCAATGCAGTTGTAGTTGCTAGGATACAGTGATGTTTGCAAGCCACAAGATTAATGTCTAAACAAATTGTCCTGTCAAGTTTCCACGCTTCCTTGACTTGTAAGAGACCATACAGAGAAACACAAAGCAGCCTGTAGTTGTTTGAAAGAAAGTGACCCCTTAAAAGGAATGGCACTATTAGGGGGTGTGGCCTTGTTGGAGGAAGTATACTATTGTACAGGCACTTTCTGAGGCCTCATACATGCACAAATCATGCTCAGTGTCTCAGTCAACTTCCTGTTGCTTGTGAGTCAAGATATAAAATTTCTCAGCAAATAGCACTGTATCAGCCTGCATGCCGCCTTGCTTCCCGCCATGATGATAATGGACCAAACAAATATTTGTTCTTTGATAAGAGTTGCTGTGGTCATGGTGTCTCTTCACAGCAATAGACACCCTAACTAGGGCACAGTCTGAATGCTTCACTGCCCAAGGGAGTACATCAGTGTCTTGGTAACTGGAAGGCACACTGTGCCCAGGAGACGTGGACTCTAGCCTGAAAAACGTATGAAGTGTGCCTCTCAAGGGGGTTAGGCCAAACCAACTCCATGATTCCAAACTGCGACCAATTATCTCTCTAAATCACTCTCATGATTATTAATTCCAATGTCCATTTTACTGTTGTTAGAGGTCCTACTACATGGTGGACTGGTGAAGAACCCCAGGATATCACTGACCAAATCATTTGTAATCTTCTCTCTGTAAGACCAAAGATGTGACTTGCAAGAAACAGTGGCAGATAGTGCCCATACCAAGTGCAGTTAAGGCTTGGGGGTCAGACTTAATGATTGTGTGAGTGCATACATAGACTTTTAAGTCAGAGTCACCTTCTGAAGTATCTGTTGGTTTCATGGTGGCCAAAGGATGAAATGGAGTTTGTAGGACTGAAGTTACAGCATTGAGACAGGTAAGCAAAGACCCACCTCTGATAGGAAGGGGAACCCGTGGTTCCCCTCCTTAAACACCTTTATTATGAAAAGAGAGTAACACGAATATACATTTCAGCCTAAGGTTTTAACCAGTCTGAGAAATAGTTACTTTGCCTTTGATCTTCCACAATTTTTCTGTTTATTAGTTTCTTTTCTCTGTATTTCAATTCTCCATATTATTACAGCAAAAAAAATGTCTTGGGAAGAACAGAAACAGTTGATGCAGTTTCTGATGCAGGTTAAACATCCCAGATCCTCAGCAGATTGATGTGGAGGATACCCTGAGCTAGGGGGACTAGGTTAGGCATCAGCATGAGAGTCTGGTCAAAGAAAATAGCTTCCCAAGTTATTACGGTGCATGTAAGCTTTGTTTAAGTTGTCCAGTGAAATATTCCATTTCTAGGCAATTTCATTTCTCTCTTATATGAGTCAGCTTTTTAAAGGGAGGAAATTTTCCAGCATTGCTAGTGTTTCCCCTGCTATACCACACATTATGGACTTTACTAAGTGTTAATAATGTGAACTAATAAAAAAGTGGAAAAACCACACACACACACACACACCTATGCAGGGTATCTCTTTTCTGTTTTGTCGACTGTGGTCCACATTCATCTATAGTTGAAGATCACCACCCTCTCCTGTTCTACCCTAATTCCTACCTCTGATCTAAGAAATATTTGCTACATTGAAAACTCAGTGCTCCAGACATACCTGATAATTCACAGTGATGAACCACAGCAGCAAGATTTAAACTACAGCAGAATCCAGAGAGGAAGGTATCTGATTCTTATTAAATAATAGACAGTGAATTCATCTTGATAATTTCATCAAAATGTTTATTTTTACCACTGCCATCTCCATGACTATGGAAAATTACAGCAGAGAGAGGGAGATTAATTCCTCTTCTCTGAGGTCATTCACAATTACAAAATGTAAACATTAAATAGGTAATTATATAATTACTAATTATATTTCATGTTATTCTGGAAAACGTTTGACATGTAACCTAAAACTTATCATGCAGCCAAAATGCAGTAGGTAGACTCCTCCCAGTTGCTAGCATTAGGGCCTGTCAGGTCATAAGGTTTACTGAAATATATTTTGGGATGTGAAGTTCAGGCCCCAAGAACAGGATTGGAAAACTGCTCGATCAGTTTTGTCAGGTCTTTGTGACTTCCTGTGTCAGTCCCTTTCTGTCTCCATGACTGTTAGCTTCTTGTCTCTTCTTGCAGGTGGCTGCTAGTATTTTCCTCCTTCCTCCCTCCCTCCCTCCCTCCCTCCCTTCTTTCCTTCCTTTATTTTTTCTATTCTTCTGATGCTGCACAGGATTTTCTGTCTTGGATCTTTAGCCCAATCTTTAAAAAAAAAAAAAAAAGTATACGTAGACTTGTGGTGTGCATGTGTGTGATGTAAGTGCCAAGACCCATGTGGAGGTTAGAGGACAACTTTGAAGAACTGGTCCTCTCCTTCCATTGTGAGTCCCAGGTTTTAAATCCGGGCCACCAAGCTTATGCAGCAAGAGCCACTCTTTTCCCTGGGTCTGTTTGCCCAGTCTGTCATCCGCTGCGTAGCGCATGTTTGGAGTTCTGAAAAGAATGTCTCTAATCTGCCCGTTCAATCACGGGACCCCCGGATAAAGTGTTATGCTGGGTCATTTCCAGACTCCTAGGGAAATAACAGACTGTCTGCCAGACTCTCAAATGTCCACAGGAGCCCATTAACAATGACCACAATGGCAGGAGCACGCAGCAGAACATGGCATCATGGGAAGCCCTCAGAAATAGTTCTTGGGTATTAAAAACATTCTGAGATTTACCAAATGGAGCAAAGCCATTGGTCCCTCCAGCCTAGGAAATAGTAAAATATAACTCATACCTCCTCAGAACTCCCTGTCCACTTTATTCATTTCAGGGGCTGCTATTTACTTATTTTTATTTCAGAGGCTAGATATTGTAGGGAGCCTTAGTGTAGCAGGTGGGATTGGCGCTAACCATGAGGTATTACAGTGGAGAGAACTGCCCTCATTATGTGTTTTGCAGATAATAATCAAGTAAGTAAATCTTAAAAAAAAATGCTTCCCCTAGGAAACTATCCAAGTGAAACCACATTGTTTGTTGAAAGTAAGTATTTTAGACCATTAGTGGGAGTGGGACGGACCTTTCTCAGAACAGTAAAGGCGACGCCGTGGGAGCAGAGAAGCAGGCAGCCTCCTACGTGGGGCTATGATGCAGGGGACAGGCTGGGTTCTCTCAGGAGTCTAGAAAGGAAGCAAACAAACAAAGTAGCCCTGGGCCTCTAGTTCTGTGGAGCTTTTCTTTGTTTCTTTCTCCTTTTTTTCCCCCTAAATGTTTTCCAGTCCTGTCTGTGGATATTCTGATTTTCTTTTTCCAAATGATGTTGCCTGAGATGACCTGATTTTTTTTTTTTATGTGACTAGGAAAACTGCCCAGATAAAAAGAATTTGACCCAGACTGCTGAAGTCACAAACATCGTCTCATCTGAGGTTATTTAAATTTTTTTTTTGGTTGTTGTTTTTGGTTTTTAAATTACCTTCTTCTTTAAAAAAAAAAAAAGCCATTGTGTCATACACTTCAGCGTTTTACTTACTTTCCTTTTTTTTTTAAAAAAAAAACATATTTGGCTTCCTTCACTTTCTAAACAATTAGAATTTTATTTTATTTTTTTAAAAAGATGACTTCCCCTGAAAACTGCTGTGTTTCACAATTCCTGCTTCCCTCTGATACCCAGCAATTGCACTGTGCTCCATCACTGCACTGTAGTCCAAGAGCAGCCTGTGTCTGACCTCTGGATAGTCTTTCTTTTCTCAGGATAGAAATCTTTATTTCCATTTTACAGCTGCTTTCTACTCCATCCCAACTGCCTCCTCCTTGGCAAGCATGCTCATGTGCATACACACACACACACACACACACACACACACACACACATGCGCGCGCGCGCGCCTTTTCTTACAACACCAAACAAGACCACTCTCTGGGTAGAAAGAAAAGCTTCTTGTGGGAAGCAAACAGCCAGAGGATAGAGGACAGCTCCCTGCAGGAAAAGCTTTGTCGGTTATGGGGACCAGGAGCAGCAGGAGGAGGGGTGCAGGCTGGAAGAGCCTGAGAGCAAGCATGGGGGCTCTTTGGGTTAATCAGAAACCAGAGGCCCTTTGTGTAAGGTGGTTGACCACTAAGGGCAGATACGGAAAGGAATAGCCTTCCCGACACACAGGACCCTGTCTCCTGAGATCCCTGAGGAATGCTGAGTTTAGGTTTCTGTTCATGTGCTAGCAGTCCTTTCTGCCAGTTAAGAGTCCTGCCTGGGTTGGTCCCAAGCTGTCATTTAAGACACTGTCAGCAGCACTGCCATTTGGGATGGTTTGGACCCAAGAGAACCTCTCTGTTTCCATGCTGTTTCTGCTCCTCTCTTTGTTAGAGTCTGTCGCTGATGTCTAGAGCTGATTTTTGCTGATGATTTCCCCAAAACATGACCTTCTGCTGTCACCTCATCAGAGCTGGGAGCACAACATCGTTTCTCCAGGTGATAATGTGACCCCTGTCTTCTAGAGGGGACTCTGGCTTCCCCACATAACAACTACCTAGGGCAGATATGAATATAAGATGCAGAATATTTCCACACAGCTCGGACCTACCCATCTTGGGAACTCAGTGGTCTATCCATGACAACCTGTTAATGAGGAGGATGGGAAGAACATGTACCACGTATTTCATAGAGTTCACCCCAGATCTTAAATTATTTGGATGTCTTACCACTATCTTATATAAGAAAACCTTTTTGATATTATATGCTATTCCATGTGCTTAACATGGAGCCTAAGATTGGAATAGAAAAATGAGACACTGAAATAATACCAACAATTCTGAGTATAAAACCCAGGCGATCCTTACCATGCTTGGAGCTGAGGATTCAGGGAGTGGGGGTGGGAGGGGGCAGCAGTTCATTTGTTAATACAGAGAGTTTATACAGATGTGGAGAATGCAGGCTCACAGCAAACTGGATGGAAACTGCAGGCCAGGCCAGAGAAAGCGCTTTTCAGCACAGTGCAGGCCAGGCCAGAGAAAGCGCTTCTCAGCACAGTGCACACAGTTCATCATGTGTGCCCCATTCTAACCCTGGGCTGGGTTCCCTGCTTCCTCTAATTCTACAACTGGAAAAACTGGATGCTAATTAAATTAAATTTAAGCTTAACATCTTTGGCCGTTGCTATTTGGCAAAGCCTAACTCACAACCTAAATGAGCTGTTTGCCTTTCTTCTTCTTTTCTTTCTAACATATATTAAAATAAGTGGGAGCCCTTGGTAAATGGGAATTGAATTCCATAGAAGTCACAGCCCAACATAACACAGCATTCCAGAGAAGGTTGGCATCAGAGTTAGCTAAATGTCGGACCGTTTTTCTACTTAACATTTTTGGGCAGAGAAGAAAGGGGGTAGAAATAAATTAAAAGGAAAGAAAAATTCTTTGTGGTCATAAAATTTTCAATATTTCAAAAATGGTAGTATTAATAACCAAACTGACTCATAAAATATTTTAAGAACTTCTACTATTTAGGCTAGAAATATTGTAGATAGATTATTAAAAAGAAGAAACTTAAAAAATATGTAGCCACTTAAATTTTTCTCCTATTAAGTTGTGAAAAAACCCTGTTATATAATCTAACACACACTTTATCTGTTCTGCTGTACACCTCAAGGATGGGTAGAAGAGACCTGTGGGAAGCTGTTTCTTGTGGAAAATGTGTCTGCAGCCACTCTGGGCTACCAGTCTTAGAATTCAGATTTGGGAGGAACCCAGAGGCCATATGAGCAGCTTCGTTAGGGTTCTAATATGAAGAAAAGGTGCCTTCAGGGAAATTATCCTTAAATTGTAATGATTGTGTTTGAGATCAACGTTTTTCCTTTGATCCCAGAGAAGTATCTACTAAGGCCTGATGGTCAGTGAATTCTGAAAATCCCTAAAGAAAACTCCTGCTTCCTTTCACCTTGTTTAACAAATGTCTGTCTTCCCCTTCTGCTTGTGATCAGGTCTCGTAGAAGTAAGTCAGACTTCCTCTGGGCTTCTTCTGTCCTTGACTCTATTACTAAATATCCAGCGGCAGAAGTTCTAAATGTTCCATGCCAGTGTGTGCAAACTAGGCTGCCTCATTCTGCATAGGGGCCTGTTAGTGTGATTCATTTATTCAGTGTGCCTATGGTATGACTGCACGTGGATGCATTTTCGTGTGTCTTTGTGTGTGCATGCACACCTGTGAGCATGTATGTGGAGGCCAGAGGACAACGCTTAACAGTCATTAGCATTGTTTTTCCCAAAGGGTCTCTCATTGGCCTGAAGCTCACTGAGTAGGATAGACCAGCTGGCCGACAAGCCCCAGTGATCTCTTTTGTCTATGCCTCCCCAGCTCTGAGACTGTATGTGCACCACGATGTCTGGCATTTTTATGTGGATTCTGGGGTTCAAACTCAGGTCTTCATGCCTCAGCAAACACTCTCTCAATTGGGCTATCTCTAGCTCCAATTTTTTATTTGTTTGTTTGTTTGTTGTTTATATAAACATAATGTTTAACTTCTCTCAAATTCATTAAAAAAATTTCAGGGAAGCCAAATCTTTACCTCTAAGTCTTAAGGTTTTCTGGTTGTTTGTTTTACATTGAGCCTGAGTTATAATTGAAGTCATTATACAAAGCACCTGAACTTATGTAAACAGAAGTGTTACAATGCATGGGAGCCTTCATTAAGAAACGGGAACAAAAGGATCGAGTACTTACATACTAATTAGACAAGGATAATATGTTGCCAAAGAGCAAGTGAATTAGGCAAGGAGGCTGGGAGGCGATAGTTACATTAATGAAGTCTGTAGCTTTCTCAGTCTCCATCTTGTGTTTAGGGATCCCATCTCCTGCTTTTAAAAACAACGTGGAGGGTCAAAGTGGCGGTTCTGTCTCTGAAATGCAGGTACCATTAACTCAAAAGGCAACATGCCACAGTGACACATTCGGGGAATATGCCTTAGCCCCAAAATATTTTAACCAAACCTACTCCTGTGGGTTAGAAATAGTAACAGCTTTGGAAACATTGCAACAGTGTAACTATTTATAATGACTTTATCAAGAGAAAACCATGGAGCAAATGTTTTGGGAAACAAAACTCTGCAGAGCTTTCTGTGCATAAAGAAGCAGAGACACCCGGAAGGCCAGCTGAATTCTGGGTCATCCTGGCTTGTCTGGATTTCCAGTCATTTCAGAAGGAAAACTTGGTCCAGACTTGCCCTGACCTCTCCAGGATCTCAAAGCAGTGGTTCTTAGCTACAGCCGCCTCATAAAACCCCCTGAGCATTACAGAATGTACAGTGCTTGTTAAGCGATGGTCTCTCAACAGGACAAAGGCAATAGAATATTTAAAGGATCCCTTGTGTTTCTAATGAGCATCTGTGTTTAGAGGGACCGTGTCCCGCGTCACTGTGGAGCAACTGCTGTAGGGACCTCTCGTTTCATACCCTTTAAACACTTCAAATAAAATAATAAAATAAGGTACACTGAAGTTAAAAAGAGAAAACATTCCAAAGATGTGACACAGTCTGAACAGCTGGGTTGAAATGAAGCCGGGTTCTTCCATGGTCCTGGAGGTGGGCGAATCGCAGAGGAGAAGGAAGGACCAAAGCCTCGTTCTCTATACATTTGCTCCAAGACGATGGAAACTGTTCAAGCTCAAATTCAGAAACGCATTTTTTAAAACTGCTTTGCTTCCCATCCTGGGTCAGTGAACTTCTGAAAGTCAGCCAACTGTTTTAGGAATAACACTTTAGCTAAGCCCTGATCGCTGTTCTCCTGCCATTGGAGATTCCAACGAAGCCCTTGGGAGAAATAACCCTGTCCTGTTTAAGCCATCAGTGCCTGCGTTATTGCAGATGCACATTTCTTTATGTTGACATCCAGGGCTCAAAATGTTTTTAAAATACAACCTATCACCGTGTTCCAAGATTTAGGTTTTATACTCTACCAGGGATGAATACATTTTGAAGTTTTGTCCTTACAATCATTTGTTAGCGCCAGGTTCTCCTTTTTGAAACCAGGCTCTCTTTTTTGTCATCTTTGAAATGATCCGGTGAATGTAATTAGGTGAATTAATTAATTTTCCCCACTTTAATCTATTTTCATTACAATTTACATTGCATTATAATTTGTAAATATTTTCTCTTGATATTGATATAGCTATAGGTTTAGGAAATTTTGAAAAATGACCTGGTGAGGCAGATAAAGGTAGCTTTATAAAATTTAAAGTCTAGGGAGAATTCTAAACTTTTTATGAACTTCCTACCAAAGTAAATTTTATCAGTTGTCATCTTTAACTAACAAGAATAAGCAAACTGAGACTATGATCTCATTGATATAGTAGAAACAGACTTGAGGAATAACTGTCCCAAATGTCCAGACACTGAGTGCAAAGGGTCCAGTGCTCCTGACAGAGGCCAAGACACTTGAAGAGAGACATTCATTCCCAGGAACATGTCAGAAAGTCACTCTAGGGACCCATGTGCTATTGCCCATAATTTAAAGTGTACATATTCAGAGATGTACTTATTCAAGATCTCCTCATTATAAATGAGAACACGTGCTTTTGGTGGCAGCTACATGAGAAAGCAGTGTGTGTGTTACTAGTCAGACAAATAAGGGTTCAAATTCATTTCTCATACCTTGACAGTGGACCAACCATGTTAACCTTTTTTAACATTGATGTGTTTTATGAAAAAATGGAAATCCTAATAGTCTTCCCCACAAGTATGCTTGAGGAATTTAGGTGAGACAAAAAAAGCACTACAATATTAGCTAAGTTTTAAAGGTTAATTTAATGGAATACCAACAGGAACAGAGCCATAGTTTGGCTCTGAATCCAATGAATGCAGCTCTTGAGAATGATACAAAGCCAGAGCAGAAGGGCGGGACGACCAGCTTTCCTAAGATTGAAGAAGATGGCTCTCCATAACGAAAGAGCAGGACTTGTCCAGCAACTCTTCCCTATCCGAGAGCACAGCATATTTAAAGCATTACCAGAAGTTAAATATGAAAGGTCACCTTTGAGAATTTAGGCAGACAGTGTGCTACTAATAGGAATATACCAGGTGTAGAGCCCTAATGTCTCTTTCCAGGCCTTTCCCTCAGGGATTGTTAGGGACCACCTCCTAAAGGGTATGTTTCTAACAGCAACAAATGCAAAGTAGGATCATCTAAATGGGAATTCGTCTGGTTGTTTCCTTATTATATTAACTACCTTGCCTCATTTTTCTACCATTTCCTGTAAACCCGATTATCGTCGGGTTTCATTTTCTGTAAACAATACTTCCCAAGTAGTATTATGTGTGTAACTCTTATCTTCCATCCCAAGATACCAAGTGTCTGCTTGCTGTTTTTGAGGATGCTAATGTAGCTCAGAGGCTTCAAGTTGCATAGGATTTGGCTCTCTTTTTTTCACCTAATAGTTTAGAACTTAATATTTATTGTCTACATCCATTATGTCATTAGGAGTTGTAAAAGTTTCTTTCTCTAGTTCTGAAAAGCAATCAAAAGATCAATAAGGGGGCACAAAATGGCATAAAATAATAGCTTTCATGTACTCACATAACAGACCCTTTGAAGATGTAATGGAAAGAGACACCATTGAGAATAGCAGCAAAGAACACTGACAAATAGATGGTGGGAGAAACTTATGAGAGATAAGCTCTGAAGCAACAAGAGGATTATTGGACAAATGGAACGGCCCCCAGGTTCTTGGTCAGGCTGATAGAACAAAGATGTCTGAGTAATTATGCAGCAGAATCCAAAACTATGAATTCTATCTAGTCTTCTTCCCCAGAATGGCTGGCTCCACGCCTTGGAGCCATCTCTAATTTCCAAAATGTGGTCATTGACCCAGTGACATCAGTCGCCAGAGAACCTGCGAGAATGCAGCTTGCCGTGCTTCTCCCTAGGCCTCTTGACTCGGACACATGGAAAGGGAATCCAGCAAGCTTTACATCACCAAGCCTTCCAGGCGATTCCAGCGTGAGTTAAGTTTGAGAAACGCTGCTCTAAACTCAAATTTAACTCGCGCTGGAGTCACCTTCATGCTTCCAGTGCAGATTAGATCCTGCAGATGCCGAGCCCGACTCTAACTTCTAACACGCTCCCTCTGGGAGCTGATGCTGAGGATCTGAGCAGAGCACGGGTTAGCAAAATGAGGGCTGGTTCATCTGCTCCAGCTCCCTCAAAACCGGTCTATTCTGTAACCTCTCCCATGCTCATTTTCGACCCAGGTGTTAATGATAAATAATAATAATAATAATAATAATAATAATAATAATAATAATAATAATAATAATAATAACTAGTGTGTGAGTCCTCCCAATACTGTGTTTACTTCAGATGGAATTTAACCCTCAGTACTATGTTCTTTTCAGACGTAATTTAACCAAAAATAGTTTGAAAATACATTTCAAGCTTTGGTGGAGATATTTTGGAGAGGCTCTAGTTCATGTTTTAAAATCATGACACATAGGTTATGGTACTACTTGGAACCTATGGAAGAAAATGTCAAGAGAAAAGCAAGGGAGGATCTTTGTATAAATTACATTTTTTAAATTTATTTTATGATTTATTTATCTTTTATTTTATGTGCATTGGTGTGAAAGTGTCAGATCCCCTGGAACTGGATTTTCAGGCAGTTGTGAGCTGTGCCATGTGGGTGCTGGGAATTGAACCCAGGTCCTCTGGAAGAGCAGTCAGTGCTCTTATCTGCTGAGCCATCTCTCCAGCCCCCTAAATTACATTTTTGTGTTTTTTTTTTTAGTTCATACTCTGTATTATGACAGGTTCCCCTCAAATTTAATCGCTTAGCACATTAAGTATTTACTAGAGCTCATGGTTCTCCTGGCTCAACAATCTGAACAGGACACAGTCCCACGTGGAGTAGCTCAAATGTGTATGAACAGCTTGTATTGGTCTGATGAGGGTCTCACATAGTGGGCTTTTCAAAGCTTCCTGATCATTTTTCCTGCCATGCCTGCTGTGTGAGGACCAGATTTTCCCAAAGGTGTCTCCACTCACTGGCTTGCCAGCTGATCTCCAATGACAGAACCACTGGGTCTGTTAGGTTCCTTCTCTCCTGCCCTCACCTTCTTCACATTCTCCTGTCCCTCTGTTCCTTTCTTGACACTTGACTAACTTGGATTTCTTTCATGGTGGCTGATTTTAACAGATCATTGGACACTGAGAAAGATCAATGAACAACCGTAACACCTTGTATAGGCCCAGCTTTTATATCTATTTTTTTTTTGTCTGAGGAGGGGCCTTGGTGTGAAGTTCAGGGAGTTCCATCTTTTATCTGGAGTTATTAATTCTATTTCATTTACCTTGTGTGGTGGTTAATTTTGGATGTCAACCTGATTAGATTAATACTCATTTAGCAAATCCTTATTTGGGAGTATGTCTATGAGGGTGTTTCTGGGTAAAGCTAGTATTTGAATTGGTGGACTGGATATTAAAGTGCTCCCGCATCCAATGGGAGTGGATACCATCCAATCTGCTAATGGCTTGGAGAATACAAAAGAGACAGGTGAGGGATATATTTGCATTTTCTCTCTAACTCTCCCTTAATTAGCTTACTGTCGATCTCCCTTTCCTCCGCGTTCTCTTCTGCCCTTCTCTCCGTTACCCACTCCTGTTCTTCTCACACTGAAAAACTGGTGCAATCTTCTCCTGCCCTCCAATATCAGAACTCCAGGTTCTCTGTCCTTTGGCCTCAAACTGAGTTATAACATCAGCTCCTCTACTTCTCAGGCCCTTGAACTTGAACTGAACCACATTAGCCACTTCCCTAATTCTCTAGTTTGAAGATGAAAAGTTTAAGGTCAGCTTTGGTGACGGTGACGTGGGGAGTCCAGTGCCAATCTAGACCACAGGGCACAAACAAACAAACGCCGTTGTTATTTCTTCCTACCTATTCATTTAATGGTATCACACTGGCAACTTAAAATTGCACCAGTGCACATTGTCAAACAGTTCTAATTAGAGCTTCCCCTTACCTGGAGACATAAGGTCTGGTCAT
Source organism: Myodes glareolus (assembly GCF_982192425.1). NCBI lineage: Eukaryota > Metazoa > Chordata > Mammalia > Rodentia > Cricetidae > Myodes > Myodes glareolus. The sequence goes on along the minus strand of NC_142026.1, from coordinate 95,491,255 downwards.
AAGTCACTATTGGAAAACCGGATGGCATTGCAGATATCACACATTTATGACCTTATCACTACCATGCATTCCTTGAAAACAGTTATGTGGATAGTTTTCAAAACGCCAAGATCCAGTTACAAGAAGAAAAATGTATATGGGGCTATATGGAGTGGGCCAGACATTGATATTTTCAAAGCCTCAGGTTGTTGGAAAGTGTGAGCAAACTTGAGACACAGTAATGAACAGAGCTTGGATCCAGCCTTAATGTTTTTCTTAATGAGTTTGGAATTATAAAAGAGACTGACCCAAATCTCACCCACTAAATATCCTCTAACTCTTACCACAGAAGACAAAGTGGGAATGTTGGGGAAATTAAAAAGTCCGTCTTAGAAAATACAGTAACTCCAAAGTCTAATTTCAATAATACTACTGTGCTACAGTATTTAGCTGTAAGGTCCTTGAAAGGCCCAGGAAAGGGTTGATCTCTATTTTTACATGGTTTGGAGGTGCTGTTGGAAAAAGGTAGGATACAGTAGGGAGACTTAGGTTATTTAAGGCATGCCCTAAGTGGGAATGGGGGGAGCACAGCCCATTGCTCTTTCTCTCTATTGCTTCCTGAGGTAAATGGCTTTGTCTATGCACATGGTGTGCTTCCAGGCCACAAGCCTGTCATGAATGCTAACTCTCGAAATTGTGAGCCAAGACAAACCTTATGCTTTTGAAAGCTGACTTATCTTTGGTGTTTGTCGTAGTGACAAAAAGTGAATGAGAGTTACTAGTTAAATACTTGAAATGAGCCATGGAGGAAAGGGATGGCTTTTCTGCCGCCTGCTGACTCCTAGCGTCTTAGCCAGTTCTTCTGGCAAAGCTCTGGATCATTAGCTTTTGAACTATTGTTCACGTTTCAAGTGAATAGCTGCGTTAGTTTCCTACTAGATGTGTGCACACTTAGCAGTGTTTTACATGTATAAGAAGAAAATAATATATACTTTTAAAAACATAGCCTGAGAACATATATTATATGCAAAATATGTATGAAACTCTTTAGTTATTTGTCTATCAAGACTTACTTTTTAACTTTTGCTAGATACTTTGTTCCATTCCCACTGGAAATTAATAAGCTGGATGCATCCTAAAACTACAAGGCTTATTAAATTGAGTCTGAACAAAAAGCTAGGAATCCACAGGAGAAAAAAGAACCTTATGTACTTGGGATTAGATTTTTAGGGGATAATTAAATTACACAAATGAAAATCAAATATCTTTGCATTTTCTTGTATCGACCCCTTGTCTGGGTCAGACCCTTCACAGAGCACACTGTCCTTTCTCTGATGTAACAGAGCAGCAGCGGGAGAAGGCAGCTGCCCACATTTGTTTCTGTGGCTTCAGGGAAATTAGAAGTTGGAAGGGGCGGTGAGCCTGGGCTTGGGTGGGTCCTGAGATGTCTTCCATTCACGTCATTTCTAAGTCTAAAGGAAAGCTTCATAGTACACACTGGGGGGCCCTTCTACCACCTCCAGATATCTAATGCCAGGGTGATGATTTCCCAAATGCTCCTGTATAAACTTCCCTTGAGAGTCACCCTGGGCCATTGACTGATTCTTGCTTGAGTATTTCTCCTCCTGTTATGGGAAAAAGTCTCTCTTACCTTGAAGAGCTCACAGCCTCATCTGAAGCCTTTGGAACCAATGCAGATGGCTCCAAAGCATTGACTAAGGGATTGATAGGGCTGACACCTTACTTGAAACCCCATTTACTTACATTTATTATGTTAGTGGGTTTTTCCTGAGTCCATTCCCTTAGGAACCTCATTTAAGTTTGGTGTTCTTTCTAGAGAGCCCATCTATGATAACAAATTGTCCACACTTCTAAAGCTCTCTACACAGACATCTTGTCTCCCCACCTCTGGAGACCTGCACCCTTTAGACACAAAACAACAGGTGCCAATGCACGCTCCCTGTCTCCAGCTATCCCCTTCCAAGGTTGTTGAGGGAACAGATAAGGTGTCTTACACTTGTTTACGTCCTGCACTAAATACCACTCCACCAGAATCGGACCAGGAGTCAGGAAGAGGACCTGACTCATCTCAGGGTGACTTTTTCAAAGTAGGAGGGTCAGCTCTTCTCCTATTTACTCAGCAAAAAGTGGAGGCTGCTGGCGTGTCGGCTTGGATAACTTTGAATAGGCATCCATAATCCTGAGTGTACTGAATACAAAATGGCTCTGAGGTGGGTCCCAGTGATTTCTCCTCACTCCCAGCCTCCTGTAACTAAGCTACTTTTGTAGAACTGCTGCCTCCACCTTTGGCCCAACCCAAGAGCTGCATGGTTATGAGCTGAGTTCTATCTGCTTTCTAGGACTCGGTAGACAGTGGTGGGTAAGCTCCTAGTCAAGAGGGGCTAAGGAGAACCACTCATTTTCTTTCTACTGGTTTATTTATCCTCATTTTGTCGTCTCTGCCTTGTCTCGTCCATAATCTCTATGTCTCCATACCTAACACACACTCCTGATGCCGCCTCTCTGAAACTTGAAGGGGAGTGTTTTATATACATTTGTGCATTAACACTTCTGGACTACAAAGAGTGGGTGTCTTCTCTCATACTGATAAATCCTCTAATGTAAAGTAAGTGTCCTATACCCTAACTCATTTCTGAAACTAACTGGAGTTATGCATGTGTCCCACGAAGGTTTAGAACCCATTCCCCAAGAATTTTCCCCGACTTTGGATGCCATTTGGATGAGGGACTTTGGATGCCATTTGGATGAGGGACTTTGGATGCCATTTGTTCACAAGCAGTAGGTGCTCAGCCTACTTACAGCTTGTGCTGGGGGCAGCAGCTACCAGTTAGAGGTGCTCGTGACTCTTTCTTCATGATGGTTGATTCACTAGAGTAGCCCACACGACTCGGGAAAGCATTATACTTATTACCTGTTTGGACGCTTCCATTACATTTGCTATGTGTGTGAGCATGTATGAGTGTGTATGTGGAGCGTTTATGTGTAAATGTGTGTATGTATATGTGTATATGAATGTGTATGTGCGTGTAGGTATGTGTATTAGTGCTGTGTGTGTGCTCGTATGAGTGCATTTGGGTGTGTGTGTATATGAGTGGTGTGGTGTGTGTGTGTCCATCCCCTGATTTCCCAGCCCATACCTACTCTCTGGAGGTCAGAGGATGAGGTTGAAACTGTCAGTCTTTTAATCACCTGGTTATTTCTGACAGCCACCCCCATCTTCAGATGTTCATGAGTCACATCATTAGTAAAAGGACACATGGTAAGAATCCAAGGGTCTGGCTGGGAGATGGTGGTGCACTCCTTTAATCCCAGGATTTGGGAGGCAGAAGCAGGTGGATCTCTGTGAGTTCAAAGCCAGTCTGGTCTACAGAGCTAGTCCTAGGACAGCCAGGGCTACACAGAAAAACCCTGTCTTGAAAAGCAAAACAAACGAACAACAGCAACAAAAAGAATGCAAGGGTTCTAGAAACTTTGGGGCAAGGAGAGACCCGAAAGCAAAACATATTTCTCATTATAAATCACAATCTTAGGATTTTTCTGGGGCTCTTGGGTTTATAGGATTCCCCTGAAGTCTCTCATCACCTTTTATGTTAATCAAGATCCAAGATGAAGCCTTCTTAGATCTGGAAACGCAAAGAGCTAGTGACATAAGGTGTGAGCTACTGACAAATGTGGAAACTGTGGCTTAGCACTGATCTTCTCAGAGATTTACAGGAATTTGCACACATACACACAAGCACGGACAGATACACACTCATACACACAGTAAATGTTGCATAGAAGCACATTGTTTCTGATAAGTATAAAATAAAAACACAATTTTATGCTTGGACTACTGTGGATAGTCTCCCAAGACCTATATCAAGTCATCACCAATCTACTCTATAGTATGTTTATAGCCCTCTGAAATTCATATAATGAAACTTAACCTCAAAGATAATGCCATTATGAGGTGGATCTTTTGGGAATCCCTTGATGAGGGCAGAACCTGCAGCATGGGTTGAGCTCCCTCAAAAAAAGATGCCCTAGGGAGCTTATTTGCCCTTCTCACCATGTGACTCACATGGGTATCAACAGACAGTGACCTGAAGAAAATCCCTCACCAGGTCCTCCCTGTGCTGCTACCCTGACCTCAGAAGTTTTAGCCTCTCAAATTGTGAGAGCTATCGTTCACCAGCCACACTGTCTGTGGCGTTTGGTTATAGTAGCCCAGTGAAACTGAGACATACCCACAACATAGTAGGCACCATGCCCTGCACCCAGGATTTTAGTAGGGACCCATGAAAGTGATTTTCAATTACAAAACAGGGGAGGATGGAATTTTTATTGAGAAATATTTTAATATGCAATATTAATGTATTGGTCTTTATTTCGATGCAGTCTTGCATGTGGGCCTTATATGATTGTCTTTTAGACATTAGAAATTGGCCTGTGAGGGCAGAAGTGCCTTCAGCCTACAGCAATCATGAGGTAGTCCTGCCCCAGAGACAGACTTCCACGACCTGGCAGCAATGTGGAAACCTCTGAGTTTTAGACATTATATTCTTTCAGTTGGTGATTTTTGAGAATGCAGTTCTTCTAAGGAAAGGAATGTTTAATGTTAGAATTCCTTCATCTTGAAAGGCATTGGATATATTCGTGAACGGCTTCGTGATGGCCACTCTGCAGATGCCACTGTGCACAGACCCCCTCCCCCCATACCACAACAGATACTTGTAAAGAGCGGCAGACCACCTTGCCAGAATCTGCGGGCTGAGTCATAAAATCTTAAGCGTCTTAAAGTCATAAAGTCATAAGCATCTTAGCGCTTACAGTAACTGTCGGACCTCCTAGGTCCAACCCTCCACCAACTCAGAGTGACTTTGTCCTCACTCAGCATCAGTGTGAGTACATCCAGACCCTGCACTTAGATGCTTAAAACAGTTTTCGCTGTGTTATTGTCTTCTAAAGAAGCTCTGTTGGTGAGGAAATGCAGAGGCTTAGGCTGCTGTGGAGACAGCAGGCCACTCTCGGAATGAGTGTACCACTGTCCACCTGAGCCAGCGATGGCTGGCGATTCACAGACCCTGGGCGGAGCCCACCAGGATCATTGTTGTCTCTTCCTCTTGGGGGGATTGTTCCAGACCATCATCTACCACCTTGTGGAGAGCGCTGTAGTGTTCCCGGTCTTGGTGGAACGCATGTAGCTCCGAAGCTGCCTCCCAGGCAGCAAAAGAGGGCATGGGAAAGGGATCCGGCCTCTTGTTTTCAAAAAAGCATTTCAGGTTCCTCTCACTCAGCTTGTTGGCACATTCCAGGAGTTTGTTTTCCAATTGTTCCTTCTCGCTTTGTGCGTACGTCTTCCAAAAATTCAGCTGCAGATAGCTTACTTTAGATTTGCAACGTGCATAGCAAGTGGTCAGCAGAGAGAAGAAGGATGCCGAACAAATCAGACACCATCCTAGAATCTTAGGGAAAAAGAGATATTGAGGACACAGAAATGACATCTCAGAGAGTTGGGTCATATTCCGGGAGAGCATTTAACCATGTTAATACCACAGTCATAACTGCTATCTCATCTCAAATTATTCACCTTAACTAAATGCTTTCTGACAGTCAAAATAAAGATGAAGTTGACTGAACGTTGTTGCTATGCAAAGCAATAACCAGAAGGCTGACAGATGGAAAGAGCGATTACCGAATAACTCACTACTAAAGCACTTCCAATGGTATGGCTAGAATAAAGAATTCTTTCTAATGCATCGTGGTTGTCATTTGAATGAATGAGCGGTTTGTTAGCCAGGTGTCCAGGCATTCATCAACCCATTCACACACTCCTGACCAACTTTTCCCATGGGACTTTGTAGAGAGCAGCAGCCACTCTATGGATCACAAAGTGTGTTACTCACAGTAACACAAACAGATAAGCAAAAACAATACAGTAATTGCAGCAGTACACAGAAACTTTAAGAATTTAAAGCCATTCTAAATGTTTAAAGATAAAAGGGGAGAGGGTCAGGTTATTTCAAACTTTGAGGATTGTTTGTTCTTCATTTCTAAAGTTAGAAAAAGCAAGCACTTTCCTAAACATGAATGCTCTTATTGGTGTTTTAGCTTTAAAATCAAAATTCTATAGTTAACATATCTTCTAAATTTGCTGCTCCAATTGAACTTTTCATAATTTGAGTTAATTTTATATTTGAACAACTAATCAATTTCTTCTTGAAATCATTTTTTTATTCCAGCTCAAAGGACCCTCGACAGATGGGTGTAACTGAGAACAAAAGCAATAGCCTGCAGTTGGGTCCACTCAGATCATAAGAGAGCCAAAATAAACTTTAGCTCAGTGGTTCCCAAACTCAGGGGTTACTAGAAGGGTCTCACCCCGCATAAGTGCCATTTCTGAGTTGGTATTCGTCAGGCAAAACACCCGAGTGGTGTTCCCTGTACCTCATTCTCTATTATGATTTTAAGGTTACCCATCTCAGAAGATATTTGGGGGAACCCAAAGAAACAATACTGGGCAAGAAGCTCATGAGTTCCACCTGCTATCCACTCTTTTGCAAGTGTCTCTTGCTGTCCTATGGTAGCAGGTGAGGCACAGTCACTGTCATAGCGTCCTCCTGCTCTTCTTCAGCCGTCGGTGGGCTTGTGGCCGACTCCCTCAGACCTTCCTTTCTTTCAGCATCTTCATTGTGACTGGGCCTGCTGTGTTTGAAGCTATCTCCCCACACCTACCTTAGCTAATCCTGATGAGTTAGAAACTATGAGATTAGCTCAGATCGGCTCTTGCTTTCTGTACAACCTCAGCATTGGCTGTTTCTCACTGCTAAGTCTTGTCCTCCTCCCAGACCCACAGCACCTAGAACTCCAGCTAGAATGAGGAGATTGTGCCAAGCCCAGCCTCCAATGGTGACTATTTGTCTTTTTCCCCAAATCCTGCATCTTGAAATATTTAATAATGCTCTAGAAACTTTATGTCTCTTTATGTCCATTATCTCTAAATAACTTCCCAGAGTAGGTGTCACCATCCCCCACTATGAGAAAAATGGGGTTCAGAGTTCTACACCACAGAGCTGGGGAGGGACAGCGTCAGGATTCAAGGTCAGCTGACTGCGAGGCTGCGCTCTTTCCACTACTCCGTTCCACCGTCCTGAAGAACAGAGTCACCCAGCTGGGTTTCTTGTTGCTCTGCCCCACCCACCCATGAATGAATGCACTTTTCCACCTCCGCCCACGTGGCCAATTATTGTTTTGAACTGTGTGATGCTTGCTGCCATCTGAACCTCACAGTCAGCACCTGCTATTGCCACATCTCCCTTCACCCACATCTCTTGGGTATCCTCCTGTAGGTCTTAACCCCAAGTCCTTTTTCTACTGAAAAGTCAACAGGTCATTGTGGCCAAGCTAAGTTATAACCAGATGTGCATATTTTCTTTGGGCTTAGATTTAAAGAAGAGCTTACACAGTGATGAGCGTTTAGACTTGGTATTGGCTGGATGGAGCCTGGTGCCTGCGGATGTCAACCATGTGTCATTTGTACTATGATAACATTAGTAATTAATACCTTCCTTCAACAAAAGACGGAATGCATTCAGAAGCCTGACATGTTCCATCTAATCTTTGCTTTGTGCATTAAACCAAGGAGTTTATTTAGGAACATTCTTTGGCTTACTAGTTTAAGAAGAATATGATTTTATTACTACTCTAGATGGTAGGAGCCAACTTTGCTTCGATGTGTTTGTTATACCCGCAAGTTCTTTCTAAAACAGTAAAAGTATAGTGTGCCTGTGCTAATGTAATAGCCTTCCTGAGAAATGTCCACTGCTATTGCTCCTATCTACTCCTAGTGCTTCTTCTGACCTCAGAAATTAACTTTATCTCAAGGCCAGGCCAGAGATATACATCGAGATCTCTGTTCATATACCTGGCCAAATGATAAGTTACTTCCCTGTGTTGATTAGCTGAAACTGTACATTACTTCTCGCAAGTAAAACAATGCTCCAAATTCTGAGCTTCTAAAAAATGGCGAGAGCATCTTTAGCTGTACAGCAGAGAGAGAAAAGTCATCATCTCTCTAGGGAATACGGCCACTCTTCACTGAAGGCCGTTTAAAGACTGCTTGGTCCCTCTTTCATTTGGGAAACTCTCGATCCCTGCAGCATCCACGCACACAAGCAGCAGTGGCCAGTGTGGTCACTCAAGCGAGTTTCCATGCTAATTACACCACATGCTACTTTGAGAAGGAGAAGCTGATTTGGCTCAGCTGTATTTCAGTGGATGAAGAAGTTGTGTCTGTGATTTTTGAGAAACCAGCTTGAAAATAAGTAATCGATAGAAGGCAGTAATGCTTAATTACAGCTTGGGGTTAGCACTCAGTGTGTGGTTTTTCGTTCTGCATTATTTACAAAGTCAACCCAGAGAGATGGTTTTGAGCACTTAAGTATTTACATATGCATAACCCAGAGGGTATTTTCTTTTTGGAAATGGAGACTACACTACCCAATCAGCAATTTTACTGATCCATCCTGTCCCTAAAAAGCTTTTCCTGAGATCGTCTTAATGCGCCATCCTGTTTTAATTTCCACTTCGTGTCAAAATATTCCGGCAAGACTTAAACTCTGGCCTGGCAGACAGGAAGACAGAGGGGAATCTCCAAGTTCACACCTGGAACAAAGAGTGACACTTGTCCTTACCTGAGACTGTGCTTGCAGGGACAACTTCACCTCCTCGTTGTCTGTGGGTGCCATGCTGCTTCTGCCACAGGAGACCTTGTACAGCTCTTCCCCGCATTCTTTGGGCTTGCCCTTGCAAATCAGCTCCAGGAGCCTTGTGCTCCTCGTCCCGCTCATGGCACATTCGTAAAACGTCCCATTAAGCAGAGCCACAGAGAGCCACATCACTGGAGCCACCAAGGAACTCAGTGTGATGTGGCCCAGGACATAGAAGAAGCGGCAGCAGCGTTTCCTGGGGAAGATTTTCTTGGGGTTTATGCAGCAGCCAGTGAAGAGTCTCCACGCCTTGTTATTTAGAAAGAATCCGAGGATCAGTAACACCCAGGCAGGGGCAAAGAGGAAAACCAGCCCATAGGCTGTGTTCTCGGTGCTGCAGGGGCACTTAAACGCCACTAGTGAGAAGAGACGCTCACTTCCCAGGGTCAGCAAAGCCATGAAGCTGTAGCCAATAGCCGTCTTTTGGTTAAGAAAGAATTTCAGAATACTCTGAAAAGCATCCATGTTGGAGACACACGAAGAGGGGAAGAGGAAAGAGCGTTTGCCTTGGTTTTAGCACAGTGACTGTGGCTGTGACTGTAGAGGGTGGAGCCCTTTTGAAACAACAGTCCTCCTCTGTCTGCCTCCAGCCAGATAAGGAAACAATGTCATTCCCCAGGAATGCTAATTTCCCAACAACGTTCAGATAATGCCTCCTACTGGTGAATGCTGACACTTGAGGGCAGCCGAAACACGGAAGATGAAAAGCAAAGTGCACAGGATCCTATTAGTATTCTGTCGATGGGCTTTTGATTGCAAATCAAAAGTTCTCACACAAATTATGGTACAGAAAATTTCCAGCAGGAGACTCGGCCCTCGTGGAAATGGATTTCAGCCACTGATTGACTAGTAGTCAATCCAATCTCCAAACCCAGCATTTCACCGTAGGTTTCTTCTCTTGCTCTGTGCCCTAAGATCTGATAGACAGCGGTTCAGGCGTCCTAAAAGGGCTTGCACTAAAGACTTGAAACACCGTTTAGGATTGGAATTTATGAGGGAAGGCTAGTAACTAACTGAACTTTCAGAGAAAAAGAGAAGCCCTCTTTTCTCTTCATATAACTTCTTGATTCAGATCTTGATTATTTTGACACAAAGAAAATCCTTCTAAAGCAGATATGGAGTCTACATGAGGGCATCTTCAGGCCTCCCAGCTGCCCAGTGGTGGATTTGAACCTTTGCTGAACCTCAGCATGGCGTTTCATGACATGTTTCTGTCTAAAGTGTCTCTGCCCCATTTGTCCACTTGTCAAATGCTAGCTCTCTCCAGGCTCATGTGTTCTAGGCTAATCATGGTGCTGAATGTAGACTGCAAACTCATTCGGTAGCTTGATTTGCAAGTGACTACTGAATTTACACTGTGGCAGGCGCTCCTCCATATGAGCCTATTAAATTGAACCAAATGAACAAATGAATGGACATTTTTTCTACTTCAAATTATAAATAATTTAAGAAAATTGCTTCCATTTCTCTCATGCTGCTCTTAATTTTAAAATTAAGCGAATTAAGGCCTTGGAATGATGGCAGCACATCAAGCTGACAAATTTCCATTAATAAGCTTTAGAGGCTGGGCCTACGTGTTTGGTGAAAAGGAATTGCCTTGGATTGGGAGTCAGGCACTAGAAGGCCACAATCTTTGCTGTCGCTTTTACTTCTTCAAGTACCAGATCACACATTTGTAAAACTTGTGCTTCAAAAGTAACAGTGGGGCTGGTGAGAAGGCTAATGGAGTAAAGATGAATTCTAGTAAGCCTGAGGGTCCAAGTTCTAGCCTTAGAACCCGCCTGGTGGGACAGGGAACCAGCTTCTTCTTGTCCACTGATGTGTGCCAAGCACACACATGCACACACACAGCAAATAAATGTAAAGTAATGTTTCAAACAGAAGTGAGTTTCAGCCCTGCTTAAGATACGCTTAAAAACAAAGACAGACAGAAAGAAAAGGCTGTGAGGAACGGAAGGAGCGTCTAAGGTCTCTTCTGTTTCTGTGCTGCGGGGTTCTTGGCGTCCTACAGCACAACAGACACTTTCGACAATTGCATTATCACACATTTATGTTGCTCCCACCACTGCCCCTGGCTCCTCCTCGAAGATCAACATCTACATTATAATTCTGTGTCCAAAACCACATTCTTGTCTCTCATCTGCCCCATGGCACAGCATATTCTCAGACCAGTGCCCTCCTATTGTGGAATACGCTCGGAACCCCTTGTAACTCTGAATCTCATGGTTTGCCATGATCAGTGTGGCATATACCACAATGCTGTGTTGGTGCGTTTTCTCCAATGATTTTTAGAAATAATATTTTCTTTTTACAAAACACATTGTTCCACAAAGCCTAGTACTGTAGGATATTCTAGAAGAATAAAAAAAATAATTTAAGAGTCTCCCAAGGCAGAAGGCCAGTAAACTGCAAAGAAACGTGTGCGCACAGATACCCTGGCTGCAGACTCAGCCTGGCAAGCTTGATGCCGTGCTACAATGCCTGGGAAGTGGACTTCTGTGTGAGACTAAATGCTGCCATCTTCTCGCTCTTTATCAGGTTGCTTTCAAGATGTACTTGGGTATCACGCCGAGCGTGGCCTGTCACAATTCAAGCCGGAACGAATTCTCCCTGATTCTAGACAAGAATCCTCTGGCAGAGTTTGTGGAAGAGCTGCCTGCTGGACGATCTGCGCTCTGCTACTGCGGCCTGCTCTGTGGGGTCATCCGAGGCGGCCTGGAGATGGTAAAGCACGTGTTTCATCTTCGCCATGCGCGTTAGCCATCCGGCGCTGTTCTCAAAGTGTACCAGCCTCAAAGGAATGCACAGTCTCTAAAGATGGGACGTCCGGGATTGAGCGAGGCCCGTTACTGCAAGCCTGTCAGCTCAGCTCCTTGGGAGGTACCATAGGAGGATCAGGATTGTAGGTTCGGGGCCAAGTTTGTGCTATAGAAAGCAAATTCAGCACCATCCTGGGTAACTCAGTACGGTTCCGTATTCAAATTTTAGAAGTGAAATGGAAGACTAAGGACTTTTGCCAGAGAGAAAAAAAAAGAAATCTGGGAGATGGCTCGGCATGTGCCGTTAAGCCTGGTAGCCTGAATGCAGTTCTTTGAACCCGCATGGTATAAGGAGCGAGCTGACGCCTTCACACTCTGCGGTACATGTGTATGTGAGAGCGCACACACACTAAACTGATTAATAAAAAGGGAAAGAGGGGCAGAGTAGGTCACGCAGTTGTGGTTGGTGGTGATCTCTCGCGGCTTAGCTTATGTGCAGCCTCAGCTGTAGCCTCTGCAGACTTGCTGATGCTAGACAAACCACCCACAGGTTCACACGGTGTCAGTGCCTTGCAGGCCACTGTGTGGAAGCGTCAGAAAGTTCCTTGCCACTTAGACCTCTTTGTAGATATAATCACAGCATGGCAGTCTGAGCTGCCAACCTTGGGGCTATGTGGGAGGGGAATTGCTGAGGACCTGTGGTACAGGAGGTACAGGTCAGTGCAGGCTGACTTTCACACCTAAGGTATTCATTGCTTTAACTGAGACAGTTATTAGCATCCGTAAGGGGCCTGGGACTGAGCCTGCAAAGATGGACAAGATACAGAGAATCTCCTGTCTAGTTTAAGAAGCCATGTGCAAATAAGTGTGATAAAGGGGTATAGGGAGACCTGGAGTAAGAAAGAATCTGGACAGTCTTGATAGAAACCCTGTACTGACTTTCTAAGGAACAATGGGAGTTAGGTCAAGGCCTTCATGACAAGCCCAGAAATTCAGTCTTCTACATTGAAGGTACCAGAGCAGATGCAGGTTCATAATCAAGAAAATAAGAGCCTGAAATTTACATTCTAGAAATTCCAGTCCCTTGTCAATCAGATGAGAGTATACACTAAAGAGAGAATGCTGAGGGAGAGAGGAGAACAGATAGCTGGTGCTGGGAACCTCAAAGAAAGCCAGAAGACATCCCCGGCAGCAGTAATCAAGAGGCAACTCACTGGACCAGTACTTGTCAGGGCAGAACAGTCAAAACTCAGATGTCAGCTGGCAGAAAGGGACAAAATTGAAAAAAGAAAGATGGAAAAAATGTCCTTCAGGTTTCTGAACAAACCCGTAGGGGAAATCATAGTATTAACCAATAGAACAAAACTGAGAGGGTTGAAATTGACAAGGGGGGAGCTCAGTTTTGAACCTGCTAATGCTGAGATGTTCGACAAACACACAGTGAGGATTTCCGAAAGAAGTTGTCTCTTTTTTATTCATTTATTTACAGACAAGTTCTCATCATGTAGCACAGGCTGGCCTCAAACTCATGATCCTCCTGCCTCAGCCTCAGAGTCCTGGGATTACAGGTGTTTGCTACCATGCCTTGTCCCAGTTGTTTATATGTGCTTGTGGAATATGACTGAAGAGGTGTCAAACGAACAGAAATACCTAAGGAGATTCTGTGTAGCGGGAAGAGAGGCAAGCATGGTTAGAACTCTAGGAAACAAAACAAAAATATAGAGTTGAACAGAGCACCCAAGGACTACAGAGGGCAGCAATATGGAGTATTCAGAAGAAGGAAATTGATAGAAAGCAATGGATGGCGTCACAGAAACCAGAAAGCCGAGTATTTCAAGAAAACTAACAAGACCAACTCTAGACAGTTAGCCCTGTAGATGGAGTTTTTCATCAGAACCACCTGCTTCCAAATAACCACACAGAGATTTATTATTAATCATATATGCTTGGTCAACAGCTTAGGCTTGTTACTGACTAGCTCTTACATCTTAAATTGACCCACATTTCTTATATACACTCTACCATGTGGTGGAATCTCTTTTCACCATGGCACATTCACCTCCTGTTTCCTCTGCATGTGACTGGTAACTCCCGTGACTCTGCCCTTCTTCTTCCCTGCATCCCCTCTGCCCCCAAAATCCTGCCGAGATATTGGATCTTCAGGTTTTCATTAAACAAACAGAAGGAAAAGACACATCTTCACAGTGTACAAAAGATTATCCCATAACATAATACCACTTGCCAAGGCTTTGGAGAGGGCCTTGGTAGAGGTTGTGATGAAGAAAAGATGAGAGATAAGAGAATCTGTCAGACTGATGAGGCTGTAGCAGCTGATGAAGAGGTAACAGCCAGCAGTCTTGTTTTTCCAGAATCTTCTTTATTAGAATGAGCTCTTAACCATTCTAAACCTGTGGTATTGATCTGGTCAATAGGGATCCATGCATATAATTTTATCTGTGGAAATTAAGGGAGGGATAAAGTAACTGATACCCCCAAAGTGTAAAACAATGGAGATAACTGCATGTATCTTCCTTGCAGATCCTTCATGATATAGTACCCTAGATTATGTTAGATCTTATCTGCACCAGTAAGCATTATTATATCAAGGACAGGGAAGAGAAGAATTACAGAAGGTTACACTAAAAGGGGTAACCATGTAACTAAAATAAGAATAGGATAAAGAAGTCACCAGCTTTCATGGCTAATTGTTTTTGACCATATGTGCTGACCACAAGTGGTCTCACATGTCCAAAGAGCTTCAGCAGAAGTAGTCTGTGTGTTTCTTTAATAAATTTTCTATTATATTTTCTAAGACACAAAAAAACCATAGAGAAGAAAATTCAGAGATTAATTATAGACCCTATATTTGGAAACCATTCATTACTTTCTTTCACTGGATGATGGGTGTGATAGTTTGAATGTAATTCGCCCTCATAAGACTTTGTTGAGTAGGTGTGGAGTGACTTTGTTGGAGTAGGTGTGGCCTTGTTAGAGGAAGTGTGTCACTGTGGGGGTAGGCTTTGAGGTCTCCTTTGCTCAAGCTTCATTCAGTGTGACACACAGTCCACTTTCTGTTGGCTGCAAGACGTAGGACTCTCAGATCCTTCTCCAGCACCATGTGTGCCTGTATGTCCCCATGTCCCACCATAATGATAATAGACTGAACCTCTGAACTGTAAGCCACCACCCCAGTTAAATGTTTTCCTTTATAAGAATTGCTGTGGCCATGGTGTCTCTTCACAACCATAGAAACCATAACTAAGACAGTGGGTATCATGAGGCAAGGATTTTGCACTCTTTATGAGCCAGATGATCTGACATTTGGAGGCCTGTGGATTAGAAAATCCAGGTTCATTGCCTAGGAGTTCTTTATGTGGGAGGGGTGAGTCAGGTAAGGTTCAATAAATATTAATTAATTGTTGGCTAGACCCAGGAGCTTTTCACTTACTACTCTCTTCCACCAGCTACCCTCACTTATTTATCTTCTTTATCCCAATGACTAAAAATAACTCTGATCAGATACTCTATTGAAAATAGGTCAGCAAGACTATGCTGCTCTTACATGAACACATTTTAATGAATAGAGAAGTAAGCCCTTGGGTTTACTTCATTGTCTGGGAAATGGGAAATGCTTTCAAGTTGAAAAGTAGGCCTGGCCATCAAATATTCATGCCTGTAATTCAATATCTAATCTTATATTTATAATGTATTTAGTCAGTATTTTTCAAGGCTCTCAAGGCCATAGGCAATTGCTAAATGTTGTTAGAATAAGCGATTATATTGTTTAGCTAATGACAGAATGTTTTATGGCAAGTCAGCTTGAGAGGAATCCTATAAAGACCCATTTCTCCTCGGAAGTTCCGCTTAGCCAGGGACCCAGAGTGAGGTCTATCTCTGAGTCAGAAATTTGCATTCTTTCTGAGATGGGTAGGACAGTTCACCCTTCCTCCAGTGCTCACGCGCTACTGATGACGTGTGGTTCAGACATCTCTGGAGAACACAGTTCAAGGTTCTTTATTCACAAAACAGATGTTTCTTATCAAAAGAGAAGGACAGGAAAAAATAGATTTTGAAAAAAAAATTGTTTTTTTTTTAAATGACACAGCCTGTTTTTTTTTTTTCTTTTCTAGGTTCATTTGGCTGCTGAAGTTACATTCTTGCAAGACAGACTGAAAGGCGACAGTGTGACAGAAATTGGAATAACTTTTCTAAAAAAGCTGGACGAGAAAAAATATAGACGGAAAAAGTGAAGGCGAGCATGTACAGTGCCATGGGTGGTTAGCTGACCAGCGGGTATTAGCTAAACACACAGCCATAGAAGTTTTGCATTGCCTGATGGCATGGGCTTTGACAGGCTTATAAACTTGCTGTGTGTCACACAATTTTGCCATTTCAAATGCAAATAACTCCTTATAAAACAGCAAGCATGGATTCCACATATTACTCAATCCATCCTCAGCCAGTCTACCCATCCAACTACCTGAGGTCATAGGGAAAAAGAAACACCACCATTAGGGGATTATCTCTTTTCAATACAAAAAAATGGATGAAATGATACAGCATTAGAGAGAGACAGACTCAGCGAGGAGGTGTTGTATGCCTTTAATCCCAGCACTCAGGAAGCAGAGGTATGTGGATCTTTGTGAGTTCGAGGCCAGCCTGATCTGCAGAACAAGTTCTAGAACAGCCAGGACTACACAGAGAAACCGTCTCAAAAAACCAAAAGGAAAAGAAAATATATATATACCTGCATACATATATTTGCAACACTCTAGTTTTTACAGATGACAAATATGCTTTTTCTCATATACTGTCTTGGCTATGGCTGCAGCCACTCCCCAGTTATAATCACCAAGGCCACATATTTATCTGGATGCCAGTTCTGAAGCACTAAACCTTACTAAGTTTTAACCCATTTAGCCTTCAATCTTACTTTCTCTAATTTGGAGATAGCTAGTATTGAGCAAATATCATTAGTGCCTCATAGCATTTGATTGATGGAAACCATGGAGATCAAATCTGAAAGTCTTTTGGTAAAGCAGCACACTCTAGGTCCTTTGAATACGTTCTGGACCCTGGAATGTGCCCTTACTTGACTATGCCGTCTCTTCTGTTCTGCCAACCCAGTCATCAAACCCACCACCCTGAAGGCAGCTTTATCTGATATTCTCATGGATACTATATAGAGAACTAGCAATGACACCAAGATAAGCATCTTTTTTTTTTTACTTTTACTTTGTAAATCCGGAAAGAGAGGATTATCTTGGAATTATCTTGGAATTGAATTTATGCTATCAAAGTTGAGCCTTATACCTACAGCATGGCTTCCCTGTGTTCACTGCTTCATCCTGATCACTGTGAGACTCCTGAAAGCCACTTATGTAGTGGCTTATGTCCCCCTGCTTCTTCCTCCTCTTCCTCTTCTCTCTCTTTAATTAGATGTCCTATTACCCAGTCTGCACTGCAGTCCTGATTCTCCCATCTCAAATTTCCAAGTGCTGGGATTTCAAACATCATGTTTCAGATAATTTAAAAAATTTCCTGTACCCACATTGAATAAGTATAAAGAAATCAGTGACGTTCATTTTAGTAATAAATTTCATTTATATTTATATATATTTATTATCCTACATTATAAGTTTTATCATGGACAGTTTATATTCCTTTCTGGTATAGTCTTTAAAAATCTACCTTAGCACATATCAATTCAGTGAATTTAATCTAATTGAGTTTAAATAACTCAATAGAGTTTAAAGTAACATGGAGTCCTTCCAAAATGATAAATTTATAATTAGTGGTGTTTAACAGCTTTGGTTTTTAAAATCTGAATTCATTTAACTTAGTGGAAAGAAATGCCACAGTAATCACCCAGTAAGTCTTCAGTAATGACGTGTGTTTTGCAGTGGCTGCCATGGGCTGCACGAAATCAAAGCTGAACGTTCAGTGAGCCTCCTTCCACTGACCTGGAAAGCCAGAAAAGAATGACACAGCAGACCTGAAAATGAGGGTGGTACCAGTGTCCCTGTTCTCAGAGTGTGTTTTCACTATTGTTGGAAGTTCTATTATTGTGGTGAAGGGATATGGGAAGTTTTGTTTGGCAAAGCTACAGGCTTTTGTTATGTTTCCATTTCACAAAACCCTTTAGCTTGACCCCTAAACTTTGATCAAAATGGATTCTTAATATAGTGAAAAAGAAACAAAGAGGAAAGGACATGACAGCTCCTAGGTGTGGTGGAGGAGGAAGTTTATTATAGATATGTGGGAGAGCATAGACAGAGACAGGGACATCTGGGAGCATCCAGAGTGGCCATGACATTGAGCCGTGTGAGGAGAGATGGAGAGGGCATGGGGAAGGGGAGAGAAGAGAACCGGATGCAACAGCCAGGAGGCCTAAAAGGCCTAGATATCCAAAATAGTTGGATTATAAGGGAAGGGCAGCTAGGGAAAGGGCAGCCCAGCCCTTGGGCTAAAGAAGTTCAGGGTGAGAGACCCAAACCCCCACAGATTCAGTGAGTCAATAGCCCTAGCACAACCCCCAAGCAGCCTGGCTCCCAGTTCAGATCCAGGGAAAAGAACACACCCTGAAAGCAGTACCAGAGCCAGGGGGAAAGACATTTTATCCCTGAACCTAGAGCCCGAGAAAAATCCCCAGACCCTGAAACCAGGACCAAAACAACGCCCTAAGCCCCTAGGTTCAGAGCATATCAATGATATTTGCCCTCGTCCAAAAATTACAGTCAAAAAGCTAAAAAGACCCAAAGAAACATTATTTGGCCTTAGAATCAAATCAGAGCCACCTTTGCCTCTGACACAAAACGAGCCAATCCCTGTGCAGGGAAAGTAGACCAATCGCTGAGTGCCTAGAAGTTTGAACTTCCCCTCAGGCAATTACTGGCAGTTGAGAATTCCCCTCAGGTCTAGACATCCCCTTATATCATGAGGCCGCCAATCCCAAATCTAGAAGTCTGGAACCCACCCCCCCCCCCCAGCAACCCACTGCGGGGCAGCCAATAACAAGCCCAAAGGCTTGAAATTAACCTTCCCCACTTTTTGCCACTGGGGTGTCTCTTGCACTGTTCCTGTTGATGCTATTGGCCATTGCTGCTGCTGCCTCTTCCCACAGACGGAGGAACCTGAGTCAACTCACAATAAAGACTCTTTGCTTTTGCATCAGATACGGTCTTGTGGTGATGTTTTGGGCGTCCGAACTTGGGACGTAGCAAGGGTAGAGGGCAGGATATGCCAGCTTGGAGGGCCCTGTTTGGGTCAGTATTGAAAGATGCTGGGAGAACCTGGTGACAGGTTCTCTTTGATATGTTCAATAGGCACCTCAGCCATTTGTCCCAGGTTTAAGACTGAACACTTACCATCGTTGCAAAGCCAAAGGCAAAGAAAAGATTTAGATAGGTGTTGTCCAGATGACCCTCAGGATGCTGTCAATGATCTTTCCTAGAGGGCCTGTTTACTGTGTGCAGCTGTGGAGCGGGGCAGGGGATGGGTGGGATGGGGTGTGTGGTGGAATCTTCTCTGGCACTTTAAGCTCTTGCTTCTCATCTTCTTGAGTTTCCTGCTTTCCTCATTTAGCTATTGGAAGTCCAGGCCCCTTCAGCAGTTGGCTGTGAGAATGAGTGGAAAGTTCCCTGATGTCTTGATCCTGAAGGCCCAAGTAGAAATGTGGAAAAGCAAGTCCATAACGTGCATAACAGCAAAGATGGCTCAGCCAAAGAGACTGGCTCAGCAAATATCTGCTATTTTTTAAACAAACAAAAAAAAATCTGTTAAATATTTACTAACAGACTAATGCTGAGTATAGCTATTATTCACTGCCATAGGCGAGAATTCTGCTGGGGTTGTAGATTCTGGGTAGTTATGATATTTCACTGTCTCATCACCCCAGCTATGGAAGCTAATTAACATCTTTTCAATAATACACTGTAATTTTCCCTGTCATAGACCCTGGGACAGCAAGAGACCTTCTTAAAACACTTAAGGAGACAAATTTGCTTACTTCACTTGCATGTTTCTTTTCTTGTATGTCTCTGTGTGTAGTATGCATATGTGTATATGCAGTTTGCATGTGTATGTGTTTATACGGGAGCCTGAGAATGACACGGGGGTTCTTGCCTAATCACTCCCCACCTTATCCATTGAAACAGAAACTCTCAATGGAACCCAGAGCTCAAGGATGCTAGTCTAGCTAGCCAGCTTGCTCTGCCTCTGCTTTCTGAGTGTTGGAATCACTGGCAGGCCTCCATGTCTGTCCAATATTTATGTGAGTTCTAGGAATTTGAACTCCTATCTTTATATAATATAATAAACATTTTATGCACTGAGCCATCTACCCAGCTCCCATATTTCATTAAAAGAAAATTTGTCTAGTCACTGCAGTTTCTCTGTCTACAAGCCTTACAGGATTTTAGCTGAACACAATCAACAATCAACCAAGAGTATCTATGGAAACCATCAGCGGACAGACAACGGATGTTACACATACCACCATTGTGATCTGAGAAGTCCGCAAGTATCACCTCACTATTGAAAACACAGTCACAGCTACAGCAATCAGAAACGAACTTGTATTTGTCAAATGTCTGAATATAGAAAGAGTGCTCTGTCATGGATACCACGCATCAGGCAGCTGGATTGCTCTGCATGCGGGATCCACGTCAAAAAGGAGAGAGTCCAAACCAAGAAAAAAGTTGCAAGGCCTTCCCCAAAAAATAGTTGTTGTGAGACAGTTTTTTGTTTTCCCTTAAACTCGGCACCATCTTTCCTCATTAAGTTTGCCACCATTCAAGAAGCAGTAAGGAAAGAATGGCCCTCAGAAAGCTAAGACTCCAGGCAGACTTGTAGAGAGAGTCATGCTGGGAGCATGAGGTCAAGTCACACAAAAGTCATCAGAGGTGTTAGTTGCTAGGAACCAGGTCTGTGCCCCTCCCGCCCCGCCCACCCTCAGGGACTCAGCACCAGCAGTCAAGCCATCACCAGTCTCCAACCGCTCTTACCACAGCCCTCTGTTTGTCTCTGTATTTCTTCATTTCTCTATCTCTTTCTTGGTCTCTCTCTTTCCCCATTTCTCTTATCCCCACTCAGAGGTGGTCTTTTGCTTACCCCACCCCAGTAAATCTCTTGAGTGAGATCTGTTGGGTGATACGGTCCCTGTGGCTTTCTTGACCTTGATCTGCCAAGGTACTCTTCTGCCTCAAAAACCCTAACATCAGACAACACTGGAGACCAGAAAAAAGATGTTGGAATTGGTAATGAGAAGCTCTTTGCCTCAGAGCAACTTCAGAACATTTTTGGATGCAGAATGCTCTTTATAGGAGCTGGAGGAATCAGAGATTTTATTTTCTTTAAAGGAAACTGGCTGTAAATGGGAAGAGATATGGTATTCTATCTAAATTTCTGCTGTTTGTCATTTTATTGTCATAAGAATGTGGATATTTGAAAAAATACATGAGGGAAAATACAGGCTGAAGCAGTTGTGAGGAGAAGGACAAGGGGAGGATCCGGATCACGGGATAACTCGGAGCTTCTCCTGGAAAAGGCTCCATGACAGTGAGTGGTCATGGAATGGATGACTTCTCAGCTTCAGAGGAAGAACTTGGTTCAGTTCATGAGCATTAGCCACTGTGATCTCCAAGAGACAAGATTCAAGGTCTTTAGGCAGACGGAGGTGAGCTGAAGGTGTGTGAACATACACTGCTGTGAAAGAAGGCTTGTGGTCTTGGCTCTAGCATCCCCAAAGCAGCACTCTGTTTTCATATTGAAAGCCACACACTTGTTGAGGGATGGGAGGAATCCATATACCTTGTGTTCCAGTGTGTGATTCTCTACTTTGGTACCCACACAAACAGAATGGTATCCTTACTGGGCTTGCCTACCTGAGAGCCTCCGTTGATCATGAACACACCATTTCCCATCTGAAGGAGATGAATGCAGCAGCGTGGTGGTGTGTGCTGTCTGAAGGAGATCTTCTAAGCACATACCAGATTGTAGCTATGAATTTTTCTCAGTGTCTCCTGCATTCTGGAAACACTTATAACAATAGGCAGTGAGGATCACTGAAGAAAGCTACAGAAAGCAATACAACGGAGACAATGAAGAATAATTAGATAGTGGCTTTAACTTTGGTCACTGTAACAAACAACTTATAGGAGCAAAGGGTAACTGGTCTCTCAGTTTCTGAGAGTTCACTGTGTGGTTGTTGGTTCTGTGTTTCTGGATCTGCGGTGAGCTGATATGCCATGAAAGAGGGGCATGAAGGGTATGAGGGGATAAAGCTGCTCACTGTTGACTGCTAGGAAGGTGAGGGGAGAGAAGAGAAAGAGAGAAAGTATGTGTGTATCTGTGTGTGTGTGTGTGTGTGTGTGTGTGTGTGTGTGTGTGTGTGTGTAAGAGAGAGAAAGACAGAGGATGTAATGTTAAATATGAATGGGAGACCAAGGATAAGACATAATTCCCAAAATTACAATGACTTGCATTCTCCAACTAGGCTCATTTTCTAAAAATCTGTTGAGCTATGGACTCAGCAACACATTAATATATCAATTAAGTCAGCACCTTCATAACTCAATCACCTCTCAATAGCACCACTAGATGGGAACCAAACCAACAAATTAAACTTTACAGGGGATGTTTCCTTTCCAAACCATACAAAAGCATTGTTCTAAAGTTGTGAATATAATACTAGTAAGAAAGAAAGGAAGAAAAGAAAAGAAAAGAAAAGAAAAGAAAAGAAAAGAAAAAAAGGAAAATACTCCCAGAGAAATCTATACAAAAACCTGGAGCCAAGAAACAAAATAGCTCAAAGACAATTTTGTTGACTGATTGATGTAGCCATGCTAAGGGTTGAGTCCAAGGCCTTGTACTTGCTAAGCAAGCATCCTACCACTGTGCTACACCCCAGGCAGTGCAGTGACAGCTGTCATTGCTACAAAGTGCTTAAAAACTAGAAGAGAAGATTCTTATCTTAAACTGCTATTAGACACCTCCCAAGCTGCAGCTGTGCTCTCTATGTCTGCCTAAAACATTTT
The DNA here is from genome assembly GCF_982192425.1 of Myodes glareolus. Classification (NCBI taxonomy): domain Eukaryota; kingdom Metazoa; phylum Chordata; class Mammalia; order Rodentia; family Cricetidae; genus Myodes; species Myodes glareolus. Next base: position 95,468,710 of record NC_142026.1, on the reverse strand, counting down.
GCATTTCAGTTAGAAAGAACTCTAATTCAAAACATGCTTTCTAACCCAATCAATTGGTTGAAAACTGCCTTATATGTTGTTGTAAGCAGTTGGTGAGGGGAGCCCCTCAGGACAATGTTGACTCAAAACAAACAAATGGGGGCCAAAATCCCCCAAATGGGCGGCTGTGGTGTTTATCACAGTTGACCCAAGTCTTGATGATATTCCTTATAACTAACTTTGAAACGCAAAAATATTTCTCACAAATTTGGCTTGAAGACATGTGAATGGAACATGTGATTAGAAAATTCTTTTCAATTCTTTGTTAGAAGATATTATATGGAAAAAAAAGCTGTAAAGATAAAAGTTTTAAATGAAAAGAAATCTTGGGGATTGCATAAAACATCTTTCTTTTCAGTTGGTAAGATCTTTGTGATACCCGGAAGTCCTTCCTGCAGGAGGTCACTGCTAGCCTTGGTCACTATCAGCAGGACAAAGGCTCTCTATTCCCACCCTTTCTGAAAACTGGCCATCATCTTGTTAATTATATTTTGTGAGATAATAGTATTGTGGGTTTTTTGTTTGTTTACTTATTTTTTTTTTTCAAGACAAGGTTTCACTAAGTAGCCTTGGTTATCCTGGAGCTCGAACTCACAGAGATCCTCCTGCTTCTACCTCCCAAGTTCTAAGATTAAAATATGTGCCATTATGCCCAACTTGTAGTTTGTTAAGATAGAGTATTCCATAGAAATGGATTAAATAATTTTGGAAAACTAAGACATTTGTACTGTTCACAGCAGAGTAAATAAACGTAAAGAAATGGCAAAGATATTAACGTAGATGTACGTTATTCATTTGTGCCAGTTAAGAATAAACGTAGACAAATGTCTATTGTTATGCCCAAATCGTGGAGACCCCCCAAAAGACCACCACGGAACTTGAATCCTATATATAAAATCAAAGAACCTTTATTCAAGTTTGAACTTAGACTCTCCATGTGTCCAATGCATAGGCATGATCAGAGAGCCTTGAGCTCGGTTAGAGTGGGTTTTGCTTTTTTTTTTATCATAGCAGAGATAGAGGTGAGAGATTTCTAAGGTTCAGGACCCCTGATGGGCTGACATTTGTCTAGGGGTATCCTGGTGAAAAGGGATAGAAGTGTGCTAGACTAAGGACATCGGGTGATTCTGTCTACAATGGTTACAACATTAGGTATTTTCCCCTTTGAATGCTGATTGGTCTGTTCCTGGATGGTGTCTGGGTGATCCCAATTTGTGATCTTTCCTAGAGTCAGGTGTTGCTTTAGGGTAAATGGAAAACTTAGGCCTACTTTCTGGTTGGTCTCTGTTGAGCCTTGGCATGGCATCAGTGTAGCCAAATGGCTGATGTGTACCAAGATACCCTAAACCCTACATTTATCAATACATTACTGATTGAACAAATCACAACATAGGTACAAAATGGAATATTATATTACTATTATGATGATTTTTACAACATGTTAAGTAATCAAATAGATAAAATGTATGTCATAAGCATGGAGGAGTAAATTAAAAACACTTTTTAAAAGATTACTCTTTGAGGAGATAGGGAGATGGTCAGTCAGTAAACTGCTTGCTCTTGTTACAAAAGTATGAGGGCCTTAGTTTGGATCCCTAACACCCATAAAAAAAAAAAACTGAGTGTACCTGGGTGATGGTGATGCACACTTTTAATCCCAGCATTCAGGGAGGCGGAGGCAGGCAGATCTCTCTGAGTTCGAGTTTTGGTCTACAAAGTTCCAGGACAGCCAGAGATACACAGAGAAACCCTGTCTTGAAAGACAAAACAAAATAATAATAATAATAATAATAAAATACTGAGTGTAGTGACACCTATAAGGTGGAAAGTGGCACCAGATGTCAACCGCTGGCCTCCACATTCACATGCATGGAGTCCGAGCATATAAATTTCCCTAGGCATGCAGTCATCACACACATGAACACAGAAGAAACAGTCAGTAACCAGTTTTTGAATGGAAAGATCAAATCTTGTGAGCCTTTAGTAAGAACATAAATGATGCGTCCTTTGTTTTTCTTTTTTTTAAAAAAAGAGGGGGGCCGGGCAGGACAGAAAAACACAAACAAACAGGCCCCACTCATGTTACATAATGGCGCCCACGTGGATAACTGCATCCACAGAAAGCCTGAGAAACCTTGGGAAAGACTAGAGTAAAGCATTTCAGTTTTCAGCCGAAGCAGGAAAAAAGCTGCGCTGTTTTAAAATGCTGGCTTTCTGGGCAGTCCTGCCAGGGAAAACGCTGACTCTTTCAAGCAGGCTGTCCAGACTATGGATACAATGTTGCAGCTTGCTTCCTGGCAAGGACCTTGAAACGCCTTAAGAGCTATTGACTGTTGTTTTCTCCATATTCCTTAGCAAATTAAAGACCCATATGGTCAGAAAGAGAGAGATATACAGTAAAGAGAGATTCAAAGAAAAAAAAAAAAACCTCTAAATGGTTTACAGTCCTTAGAAATAAAAAAGAAAGAAAGAAAGAGAGTAGTTGGCTGTGGTGGTACACACCTTTAATCCCAAGGTTTGGGAGGCAGAGGCAGACAGACCTCTGTAAATTCAAGGTGTAGTGGTAGACACCTTTAATCCCAGCACTGGGGAGGCAGAGACAGACAGATCTCTGGGAGTTCAAGGATAACCTGGTCTACAGAGGGAATTCCAGGACAAAGATATACAGAGAACCTGTCTCAAAAAGCCAAAAGTTCAAAGTAAAAATAAAAGAAATAAGGGTTAAAATAAAGCCACGTAAAGATGGAAAATACACAGGGAATCTTGATACTGTATGCTATTATGCTCTCTTTGAATTGTTTAAATGCTGAGGAAGGAGCAACAGCTGCTAAAAGATATTTGCTTATAAATGCTGCAGAATTAATCCAAGATAGGTATTTTGAAAATACCTTGGCTTTAAAATTGAAGTCAAAAGGTATGTTACATTGGAGAAGAGATTTTGCTTTTGTTTCCACAGAAAATGAGAGGCTGTGGATTTATTCAGAGTTAAGAAAAATCAACTTTGACCAAGGGAGGCCACCTGAAAAATCTCCGACAGGAATAGATGACCCAGATGTCAGAGTTCTTCATCCAGAACAGGTTCAAGACTGCTGCCTGAGATGATCAAGACTCACAGGATACTTCAGTCAGGACTTGATCATAACTCTAAATTTCCTTTAGGTCCCCATAAGATTATCAGCGCCCCCAACCAGCTGGAAGTAGCCTGGAATACTACACCCACACTCCCAAAAAATGGACTATGGATATTTTCCTTTATTTTTTAAAGAAGAGGGGGAAGTGGTGCGGGAGAATTGTCTGTATTCTGTCAATCATGTTTTAAATAAATGCTGATTGGCCAGGCAGGAGGTGTAGGCGGGAAAAACCAGACAGGAAATAGAAATGATGCAAGGAGAGCAGGAGAATTCTGGGGAGGAGGAAGTTGATTCCTCCCACTCCTGCCCAGACCACCGAAGCAGCAGGATGTGAGCTGCCCCACTGAAAAAGGTACTGAGCCACATGGCTAACATAGATCAGAAAAATGGGTTAATCTAGATGTGAGAGTTAGCTAATAAGTAGCCTGACCTAACAGGCCAATCAGCTTTATAACTTATAGAGATCTCAGTATGATTTTTCTCTGGGACTAAACAGCTGGGGGGGCAGGGCAGGAACGAAGCCCCAACAAGCAGGCCCCCTCATGTTACATATAAATTTCCCTAGGCATGCAGTCATCACACACATGAACAAAGAAGAAACAGCCAATAACCAGTTTTGGAATGGAAAGATCAAATCTTGTGAGCCTTTAGTAAGAACATAAATAATGTGTCTTTTATGGTACACGCTGTGCTGGCTCCTTAGCAAGTTCACAATAGGATTACCTATCATCCATCATGTTCACTGCTGGTTAGCTATTAGAACACTTGAAAGCAGTCTTGAAATGATCTTTGTGCGCTCATGTTCATAGCAGCATTGTTTGTTACTGCCAACTTGTGGAAACTGTTTAAGTGTCCATCACTGGATGAATGTTAAAGGTGTGTATTTTAATATCTATGGACATATCTATAAAAACTTTTACTTACCATGAAAGGGAGGAAGGGCATTCTGACACATGCTAACATGTGATTAGACCTCGGGAACATTAGAAGAAGATGCAGTCTAGGCATTAGAAGAAAGATCTCTGTGAATGAACTTAGTGCTATTGAAATATGTACTTAAAGATGGCCAAGATTATAAATCTCATGTTATAGAAATTCTACCACAATGTAGAAATTTAAAAACAATGCATTAAGTGTCCATAATAAAGGATCGATCAAGCGAACAAAAAGACATTTAAGGAGTATTCCAAGTTTTTAATATACAGTCTTTATACGAATCACAATTCAAATGACTGATCCCTTCATGACACACACAGAGTAAAATGTGGTCTGGGATGTTAGAGAATTACTGCTTCTCAGATGCAACGATGGTGGTGTGAGTTTTGGTGTCCTTTGAGAATATACTATTGAAGTACACACACACACACACACACACACACACACTCACAGATGAAATGATGTTGAAGATATGCCTGGAAATAACCTAGCAGCAGAGGAAACAGTGGCCCTGCAGATAAGATAGACAATTTACTGATGATTGTTGAAGCTGGCATGTGGACATGGGACATGATTGTAAGCAGGAGTTGGGTTTATTGTTACCATTATTGTTATTTTGCTTTTGTTTGTCCTTGAATCTTCCCTTTAAAAGTCCTTGTTTAAAAATACTAAGTAGAGTTGAGACACATCAACAATTGTTATCTATGTTTACATAGATATGTTTATGGTGGGCTAATTATAGTGTTCTATTTTCCTATGTTTACATAATAGTAACAGAGTTTTGAAAAAATCCTTCACGAGATTTGTTCATCAATATCTGATTTATCTGATAGTAGCAGCAGCTTCTCTTCTGCTCCTCCATTGTCCACAGGAAAGCATTAATCCCTTGTTGTGACAAATGAAGTTGTCCACTCCCTGCCTTTCTCTCTAGTTCTGTGTCCAGTGGCACTGTAAGGTGAGAGAGGTTGATTGCTGAATGCATAGTGCTCACCCTACCGCCTTGACTTTCCCAGGCTGAGAAATGCTCCTACTTCTGGTCAACAGGTAAACAAGCAAGCTTCTAAAAGTGTCTCCCTTGCTCAGGTCTCATGCCTTCTCTCAGAGCCCTGTCAGAGAAATAGACTGTTGGTTCTCAGAGAGCAGCATCACATGGCATGGATTAAGTAAGGAAAGACATACACTGACTCAGAATTAGTCTGTTTCTCTGACAGGTGCATGTGTTGGCTTTTTGCGTACCCATTGCATCACTGGTCTTTCCTGATCCCTAAAACTGTGGTGATAGAATGAATATGTGGTCAACATTCTGTAAATACACTAGCTTCTGCTTTAAAGGTTTTGCACATCGTTACAAATAGGAAGAGAATCCAGAACAAGGGACAGATTAGGTTTTCATACCTTAATCCGTAGAGGAAACCACCACCATAAAGCCTTAAAGCTGGTTACAGAGTCACAGGAACTCTCAGCACACCACAAGCTTCTCATCCAGGAGCACATGGGGAATCTTCAGCTGAGGCTAATACCTGTTCTATAGATACATCGACCATACCAGAAAGCCCTTTGAAGAGCCTTGGGCATTGCAGAACATGTCAAGTAGCAATGAGGGCACTAACATCCTTCCTGATTCTTCTGTATCTTTCGGTGAGTATTTTACAAACAACCCTGCTTCTTTCTTTTTTATTTGCTCTTTAAAATGAATTTATGAAAACAGTTTAAGGACCAAGATAAGACTATAAGCCATGTGCCTCTTCCTCTCCCTTCCTGACCTCCATGACCACTGCTCTCACCATGCTTCTGGGTGGGGTACCGGTACCTCCTGCCTACCATATCAAGCCAGTTCTTCTGCTGTTTACAATGCTTCTGAATGCATCATACCCATATTTGCCTTTTGTTAAGATTTTTGTGGGAAGCACTATTTTTCAGCACTTACGTAGGAAAGATGGCTTTTCTCACACATAATCCCTACCTCAACAGCACACACAGGGAAAGTTGCTGGTCCTGTCTCCTTTATTAGAGGGGGGGCTTGGAGACCTTGTCTTCTCTTTTGCCTTTTCCTCCTCGTTTTAACTGAGTTATTCAGACTAACACACTTGTGAGGGAGAGCATTGATGTCCATCTCTTTCAGGAGAGAATTTCAAGGACTTCGTGATGCATTTTAAAGTCACCACAAATGGCTTGAATGAGCTCTCAGTGGTTTCCCAACCAACATTATTGTACTTCTTTCCCGTCTCAGGCCCTCTGTCTGGACTGATCCTATGGGTAGAATGATTTTGCCCTGCACTTCCTTTAAGATACCGCCTGTCAATTATTATCTGTAGGACTTCCCCTCTGTCGCTCATGGAGCCCTTGTTTCCTTGCTGCGGTTCCTTGCTTGCCTTTATTAGCCTACTTTGTTGTTTTAGAAGACTGTGTGCACTGCTGGTGGTCAGAATGAAGAGGAGAGAATGCTTGTGAAAGTAATAGCACCCACTTCCCAGCTGCTTTTAAGAACACAGAGCTTTTTGAGCCCTTATCCTCAGTCCATTCTTTTGGTCTGGTACAATTGAGGACTTTGCCCATCGCCTTGATGCCCTGGTGCTGTACCATGTGCCCTCCCACCTGGGTCTGTATCCTTCTGCTGTGCTGGCCGTAGTCTGGAAGTCCATACCTCTTGCCGTTTGGAGAAAACTTGCAACTGATTTCTTTAGTGACACCTTCTCCTATTTCCCTGATTCCTTCCAGAATCATATCAGAAGGACACTGGGCTTCTTGAGGGATCCCCTAATTTTTTTCACTATTCTTACTTTTCTATTTATCTTAATCTGCTGCATCAAGGGATTTCCACCCCCCTAAGCTTGTCTTCAATATACTTGATTCCATCTGTTACCATCTTATTGGTTTCTAGGGATTCTTTTGTTCTTTAAATGTTTTAACAGATTTTATATTCATTTATATGTGTGTATGTGTTCCTTTTATAACCCTTAAGTCACTAACAATAGGTTTTTTTAAAAAAAGTTTTATTTAAAATGGGTTGTACTTCCAATAACTTTTTTTCCTGTTTGTTTTAGCATCTGTCTTTTCTCAAGTCTCTGGAGTTTCTTGGCTATCCATTTATTTTTAAAATTTAAAATTACATTAATTTATTGTGTGTACTTGTATGTGTGTGCATGTATGCACCTGTGCACATGTGCAGGGGTCATCATGCAAGTGTGGGGACTGGAAGACAGCTTTCAGCAGTTAATCTGTGTTCCCTCCATCAGGACCCCAGAAATAAGACTCAGGTTGCCAGATTTAGGAGCAAACACATTTTCCCTCTGAGACACCTTGAATGCTCCAGTTATCTCCTTATAGTAAATAAAATAAGAAATTAGGTGAAAATGTATTTCAACAGAGACAAATATGAATTTCATATTGTGTCATTTTTATTAAAATCTTTTGATTTGGTCAGTCGAGCTAGAAGTTGGAAGTGACTCTTAGGACAAATTGTCTAGAGAACACAGGGAAAGGGCTAGTATTTTAGAAGCATGGTGGGGGGGCAACAACAACAACAATAAAAAAAAGCATGCAAGTTTCAATTTATTTCCCATTTACTCACTATCATGTCCCTCCTTCCAACTATTCTTGCCACTCTCCTTGCCTGGAAATACTTTCTAAATACACCTGAGGCTGAAATTCCCACCCTCAGCTCTCGGTTGAGCAGAGGGGTGAGAGGTGACAGGTGACAATTTCTGAGGAAGATTCCTTTTCAATCGAAATGGCAGTCCAGTCCCACTGCTGGAAGCCAGATGCTGTTCATTCCTGAGCGGGTTTACAAACTTTGTGGTGTAATCCTTTAGCTCATGGCCCCACTTTGGTCTGGGTTTCCGACTCCTCAGGTCTGCTGGGACAACAAGCACCCGCTTGTCCCTGCAGCGTCCTCCAGACCATGCTTCCTTTCCTTCTCTCTTTGTCTCTGGCTGTTTCATGCTCCTGGAAAAGCACTTTTTGATTTAATTTTTGTCATGACTGACCATATTGTTTCAAGCAACAGTTTTCTTTGGAAGTTCCTCTTTCGATGGCCTGTCATTGGCAGGGATCATTTATTCTATTTTAATTCTTTTTTTCTCCCACAGGAAAGACAATCATTTTTTAAGGCAGAGTTGCTGGAAAGCATAGAGACCTCACTTCTGGCCTGACTCCAAGAAGGCAAGGACACAGGGAAGGAGAAGAGAAGATCAATGTCAGATCTCAAATTGGGACAGGAGTACCGAGGCTCCAGAATTGAAGAAAACAATATTTTTAAACACCTTCACCGTCTGCAAGGAGAAATGGGCAACCACTAGCTGGGATGGCATGCCAATTAGCTTGTGGAATCGGAGGCAAGCAGACTGACAAGTTAAAACGACATGTGACCCCAATGAAGTCTGTCATCTGAGCTTGCGCATTAATCAAATAACAGTTGCTCCATCAAGGAGTCCTGAGCAGAGCTGGAAACCCAGCAAGAAGTTAGAATTGTTTTAATTTTTAAGAAAAAAGGCATATGGGTTTGATTTCATGCTCTGCTCTCTTTCTGGGTACATTTAAGTGTCTTTGAAGAAGCCTGGACACATGGCGACCCAGTGACTATGAGATGAGTTTCCTCCCCACTCTATGCTACCCACTCCCTCCCTTCCTCACCTCTGCAAGCATCTGAGTGCTCAGCGGCTCCCTATCAACTGGCAGCTCTGCTGTGGCCTGAGGTGGGGGCTAGAACACATACACAGAATACACATATGCATGCCAGGGAGAACAAGAGGCCTCAATCTATGCCAGCTGTGGGGCAGCCTCCTTCTGTGTCCTTTAAAGCTTTCCAAGTGTGGCTGGTTTGGGAAGTAGTCCCCACACCCCTGTAAATAGCTCCTCACCTGTGTTCTGTGAGGAAGCCCAATAAATTCATTGGTTCCCTGGAGTGAGTTTTAGTGCAATTGTGCCTCAGTTTGTCATTGTGACCTTAGGAAAAGAGTAGACTGTGACTTACATCTCCATCTGAAAAGGAGAGAGAGAGGACAGGGAGAGGAGGGAAGGGGAGGGGACTGGGAGAGAAGGGAAAGAGAGGGGAGGGAGGGGAAGAGGAGGGAAAGAGAAAAGAGGGGAGAGGAGGGAAGGGGAGGGGAGAGAAGGAGAAGGGACAGGAAGAGGAGGGGAGGAGAGAAGGGGGAGGCGAGGGGAAGAGAAAGCCCAGGGAGAAGAGGGAAGGGGAGAGAACAGGGAGAGAAGAGAGAAGAGAAGAGGGAAGGGGAGGGGACGGGGGAGGAGGGAAGGGGCGGGAAGGGAAGAGTCAGTCATGGGAGAAGTTATTTTAGAATTAAGTTGGCAACTAGACAAAAAAAATTCGAAGAACTTCTACATTCTATCTTGTTCGGGGGTCATGGGCTCAAAATATTTTCATGAGGTTTCTCTGGAGTCTGGTTTTAGCCAGATGGCCACCATGATGGCCACCACGATGACCACCAGTTCTTACAGCAATCAGTTTTTTTTTTTTTAAATGTGTTTCAATGCTGTCCGTAAGTTACTAAGTTAGTCAGGCATCCCTGCTCCCTAATTTTTATTCATCCATTGTTTCAGAATTGCATTTGTGGAGCCTGCATCTCATCTGGGGAGACATTGCTCTATCAGCAAAGGCTGCTAGCCAGGATATCACCTGTAAAACGATAGTACTTCCAGGTCAGTGTTCTCTGCAGCAACACAACCTGCTGTTCTCAGCCTCCGGTACCTTATCCCCCAGGAACTCAGGTATGAGAAGACCCAATGCAAACGACATCTCTCTACTTTTTGTTCCACCGGAATTAATAACAGCCTCATCAATGGCCCAGAAATTTCATTTCTCTGCGAGCTTCCACCATTCTGCGGGATATATATATATATATATATATATATACATACATACATATAGGCACATTAGTTATTACTGTGGCAGGATCTGTGAAGAAGCAAGTTAAGGACTCGAAAGCTTGGTTTGACTGTCAGTTCAGGGTGGTGGGGAAGTCAGGTGTCAGGAACTTGAAGCCGCTGATTATCCTATATTCACAGTCAAGAACAGGGACCATGAATGCTGGTGTTCCGGTTCCCTTTTATTCAGTCTGGAGCCTCGGCTCATGCAAAGGCCGTACCCACAGTTGAAGTTTCCACCACAGTTAATCCAGTTCTAGAAACTCTTTCTTGAGTCCTGAGCTTTGTTTCCTTGGTGATTCTAAATCCCATATTGTTACAGTACTAAACATCATAGTAGGTAAATATTGAATTCCCTCAAAGTAAGCAGAGAAAGCAGAATTAATTGAGTAGAGAAGTGTGGCCAAGCTTCGCAGCCTCACATTCTGGTGATGATAGATATGGAAGAAGAGTCAGATGTCCGATTAAATCAGAGATCACATGAGACAACTGGAAGCGGGAGGGGGGAAGCGGGTTAATATTCTTCAGTGCCAAGGCAAAGGGCTCTGGTTCTGTTTACTAAATCTGGAGTTGCATCAGCCCTGAGCATATGCAGGTACAAACTCTCCATTCGGGTAAAAATAAAGGTGTCTAGTTTCTAATTCGAGGAAGAGACATAACACATAGAATGTGCTATGAAGCCAGGCACGATGGTTGCAAGCCTTTAAGACCAGCACTAGGGAGGCAGAGGCAGAGTTTGAGGCCAGATTAGGAGTTCCAGGACAGCCAAGGCTACACAGAGAAGCCCTATCTAGAAGGAAGAAGGAGAAAAGGGCTATTAATCTCAAGCTTATCAAGAAGCTGCTTATGATGGTCAATTTCAGTGATAACTTGTCACAAAGTAGGATCACCTGAGAAGGGAGCCTCAATTTAGGAATTGCCCTGATTCCTTTAACCAACATAAGTGGGTCCCTCCCACTGTGGGTGTTGCCATCCCTAGGCAAGTAGGCCTGGGATGCACAATAATGCAGGCTGAGCAAGTAAGAGGAAGCAAGCTAGCAAGCAGCATTCACTCCCGGATGGTCTCTGCCTCCAGCTTCTGCCCTGGCAGCCCCTTTATCATGGATTGTGATGTAGAAGTGTGCACCAGATAACTCCTTTCCCCCTCTAAGTTGCTGCTGGCCAGGGTTTATCCAGCAACAAAGCCCAAACTGGAACTAAATGGAAACCTGCCCCAGTTGCTCACCAACCCTTTTGCTTAGGTGTTGAAATCCTCAGCCCCGTGAAAGCCGCCCGGTTCTGAACACTGGCTAACCAACCAGTCGTTTCACTTCTTCCCCTCTTCAAATGCTATCAATTAACCCCCCCCCCCCCACACACACACACGTGTGCGCGCGCGCTCTCTCTCTCTCACACACACACACCGCCGCTTCTACGGCCCAATGTCTGGAAATTTATTTCCATAAAAAACTGTAAGAAGTTCTCAGATTTTTTGCCAGTGACAGCCATGCCCTGCAAGTCCCTCTTTTGCCCAGGAGCCACAAATTCAGCTTCCTGTTTTGGAAACTGAGCAGCAGTCTCTTCCGCAACTGCGGGAGCTCAGCCTCAATTTGCTGGTATCAACAGTTTGGATCTCCATCAAAGTCAAAACAACAGAGACAGTGGCCTCTGAGGGAGACTGCCACAGTTGGCAGCTGACAAAATAAACAGCAGCCAATTGCGGCGGAGGCTGGCCCTGGCCCAAAGAAGATTACTCTGCCTTTTGTCTTCTAGAGAATTATTTACCACAAGACACCTGGTAGATAAGATGTAAGCTATTGGGAAACAGGTTTTCCCAGACAATGTTAAGCCAGAGGCATTTGGGGCTGGGTTGTACCATCAGGTGTTCCCTAGGTTCATAGACCATTGATATTTTCAGCTGTGGCTGTGGATGGAGACCATGCTTAATCTACGGTGTCCAGACTGTGTTATCTTGCCTAGCACTCATCACAGTGGAGAGGGGTCTCTGGCAATAATGTATGTCTTTCAGCAAGTTTTAACCACATAATCTCTCTCCTGTATCTTGCCTGAGATTAAAGTTTCAGTACAGCGTACAGCTAGGGTGATAAAGGAAGTTCATCTGTTAAATCCGTAAACACACAGCAAATCAGGAAATGTGTCTCGGGTCCATGCTGTAGTCTGTCTTGCCCAATGATAATGGCCATGTTCTCACCACGACATAATCCTATTGTGTCTTGGTCACATGATGTTTATTCAAACTTGTCTGGGCTACTTTAGCTGCTGTGTTTCAGAATGAAATGTAAAGTATTGGGCCTTACTGTGAACATCTGAGTGTCTGCTCACAGAAGCACGCGGCTAAGACAGGAACTTGAGAGTTGGTAATGAGTACAGCCCAGAAGCCACACTAACCCGCCCTAAGGTCAGTCCCCTGCTACAGTTTCACCTTCACTGCCCATATGACCTTACATGCGCATCTTAACTTTCAAGTCCTCTATCCTGAAGGTGAATAACAAGTTTTGTGAGTAGCCCACAAACTTGCCAAACGTGGACCTAGGTTACGGTTGTAAAACTGCTTTGTTGGCTGCGTGTCTCAGTAACCACGCAGAACTCTGAATCTTTTCTAATTGCACAGTTATCCACAGATTCAAAGATCAAAAGTGGATAAGGATTTTTTCCTTTTTCCTTTCTTCCTTCTTCCTTCCTTCCGTTCTCTCTCTCTCTCTTTCTTTCTACTTTTTTCATTTTGTTTTGTTTTTTTCCAGACAGTGTTTCTCTTTGTAGCCTTGACTGTCCTAGAACTCGCTCAGTAGATCATGCTGGCCTCAAACTCAGAAATATGCCTGTCTCTGTCTACCCAGTGCTGGGATTCATGACGTGCGCCACCACCACACAGCTAACAATTTTGACAATTTTCTACATCAATCTTAACTTCCAGAAATAACCACAATTGATAATTTAGTGTTTATGCATTTTATGAGCATATGTGTGTTTGCAAATATGTCTACAAAATACAAAAGTCTATACTGCTAACCCAAAGCATTACACAGCAACTTTTTGTTGAGGAAAATTGTATACTGATGTGATGAGATTATATTGTGTAGAAGGAGTTGCAGTTTTGCACCCCAATAAACCACTTCACCAGCGCAATAATCCAAATCAGACCAATCAATCCGAATTAGAAAAAGCCCAGGTTTAATGGATGCCAGATCTCCCAGGTGGCCTTCTAGGCCCTCAAAGAGAAGATGGGGAAGGAAGACTGGGAAACCATGTGTTTGTTCTGGGGGTGGGGGGAGAGGAGCAGTTTAAATACCCTGTGGGAGTGGTCTTGAGCATCTCTGAGGAGCGGTCACCATTTGGCAGGCTTTCTCAGAGGTGGAGTCTGGACTGAGCAACTACAATGGGCAGGGGTCCGGGATGAAACTTTCCACCCAAACATTCCATACTTTTTGGATATATGGATGCCGGGGACTGAGGTGAAGCCTTAACCGAAACCTTCCAGACTCTTTGGATATAGGGGTGCCAGTGGCTGGGGTGACACTTCCAAACAAACACAGATCAGCATTTAAAAGGCTCCCCCTGGGAAGCACGTTACAAAGGAATGAGGTATTTTATCCCATAGTTTTCTTCCATTATAATGTTTTTATCCTAAATATATTTTCCGAAACTTTCTAAATTCTAGAAGAAAATGTGGAACACAGCCAAACAATGGAGAAAATGTAACAGGGATGAACACACAAATCAAATCTGAAAGCTGAAACAAAGGAGGAAAAGCGAAACTAGAAATGGCAGGATTTCAGAAACACATCTCTTAGGGAAGGGAACCGCCTGTTACATGTGACCCTCCACAGCAGGATATCCCTGATGACAAGTTCTGTTTAATGGACAAAAGGGCAAACCGATGCGGACACAGAACTTGCCAGGGGAGGAAAGAGGGCTAAATCTGATGAACGCTTAACTGGTTTATAGTTTAGAGATCCCACAGGTTTAAAAATACAGGAAGCAGCCATCAATTTGGGGGACAGGCAAAAACGATAAGCTAATGAAAGGCCAGTGTTTTTGAAAGATCTTCCAGTGTCAGGGAGCAGGATTCTGCCTGTAGCTGCTTTCACAGTGTTTCCTTCCTGCCCATCAACAATCCAGCCTGCCTATGGACAATGTGCACTTTCCCTGTTTTGATCACCAATAATACCACCAAGTTCAATCCTCTCAGTTTCTACTTGAGAGACAACTGGATTTGCCTCCACCACCTTTACTTTGGTGCACAGGTGAACACACATATGCACACACACACAAACACATGCACACACACAAACACACATGCATACACACAAATGCACGCATGCACGCACACATGCACACACGCCCACACACAAATACATGCACAAACACATACACACACGCACACACAAGGCACACATACACAAATGCACGCATGTGCACACACATGCACATACACACACACACTGAGGCATATATAAATATACATTAATAGGCTACAAACCAACTCTGAGTTCTATGATCCTGCAGGATTTGTCCCCTCTTTGACTTCCCAGGCATCTTTATGACCTCCGCAGTGCTAAATCCCTCCCACCTCAGCCGTCCACACATTGCCACCTGACTGAAAGTCTCTGCTCACCTGCTACTTTACACTTCAGCTTCTCACAGGTTCTCCCCAACCCCTAACTACCCTGCTCTAAACCAGATCATGGTTGTATTTTTTTAAAAAATTATTTGGATGACATGGCTTTCATCTTGCTTCCCTACTCTTTTGAAAATGTATGATGACTAGATGTGCGGGCAGGGGGGATTATAATACTACCCTGTCTCTCTTTGTAAAAAGTTTTATTTTTGTTTTATATGTATAGGGTTTTTTTGCCTGCATGCGTGTATGTACACCACAGTGGTACAAGGTCTAAAGAGGTCAGAAGGTGGCATCAGAGCCCTAGAACTGAAGTTACAGGTGGTTATGAGCCAATATATAGGTGCTGGGGACTGAAGCTAGGTCCCCTATAAGAGCTTCAGAAGCTCTTAAGCACTGAGTGGTCACTTCAGCCCTCAGCTTCTTTTTGGTGTGTGCAATTTAAATTCATCCTTGTGGATAGTTTTTGAAAGTTTCCTTTGACCTTAAAAATGCAGCACAGACTGGCAAATCTTTTTTTGTTTGTTTTATTTTGTTTTGTTTGAGATCTGGAATTTGGGGTGGCCTCAAATCCAAAAACCTGCTTACTTCTGCCTCCTGAGTGCTAGGGTTAAAGTTGTGTGCTACCACACTTAGTCTTTGACCTTAAAAGCAAAAAATATCACTGCCTACAATTTTCCTTTTCATGATTAATTTTCATACAGAAACCATATCCGAGTCATAAATTTCATAGTATTTGAGGTAAGCCTGACTAGAAAGTGTACTCTCCACTACAGCACAAGGCGAGCTATAATGTCACGAGTGTTAAAATACTAATACTTTGTCTTTGCAAACAACAACAAAATCACAGCCTTGAAATTAATGTCAGATAATGTAACAGAAAGATGTGTCCAATTGTTCCTTCACCAATGGCTCTTATTTGACACAAACCTAGAATAAAGATATAACACTTTAACCTAGGTTGTCATTTTGGGTAAATTATTTTCCTTCCGTTTTGTTTAACAATTAAAAGAAAAAAGGCTAAACATTTTTAAATGTTTAAATGTAAAAAAGGTTACAATTTCAGATCTAAAAGTCTCACAATTTGGAAGAAAGCAAGCAGTCATAAAACATGCTAATGTGTATTTTCTTGTATGAAGCAACAATTCAAAGTATTTTTTTTTTGTTGTTGTTGTTGTTCATTTGTAAGATCACATCCCATCAGTGTTGGCCATCCCAGAGGCATCTACAAAGCTAAGGACAGGGACCACGGTATCTCCTTCCTTAGAGCGGATACGGTCACTCATCTCCATCTCCTTTCTATTAACATACTTGTGCAGCAGGCTGTAGAACTGGTTCTTGGGATTAAAAGTGTACAGCGCCGAGATTTCCTCCCAGGCTTCACTGCTTGGGGTGTAGCAATCGTTCGGATTCGTGCATTCAAAGAAACACTTAACATTCTCGTTTGCCAACTGGGTCGCATGTTCTGTGGCTTTACTTTGAAGAATCTGCTCCTCCTTCTGAGAATATATTTCCCAGAATTTTAGGTGCAGATAACTAATTGGAGAACAGCATCGAATGATAGACGTCACAACCAGAAGTACGATGATGATGACCGCTATTAGAATCCAGCCTATCACCTACAGAAAACACAACAGGATGGCAACTTAGTCACCTTTGACATTAGAAAAATGAAAAAGCCCGGTATAAAATCTAAACTAGTCACTAGCTCCCAAGTCGGGTCTTAAGCTCTTTAGAATAACGAGTGTTAGTAAGAATCCGCGCCCCGCCCCCAGTACGTCAACACATCTACTGTCTTGAAAAGTCAACTAGAGTCCAAGTCATGTCAAGTGCCCAAGAGGAGATGACACGTCACTCTCCTAGAACTGAAAACACGGGGTTTCTGCGGATCCAGAGAAAGGAGCATCTGTTTTAAAGAGCCCCAGGCCTTCCTACTTCCATGGGTAGTGTGGGTGGTGGGTTTGGGCTTGGGAAGACGGGTTCTATTGTAAAAATGCTTCTAGTTTCTCCCGGATTGTGCAAATTCACCTGGCCTGAGTATTTGCTACCCAGTGGGAGAGGACACTAAAGAACAATGCAGAAGGTACCAGTCCAGGTGCGCTATTCTGGCCCCTACAGCGCCCGCTCCCGGATGAATGCCTCCTCTCCCTTTCCCTGTCATTTACATATTCACCTGAGACTGAGCCTTGAGCTGATTCAGGATGTCCTGCATCTCCTCCTCCTGTCCGTTGCAGGGAACCTTCGGTAGTTTGATAGCGCAGCTGCTGTCGAGGTTTCTGCACAGATACTTCGCCATGGACGCGCTCCCGCTGACAGCACACTGGTAGAAGGAGCCCCCTAGCAGCGCCACCGCCACCCAGGTGAGGGGCGCGAGTGCGGCGGCCAGGTTGATCTGCAAGCATGTCAATGCGCTGTGCGACCTGGAGCTGGAACTCGCGCTCCCGGAGCAGCAGCAGCCAGTGAGCAGGCGCCAGGTGCGCGTGTTCAGCGCGTAGCCCAAGAGAAAGAGTGCGAGCGCTGGCACCAACAGGAACACCAGGCCATAGGGCAGGTTCCAGGTCGCGTTGCACGGACACTGGAACACCACCTGGGAGAAGAGCTTCTCCCCACCCACCGTCAACAGGGTCACCAAACCGTAACCCAGGACGCTGTGGTACTTGTTCTGCAGTTCCAGCACTGCCTTGAACTTCTCCATGGATTCTGTTCACCCTGGACACCCCGCTGGGGCAAGAAGTTTCAGTTCTGCTCTGCGAGTCGGGAGGGTTGAGTGAACCGGGTCTGGGACTCTACACTCTGTTTTGAAGCAACTTTAGAAAGGGAAGAGGGCTTCTCAGACCTTTCCGGGTTTCACTTTCCTTTTCAACCAAAGTAGCTCTGGCATGCCCCCATGAATACGCCCCCAGATCCTTGACTTCCTGGCATCTCACTCCACATCCAAAGAATGAAGGGAGCAGAGGAAGCCCTGAGTGAGAGATGTGAATGACTGTATGTTGACATGGGCAGCCTGTTGAGGACTCCTAGACCAATTGATCTATGGTAAATTGGCAAAGCCATTACCCATACGGGTCAGGGTCAAGAGTATTGGCAAGGCTTTCCTTCGGAGTCTGAGTATGCGTGTTTATAAACAGTTGATCGGAGAGTGCAAGATTAGCAACTGCAGCTTTCTCCTGGAAGTTTACAGGCTGTGAATGCTGGCCTACAGAGGTGACTTTCCCGTCTAACCCCCCGCCCTAATATACAAGCTAAGGTTTGGGGAGACCCCCACCTGATCTCAGCTGCCTCACATGTCTGTCTCTGTGCCTGTCCTTTATTCATTTATCTCTCGGCCTCTAGCCAGCCTTCCAGGATCCAAGGTGCAAAGGACAGAGCAGAAGGCCCTGGTCACACTGTTCCGTCAGTTCTGGAACTCTACCAGATCAACTCTGTTTGCTCCAAACCAACATGACCTCTTACAATGTAGCCAACTATCAAAATAAGAAAGCTATTGAATTCCCTCCTATTGTTGCAATCCTCATTCTTAAGCTACCACCCAATTTCAAAAATCATGCCATTTACAGGAAGCAGAGGCACACTTATTCATTTTCCTTCAAAAGCTGAACAATAGCAAAACTGCAAATGAAATCAAGTTCTAATTCTTCAATATGATGCTCCCCCTCCAGTATAGGAGTGCTAGGTTAGTTTTTGCTGACCCCCCCACACTTTCTCTCTCCGATATCCCCAAAGGCTGAATGTACTGTTAATTAACTTTTTTATTATAATGGATATCTTTCACAGGTATGCCACAGCAGTGTCTGTACCTCCAGGGATGTCAAATGACTGCTTCATGACCACAGACCATCAGCACAGGGGAGGGTGTATGGCTACTCAAAAAACACCGAGAGACTGGAGTTGGTGGTGCTAATCACAGCACTGGGGAGGCAGAGGCAGGTAGATCTCTGTGAGTTCAAAGCCAGCCTGGTCTATAGAGGCAGGTGGATCTCTGTAAATTCAAAGCCAAGCTAGACTATATATGGACTTCCAGAGCAACCAGTGCTTCACAAAAACAAACAACAGCAACAATGAAAACCAAAACAGAACTCTAGTTAAAGACTAACCAGGAGTTAGGTGAAACCCTCCACATCTAGCATGTCCCGTCTTCACTCTTCACATGACAGTTCTTCTGATAATAACTGTAATCAAGACTGTGGCACTGACCCTACTATTTCACAGCTCCCAAATGAACTGAAGGATACTAGAAAGAACACCACATTGAACTTGGGTGCTCAGTCTCTGTGTTACTACTCTCTAAAACTCAGCATCTTCAAAGATTATTGTGATAAGTTGACCAGCGTATGAGAAAACCGCATTTGGGCATGCGGCTGAAAGAGCCATCGATCTGACAGGTTACATTTTACCCTACATCTCTGAGAACATCCAACAATTACGGCCATTGCATCTTATTTAAAGCTCCGTGTGTGTGCTCAGTTATAGACCAAGGGATGTGTGCAGGCTCCTGATAACTATGCATTGCCCTAAATAATTCATGCGCTCCTTAGCTGACCACAAGGAAGGCGTCTATATAGAGTCTGAGTGGAGAACTCACAAAAATTTGGCTGCTCTTGGTACCCCTACTAGGCTGGCTTTGCTTCATTTGATAAGTATTAATAGCTAATACTAAAGGGAATTTTTGAAATAGGTCAGGAAACAGTCTTTCCTTAGTTCACTTGCCTTCCTAGCTACACAGACCCACTACCACCAGTGGCTCTAACATAGCACAGAAACTCAAGGGCAGTATAACAAGAAGCCTTTCTTTCCATATATGGTTAGAAGCAAGTCTAGACCAGGACTTTTACTGTCCAGTAGCCTCACTGGGGCTAGCGACTCTGAATGTTTGAGAGTCATCGAGCCAACGGTGATTCCTGTCTCCCTAGTCTGTCTTCTAAGACATCTCCCTTCCCGTGAATCCTGGCTAACTTTCTTCTCATTGCTAGGTGGGTCTTCATCTTTATCCCAATCACGTTTTGTTCTCATCCACATTGTCCACACTCCATCAAGAAAAAACCTGGCTGTGTTCACAATCTTCATTCTTTATTCAAGTTTTCCTTAATTGAAACCTAACGACCACAGTTTTCAAGTTTTTGACTGAAGCTTATTCTTACATTTCCACCATCCAAGTACTAACCAAGGCAAACCCAACACACCTTCTGAAATCAGACAAGATCCCCCACCCAACCGAATTTCTTATGCAGAGAAGGGTCAGCCTTTTCCTGGTTACTATCTATTAATGGCCAAACCTGAGATTTCCTACCACTCTGTAATGGTTTACCCTCCACCAAAGCTCAAAGCCACCCAGAATATCCCCTCTCCTACCTCAACTCTATGCTCTATTATATGTTCTCATTCTTTTGTTTATTCATCTTTAATGGAGGTGACAAGCAACTTTCTGTTCTCTGACACTTGTCATTCAAGGATCCAATTTCAGTTTTTCTTTCCCACATAAATCAGCCTGCTTCTTTCACCAACTAAATTAACTTATTAACTCATTAATTTGTTTGTCAGCCATTCATTAAAATGATTAATAAGCATCCAGGCTATGCTGGGTTCCTATAGGAAGTGGTTGATACTGTTAGATACAACACAAAATCGAAATGTCTCATGACATTCTGCTAATAGTAAAGCAGAATGAACACAGAAAATGTGGTTCTAAAGATAGTATGGAGGGAGAAAAAAATGGAATGACCAGAAGTGTTATGAAAGTCCTGCGAGGAGATAACCATTAATATACGCTCAATGGTCCTTGAATGCAAGGGAGCTTGGCTGTAAAGAAGACCAGAATAATGGACTGAATGTTAAAGTGAGAACTAAGGTGGTACATTTTGAGAACAAAGATGCAGGTGAAAGGGCAGGTTCAGGGCTTCATAGAC
Source organism: Myodes glareolus (assembly GCF_982192425.1). Classification (NCBI taxonomy): domain Eukaryota; kingdom Metazoa; phylum Chordata; class Mammalia; order Rodentia; family Cricetidae; genus Myodes; species Myodes glareolus. The sequence continues at coordinate 95,448,200 of NC_142026.1, read as the reverse complement.
CAGAGCATTCACTTGAACTTCTGTTCAGAAACAGCCTGAGTTATAACAATATAGTGTTGGGTCAGTCTCTGAACACCATTCCCACCCTGCCCCCACTTCTGCTCACCAGATTTGCTTCCTCTATATTCACACATCACGATCTCCCAGGCATTGATGATCATGCTAGACTCACAAAGTTCTACAGCTTTGGGGGGTTCTGGTTCTGCCAGAACTTTCTCCCAGAACACCTCTGGCTCTGTGAGTGGTTTTAATTCTGGGTCTTTTGAGTGTAATCCAGTCCTCTAGACCCAGCAGTATTCTAGAGACTACTGCTCAGAAATTAAACTAAGAGTGAAAGTAGACTCACATAAAATAGCATTATTTAAAAGGACTGTGGAAAATCTATGATCTGAACAGTCTTCTCAGAAACAAACAGAAGATTCTTGTATTCTTGTGTTCACACACCACAAAACCAATGGTAGTGTGTCTGACTTTCTTTGTGTATTTTGTTTTTCAACTTTCATGAGTAATATCAGGAATGAGTTTCAAATCACCGCCATTTCCGGGTAAAGAAAGCAACAGAAACTTAAAGAAAACCACAGACTATGAATCTGAAAGCTGTTTGCATCTGGCTTACAGGAAGTTGCTTCTCACTGTAGTCCACAGAGAGCTCAGGACACTCCCAAAAATGATTTCTGATACATTTGCTATGAAACCCCTAATGTTAAAGAGCTTGGGTTCATTTAATATGTATGAAAATATGGAACATATCTGAAGATTATTGCGATGGAGGTATAGTTCATCTACTTAAAGTGTATATGTCCACCTTTTACTATGCTCCCAAAATTGAACATTCCATCACCATCATCGACATAAAGCATTTTCATCACATAAAAGAGTTCAATGGCACTGGACAGTCATTGCCATTTCTCGCCTCTCTTGAACTTACCCTCCACATTCCCTGGGCCTCTTGACATGCATTTATCAATTTTCTTTCTCCATTGCCTATTATGAATGTTTTCCATCTTTCTGTCTTTAGCAGTTATGGTTTATCCAGCATCTCTCTATCATCCAACCCTCTGGGGTTCACTCTTTCTTCTTCTAAGGCATCAAAAGCAACAGAGTAAACCCATTTCTGCCTTGGTAACTTTGAGAATAAACTTCCTCTGCCTGGAATTTTCTCTCTATTGCTTCTTTCTCGTGCCTCAAGTGTCATATCCTCAAAAAGAGTCCTTCTGTGTTGGAAAGGTTAGACTATACAGTGTAACAACGACGACACTCAATCTTTGTGGCTTCATGCATCTATTTCTCATTTTTAAAACTTCAACTTTGTAGTCCCTGACTTCCACACAACCTTGAAATTTAGCATTTCTATTGCTTCCCCATGCTCTGAATTAGTAAAGGTTCCCCCAATATCCTGGTTTTCTTTGTCTGTCTTTTTTCAGTTTGACACAAGCAAGGGTTAACTGGGAAGAGAAACCATAATTGAGCAAGTGCCTCCATCAGATTGCTTGCAAACAAATCTGTAAAGCTGGGCAAGCCATGGGAGCAAAGGAGTGAGCAACACTCTCCATGGGCTCTGATTCAGTTCCTGCCTCCAGGTTCCTGCCTTAAGTTCCTGGTCTGACTTTTGTCAGTGAAACAGTATAACCTGAGAACTGTAGGGAGAATAAACCTTTCCCTTCCTGAGCTTGTTTTGCTGGTGGTGCTTTATCACACAGTAGAAACCCTAACGACATCCACAGAATGTAACCAATAGTATGGGCTGTCACTTAGCTGAGGACTTGGTTTCAAATATATTTTTGCTGCAATTAATTGTCAGCCCCTCCTCCAACTAAATTAATTAATTCATTAACCAATTCAATAATAGTATGAATATAAGCATATTAGATTGGCTTTCAGGCTCAGAGGCTGATTGATGCTACAATGGCGACTGCAGAGTGGTAAGGCAGGGAAACCAGGTGCTACTCAGTTAGAGAAGTCTGAAAGAGAGATGAAAAATGCATCCCAGTCTAGAGCCAAAGGCCTAAGAGTACCCACCTCCAAGGAGCTGTTGGTGCAAGCCTGTGTCCAAACTGAAGAAGGTAAAATCTGGTGTCCGCAGGTAGTGGTACACTATGAGAGAAAGTTTTCCCCAATACGAGTGTTGCAACTCTGAGGGGAAAGGCCTCCCCAGTGGAAGTGTTATAGCTCTGAGGAGAGAAGCTTTCTTCTATGTAAGTGGTCCATCTCTAAGGGGAAACTGGAGGAAGCCATGGTGTCATCCCTGGGGAAAGCACTTAAATGTTCTGCAAATGGAGCTCCTTAGATGGCAAGGCCCTTTGGAGAGTCCCATCCATTTGGCAAGGACCTGTGGCAACAATACTGCAGACCCCTGAGCTGATCCCTGGGAGCTCATGGACTTTAGGCCTCTCTACTTTTTACTATGCTTATTCTTATGGTGACTCTTAGTTTTGCTTTGTTAATCGTGACTGTGCCTGAGTTTATAGGGAACAAAAGCTTTTATAGAAAAATGAAATTTCTCTGATTTGCTACAAAAACTGGTCTTTCTGGTCACCCCTGACTGCCTTTGCAAACATCCTGAGTAAGCAAGAGGAGTTCACTAGGGTTAATAATTATTGCTTATTCAATTCCAAAAGGAGATGTATGTACTCCAAAAACTTAAGTACTTGGAAAACGGTTTCTTAACAGATGAAATTAGAAATTTATAGGAATAGATAAGAAAATGATATAGGACATGAAAGGTCAGAAATTTCTCTGGTGCCAGACATGAAAACTCAGATATTTTTCCAATGTCAAAACATTAATAAAGGAATCTAAAGCTTCTAGTTTCCTTAAAAGAAAAGAACATGTGGAAATTTCCAGAAAAAATTGTCCAACAGTTAAAGAGTTAGGTATTTTCAGCAATGTAGGAAGATACAAAATTAACTAAAAAAAAATCAGTAGCCCTCCTGTATACAGATGATAAAAAAGGCTGGGGAAGAAATCAGAGAAACAACACCCTTCACAATAGCCACAATTAGCATAAAATATCTTCAAGTAACTCTAACCAAACAAGAGAAAGACTTGTATGACAAGAACTTTAAGTCTTTGAAGAAAGAAATTGAAGAAGACACTAGAAAGTGGAAAGATCTCCCATGCTCTTGGGTAGGCAGAATCAACATAGTAAAAATGGCAATCTTACTGAAAGCAATCTACAGATTCACTGCAATGCCCATCAAAATCCCAGCAAAATTCTTCACAGATCTCAAAAGAACAGTACTCAACTTCATATAGAAAAGCAAAAAATTCAGGATTGCCAAAACAATCCTGTACAATAAAAGAACTTCTGGAGGCATCACAATTCCTGACTTCAAACTCTAGTACAGAGCTACAGTAATGAAAACAGCCTGGTATTGGCGTAAGAACAGACAGGAGGACCAATGGAACAAAATAGAAGACCTAGATATTAATCTACATAACCTTCAAACACCTGGTTTTTGACAAAGAAGCAAACACTATCAAATGGAAAAAAGAAAGTATATTTAACATATGGTGCTGGTATAATGGGATATCAACATGTAGAAAAATGAAAATAGACCCATATCTATCACCATGCACAAAACTCAAGTCCAAATGGATCAAAGACCTCAACATAAAGCCAGCCACACTGAACCTTATAGAAGAGAAAGTGGGAAATACACTTGAATGCATTGGCACCACTTCCTAAATATAACCCCAGCAGCGTAGACACTGAGAGAAACAATTAATAAATGGGACCTCCTGAAACCGAAAAGCCTCTGTGAAGCAAAGGACATGGTCAACAAGACAAAACGGCAGCCTACAGAATGGGAAAAGGTCTTCATTAACCCCATATAAGACAGGGGTCTGATCTCCAAAATATATAAAGAACTCAAGAAATTGGTCATCAAAAGAACAAATAATCCAATAAAAAATGGAGTACAGACCTAAACAGAGAACTCTCAATAGAGAAATCTAAAATGGCTAAAAGACACTTAAAGAAATGTTCAACATCCTTAGTCATCAGAGAAAGCTTAGGTGGGATGCAGGCTTCCCCGGGTTCAGCATTGCTTTCTTGCTCTCTTTGTGCTCGTGCCGCTGTAGACCAGTCAGGGACTTCTGCGGAGTGCATGGTCTGTGATTTACACTAAACATTGTTTTTAATTTGAGCATATCTTTCAGTGATTAATGCTAAAATCAGATTCAAGCTGGTCACACCACGACAAGTGCACCACGACACCTACTGGCAGGTACCAGTTATTGCATTTATTCCAGTTATTGAATATGGTTGTATTCAAGCTCAACCACAGGTAAGATTTAAAATTTTAAAATATCAATTATAAATTTATAATTTAAAAGGGCAAGATGATGGACAATTTAACAATCCAAGAATTCAACAGATCTCTTACTTATACCATGTATGATATTATGATAGGATGCAAGGTTTATATGATTTCCCTCCTATATCCCTCTGTTCGATTCTGGGGATTAGCTTTGTCCTTCATGGTCTGTTGTTAATAGGACCAAGAAAGAGGCACTTTTAGAAATTACACAGTCTTTATAGACTGATAATGACCAACTGAAAAAAAATTCAGCACTCTAGAGAAGGATACAACCAATCTGACAAACAAAACCCAGATAATGACAGAAGGTGGTGAGACATTGTCTGAGAGAATCTGTACTGTTGAATGTATTAATCAAATTCTGTCAAATGGTTATGATAGACTGACTTATAAAATGTCTCTCCAGGAAGGTAATATTCATGCTATAAAATTATGTCCAAGGATGAGGTGTTATCTTTACTGGACAGACTTCACATCTTGGAATCCTCAGTGAGGGCATTAGAACAGAACACTGGACAGGAAATCCAGACTTTACAAAAGACAGTGATGAAAGGATTTAAAAAGATTGAGAAATTTAACAAATTTGATGACCAGGGATAAAAGCTACAAAGACAAAATGTAGCCTCATCAGTACGTACCAAACTCCAGGATAGCTTACCCAGAGTTCTATCTCTCTTTCCAGTGATATTATCAGAAAGATCATCTGGCACCAAATACCCTAAGGTAAACAAAGAATATATATGGGAACCCATACTTATGATTAATGTAAGGGAAATTAAACAAGCAGTGGTATCTTATAGAATACATTCATCCTTCATTAGGGAAATGAGCTTCAAGCAACAAGGCAACGCCACAAGATTGGATTTAGTTAACCTCAGTGGTCCTAGAAATGAGACTTTGAGCGATTGTTCAGGCAGCTAATTGTCTTCATCATATACTGCTTGCTTTGGAAACTGCTTGATTGCACTTACTGCCTATTCAAGTAATATTATCTCCCTTCTCAGGCCTTCGATGGGACTGAAGATTAGGTAGTCATAGTTACCATCCTCTTATGGTTTAGCCAAGCTTATTTCCGATGCAAGATGTAGACTCTTTGGAATAAAATATCTATTAGAGCATTTATCATATGTTCCTTGCTTAATATTGTCTATGTTGGTTGTAATTTTATTCTTGATATTTGTTCCTATTGTATATAGATTTGTATTGGATTTGGATCGCTCTTATTTAGAAAAAAGGGGGAGGTGATGGGAAATCTTTGCCAACCAATTATCTTTAAGAGGTCGGACCAAGATAGGGTGTAGCTTTCTGAGATCCCGAGAAAAACGGCAGTCGGCTCCGAGCATGCTCTCTCTGTGTGGTTCCCTCACAGCACAGCTGAGCTTGGACTTGTTCCTGTTTCGTGAGTTTTCCTCTTATAATAAACAAAAATATAATTGTTTATCTTTTAGCTAGCCTGGTTATTTCCCAAATTGAGCTAACTTCTACAAAGCTGGAAAAAATCCCATATGAATGAGTTAACAGAACACCTGAAAACCTAAGTACAAAAAGAAGCAAACTTGCCCAGGAGAGCTAGACAGCAGGAAACAACCAAATGGAGAGTTGGAATTAACAAAGCAGAAAGAAAGAAAACAATACAAGGAATCAAGGAGACAAAGAGTTGGCTCTTCGAGAAAACCAATAAAATAGACAAACCTTTATCCAAAGGCAGAGAGAGAATATCCAAATTAACAAAATTAGAAATGAAAAGGGGGGGACATAACAACAGACATGGAGGAATCATTAGATCATGTTTTGAAAACCTGTACTCCACAAAATTGGAAAACTTAAAGCTTTCTGGATAAATATAACTTACCAAAATTAAATCAAGACAAGATAAGCAAATTAAATAGAACTAAAACTGCTAAAGAAATAAAAAGAGTCATCAAATTTCTCCCAACCAAAAAAAAAAAAAGAGCCCAAATGGTTTCAGCTCACAATTTTACAATATTTTTCAGAGAACTTTTAATACCAATACTCTTCAAATTATTCCACACAATAGAAACATAAGGAACATTGCCAAACTCTTTTTATGAGGCCACAATTTCCCTGATACCCAAACGACATGACGACATTACTAAGAAAGAGAATTACAGACCAATCTCACTCATAAACACTAATGTAAAAATACTCAAAAAATCCAAGAACATATCAGAAAAAAATCATCCACCATGATCAAGTCGGTTTCATCCCAGAGATGCAGGGATGGTTTAACATACAAAAATCTTTCAATGTAATCCACCATATAAACAAACTGAAAAATAAAAACGTGATTATCTCATTAGATGCTGAAAGTATCTTTGACAAAATGCAACATTCCTTCATGATAAAGGTCTTGGAGAGAACAGGGATACAAGGAACATACCTAAACTTAGTAAAAGCAATATACAGCAAGCCAACAGCCAATATCAAACTAAATGGAGAGAAACTCAAAGCGATTCCACTGAAATCAGGAATCAGACAAGGTTGTCCACTCTCTCCATAGCTATTCAATAAAGTAACTGAGGTCCTAGCTAGAGCACAAGACAGCAAAAGGAGATCAAGGGGATAAAAATCTGCAAAGAAGAAGTCAAACTCTCACTATTTGCTTATGATATGATAGCTTGCATAAGTGACCCCAAAAATTCTACCAAGAAACTTCTACAACTCATAAACACCTTCAGTAATGTAGCAGGATACAAGACTAACTCAAAAAAAAAAATCAGTATCCCTCCTTTAAACAGAGGATAAATGGGCTGAAAAAGAAATCAGAGAAACATCACCCTTCACAATAGCCATAAATAACATAAAATATCTTGGAGTAACATTAACCAAACATGTGGAAGACCTGTATGACAAAAACTTGAAATCTTTGAAGAAAGAAATTGAAGAAGACACCAGAAAATGGAAAGATCTCCCATGCTCTTGGGTAGGTAGAATTAATATAACAATCTTACCAAAAGCAATCTACAAATTCAATGCAATGCCCATCAAAATCTCAGCAAAATTTTTTACAGACCTTGAAAGAACAATACTCAACTTCATATGAAAAAAAAAACCCCGGATAGCCAAAACAATCCTGTACAATAAAGGAACTTCTGGAGGCATCACAATCCCTGACTTCAATCTCTACTACAGAGCTACAGTACTGAAAACACCCTGATATTGGCATAAAAACAGATAGGAGGACCAAGGGAACCAAATTGAAAACCCAAATATCAATCCACACACCTACAAACACCTGATTTTGACAAAGAAGCAATGTGTGTGTGTGTGTGTGTGTGTGTGTGTGTAAAATGGAAAAAAGAAAACATCTTCAATAAATGGTGCTGTCATAACTGGATATCAACAAATGGTGCTGTCATAACTGGATATGTAAAATATAGAAGAATGAAAATAGATCCATATCGATTGCCATGCACAAAACTCAAGTCCAAATGGATCAAAGAGCTCAACATAAAACCAACCACATTGAACTTCATAGAAGAGAAAGTACACTTGAACACATGGCACAGGAGAATACTTCCTAAATATAAGCCAGTAGCACAGGCACTGAGGGAAACAATTTAATAAATGGGACCTTTTGAAACTGAGAAGTTTCTGTAAAGCAAAGAACACAGCCAACAAGACAAAAGGACAGCCTACAGAATGGGAAAATATCTTCACCAATCCCTCATTGGACAGAGGACTGATCTCCAAAACATACAAAAAACTCAAGAAATTGGTCATCAAAAGAACAAATACAACAACAACAGCAAAAAAAAAAATAGGGTACAGACCTTAACAGAGAACTCTCAACAGAGGAATCTAAAATGACTGAAAGACACTTAAGGAATTGCTTAACATTCTTAGCCATCAGAGAAATGCGAATCAAAACTACTCTGAGATTCCATCTTACACCTGTAAGAATGGCCAATCTCCAAAACACTGATGACAACTTGTACTGGAAAGGATGTAGGATAAAGGGGACACTCCTCCATGGCTGGTGGGAATGTAAACTAGTACAGCAGCTTTGGAAATCAGTATGGCGATTTCTCAGAAAATTAGTAAACAACCTACCTCAAGACCAGCAATACCACATTTGTGTATATACCCAAAGGATGGTCAATTGTACCACAAGGACATTTGCTCACCTATGTTCATAGCAGTATTATTTGTAATAACCAGAACTTGGAAACAACCTAAAATGCACCTTGACCGAAGAATGGATAAGGAAAATGTGGTACATTTACACAATGGAGTACTACACAGCAGAAAAAAAATTGATGACATCTTGAAATTTGCAGGCAAATGGATGGATCTAGAAAACATCATATTGAGTGAGATAACCCAGACCAGTGAGGTAAAGTGGCTTTTAGACATAAAGAAAAAAAAACAGCCTATAATTCACAATCCTAGAGAACCTAGACAACAAACAGAACCCTAAGAGAGACATACATAGATCTCATCTACATGGGAAGTAGAAAATGACAAGATCTTCTGAGTAAATTGGGAGCATGGGAACCATGGGAAAGGATAGAAGGAGAGGGGAAAGGAAGGGACGGGAGCAGAGAAAAATATATAGCTTAATAAAAACAATTAGGAAAAAAGAATTACATTTTAATCAAAAAAATGAGACATACTACAAGTTTTATGCTTAAATTACAGGGCAAGAAATAGAAAGCAAGGCATTGACACTAGTTTCCAGTCAGAAACCCCCATACTTCCTTGTGGACAAGCTCCATATGCCCTACACAGGCACTTGGAGGGTTTGCCCAGGCTAACATCTACACTCTATGTCATCCCATGTACCAGCTTTCCAGGGTCACTCACTCCTTAGACTCCCCATTCCTCTTCAACACCAGGCTTTTCTGCTTGCTTTACTGCTGCCGTGGATGGTGCCACACTGTTCTTTGCTTGGCAAACTACCCTTTCCTTTAATACTCAGCCCAGCCTGTGCCTTCACTCAGGTCCTCCTCATACTCCAGTCAGTAACGCTTTGCTCTCGAGACATTTATCAATGAATAACAGGTCAATAGCTCTCACTGTAACCACTGTAACTCTTCTTCCTTGTCTGTGACTGGACCCTCCCAGAACTCAGAACTCCCTCAGTGGTCTCCTCCCGTAGCAACAGCAGTAGGGTCTTCCTGTCCAGAACCCTCCTCTCACACCGGAAGAGCCTGGATGACCTGCACATGCTTAGAGAGCCACAGCAGTCCTTTCCGCCCTGTCTTGGTCAGAAATAAAAGAATTAAAATGAGAGCTTCTAAGGAGTGCAACACTTTTAAATTTTAAAAACTGAGAGGGTTCAGGTTTTTTTGTTCTTCTCGTACTGAGCTAGGGGGCGCTGATGGTAACATTTGATGTCCTCAGCTAATCAAGAATCAAAATTTGATGTTTTGTAAGCAAAATATTGAACCTTTCGATTTAATAAAAAAAGACATCATTCAAATTTTTATGCTTATGATTTATTTGAATATTTTGGGTACTTTTTAAGGTTAGCTCAGTAAGCAGTGGAAAATTAAAGAGGAAAGTCTTTAGAGGCCTACCCTGCCATGAAGTTGGAAGGTTGAACTAGGTCACTTACAGGGTCCTCTTCAACTCTAGCATTCTGTGATACACAGCTCTAGCTCAGCAAAGGGAGAATTCCCAAAAGAACGCAGCCCTAGAGGGTATTATGTGAAACAGCCGAGGACAGGCTCACAGATGCAAGCACTGATATAAAGAAGTCAAAAAACTGATATTACAGAAGTTAGAGAAGACGGAGGAAGGGGAAACATTAACACATGCCAAACTGCAGTTCACCGGGCAGAGTGAGCTCCGGTATTCTAACCATAGCTGGCAGCTCTGATTAATACTATTTTATTGTATATTTTTAAATGTTAGAAGAGAGGACTGGGTGCTCCCAACATAAAGAAATAATAAATGTCCAAGATGCTGGAAATTCTGATTGGCTAATCATCATCACACAGCATACACGTGCCCAGCAGCAGCATGCTGTGCCCTACACAAATGTACAACTGTTGTGTGTCAGCTAAAAAGATAAAGCAGTAGAGGGGAGGTTGTAAGGGCAGAGGGCAGATACGAAGGGGACAAAGAGATGAATGGGATCGAGGTGCATGATGTGAAAGCCACAAAGAATAAATAAAAAGGAAGAAGAAAAAGGAGGAGGAGGAGAAGGAGGAGGAGGGACCAGGAAAGACCATGAGGAATTAAACAAAACAAAATAAAGCATCCAGATTTCCAAGAAGTGGAAAAAGTTCAATGAAAAGTTGTTTTTTTTATATATATAGCTAATCAAAACAAAATGTTGGCTTCAACTTTCCTCCTGTGTAATCCTACGTTTAACAAAACAGAGCAAGTGGCAGATGCTGGACTGTCTGCATAGTGAACTGGGTGTGAAAAATGGCTGGCCTGTTTGTATCTCCACGCCTTCCATAAGAAGTCAGCCCAATCTTGCCTTCGTCGGAGCTAAGCAGACGCGCTTCATAGATAGTATTAGCCAATCAAAGCATTACACTTTAACAATGACTCCATTCACGTCAATCACTAGAAAACCACAAACATTTATGACTTAAGGGCAATAACTAGAGAATAATAAGTAGTGAATTAAGATATGGAAACAGATTAAGACATCATTTTATGTTTATGAAGGTCAAAGGTTTTTTTTTTTTTGAGTCTGAGTTTATGAATCTCCATTTGAATGCAGGCTAGAACTAGGGGAAAGAACCAGAAGTCGAATTTCTTCTGATGTTATTTCACTGACGTTTCCCATGGACTGCTGTGGTGTTCTAAACTCTGGCACATAGCAGCAATTACTTCTCTTTGGGGAAATCCCCCTAGAGTATCTTTAATAAAGATATAATCTACTTTGAAGAAAGTTCAATGTCAGGGTGTACACCATTAAAAGTTTAAAACGTTGTAATCATGATTTCATATTTTCCATGTAACTATATATAGCTCAAGATTTTAAATATATTGCATGGTACTTTGTGCAGTCCAAATAATTAAAATTCAAGTATTGGAACTAACTTTGAGATTCATACCACAGTCTGAAGTCATTGCTGGGTGTGTGTGTCTGGGCCTGGCTTCCTATTTGTGACAAGAGGCTGTAAGTTGCTGTCCTTGAACCCTGCCAGCCCTTAGTAAGTTTGTGTTATTACCATTGTCACCCAGAGTGCTTAATCACGATGCAAATCTGGACTGAGCAAATCTTTTCTGAATTTTAACCTATTTTTATAAAATAAACCTAGCATCTGGAGTCCTTGTAAACTATTTTAAAAAGCAAACTTATTTTTGCAAAATTATCAAATAATCCTTTAGTCCCCACTTCTTCCTCTGGCATCTAAATGAATTTTTTTTTTAAATAAGAAGTGACTTCCCAGTAATGAGTCTACAAAGATCCTCTCATCAGGTAGAATATAAGGCCCTTAAACCCCAGGGGCGACACAGAAATACCATTTAGCTGCATAGAAAACAGCCAGTAACATATGAGCAACTCCCTTCTTGCCAAAGACCATTTCAGGAAATTTGGGAACTCGCACAGGTGTGACTAGAAGGCCAACCATACAACCAACCCTGCCTGCCAGACGGCTGCCCACTTCTCCACACCCACAGCACATTGACCTGTGTTCTTCAGGAGTCTGGGGGCACCAGCTGGCCACGCTTTCGGGATTGCACAAGTCTGGAACCCCAGAGGTACTTGCCCAGGCAGCTCCTGACGTTTGGCAGCAGTGGGTGGTTTCCAGCACCCCACACAGACGAAATGTTGTTTTAGGTTGTGCTCTGGCATCTGGACATTCTCGTCTACTCAGCGTCATTCCACCTGTGACAGCGTTGGGGCATCCGCTTGTACCCATCTGTCTCTCATGTGCACATTGTCATGGAGACAGAGTTTCAGGGCTTCGGGGCTTGCAGTGTGGTAAGCCCTGATCATGTTGAGTCAGTTCCAGGATCCATTTGTACACTTCATAGAGCCTCTGTGTGACTGATTAACAATGTATATGACAAGAAATTCAGTTCTTAATTGATTCAGGCCATCTAACAAAAATATGGACTTTAAACAAGTTCTGGAGGCTGCAAAGCTCAAGTTTCTAAAAGGAACCAGTGTGGGGGGTTCATAAGTGGCTGCCTTTCCTCTGTCAACTCTCACGGTAAAAGAGACAAGGGACTTGTTCAGAGTTTTTTGGATAAGACTAACTTCTACACAAGAGGACGGGCCCACCCTCATGGCTTTATCATCTGCCCAAAGTCCCATTCCCTAACCATCACACTGAGGACTCAGCTGCAACATGTGAATTTGGGCGTGAGACACATTCAGTTTATAGCAAGGTTGATGCTGAAGTATTCTGGGACTATGCTCATAGATAGTCCATGCACTTGGTCAGTCCTTCAGTCTATCACGTCAGCGGGCATTGTTTGAACAAAAAGTGTAACAGAGGCCAGGTACTGTAAGAACTGCCGTCTCTTCTCTGAGGGACTGCAGTCTCTTGTGAGAGACAGAGGAATGGCCACTATTAAGATCCTTTAGTCAGCTGATGAGATGGCTCAGCAACCTGAGCTGGATGCCTGGGGGAGGGGGCACAGGGTGGAAGAGGAAATTCAATACCCTCTACTAGTCCTCCCACCTACACACGTGGGCCGCTCTGTGCGCATGCACACACACACGGAATTAATTATAAAGGAGAGCTCTTTGAGTTTTCTAAGTATGAGTCTCACAAGGGCAGTATTCAGCAATATTATGAAATCCAGATTCCAACTTTGATTTTAAAAATTCTTTAAGAATTCTCACCAGGCAATGGGGATGCACGTCTTTAATCCTAGCACTCAGGAGGCAGAGGCAGGCGGGTCTCTGTGAGTTTGAAGCCAGCCTGGTAAACAGCGTGAGTTCCAGGTCAGCCAGGGCAACACACAGTAAAACCTTGTCTAGAAAAAATAATAATTAAATTAATAAATTAATCAATAAAAGAATTCTCAAAATTTCAATAAGTGACTTGAGTTTATTCTTTTGTCAGTAAGATACTCTCCTTGGAGAATGAGGTGCAGGTGTTTAAACAGAAAGGCAAAGTGAAAGCCTTACCTGGAAGCTCCTCACACTGAACCAGCAGTGGTGAGCGACAGACTGAAAGGCAGCAGAGACAAGTCAGAATGTTTCCTGTTCACAAAAATGCGTTTTCCACATCCCATTATCTATTTCTTAGGAAGAAAAAAATAGTGCCCATCGTTTCAAACTTCTTGTTCAGACAATGACTCCTATAAACCCAAACTATTGTTCATTGTTTCATTTGGAATGCACCAGGCTTGCCTGGAATGCTTTTTAGAAGCTCTTGGATCAAGACAATCTACCTGAATTCCAAATCATTAGTACTTTTTGGGGGCCTTACCACTGAAAGCTCAGAGACATCTGTCACAGATACCTCCCCACTCCAGCCTCTAAAGGCAGGCTGGGGAGTGGTATTCTTGTGATTGTCTTCCTTCTTCTTCTTCTTCTTCTTCTTCTTCTTCTTCTTCTTCTTCTTCTTCTTCTTCTTCTTCTTCTTCTTCTTCTTCTTCTTCTTCTTCTCTCTCTCTCTCTCTCTCTCTCTCTCTCTCTCTCTTTCTTGTGGTTTTTGAAGACAGGGTTTCTCTGTGCAACAGCCCTAGCCGTCCTGGAACTCACTTTCTAGACCAGGCTGGCCTTGAACTCACAGAGATCTGCCTGCCTCTGTCTCCTGAGTGCTAGGATTAAAGCCATGTGACACTGTGCCTTAAAAAAGATTTATTTTTAGGAGTCTGGGTTTTGCTTGTATGTATGCATGTATGTGCACTGAATATGTACCTGGTGCCCACAGAGGCCAGATGGGGAAGCTGGATCTCTCAGAACTGGTGTTGAGACTGTTGTGAGCCTTTCTGTGGTTGTTGGGAACTGAATCTGGATCCTCTACGCGAGCAACAAGTGCTCTTAATCACTAAGCCATCTCGCAGTGCTTGTATTAGTTAACCTGGTCTACCTTTCAAGTATCTTTCTTCCTTCACTCGCTACTACCCACTTAATACTCCAGACATGCCAATCAAAGTTTAATCCCTGGAAAAGGCAGCCGGAAAAGAGAAACGACAGGAGAATCTGGATAATTTCCTGGGGTTAAGGGATAGCCAGGCAAGTGAGGCATACACATTCAGGAAGCCATACTGATGCATATAGGCAGGACTCAGGCACACCAAGACTAACCTTGACTCATCCTTAGGCCAACACTCCCACAAAGTACACATGCTTTCTTTAAAGGCACATTTAGTCACACATTTTGCCTGTGAGCTGTCAAAGAGCTAATTGTCTCCTACTTAACTATGGAAATAACCTCTAACCCTCCCACTCATGTACATCTACATTGAAGCCATAATTGTCTTTCTATAACGCAGGTCTTGTCATTTAAAAAGAAAATTCCTTTGTGTCTCCCCAATGCTTATAGTGAATTGCAGCCAGAGTGGAACGCCCCCTAGAGTGTGAGGATGGAAAACGGAGGGGTATGGTTTGAACGTTCCCTCCAAAACACTTGCTGAAGTATTACTGCCACCATGATGGCCCTGAAGTATTACGAGCCTCCACAAGAAGGTTAGTTTATCAAAGATGCGGTGTGACGCCTTTCCCCAGTTCGCTCCATCTCTTTTCTCCATGTGCTAACTTTGGCCATGTACTGTCGCAACAAGAAAGTCCTCATGGTATGTGGCATCAGGATCTCTGATTTTCCAACTGGCAGACTGTGAGTCAAAGGACATATATTGTTTATAATTTGCTCAATCTATATCATTACATTAAATTTAGCAAAAATCAGACGAGGACATGGAGGCATATCAAAGCCACTTCAAGTTTTAAAACCGAAGGGTGTGTGAAGTCATCTTCCATATACAATTTCCATATCATAAAATTTTTTCAATGCTTTCTCAGTCATGGGTCTATAGCATATCCCTAAATTATACTGAGTCATCAAAAAGGTTAAGGACCCCTCACTACAGAATAAAGCCCAAAGTCCTTAGCAATTCTTTTCCCTTTTTTTGTTTGTTTTGTTTTTTGTTTGTTTTTGTTTGTTTGTTTGTTTGTTTTTGGAGACAGGGTTTCTCTGTAGCTTTTGAGTCTGTCCTGGAACTAGCTCTTGTAGATCAGGTCTGGCCTTGAACTCACAGAGATCCATCTGCCTGCCTCTTCCTCCCAAGTGCTGGGATTAAAAGCGTGCACCACTACCACCCAGCTTCTTAGCAATACTTTAACGACCAATATATCCTCTCTATTCTCTGGTATTGTAGAATGCTAAGTTAACAGCTGTCATCTATATTGTAACAGCTTAGGCTACTATCAAGAGACTTCTGACTTACCTCATAATCTACCTTTTTTTAATCGTTGGGTCAAACTTAGGGGTATATCTCATAACCCAAGTCTACGCTTCACTCTATGAGGGTGTGTATCTTGTTCTCATCTACTTCCCCTTACCCATTCTACACCAGTCTTGTTTTATAATTCTAACACATGGACTCACTTTAAACATTATTATTAGTGTGTCTCTGTGTGTATGTGTGTGATACACGTTCATGCCTAAGAGTTCCAAGGCCACAAGGTAATGTTCTATTACCTTCCACTTGGATTTTGGTACAGGGTCTCTTTACAGGACCTGGAGCTCACCCTTTTGGCTGGACTAGGGGTGGCTGGAAAACTCCACAGATTCACCCATTTCTCCCTCCTCTGTTTGGGAGTTAGTTACAGATGCACAGACCACTGTGTATAGCTTTCAAGCCTACTTGGCATTCAAACTCAGGTCCTTATGTGAACAGCAAGTGCTTTACAAACCAGCCTATCTCTCTAGCCTGACTTTCAACTATTTTTTCCTTTTTAAGACAAGTTCTCTTTACATATCCCTGGCTGTTCTGGAACTCCCTATATAGAGCAGTCTGGCCTTGAACTCATAAAGATCCATCTGCCTCTACCTCCAGAGTGCTGGGATTAAAGGTGTGCACCAGTTATGTCTGGGGACTTTAACAACTATACCCAAAAATATTTTTACAGCATCACCATGGATGCTTAAAAGCTAGCCATCTATAAGCACAGTAATATTTTGCATTCACTCTCTGCTAATGATGCTCATATTTCCTTGGAGGCTGGGACCCAAAGTCCTGCTCAGTCCTGAACAACAGCTCATAGATTAGCCACAAACGAAACATTCCTTTCACTGTGAGCAGCGCTGAGACAGAGTCCATATTGACTGCTCAGTTTCAAGAGGGCTCTAGCATTGCCTAGTTTAATTGAAGATACAAAGAGCTCTTTAATTTGACCCAAATATACACTATGCCTGATATAAAACATGCCCCATTATGAAGAGATCTGATTCGTTTTAGCACAACCTTTTACTTGGTCACTTAAGAAACCATCCAAGAAGTTCTTTTAAAATGAAATGCCAAAGAATGCCCCCATTCATTAGAAGCGGGAAAAAGCAAAAGATGCAATATTAACATATTTTTAAAAATTACTTCAAAAGTGAGGGTGTATTCTGGTTAACCAGCATGCATACAAGGGGACTAATGCATTGTCAAGACCGGCCTTAATTTATTATTAAGTTAAAAGGAAAGCTAGATTTGGCTTTCACATGAACTTTCTATCTTTGTTACAAACCATGCCTGTGCTTCGGAGCTGAGGTCAGGTTTTCTTGGTAACCTCAAAGAGTAACTCCCCGCCCCCCATGTTCCCTTTTTATCATTTCAGACAATTCATCTTTTCGAATGAGAAAGAGTAGAAGAGAGGAATGTTGAATGAGGTTAAGTAAACGGAGAATCTGTCACACAAAGCAAGCATAAATCCCAGTAAGAGCAACCATGAAGGACAAACGGAAGCATTATTCTTCTGAAAACATTATTCTTTAAACAGTGTGTAATGACATCCTCCCTTGAGACGGCCCCTGAGAGGGACAAACTACTTCCTCAGAAGTCAGTTTTGAGGCTTTGAGTATAAGAAGGAGAGCAATGCTCAAAGTCAAATTTAAGTTTTCCTTGTGTAAAATATTTGAGTTAGAACCACAAAAAGGGACTCACAGGAGTTCCTCTGGGCTCGTTTTTGACGCCCACTGATGTTCCTATGAACATAAAGGCCTGGGAAGAGACGTGACTGCTATTTTAGCTCCATCAGTGAGCATGTCCTTATCCTAAAATATATGCCTAATAC
The DNA here is from genome assembly GCF_982192425.1 of Myodes glareolus. Taxonomy (NCBI): domain Eukaryota; kingdom Metazoa; phylum Chordata; class Mammalia; order Rodentia; family Cricetidae; genus Myodes; species Myodes glareolus. The sequence continues at coordinate 95,430,704 of NC_142026.1, read as the reverse complement.
ATTCCCCATTTTCAAGGGAGAAATATATCAGACTCAAATATACTATGTGTAAGGTGATTTATGCTTTTGGTCCAAGTGTAACATTTTCTTCTGCTCAGGCAGAAACTTGACTACACAGCCAGCATTCCATGCAGCTGTTAGCGCCTGAGGACTTAACTGCACGTAATTACAGAAACATTGTTTTACTTAGGTAACCAGAATTCAGATTCGGTGTTAAATATTTAAAATATGCTTAAACAGGAAAAATATACACAGTAAAATTTCGTTTCTCAATAATAAGAAAGTTTAATGAATGCATACCCAAATGAAGACCTCTCTTAGAAGAATTTGGAAAAAGCAAGTACACTTTGAATTTAAAAGAACACAAGAAGAAGCACACCAGAGGGGGGGAAAAATCATAGTTATGATTGGTTTATTTAGCAAAATAAACTCGCAGAAAGCTTTCTAATAAAAACAAAAGATTCACACCAAAACTTTAGGCCCATGTTCTTTGGTATTGAGATTCAAGATATAAAATAGTTTATTTTGAAAACTTTATCTATTGATTGGGTCTACAAACATTTTACATAGAAGGGAAAAATAATATGAAATTACCTGTCATTATGTTATTTATCAAAAAGCCAATGAAGGTATAAAGTCACAAATCACATTCATGAATTGACCAACATCACCAAAGAAATGTTCATTTGCACATGTTTTCATGAAAAAGGCTTTCAGTTCCTTTACAATCTTATGCCATCATTTTATCATGTTATCTGAACAGCTTCCAGGTCCTATGATAACATTATTCATATTTTAAAAGCTTGTATTTCTTGGAATTATGTGCCTCAATATGTTCCATAACAAAGTACCCGGAAGCTTCTAACAGTATTAAATTAATGATAATAAAACCCAATTCTGTAAAAATCATTTTTGTTTATATTAAGAGAAATATGACATAAAGAACAGGCATTTTGTCTCTAATAATAACTGGTCACTCAGCAAAGCCAAACATTCACAGAATTACTAGGGGACAGCCAAGGCGGTTCTCCACATTCCTGCATTTTTGTGTGAAAACGTCCTCCCTTAAAGTTGTGCCAATAAATCTGAGGGAGAAATGATAACAAATTCAGAAAAATATTTTCTTTTTTTTTTTTTTGCATGAACTCTCGTGACCTAATGTTCACGGCTTTGGTGCTAACACTGAGTTTGAGAACAGGAGGAATATAACCACAATAAGACACAGCTATCTATTAGGAGGACTGCGTAAAGACACCTTTGGCCATGGAGGCTCTGAGCCCTCTGGAAGTAAGTCAGTTGCATTGCCAACATGACAAAGAAGATGGCAATGTTCAGAATCAAGAAGAGTCTGGTGTACGAGGCCGACAGGGATGGGGCTCTATTGCGGCTTGATGTCACCATCCGCATCTGTCCAAAGCCACCTTTCACGGAACCCCCATTTTTCTGTTTTTCATATGTGACATCGGCAAAATCCAAAAGGTCTTTCATTTCTTCATCTTCGTCTATGGGCAGTTCTTTCTGTGCCAAAATCTGAGCTTTCTGTCGAACTTTCTTCTCATTGACTTCAATCTGTGCAAAAATATCAGGGACGGCATCCACAAACTTGTACCGCTTGCCTGCCCTTCGGCTTTTCTTCGACTTGCCTTGCTGCTGCTGCTGTCGCTGGGATATAGCAAAAATCCTGTCGATGGCTTCCTCCGTCTGTCTCTTATCAGAAAACCTCAGTAGCCGCTCAGCCGTCTTCCTAAAGCTGGCTGTGTTCTGGACTCGCGACAGGATCTGCTTCTCGAGCAGCCGGAACACTGGCTTAAAATGCTGCAGGTTGTGTTCCACAATAGCAGCGTACTCTTTCACTTCGGGGACAGTGGAACTCTTGACAGTTGAACTCCGGTCAAATAGAATTTTCTGATGATCTGCAATGACCTGTGCAAATGCAGACTGTCCTGGGCTCTCACCTGTCCACAGGTAAGTGGCATAGGCATGTTCATTGGTAGTTACAAAAACATCCAGCCGCTGAGGGTCTCCGTGGATGCTGAAGCTCTGGACATCCACAGACGGCCCTATGAAGAGGTAAGCTGCCCGGGTGATGGGACTTCGCAGGTGCATGGTGACGTTCACATAATTCGTCCCATTGTAGGGATAGCCCCGAGGATATGTCACCGAGGCAAAGGTTGCCTTCTCACTATAACCAGTATCGTCCATCCAGTACATTTTATAGAGACCATCTCGCTGCCGGATAAAAGCTCCATGAACCCCGTCTACGACTGTCTCCTCAAAAGGCACATCCACATTGTGGAAGAAACTCGCTGCTGTCTCCAGGGGGCTCTCCTCTCCCAGGTGTATCTGGTCAACAAGGAGGAGGAGCTGGGGGTGGAGGAGGATCAGATTCCGCTGAATGTTCTTCAGGTGGAGCAGGGGGTTGTAAGCGCCTATGCCTTCTCCCCGGATAAAAACCACCCCATCTTTCTCCGCCGCTGCGACTACTCTCCCCTGACAGCTGGCTGCCAGGTCATGCTTGTACTTCGACCATTTGGATGAACAGTCTTCTGTGACCTGACCCTCCCAGGGAGAAAAGCAACTCTTAGACACAGCTGGAGAAAACATGAGCACGTTGTTGAAGAAGGTGTACTTGGGCCCGTAGAGGGCCTCGGTAATGAAAGGCACGCCATTGGGGGCGAAAGTGAATGAGTTTTGGTCAGGATGCTCATGTCCTGCGTTGAAATTTCTCCACCCTTTGATCCAATCTTTATATTTGTTTCTGTGGACAATGTCATATATTGCACGTCCCCCAAGTTTTCCCGACTTGAAGGAGAGGAACGATCTATTAATTTCTGCAGGTAACGCACTTCCGTAGGTCACAACACCCCAGTCTTCAAAGTAATGCAGTGTCGGGGTGCCAAAATCCGGAGGTGGAACTGACTTCAAGCTGGCATCATACCTGAAGGGATGAAGTGTTTCAAACTTAAATGGTTTTTCTGATGAAAGTAGAAAGAACTCTCTAGAACTATGATGTCACATGGCAGTGTGGCAGGAAAATGCAACCTACAAATGCCACCCAGAGCAGGGCAGCGTATCTGGGACCTGTCATAAAACACTCATAGATCAGCATGCACAAGGGCGAGCACTGGGGACTTCAAGGGAACAACACACTGTGTAACCTGTGATCCTGGGCTGGAGTTGGAAACAACTTCTGTACCAACTTCTACTTGAATCTTCTTCACTTGGCTATTTCAGGGTTGCCACCCAAACTACTGGGGCTCATAGATTTTTTAAAAAAATCCATGAAAATTCTAGTCAACAGGATCCTGTTCTAGAGAACTCCACATTAGGCTGTGGATCCTAGCATCCAGCTGGACCTGCACCAAAGAAGAGCTGTTCCACAAGGCCTTATGCTCAGTCTGGAATCTGTGCCTCTCGTAGCCTCTTCTCCTCTAAAACTGTAAAGCATGGTAGAACTTCACAGTACAGACACGACCTACTGTGAATAGCATACCAAAAAGTATAAACTGGTCAAATTATAAGAAACTAATATTGGCGCATTTAAAACTGTGGCTACTGCTAAGCCCAGAACTAAAGGGGTTGCTTTGTCTAATTTAAAGCTGATGCCAAACTTCAGAGATAAAATGTGACTTATTTTTATTCATGCTTAATGTTCATTAATGGAATATGAATGATACTTAACACAAAATGCTGCAGATGTTAAGCACAAAGATGATTATTTTCACAACCTAGGACAACTGCCTTGATAAGATCATGTGATCTGCTGCTCTAAGAAGATGTGAGCTCACTTCTAACGCATACATACTTTTGCTTAGTGAACAAGTCACCTGCGGTTGAGTTGGTCTTACTGGTGTTTGGCTTTCTCGATTTCTGGGGTCTCCGTATCAGGATATCAGAAGTCCTCTCTGTACTGAGGTCTAGTAGAGTATTTGCTTAATTAAGGTAACAGCAAATATACAGAAAGCTGAATGACCATTTTCTCGGCTCTTGATAGATTTAAATATTCTTACAGGGGTATATTTAAACTTTAGATGCAGCATTAATCTAACTCCTACAGCTAGCTTTCTAGAATTTTCTTGGCTGCCCTTTTACGGGTGAAAATCCAATCATGTAATTACTGCATATACCTTGGAGGAGCTAATATCTCTAATTCCCCTGTGAAAAGAGTTCCACAATGCCAGTTAAATGACAGGTAGTTCCTGCTTTGATAATTTTTCTCCTTGTTTAAACATCAGGAGTGGGGGAGAAAAAAAGTCAAGAAAATTCTACAGAAAACTGATTTGGAGGCTAAATGCAAATTTCAATAGCTTCGAAAAACTCAACCATTAACTGCCATCTTGATTTTAACTTATTTGAGGACAACATACTTGGCAACACTTAAAAAAAGAGGGAGGTAGGCAAGATGTTTCCAGGCTTAACAGACTACAACAAAAAGAATTACATGGTCTTTTTATTATCAAAGTGAAACTGTCAAACACTGTGCTCACTTCTGAACAGCTGCGAAACTCAGGAAAGGCCAAGCCATTAGAGGATTATTATGCTCGATTTACCAAGACAAAACAAATATTTGACTACTTTTTTGGGGGTGTGTGTGTGATCATCAGAGTAATCTGGTCAAAACTGTGAGCTTTCTTTGTCTACTATTTAAAAATGAATGACATAAAATCGAAGAAAAGCAGGTTTGTCTGTGCAGCAGCCCAAGCTTAGGACAGCTCTAGGAAAAGAAAACCATGGACGCAAATGGTAATTAGATCGCCATCTGTTCCAAACAGAGGTTTAGACATTGATAAGAGTTGAATTAAAGATATATCTACTTATGTGACAGGGTTTTTGTTTGCTCGTTTTATAGAAAAACAATGCATAGCATGGGAACCATTTCACTGGAAAACCAGCTCGACATGTCATACCAAAGAAATTCTGTGTGTAGAGTGCACCAGCGCTGTCCTTTGGATGGTGTGCCTGGACCCTCTATCACACGGTTCTTTCTGATCTGGTCAGCTAGCCAGTTTCCACTGCCATTACGCATGACGAATTTATCCAGGAACACTAATTGGCTTTCTGGACCATAAAACCAGTTGTAATTGGAGTCTGCAATGGCCACAGTTCTTTGAAACCCTGCAGAGAGAAGTTCGAAAAGGTTGAGTTTAAAATAGTTTATCCCTATAAAGGTCCAAACGATGCTCATCAAGCCTGTTTTAAAATTACAGCCATCAGTTTGTCTTAGACAAAAGTAAACAAAACTATGATGCGTGTATGCTATGCCAATCCAATTTGCCATAACTGCCCAGAAAGTCTTCCACTGCGTACAAGCTTGGATCTGTTACGAAACAACCTGTCACTGGTAGTAGATGTGCCACACCTCTTAGCATGTACATGCTGCCCCTTCCTCACTCGCCACCAACCCAGCTATGAATGCTGAGGCCTGCATCTAGGACAGACACCACCTTCTGTAGGTGTGGTCCTGAAGATGGAATGGCATTAGGATTTCTTGCATTCTAGGCCAAGATAAGAAAGTAGGGTGCTTCAATTTAATAGGCTTCCAATAAAGTAAAACTTACTTTGCTTATAAGGGTGATGACAAAAATTGAATCCCCAATAAAGCTTCTACTATCACATACTGCTAGAATTTAAAGGAGAAAAATAAAAATAAATATGCAAAGATCATGAAGACAGGTACCATTACCGGAGTTTGGGAAGAAAATGAAAAGCAAATTCAGATATCATTGATTGAGCAGAAAGGAAGAAAACCCTATGCCAGCTGAGAATAGCTACTACTATAATATCAATCATAGCAGAGGAAAAGGGGGAGGGAAAGAGAGAGAGAGAGAGAGAGAGAGAGAGAGAGAGAGAGAGAAAAGAGTTGAGAATAGGTTAAAAGAATTAAAAACAGAATTGCTTCTAAAATGTTATCATGAATATTTACAGCTAATAATTTGATTTCCAATAGTTTTATAAGCAATCTTCTAACATAATTATATTATAAAATATGGCATGTCAAAACTCATACCACAAGTTCCTTAAAATTAGAGGACATACTCCTCTTTAAGTGTCAAACCGCCTAGTACAATGCCTGGCTTAGAGATGTTCGGTAGTATGTTGCATTATTAAGCACAAACAGCTAAGTCCCCTCCTAAATGCACTCTTACTGTCTTTTCCCTTGGGAAATGACCACACATGTGCTTACAGCAGCCCCAATCCCGGAAAGCTGTGCGATCTCAGCTCAAATCACAAACACAGGAACCTCCTCAAGGTTCCCTACTCTAGACAATTCTTGATTATCAACAAGAACATCAAAATATACTTCTTTTCTAGGTCTAAAAAAAAAAAACAGTAGCATTCCCACGGTATAACTAAATAGAATCTTTAGGTGGCCATTTGTTATGCAGTTGTATTTTTATCTTTGTGTGTGCGCAGATGTGCACATGAGATGGGGTTCGTGTGGAGGTCAGAGGACAATCTCAGGTGTCAGTTCTCACCGTTCACCGTATTTTCGGCACGATCTCTTGCTGCTCACTCCTGTGTGTACCAGGCTAGTTGGCCCACAACATTCCAAAGCATTATCCCATTTCCCCATATAAGTGTTGACATCACAGATGCATGCTGCTGACTCAGGCTTAACATGGGTTCCAGGAATTCAAGTCAAACTCAGGTCCTCAAAGCTACACGACAAATATTTTGTTCCCTGAGCCACTTCCATGGTGCATTGGTTTGTGCATGACTCATCTATAAAGGAGAATCTGTCTATACGCACACGTGTGGAGTGAAAAGGTTTAAATACCGGATTCTTGGTTGAATCTTAGGATCACTCTGAGTTTTACTTCCTGTTGCTGTGGTACAGTTCCCTGACAAAGGGAACGTAATGGAGAAAACGCTTATGTGGATTACACTTTCTAGTTACACCCTATTGTTTGCAGAAGGTGGCAGGAACTCAAAGCGGCCAGTCACAACACACTCCACAGTCAGGAGCAGAGAGCAGTGAATTAGTGAACTGATGTGTGTATACTAGCGTTCAGCTAGCTTCCTCTACTCATGCAGTTCAGAATCCCCTTCCTAGAGGATGGTGCCACCCACTGGGAGCAAATAATGTGATCAAGACAAACTCCCACAGACCTCCCCACCACCATCCTAATTTAGATAATCCCTCGGAGAGACCTCCTTACCTACCGTTGTACCAAGCTGACATCAGAACTGTTACAGTTTCAATATGAAATGTTCACCTTAGGCTCATGTGTTCGAACACTCAGTCCCCAGCTGGTATCAGTGTTTGGGACAGTAGTTACAGGACTTTTCGAAAGTGGAGTCTTGCTGGAAGAAGTTTGACGCTAGGGACACTGGGGACACTGAGGCTTTAGCCCCGCCCAGTTTCCTGTCTCCCTCTCTGGTTCCTGTGTGCAGATGCCATGCGGTTAGCCAGCATCACCCTTTCGCTGTCATGCCTTCCTACCCTGTTGCCATGTCTTTTCTGCTCTTGTTCCCTCCGGGATTATTATAAGCCCACATAATTATTATTTATACTTATTAATTATAAGCCAAATTCATCTTCTTTTGTAAGCTGCTTTTTGTCAAGGTTTTGGGGTTTTTGTTTGTGGGTTTTTTGTTTGTTTGTTTTTATTTTTATCATACAACAGAAAGGAAACTAGAAAATTAAGCATCAGAATCATCAAAAATTTACCTCCTAAATTTTCTTATCTTAGTCCTGTTTTAGAAACCAGAAGGATTATAAAGATGTCTTAGAAATGAGTAAGTTATCAAATCATATAAATAATTAGGAACACAATGGCAGAGCAGCATGTAACTAAAGTTTGTGTGTGTGTGTGGTTTTTTTTTGAGACAGGGTTTCTTTGTAGCTTTGGAGCCTGTCTTGGAACTAGCTATTGTAGACCAGGCTGACCTCGAACTCACAGAGATCTGCTTGCCTCTACCTCCTGAGTGCTGGGATTAAAGGTGTGCACCACCACCACCTGACTATGACTAAAATTTTATATCATTTTATTGTTTTGTTCTGTATATTCTGTGCCATTTACTCTAATACAACATTTAATCAGATATGCACATCATAGTATTTCACTGCGGTTTTATTACTTTTTTCTTTTAAAAAAAGTGTTAAAACTTCATTAAAACCAGGGTCTTATGTATGTTTAGCTAGCATTCTACCACGGAACTACACCTCGGCTCAATGAAACACTCAAAGAAAATACTAAGCTTCAAATACAAAATGTATATAAAATCTACCATTCATTTCAAGTCTGTAGAGTTTTAATAAAAAAACCTAAATCCCAAATCTACCATCAACCTAACCTTGGACCTCAGAAAAGAAACTGAAGTACAATTATCTTGTTTAGGTTCATGAAAATGAATTTATGGCTATCAAGTTTAAATATACAACGAAAGTTCCAACCTTTAAAATACTGAAACTAGCAAATCTTCGTGCTAGCTCCAAAAATGTTTGATTTCTATATAGCTCTTAAATTTTTCTTTGGACGAAAAAGAAACTTTCACCTCAGTAGACAAGCCCTCCTGCGCGGCTCATGTCTGTGTTTATTCTAGCTCATGATCACAGTCAAAATGATGTAGTTTTTCTCCCTCTTCATCGTACCTGGCAAGATGGTCCTGTACATGAAGGCAAAGTGTTGCTTCAGCCACGGATGGCCAAAGTGGTTGATGTCAAAGTGCCTCTGAACGAGAAACATGTACTGGAACAGCGATCTAGTGGTGTAACTGCCGTACGCCACTCCTTCATAGAGCGAGCCATCCGTCACCTCTCTCAGCAAGACCAGAGACTTCTCCATGATGGTCAGAACTTGTTTGGTCCACAGGTAGGCCTCTTGAAGGTACCCTGAAAGAGGAAAACAAAGATTAGGGGCTGAAGCAGAACATGGATAAAAACATGACCAAACAAAACTCTGCAAGTTATCCAAGCAGTTTTTATTATTACAAATCACATTTTGCAATGCTCCCAGTTTGTCACCATGATAAATGACAACCAGTTCCAGTTTGTAGTAAGTCCATGGTAAAGGCTAAGACATTTCTGAATATAGGCCACTTATTAACTAAACAAACTTAAACTCTCAAATGAGGATCAAGGAATTTCCCAATTTTTATCAGACTAAAGTGACACCTACCTCATATCACAACTTGCATTTAACTTCAGAAAAAGTTTCCCTCAAAACTTCTCAGAAAGGTTTTCTGGAAGTCCATCACTTGGCCAAGCTTCCCATGTTCACACTAACCTGAAGAGAGTGCTATAAATGCTAAAGATGCTTCTCTCAATTTGTCCAATCACAGAAGGCGACTCTAGTCCGTCTGTGCTTTCAGATTCCAGATCGAAATCTAATAGTGAGATGAGTGAGCTGGGGATCCTGAGGTGGTCAGGGGCAAGGTGCATGATTGTGTTCAAGCATTCCTTCACATGACCACACTGAATCAGCTGGGGATCCTGAGGTAGGCAAGGGCAAGGTGCAAGGCCGTGTTCAAGCATTCCTTCACATGACCACACTGTTTGATTTTCCCACTGAAGATTATGGACTTTCTAGAAATCTTGCACTAAGGTAACAGTACCTCTTCATGTTACAATCTACACAGCACTGAACAGAACCTGATTTAGTCATTTCCACAAGCCAGTTACCCCTTGCTGTCCCCAATCCACAGAAAAGCTAGCTTATGTGAGACCTTGGGTGCCTGACTCAGAATGAACAGAACTCTGGTCTGAACCGAGGCTTGACGCCATCCTTGTTTCAGTGGCTCATTTCAAAAGCACCCTATGCCAGGATAAGGGTGAGCTTCTATGATGGGTGGAGCCTGTGCCCTACTCCACAAGCATGTGTGTCATGTCTGTATGACCACACTACCACAGGCTGCTGGGCAATGGGCTAGTTGGTAGGGTCAGCAGTGACTCAGGTTCCAAGTGAAGCCATGTTCGTCAGTACCTAAGGACCCCCCTACTCTCACACTTTGTTATAGCTGTAGTCTGGCTCTTGCTACCACCCAACTCCCCACTTTTTAGCAGTCTGCCTACCCTTTCTCATCACCAGTCCCTAAAGCCACAGTCCCTTTCCTTCCCTGTGTCCTCCATCTCCAGCCAGATGGACAAACGACTAAAGCCTGGCTATGGTTTTGTAGATATCACACTACCTGGCTCTCCCTGTTTGTTCTTCCAATAGCTATCTCTCCCGACAGTGTCTACCAACATACTCTGCAGACTGCAAAGCAAGTCATCCAGGACAAGATTCAAGTTGTCAGTAGAAGCTTTTACTGAGACTTAAATACAAGCGGTGGTTGACCAACAAAACAGAAAGAAAGCTGGGTACAGCAAGTTCTTGTTGGATAATCTGTAAAATGTTAATTAATTAATTCTTTTTCTCTCATTTTTTTCCTTCTTTCTCTTTTGTCTTCTTTTCTTTTTGAGACTGAACCTAGAGACTTACACATGCTAGGAGACCCTACCATTAGGGCACATTCCCAGCCATATAAAATGCTACTTATAGGCAACATGAATAGGACCTTAAGTTAGTCTAGGTTTCAAATCTCCAATGATATTTTAAATGTTTTAATAATTTACTGTGATTTTATTGATGCTTCCCTTAAATAAAGTCTTAGCCACGGATTTCCACAGGGGTCACAACTAAATTAGAGTCATAGAAGTAATGTTACGTATTACACAAAGTAACTACCAGACCACAAAAACTGTTTCCAACTCTGATCCAAATTATCTAGGCTAGGTGTTCTGACGGGTTGTTTGTGTGTGTGTGTGTGTGATGGGGGTGACAGTTATACTTGGGTCATGCTTGTGCACGCTGGGAATATGAATTTAAATTTGAAAGCTTTTAAAACCTCCATTTATCCCACGTTGACAATCTCCTACTGTCAGAATTCCCTAAAAGAATGAACGCTCCTCGCTAATCCCGTGTTGCAGGGGTGTGGTCTAGAACAGTTATTAGCCAGCATTAGAAAACCTGCAGGCTAGTATCTCTAGCTGAAATGTAAGATGTTATGTGTCCTTAGTAACCCAAGAGAAGCCCTGGATACTACTTCATCTATGGCTTAATTAGGATGCAAGTATAAACATGTTCCTAAGAACAGTCAGAAAAAAATGCTCATGCTTCCATCATGGCAGCTCTGACTGGCATCGGCTCAGGCAAGGCCCTCCCTGGCTCTGTTAGGATCACACACACACACCTTGGTTCATCAGAACGAGGCTCCCAGTGAGTAAGGCCATGCAGTTGGTGGGCTGATGGTTGTGAAGGTACTGGAACCCCCATCCTCTTCTGTACGAAGTTTCGTACATGTAGCTTGAGGCATTGGCAATCACTTCGAGAAATGTCTCCTGTTGTGTCTTGCTCAGGTAGTTGTATAAGAAGTCATAGGCAGTGGCAAAACCCACCAGGGAGTGGGCAAGCGGGACTTCATCCCAAGGAGCATCTTTTACCAACCTGTAAAGAAAATAATCCACAGCTGAGTGCAGGCCTCACGCCGTTCATCAGTCTTCACAAAGGGGACAAATGTAGAGATCAACCAAGAGGGCTAAGGACCCGTAATGGACCTTAGGCTCCAGCATAGAGCCAGTCTCGTGTGCAGATGACAGAGTTAACATGCCTCTCTTCCCAGGCTTCTGGTTACACTGAGACTTTTAGGATGTTTTTTTTTTTTCCTTTAGATTTTCCATTCTTGATGAGAGGTAGATGAAAAACACTCAGACATATAAAGAACAGAACATGTAATGGCAAGTCAGCTCAGTGCTCACCCCCATTTCCTGCATGCTGCTTTTTAGGGTGCCTTGTGAAAACAGATGAACAGGTGCATTGATCTCATTTTCCTCAGTTGATTAACATGAAGTATGGTGGCCTACATCATCACAGTGTGGACAGAACTACAAGGTCAACACCATGAAGGGAGGAGTGGCTAAAATACTGATGAGACTGAGTCAGAGATGAGGCGAAGTGACCTGGTCACCCTGTCAGAATTTCATTGCTCCTCTGAAATGAAGTTCTACACCTCCCCCTTGTTTTTCTGATTGTGTGTGTGTGTGTGTGTGTGTGTGTGTGTGTATGCACATGTGTGCACCCCATAGGAGAATTCAGGTCTTAAAAGGGGTCTTTGCTCTTTTCCATTCACAATTGGATTCCCAGGCACAGAACTGCATGTGGCACACAGACAACTCCTAATAAGTGGTTTTGGAAAGAAAGGAAAAATGAAGGGACTGATGTCCGAAACCAGGCCACACTGCTTACAACAATTATGTGGTCTTTATGAAACCAGGCATTTGGCAGGATCTCTTTGCATGTATAATAATCTCATCATTCTGATTAGCTGTCCTGGTACCACAGCCTGGTACTGAAAAGACAAAGACTGATGTTTCTTATTCATTTGCTCCTACTAAAAAACGATGCCCTTCTGTGGCCATTCAGCTTGCCAGCATCGTAATGCTTAGAAAAACACCCCTGCTTCTAAAAACAAAACCAAACATAATGCTATGCCATTGCCAGGGAGTGGGGAACAAGTGACTGGTGAGACTGGCAGGTCACGTTGTTTGTGCCCAACTCTGTGTCATCGTGTCATATAATGATGAATCTATAAATAGCAGTGTCTACACCTAGCTGCAACAGCCCTGCTGTCAGTAGCTTGCTAGCACCAGTCAAGTCCTTCCACACCTGTGTAAACAATTACTCTATTGCTACAAACAGAACATGGTATATAATTCCCAACCTTTGTAAAATATTGCAGTGCTAATTTCTCTCATGTTTTCTAGGTCCTGAGCATTCTAGTTTGCTCTGTTCAAGCGGTTTCCCACTCAACAAAGCATGCCCATAAAGTTGATGTTGGCACCGGCATCCCAGCATCATTTTCAAAGCTGGCCTGTGAGTTGCATGTGTAGACATTTATCTAAATCCTTTCCCTAATAGTCTTATCCCGCCTCAGCTACAGAGAACAGCAATAAAACTGTACTTTTATGGTCACAGAAACTAAAAGAATTTTACTTTCAGCCCATGGATGCAACAAGAAGATATCTCTTATTCAATGTGATCTGGGCAGTAGCTAATCAATTTACTGAAAAGTCTAAGTGGGGGAATTGTTAAGAAATTAAGCAGACATTTATACATTTTCTTTCACCTTATAGCATTTATCAATTTTCTTCCACCTTCCTAATGCTGTGACCTTAAAGCATAGGTTCTCCACCTATTCCTAACGTCGCGACCTGTGGATTTCATACTACCACTAATTTTTATGGAATTAGCACAGTTTTAGTGTAGAAGCAAAGACAAATACCCATAAATATCTGAAGCGATTACTCAAATCCTTTTCAAGCACACATCTGTGAAGCTACGTTTTCCTCATGCATATCAGCTGAGAAAGCAGACGAGCAAGGTTTGTGAAGAATGTGAAACCAACACCTCCCCTTTCACAAAGTACTTATTAATTTTTTTCCTGAAAGTCTTTATTTCTATCACTGGAGCTCAAAGGTAAAATGCTTTCCTGGCATATGTGAGTCATGGGTTCAAGAAAAAGAAAAGAAGAAAAAAGGTACAAGTATCTTTCCAAAATTAACAGCCTAATAAGATCAATTTTTTATTATAATAATTTTATGTGTAGACCATTTTGTACTATCATAAATGCTTTCTGAATTATCCATCACGTTCATTAGGCAGTAGCAGACAATCTATAAAGTTTGTATTGCTTCAGATTTGACAAATTACTTGATTACATAGCGATAAAAAAGAAGTCTGACAAAAAAGTTGGTGTGTATATTTTCTAGATCTGATTTTAAAATGTCAAAACTACTCAGTTTCAATTTTTCATATAGTTTTCATTGATGTAGATAGTAGACAGAATATAATTATCTGGAAAATACCAATATTTAGTATTTGAAGGCTCACAGAACATATATAGATTTTCCTAGAGTGGTCTAGCTTGGGCTGTTGTAACAAATGCTTCAACAGCAGAAATGTAACTTCTCAAAGTTGTGCAGGACAAAGTCTGAGGTCAGTGAGTCGGCATGATGAGGTGTTCCTGGCACCTCTCTCCTTGATGGGTGGATCCTAGACCCCCCAACTCGTCTCTCTGTGTTCTCACAAGGTTTTTCCTGAGCTTCTAGGTTAAGAGAGAGCACTCAAATCTCAGTTCTCATAAGGGCATTAATCCCATTATGAGGGGCCCATAACTAAAACCTCATCTACATCTAACTACCTCTAACATAGTCACATCTCCAAAACTGTCCACATGAGGACATGATCTTTAGCATGAAATTTTTTGGGAGGGGGGAATAATTCAAGTCATAGAAACTGTTTATTTCATTTATATAACTACTATTAACACAAATGCTTTGAATAAAGGAACTTAGGTATTTCGATTATTATTTAGTCAACATGGGTGATAATTTTTATTAGTCAGTTATACATAAGAAATAAATATGGATTTCCCTTTCCCCACATCTGTGCCAACATTTGCTGTTAATAGTATTCTTTTTTTTTAAAGGTTTATTTGCATAGGAGAGCTGGCTTAGCAATTAAAAGTACCAGAGGACATATCACTACATTATACCTTCAAGGCAAAAATGATTTTACAGATGTGCTTAAGGGCTGTGTGATGGAAGTTAGTAAAGACTGCCATGTGCATGGGTCCTTTAAGGCAAAGAACTTCTGGCAGTGGATAGGAGATGGCGCTATGGAGCAGAAGCAGAGAGACATACTATCATCATGTTGACAGTGGAGGAAGAGAACCATGAACAAGGGGTACAAAAGCTACAAAAAAATAATAAGGAAAGGAATCCTGCCCTACAGTAGAAGAACACAACCCTACCAAAACCATTTTGAGTTGTATAAAGTTGGAAAATAGTTCATAGAATGGTTCAGTTGCCAATAGCTTTTGTCAACTGAAAATGCATGCCTAGGCCAATGAGTTCTCAGTTATTTATAATCTTGTTCCAGTGTGTAAATCCATCGTGTTTATCTTGTGCATAGCTGTTCTAAAGGATATTATTTTGTGTATTATATGTCTGTAATGTACATTGAAATATTACGTAAAACATAAGACCTGCGTATGGATGATGCAACCAACTACCAAAGGGTCAAGCCAACAAAAACACTAAGTAAACCATGAATAGTTAAATGAAATGTAAACACAATATTAAGCTCATTAAACCTGTAATATACCTATAAAATGAGCTGCACTGCAATTAGAAAGACATGAGAATTGTTTTTAAGACAATGAACCCGTGCAAGAATATGAGGGAAGACATGTTTATTGTCTTATGATTTTTCTGTAACCACCCGAGAGAATGACAAGAGAGGCCTTCTCCCTCAGAGCCTGCTGAAGGAAGCAATCCTCTGACATACCTTGTCCTCAGGGTCCCCGCTCTCAAACCATGAAAGAATGCATTCTGCTGTGTAAGCAATTTATCTACGCTTAGAGCAGTAACAAACACAACTTAAAGAGTCCAGCACTGCAGCTCTCTAGAACCTGCTTCACTCTTTCTTAGTGTGCTGCCTAACATTTGGCTATCACCCTATACACTTTAAGGTGTGATCCACTAACATGGGAGGAAAAAAAGCAAAAGACAATCAGAGGCAACAAAACTCAATTCTGCTTACAGCAAAATTGTAATCAAATTGATACATCTTTTTCTTCTTAGGGCAAAAATTCTGTATTGGTTATATTTGTATTGCTGTGATAAAATGCCCAACATAAAGCAACTTAGGGGGCTGGAGAGATGGCTCAGAGGTTAAGAGCACTGGCAGCTCTTCCAGAGGTCTTGAGTTCAACTCCCAGGAACCACATAGTGGCCCACAACCATCAATAGTGAGCGGGATCGGGTGTCGTCTTCTGGTGTAAAGGTGTACATGCAGGTAGAGCACTCACATAAAAGAAATAAACAAACCTTTTTTTTTTTTTTAAAAAAAAGCATCTTAGGGTAGGAAGGGATTATTTGAGTATACAGTTCCAGGTTATAGTCCATCACTGCGGGGAAGTCAAGGCAGAATATTGAACAGCTAGTCACGGCACATCCACAGCCCTGAGCAGAGAGAAATAAATGAACGCAAACTGCCTTGTACTTAGCTCCATTTCCACACTTACACGGCCAAAGACCCACATCTAGGGAATGGTGCTGCACACAAGGAATGGGCTTTCTCAGCTCAACTGAAGTAATCAAGACAATCCCCAGGATATGCCCACAGGCCAATCCAATCTAGACAATCTCTTACTGAGCACCCCTTCCCAGGTAAGTCATATTTTAAAAGGTCTGACATTAACCGTCTTTGATATCCTGTAAGTAGTTTGATATCCTGTAAGTAGTTATGCCCTTCAAGCACAGAGTTTCCCAGCAGAACCTGCTGCTTGGGAGATGCTTGGCTGAAGCTGATGTTGTCCTGACACTGCAGCAGAGGGTCTGAGGCATATTGGAAGCCTACCGTGAGGTCATTAGGATGGAGCTCAAGAAACCAGAGAAGCTCAGAACATCCAGAGCAGAAAGTATAAGGTGCTGAGCCATGGTACATATGCAAGCACACTACCTGTGCTCAGCAGCCAGCTTAAGAAAGAAAGATAGAATTTATCACTCGTGTCAAAAACAAGGAGGACATCCCCGGCCTCCAAACCTTTTTTTTTTTTCTTAGAAGCACTTTACATTAGATATGAATAATGAAATTATGCTTGTAGCAACAACTTCCCAGTTTTAAATCTAAAGATACCTAAGATTTAGATCTAGTCATATTGAAAGTGAAAGTTGACCTCTTTGTTGAATGACATCACATTCTCTCATCTTCTCTGACCACATGGCATGACATCAAACTAGGCTCTCAAACTAGATATAGCCATACTTTAAAGTCTCCACATGAGCAGTCAACTAAGGTAAAATACTTCACACAGTTTTTAAACATTTGACTAGGCTAGGGCTCAGTCTCTAGCAAGGAAAACAAGCAAGCCAACCCAAAAAAACAAAACACAAACACTGTAGAAGAGACTAGAGTTAATATATGACCATAGTTATATGTGTGGGTTTTCTTTATTCTCTTCTTTCCCTTTCTCTGGATTTTTCTTGTAATAGTGGATTCACTGCCAGTGAGACCCGAATGAACTAACAACTGCTCCAAGCTCAAATCACAACTTGCAGCTCACCAAGGACCTTTCTTTTCCCATCTGATAGATCCCCCTACTCCACCATCCCTCTGAGACAGCATGATGTTTCCTTTGGCCTTTAACTGCAAAAAAGGATCTGAGGGTGCCCATGTTGCTGAGGTGCATACAGGGCTGCGGTGCCCCCGTGGCTGCAGTACCCATGTAGTTGTGGTGCCCGTGGCTGTGGTGTCCACATAGCTGTGGTGCCCATGGCTGCTGTGCCCACATGGTTGTGGTACCCACATGGCTGTGTAGCTCGTGGCTGCAGTGCCCTTGTGGTAGCAGTGCCCACATAGCTATGGTGCCCTTGTGGTAGCGGCGCCCACATAGCTGTGGTGCCCATGTGGTTATGGTGCCCACATAGTTGTGGTGCCCACGTGGCTGCGGTGCCCACGTGGCTGCAGTGCCTGACTTCTTCTCATTCTTCCAACTGTTACTCACTAGTGACTTACTGCCACAGAACCACTTTAATTAAATCTGACTTTTGAACTTCCCTTCTAAATATTTTTCACAATCCACAAAAAATGATGCATATTATACTTAAAGGCACATTTCCTATTTCATAATGTGTCCTGGGGACAATTCTATGTATGCATGCTGAAACAGCTACACACATACACACACACACACACACACACACACACACACACACACAATTGCAATACACACGCTGGCAAATTGAAATACTGAAAATGAAGCCTGAGGAGGTGAACTCGGCAATGTCTCGAGAGACCACAGGCACTTTAAAGCTCAGTATATCCAAAGCCTGTTCTCAGAATACTCCAACAGCTCCAAATATTATAAGCTCAGTGATGAGCCCTCTCATTCCTCCAGCATCTGAAAAATAAATTCTTTGTCCCCTGTGGGTCCCAGATATAACTACCCATTCTCATCAATGTTAACTTCTTATCATGAGATACCAGGATTTTATCTGAATAAACTTACAAAGGTCTAACACTTTCTGGCTTGACCTCTCACTTACTCCTATATACGAGCAGAGACTGTACCTAAAACACAGATTGCTACATGAGAAAACACCAGCCAATTCTGTCTCAGAATGGAAGATCCACCATGCATCTGCAAGGTCAGAACTGAACTGAGTCAAGCCACAGCATCTAGTGGAGTTGCCCACTGAACAACCGTGGGTGTGGAGTCCGCAATGTTCAGACTGTGAGAAGGTAGGCAGGGCAAAGAGTCCAAGTTCTTCCACAAAGTGGAAAGCAAATAAAGGGTGCAGACGGAGTTAAAAATGAGCAAAGATAGGACTGAGTGCAGCTCTGAGGTGGAACACTGGTCTGTAATGCCCTCTTACATCCTCAGCACCTACCCAACTCACACATTCACACCCCAGAAAAGGGGCAGACAAAAGCCGGATGTTGTGGCTCACACCTGCAATGGTGGTACTTAATGGCTAACAGAGAAGAATCACTCAAGTTCAAGATGAAACTAGAAAATAGTGAAACAGCTCATCCCCACTCCCCCACTGCAAAACAAACTGTGTAAAGATTTCACCTTCACTGAACTAGACAGAAGCAGGGTAAGATGACTGCAGAAGCTTCTCTCTCTGTCTCTCTGTCTCACCCCTTCCCCCCGACAGAGGGGCTATGACTGGGATCCCCAGTTCTTGACTTGTATTATAGCTGCCACACATTGTTCATTTGGCATTCTTTTATTTTGCAGTGAAAATGTCGCATGTACACACATCGGATCATGTCACCGTCCTGTTAAACCCTTCAAGGGCCTCACAGTGTTCTTAAGAAGAGTCCCAGATCCTTCACATGGTGCAGTGGGTCTTACAGCAGCTGTCTCCGGACTCTAAATCTCACAGCAGACCCCTCCTTCCTGTCGTAAATTTTCAGTTCCTTAAAAGCACCCTTGCATTGCTTTCTTGCATTGCCAGGCTGCTAGGCATCAGCTGCTTTTGCCTGGGACAGTCAAGCACGGTTCTCTCCTTCCGTCACTTGATTATTGTTCTTGTCCCAGCTAGAAAGTCTTGCCCCGTGGCTTCAGGCCTCAGCCAAGCACGTCTTGAACTTGGCTGATGATATTGTTATCTGCACCGATGCTGTCTATTAGTGTCTCTCTTCTGTCAAAACCTAAGAACCCTAGGCAAGAGAGATGTGCAACTTGTACATATGTTTATGTTCGCTACTTAGCAAAATGCTTAAAATTGAGTGTGTTGGCAATTAACTTGTATCAAATAATGTATTTATTACAGATGAAATTGTCTTTGTTGGCATTGATTTGTAAAAGGGTAAACACACAAGCAAGGGAACAGAGCTCACAGTAACATACAGCTTCATGTCACACAGTTGTTATGTGGCAGTTTCCCTGGAGCGAGCCAACACGTCTACTCACCCCAGAAAGGGGTCCACAACAAAGTAATCATTGCACCTATTTCCAAACTGGTGAGCCAACGAGCTGCTGTTGGGGTCGGTAGCAGGAGCACGGATGACTCAAAAGCAGCTGCTGCAACACCAGAAAGCTCACCCTAACATGGGTGATGTGATGATTCCCTGGGGCTCTATCTGCAGCCCCATAGTCCCCGGAGCTCTCCACACCCGTCCCAGTACTGGAGTACTTCACACGGACACACAGGTCTCCGGAGCTCTCCACACAGACACATTGTACTGGAGTACTTCACACAGACAAACAGGTCCCTGGTGCTCTGCAAACACACACACACTGTCTCTAGAGCTCTACACAGAGAGAGAGAGTCCCTGGCACTCTACACACACACACACACACACACACACACACACACACACACACACACACACACACAGGGAGAGAGAGGGAGAGAGAGAGAGTCCCTGGCATTCTACACACAGGTCCACAAGCCCTGAAGTTCTCTATGCAGCTCCAATGTGAACATCTCTGCCTCCACCCGCAGCAACTATTGACTCTGCTTTATGATTCTGGGTAGGGACCTCAAAACTCTTCCAAGTTTTTGTTCTCTGGCACATGCAACATTTTTAAACCACCCTGCAGCCTTGGAGCCTTCTGCAGAGTACGTTACAATTTGGTCAGTTATTTCAATTGGGAAGAACATACTTTTAGCAAGAGTGTTTCGTTAACTCATTGAATCCTCTAAACTACAATTTGAGATAAACATATTATTTAACTCCAACTTACAGAATAGGAACTGATCTGAGAGGCTAAGTAAGAGGCTCAAGGTGACAGAGCTTGGACACACACAGGCAGTCTGGTTCTGGAGTCTTAGATCTTCACTACAATGACGTAGAACCTCCTACTATGGAACACCCCAACCATTTGTTCCCTTCAAAGGCAGGAGGAGGTGGTTTTAAAATGAACACACCAAAGCTTTGCATTGGGAACACATATAAGATGAAGGACTCCAAGGCTCAAGGGTTCTGGGAAGAGAGAACACTGGGAGAAGGGCATTGCATAGGTTCTCAGGGAACCCGAGACCCTGGGGACTAGGACAGAGAGCAAACCCTGACAGTCCTGCCACCTCTGTTTCTGGGATTCCAGGTGACAGACTAGACCAAAGACTGGGGCCGGCTGGGCCTTCAGAGTGAAAGTGGGGCCAAATATACACGAGCAGTCACAGTGTGCAAGTCACCAAATTACATTCCCAGCTGCACGAAGCCTCAGGATTTCTGCACTTGGCAAACCCAGTCATCCATTCGGAGCCAAGTCACTTGTTCCTTCAGTGTCGCTTAGAGGTGTCTGCAGCAGGTACATTATGTTAGGTCCTCTGGGTCCTCAGTAAGTGGGCAGGCCAATGAGGAAGACGGGCACATACACCATAAGCTATACTTCAGGTGAAATGTCCTACAGAGCATCTGAAGGCATTGTCAGAGTAGAGGCAGACCCCAGAGGTTTCTGGAAAGGAGTTTCTTTGGGACATACACTCAGGATCAAACAACCAAATGTGTGCTCTAGTTCTTAGCACAAACCAGTGTGCTAAATTAGAACAAACAAACAAAACAAAACAGTCAAGAGAGCTGCAGGAGATGCGGGGCTGGATACACATCACGAAGGAAGCAGTTAAGCCTAGTCATGGAGTCTGATAGTCTTAGAAGTAAAGATATGGGTGAGTCTGGCTTTCTGCAAGTAGAAAACTTATTGCTCAGGCCCAGGTCATACTTGACGATGGCAGTGCAAGCTGTCTCAGGGGAAACAACATGACGGTCACTAAAACAATAAAATTACAAAATGCGTAAAAGTCAGAAGAAGACAGAAAAGCTGCTCTTTCCGGACGAACACATTTCGTGGTGAGGGTGACAATTCACCTTCATTCAATAACCACAGAACCGACCTCAACAAACTGCACTCAAGAGTCAAGAAAGAACAGTGGGAGGAAGAGGGAAAACAGGCATGGGCAGAGCTCAGCAGGAGACCAGTGGAAGACCATGA
The DNA here is from genome assembly GCF_982192425.1 of Myodes glareolus. Taxonomy (NCBI): domain Eukaryota; kingdom Metazoa; phylum Chordata; class Mammalia; order Rodentia; family Cricetidae; genus Myodes; species Myodes glareolus. The sequence continues at coordinate 95,409,212 of NC_142026.1, read as the reverse complement.
ATTTGTAAGCAGTGGCATGGGCTGTAGTGTGGAGGCCTAACAACAATAAACACCAAGGTAATCACCGAAGATTTAACTGTCTGTTAGCTCTCCACAGGATGACAAGATACCTGACAACATCACCTCATGGAAAGGAAATAATGAGCTCATAGCTTCAGCTTACAGTCAGTCACCGGCCCCACTGTTTTGACCTCTGGTGAGGGAAAACATGATGGTGGAAACTATACGGTCCAGTGTAAGGCTCATGCCCTGGCAGGTGGAAATAGCCAGCGAGGAAGGGGCTGGAGTTCCAGGGTAGCCTTCCAGGGCATGCCCCATGCAAGTTCCTCCAACTAGTTAGGCTCTCCTTCCTAAAGGGTTCAGCACTCCCCACAGTGCTACTGCTTGAGGGCCTCCACCACATGAGCCTTAGTGGTTAGCTCAGATCTAATCTGCAGCACCCAGGAGCCCTGGTGACAGCAGGAGCAGGGGCAGGGGCAGGGGCAAACAGTCATCTGCCATACGGTGATACAGGCAAGTGAGGCAGAGTAAGTGGACTCAAGACACAGATACGGCCATAAAAAGGACATAAAAAAGTGAAGTATCGTCTCTCTCTCATCAGCTGACTCTCTTCCTACATTCTCTATCTCACGTAGGTACAGTCTGTCACCAGCTACCCAGGCCCATTCTTCACAAGCTTCTCCTTTACCACGTAAATTTCAGGGTACCTCAGAATCACACGGGCGACTACACAAGTCAGGGAGTCAGCAGTGGGGAGGAGAGCTGGGTCCTGTCTTCTGAAGGATGGCCCAAATGCTGAAAGAGACATACTTTGACTCAGCCTTTCCCCCTCCTTGAGATACCAATGGTGGTGTTCGTTCCCCTCCTTGACTAATGGACAAGCTTCTCTTTTCCTGGTTCACTCACACAAGCCGTCATATACAAATGTGCTTTCTAGATACAGGGGTGTGTGCATGGGAGACTGTGTATCTTCCTGCCACGTTCAAAGCCAGCATACAAAAAGAAAAAGAAAACATGGATGAGAGAGCCTGTTAAGCATAGTTAAAATGTGTCCCCTTAATCGATAAAGTCTTAGAACTTGAAAAGTTAAAGACCAATTTGAAAATGCAGAGAAAATGAACTACCTGGCTTTCCAAGAGATCTATTATCAAGAGAGTCAATTAACTCACCTGTTCTCATTATAACAGAGCCAATGAGCACACCTGTAGCATTATCAAGAGATTCAATTAACACATATGTACCATTATCAAGAGATCCAATTAACATACCTGTACCATCATTAGTGGATCCAATGAGCACACCTGTACCATTATCAACCGATCCAATGAACACACCTAGACCATCATTAGCAGATCCAACGAGCACACCTGTACCATCATTAGCAGATCCAATGAGCACACCTGTACCATTACCAAGAGATCCAACAAGCACACCTGTACCATTATCAACCAATTCAATAAACACAACTATACTATCGTTAACAGATTCAATGAGTACATCAGCATCATTATCAACAGATCCAATTAACACACCTGTACCATCATTAGCAGATCCAGTGAGCACACCTGTACCATTACCAACAGATCCAATAAGGACATCAGCAACATCAGCAGTAGATCCAAGAAACATTTGTACCATTATCAAGAGATCCAATGAGCACACCTGTAACATGACCAGCCTCAACAGTTATTACAAATATCCATTTAGCATTATAAGACTGCACTGACGGCAAAACCACAGTGTCAGAATGGAGTTCTCATTTCATCCAATAGGTAAACCTAGTGCTTAATTTTCACTGCACTTTTTAAAGATCTCTGTGAAGTATCATTACAGATATATTCAGTACCCGCCAACTAACACTTTCCCCTCAAGGTAGGAAATAAGGAATTCATAAAAGCCAAACATCAAGCTTGTCAAAATTTTGTTACAAAACATTTAAAGATATGCTTTAAATGTTTATGTAAAGACAGTGCAGAATTTTATACACATGTTACCTGTGCTGTATGTACAAAGTGAGAGACTCCACTACAAAAGGAAGGTGGCTTCTTCTGACCTGAAGCACAACTCCTGTGGCAATTCAGAAAACCCATATCACATTTAAACAGGCAACAAAGGAGACTGAGGGTAGGAGAGAGGAAAGAATTTAACATTAAACAATGAACAAGTCCTACAGAGAAAAGTAACTTTGCATTTCTTTCCAAGTGAGTGTGATTGCAGCTACCATCAAATATCTTACACTTGGGTAGAAAGAGGATGATGGAAACAGCTTTATCCTCACTTGCATCTGAAATAGATGGAGAACAGTTTAGAGTTCAGGGTGACTGAGCAGCAAGAACTTGGGGAAGCTGAGCATCCTCTACATAGGGAGAGGGTGACTTCACACAAGCTCAGCTCTTCTCCAAGGATGCTCAGCTCGCCTTCATCTGCCAGCCTGACTGAGCTTCCTCTGCAGCTTGTGGGTACCCTCTGGCACCCAGATCCACCTGTAGTGATGATGGTCAGCAGCAACCTGCTCACTAAATGCCAGTCAAGAAGGGACTGTCCAATGTCTGGGGTCCCCGGCTCGAGATTCTGTAAACTTTAAAGAAGCTGACCAACGTAGCTGACTCAGAGCCATCTGCCCTCAGCTTCCAACAATCTAAGCCTACACCAAATGAGAAAACTGTCACAGAAATGTAAGAAACAGGAAGGAGAGTGGTGGAAAGAGTGAGGGGGAAGGGCAAGAGAGAAGAAAACCATGAATGAGAAAAAGCCAGCACCAGAGGCTGGGTTTCTGACAGCCCGGCATTTGTTTCCACCAGTCTGCTTTAATGAATTCCAGGTGTCTGCTGGGCAAACCTCCCTGTCGTTTTCACTGGAAGGTCATGAGAGGAAAACCTATCTTTTCCCTCACAGGGCTGTGGCTCCATGTGTTGGGGCCCAGCTACTCCCTCCTGCTTTTGATCCTCAGTCTTAGGCTGCAGTTTAAAAGAGGAAAAGGCCCAAGAAGCCGCTGCAAGGAATTGCAATTGGAGCCACAGAGGCAAGGGCTGAGACAGGTCCCACAGTGCAACGAAACCGACTGGTTCATTTCAGGGCGACAGAGCTTTTTCTTTTTTTCCATCTCCTTATTTAGGTGTTCTATATTATTTTACAAATACACCCTAAGATGTCAGAAGCTTGTCATCCATAAGCAAGGATTTAATAATCTGTTGTAGAAGGAAAAAAAAAAGTACAACTACTTCTCTGTCCAAAAGTTCAACTTTTGTTCTTTCCCTCCCCAGTTCTCCCGATCCTTTGTAGCCAACTGGCTCCAACACAAGAGTGAAGTCATTTCTTTCGTCTGTGATTTATTTTCTGTCTCATGATAAAGAAGAAAAATACTATAAGGCAAACTCCTCAAAAACCCGACTCCAGAGCACCAGAATTGTTAAAATGGAATACTGTGCACCCAAGGATTGACAGTGTTGCAGCGTGACATCTTCCTGCATAACACAAATAGTAAATTCTTAGCAAAACCAAGTGCCAACTACATAATCTCAAGAGTTTTCTGTGCATTGCTTTGTCCCCATCATGAACCATCAAGGCTGCAAAGAGCCATCTATGTTTTACAGATGAAAAACCTTGTTTACAGCAGCTATAAAATGTGGCTAATTACAAACAGCAGAGCCAGGGCAGGGGAAAGATCTCCTCCGAGATGAATGTGTCAAGCCCATTTTCCCTGGGTTGACAAGTTACGAGGAAACCCCTCCAATCCCGCTTCTGGGAAATGCACAGTGGTTGCTTCCCAGCTATCAACTTCAACTTGAGTAAAATCCCCTCTGTTACAGTCATATCTTAAATCTCTTCAATGCATCTATCTCCACGTATGATTAAGTGGAACATGGTAAACTCACACTTCTCTGAAGCAACTAGACAATGGTGGACTCTAATAAGCAAGTGAGCCTTTTGTCTGATTCGCTTCAAGTTGTAGACCACCAGATACATATAACTAAACGTAAGGAGCCACCTGGAGAAATCACCATTACGAGAAGGCGCAGGTGATCCTACAGCTTGGAGGTAAACAAGTCCATATTTGGCATAGCCACTTGGGGTTGAGCGCCCTTGCCTGCACATGCGCAACTGAGCCTTGGTTCCCTAGCCTATCCCGAACCCCCCCCACCTCCCCGGGCACCAGCAGAATGTATTCACCAATCAGGACAGTTTCCGAGTCCCTCCACCCTTTAAAAGCAGCTGCCTCTGGGCCTTTCGCTCTCTCTCGCTTCCTCCCTCTCGGCCTTCTCCTGCTCTCCCATTCTCGCCCTCTCTCACCCCCCATCCCCCCCTTCAACCGAGTTGCTCCAATAAAGCGTGATTTGGGAAGAATCCTCGATTTTGTGGTCATTCCTGCTTGCTGGCCAAGCAGCAGCCCCGCAACTAAACAGAACAAGGTCACAGCAATCCATCAGCCAAAGACTTAATGAGACACATGACATGAAGGGATGCCGCCTGGCAGACAAGCATGCTGTCATTTCGTACGTAAAAGTCTACTAAAGAATTCAACGAGTCCAGGGGAAAACATGCATCGACTCCATTCCTCCTCCTCCATCCCTGCAGGTTTTAGTGAAATTTGCTCAGGGCAGCCTCTATGAAGGGAACCTATGCATGCACCAAACAACATAGTTCCTGTTCTCCGCCCAGTGTTGCTTGAAAAGCATCAACACAGCTCGTTAAAGGATGCACACGTCAAAGGATATTTTTGAGAGTACTGCGTCTTTGTGAAAATCTAGAAAGTTCTTCATGATCTCTGGGTCAGGAATAATTGTTCTTTTACAGAGCAACTGACCTGATTTTTATTTTCATGGACACTCTAAACTTCAAAACTAAGGAAGCCTATCATCTTGTTGCTAAATAAATAAATCAACCAATCTTAGGGTCCTCTTGTGAGTCACTCATGGTTACGGTGTGATGTGTCCTGGTGACTCTTATTCCTCTCCCAGTCCGTTTTCCAGCTCTTCACTGGCATCTCCCTCAGCTACCTTCAGGTTGAGTCTTGTATTACGTTTCTTTAATTTAGGCAAAGGGTTGTGGAGGTGAAGGCACAGCACAGGCAAGCACAGGTAAGCAAACAAACACACACACACATTAAGGAACTTTTAAGAAAGATAGAGTAATATGTGCTGGCCCTGAAGTCTCTCAGAATTGATCTTTATGGAAATCCATGTAAAATTTCTATGAAACACTTTTTAAAGTATTATTTTCTTGGCTTGAATTTAAATTCTTGATGGAAAAAATTATTTTCTTTATGTATAGTACACTTCTATGGTTCTTAAATTATATTTTGTTTAAATTTGTGTGTGTGCATGTATGTCCACGCCTTGGCATACATGTGGAGGTCAAAGGACAACTTGTGAGAATCAGTTCTTCCCTTCCACCTTGTGGATTTCAGGTCATCAGGCTTGGCGGAAACACATTTATCTCTAAGCCATAGCAAAGGCTCGAAATAATGCATTTTAATTAATCAAGTTTACAAAGTAAGCTACACACAACCTTGGCATTAACAAAAACAAGAAGGCAGGAAAGACTTCCTGGCAAGGATGTGGTTGCCTCCTTACGGGCAGAGAGAGCATACAAGCAAGCGCGTCTTCCTGTGGTGCCCAGGTGGAGAGACCCATAGAATTAAACACATTTCTCAACCACCCTGCCGTCGACAATCTTTCAGATTCCTTTCCACTGTATGGTGTAGGTGGTAAAAACATCACAGTTACATCACATTTTCAATTTAACTTCTCTTTCACAGTGGCTGCAGGGACCGAATTCTTTTTTACTGTTGTTGTTGCTGCTGTTATTTTGAGACAGGTTTTCTCTGTGTAGCCCTGGCTGCCGTGGAACTTGCTAGGTAGACCAGGTTGGCCTTAGACTCAGATCTGTCCAAATCTGCCTTCCAAGTGCTAGGCTTAAAGGTGAGTGCCACTATGGCTGAAATTCTAAAGTCACTCTATGGATGTGAACCTTTAAATCTATTCACTCATAAGTGGATTCTAACCATAATTAAAGGTCTTTGAGCCTATTGTTCGTGATCCTAGAGAAGCTAAATAAGAAGATGAACCTGATGAAGATTATTTAGCTATCCATCAGGAGGTAGGAAATAGACAAGAGTCCCAGGTAACCTCGGGTGCATGGGGGGCAGGTGGGAGGGTTGTTGGAAGGGGAGAGGGTTAGACAGAAGGGAGTAGGGGAGGAATGGGTAAAGCTAGGTGGCCTGGGATGGGGGGAGGGAGGAAGGATGAATATGGGATCAGGGAAGAATATATTTCAACTAAGGGAATCATTTTAGGGTTTACAGGAGACTTGATTATATATGGGATCCCAGGTCCAAGGAGAGATCCCCAGATTGTTCTCTGGACAGAGGGGAGGGTGCCTGAACTGGCCTTGGCCCATAACCATACTGATGAATATTTTGCTTATCACCATAGATCCTTCATCTGGCGAAGGACGGTGATACAGACGGAGACCCACATTGGAGCACCGGACTGAGCCCCCCAAGGTCCAAATGAGGAGCAGAAGGAGGAAGAACATGAAAAAGGAAATCAGGACTGCGAGGGATGCTATCACCCACTGATACAAGGGGACGGATCTAATGAGAGTTTACCAAGGCCAGTTGGACTGGGACTGAACGAGGACGTGATCTAACCAGATTCTCGGAATTTGGCCGGATTCACTGAATGTGGCTGGCCCGAAGACTTTCTGAAAAGCCATTGACTATGACACTGGGACTTGTTTCCTCTGCATATACTGGATTTTGGGGATCCAGTCTGTTTGGATACTCACCTTCCTGGACCTGGAGGGAGGGGGGAGGAACTTGAACTTCCACAGGGCAGGAAACCCTGACTGCCCTAAGGGATGGAGAGGGAGGAGGAGAGGGAGTTGGGAGAGTGGGAGGGTGTTGGGAAGAGGGGCGGAAATGGAAACTTTCATAATTTAATAAAATTACTTTTTAAAAAAATCTCTTTACTAACAGTCAATGGATTCAATAAATATGATGATTCATGTTGCCAATTTAACAGGCTCAACGAGATGAGTCTCTGGACCGCTTCTGAGGGATTCTCTTGATTAGGTCCACTGACACAGGAAGACCTACCCTGCACCATTCTGGAGGAAGGTTCAAGATTGCATACAAGGGAAGAGGCTAACTGACCATGGCACCCATCATCCGTGACCAGCTGCTGCTTTCCTGACTTCCTCATCACAATGAGCTGTACCCTCAGACTATGAGTCAAAGTAAACTCTTCCTTCACACTGCTGCTTGCCAGGCGTTTCATCACACAGTGAGGAAAGTACCACAGCTTTAACACCGAACCAAAGACACCCCGTTATTACTTTTCCTCAAGTCCTCCATCACAGCCTTACCACTAGGTTCTTGCACACACAAAGGATCCCGGAGGTCAAATGCTGCCTGTTTTAAAGGAGCATTGTCAAAGGCAAATGGAGAACAATTTGAATAAAGGTGATAAAAATCTCTGAACAACAACAACAACAAGCTATTTCCTTCTTAGAAACCTATGAATAACTCTTATACACTAATCAGGGCCTATGTCCTAGGTGAAAACAGCAGAGGCAATAATTGGCATCAGCTGTCGTTATTCTTCCAGCCTTATGACATTACGAGAACTTTCAGAGGACTAAGGACTGGTTGCCTCACTGCCTACTAATGGCCCTGTGAGGTAGACACGCCGCTGCTGTAATGTTACAGGCCAGGGTTGCTAAGTCTCATACTGAGAAATTTATCTGAAGCGATACAGAGCTCAGGAGGTGGGCCGAATGACTCCAGAGTCGGCCCCTTTGCACTGCTGTTCCCATAAGTCATGAATGAAAACCTTACTACATTATCTGCACACTCAGAAGCACCCACTGTGAGATTTCTCATCTCAGGTACAAACTTGAAAACTAGCGGGCCATTTCATCAACCCTGAATCCACATCGCTAGCACAGTAGACACTCAAAATGTCAGTTGATTAGGTGAAAAAGTATAATTTAGTTGGTTTTCCAAAGAGTAGAAATGCTCCTTAAGGAAAATAGAAAATATATTCCACATATGAAGCCACTGTAGGGATTTTTTAATTCTGTAATATTTATTATTTTTAAATACAGCCAGTCTTTGCTTTTCCTGAAATGGATAGGTGAACACTATATCCAGACTAAGACAATGACAACTCCCATGGTATACTTTTTGTATATAATGAAGAATAGAATTAAACTGGGCAATTTAAGGAAAGGTAACTGGAGTATAAAATATTCAGTCATGTTTTAAGTTGCATAAAATGATGATGCTCAACCACACACCTAAATAAATATGTAAGAGTCTAGGTTATAAGTAGCTAATATTTCTATAAGACCATTAAAAAACCACAACAAAAAAGGATCAGTTATCTAGAACTAAAACCCAGATATCAAGGCTCACTTTCAATTTCTAACCCCAGCTTAGCCTGATCAAGAGAAAGCAGTCCTACAAAATTCAGTTCAGCCTACTAAGTGACAGACTGGCTTTGGTCACCAGGTAAGAGCACAGTTAGTTAGGAGATCTCTTCCCAACTCTGCTTATCGGTAAATCTGTACTTGCAGAGACTATGTGAATGCTAAAATTTGTACTTGAAATTATTTATTTTCCTTCTTTTGTCAGAGGAGGTATTTAATCCTAGTGACAGTGTTCACTTATTAACTACATACACCCAGATGTGTATACTATGAAATTGTACTGGTCTTGTACAATTTTACTAACACTGTTATATTTGTGTTTAAAAATTTCAATACATAGATATTTTTTAATCTGTTAGTCTGTTGTGTGATGAAACAGGCTTTCTGCAGTAACTGTTTTTCTGGGGCATTTCACAAGCACCAGCATCTATGGAAAACACAAAGGCTATAACAGAGCAAACAGGGGCAAAAAGGGATTGCTTCTTTTTTTCTACTTAGTATAATATTAAGTTACTATCGCAATTGATAACGTCATCTCGTTGCTCAGACTTTCAGGTGAGTTTTCATGCATATTTCATTTTCTTTCTTGGTGTCAGAACTGGAATACAGTCTGATGCAGGTAACTCTGGGTCAGAACACATGACACACATAGCTAATGTCTATGTTTGGGACAAGTCACATCAAAACACTTGGTCCAACCTAAAATATCATAAACTCCAGAATGACTACATGCATTTATAGAATAACTACATAATTTTACAAATTACAATACCGTTGTTGTTCCACAGTTTTGTCCACTACGAGACATTAGACAGTTATCATAGGGCTGCAAATTGCTATGCCTCTTCTGTCACACCAAAATGTGTTTCATGTAAGATACACTCACCCATGGGACTGCTACAGATGTCCCTAAGCCTTTAAAACCAGTCCTCTCCCAGCCTACTACAAGTGGCAGCTTACATAGTTTTAGGACCATGTTTTATAAAATTTGTAAGCATTTTTAGCAACTGAGCTGTGAATGTGTATTAAGCTAGAGTTTAGGAAAAAATACCTACGGAATCCTGAGTTTGGTCAGCTCAAACCTTATCTTTCTAAAAGAAGATAGATAGAAACATGATTTATAAACAAATTAAAGTAACTGAAAGGAAACGGGAAGTTGGTTCTTGAATTTTAAACTCCTGAAAGTAAACCATGAGATAAGCGGATTTCTTCACACATGTGTACTGTAGCACTCGCTTTCCCACAGGGTTGGGCCCTCTGCTGATTCTTAAGTAGAATTTTGTTTATAAATTGCCAGTCAATCCCATCACAATGACTTTTATCTCTTTATTACCATAAAGTGCTCATAAATGCTAATTGGCTGAAAGGCCTTATAGGCAAAACATTTCCGTCAATTTGAGGTGTCAATCAAAAGCCCAACAGGAATCAATAAGAAACAGTCATGGATCATGTAGGCGGTGTTCTGCTCCAAGAAAGAGCATGCGCAGGATCACAACCAAGCTGACAAGTCCTTGTGCCACCCTAACATCAGCACAAAGTGCTCTTTGCTCACATGTTCACGGGGCTGCTGGTGTAAAGAAGCCTACGACACTGCCAATCATATAAAAGTTAGCACATATAACTGTCTATAGGGCACAGTGTCTGATAAGCAACTATGATACTGATTATGGGTTTATGAAATATGCTTCATTGTTATTTTAGAGGGTATTCCTTCCACTTACATAGAAAAATAACTATGGACATGTATACTGCATTATGTAGGCAGCAGCCTCCTAGGTTTAACACATGTCTTGTGGTTGAATTCATTTTATACTGCTTGCTCATCCTGGCCCTAGGAACAATAAGCCACATCCTATATAAATGACACCTAGGTTTGATAGTCATGCAAGATCAAAAATCACTTAGTGATGCATTCCTCAGAATATGACTCCATACGTAACTGTAAATGTAAATGTATGGACTCTATCCATAATGTAAATTAAACAAGGCAGAAAGAACTCTCAGCGATTAACATGATACTGGTTGCTCAATTCTGCAACTCTCCCGCCAGCACACCTTTGGTTAAGCTGCCTTTCAACATGCTCCTTCTAAATTGAAACATGTTAGGCCTTTTGAAACTGTTAGATATTCTTCCTTCCTTCCTTCCTTCTTTCCTTCCTTCCTTCCTTCCTTCCTTCCTTCCTTCCTTCCTTCCTTCCTTCCTTTCTTAAATTGAGACAGACGCTCAAGTATCAAAAGACCAGTCTCACATCCACTGTGCAGCTAAAGATGACCTTGCCTTTTCTCTATCCCCAGCTCTTCTGTTGGATTTAAGAGCATGTAACACCACCCCTGGCTTACTTGGTAGCAGGACCAAGCCTAGGACTTCATGCATGCTAGGCAGTCATTCTACCACCAGAACTAGATCCTTACCACTTGGATCATTCCTTTAAGCGACAAGATTAACACAGTAAGAAGGAAAAGACAAAAATCTACCAACTAGGCTGCGCTGCCATCCTTTCCATGTAGTCTTTGGCCATGTCTCGGGCTTCAAGGTTCTCAGGGTACAGCACGCAGAACATTGCCAAGGCACCCAGGTTATTGCCGTAGATCTCATTCCAGCGAGCACTGTACTCCTTGTGATCCCAGGGAGGGAGGTACTCCAGGGGGTTAGACAGCATGGTGTGCACAGCCTCCGTGAGCCGAGCGGCGATGTGCTCATGGGAACTGGCAGCCCTTAGCTGGAGCTCTGCCACCTCTCTCCTGGAGAAGTACAACATCGGGTGGCTGTCATAGTTGGCATTGGTGAAGGGAATCATAACTTCTGGGTTCTCGTCGGTAATGTAGGCTGACACAAAGCAAAGCAAACATATGAAAAACACACTGGGGGCCCCCCGTGTGTGAGCCCTCATCGTGGCATCAGATCTCCAAATCTCCAAGGCAGCCAAACCATCTTCGAACGATCCTACAGGAGACACAGGATAGAGTATGTCAGTCACGCCGGGTGGAAGTGCACAGCAGACAGCTACCTAACTTCCTCTAAAGACTAAACACTGGAAAAGTAATCTTATGAATTTTTAACATGCTGCAAAAAGCTAAATTAGGGAGAAACTTGCTAGAACCCAGCGAGGTATGATTTTATAGACATAAGCACACTCTAGCAGATGGAATTCATCATGAAAACACAACTTTGGATGTATGGAGGAGGGAAAAATACGATGTTTTTCTCATAAATTATCAGGAAGAAAAGTTGAGATTTTTTTTATGGCATTTCAGACATTAATACATAAACCACAATAACCAAAAGGCTGTGGTACACCATCTGTCTTCTGGAAATCTGAGAAGGCATTGAGAAATGGGGAAAATCCTGTGTTTCCTAACCCAGCCTCCTTCGCCACAATGATGTCCCTCATCTTTACATTTTACACCCCGAACCAGGCATTGGGACCGGCATGACTGTGGGAGCCTATGCGGACAAAACCGTTTGAGCAAGGTTAACCATCCTCTTTGTGGCTGCAGAAGGTGAGCTAGAGAAGACAGAAGAATCTGGCCCCAGCTCCCTGGGCTGACGTCAGCTCCTCCCAAGTCCAGACTCGGGGCTCTGGGACTGGGAAGTTGGCATGCCTTCATTCAGAAGAGAAAATCTCAGTGTGGAAAGACTGGATGACTTGAGGATGCTCTTTCCCCTCATTATTTCCAACCTCTGGATGATTTGTCATTTTGCATCTAGGATTTTGGTGCCACTCAGGAAGTTAGATAATTGAAGCAGTTGTTCTTCTTTATAGCTCTTTCTTCCCCTCAGATGGTATATCTGTGCACTAGCAAAAAGAACAACCTTCAAACAGAAGCACACACATGCACAAAGGAAAAAAGACACACACACACACACACACACACACACACACACCCTCAGCATTGTCTATGTCCCACATCTGGGATAAAGCAGGCATAAAATCCCTCAGAGGAATGTCAGGGAATTCCTAAAATTCTTATGAGGGGAAAGGTTAGAAAAAGCAGGCCAGAAAAAAAAAATTTACGTAAATAATGAACAGTGGTTTTCAATTATTAAAAGGAAAAGCTGATGGTGAACCCAAGTGATTTTTTTCCAAGGAAAAATGGCCTCATCCCAGACAGATGAGAGAAAAATAAAAATGTGATACCAAATTCAATCCACATTCTCAACTTGCTCCATCTCCCACGGAGCAGAGCATGGCATCGCTTGTGGCTCTCTTATTTTGGTAATTTTTATTCTTTAGTGTTCTTAGAATATAGATACACATATGAGAAAACGTAATGGCAGGGGTTTGGTGACACATTTTAAGTTCAAGAACAGAATTTTTGACGAATAAAAAACATGAATATAGTCATACTAAATAGGATCTACAAGAGAGAAATGACTCCTGTACTCTGGCAGTATTATGTCTAGCACCCAACGCTTCAAGGCGGCTGGCTAGATCCTTCAAGGTCAGAAGACCCAGCCAAAAGAAACAGTCTTCTGTGGTTACACAGAGGAGGGTGTAGTCTCTGGCAACACAGAAGTGGTTGGAGTAAAAGAACGCTCATCCCACCCCCTCACCCCCACCAGGGGATTGCCTTTTGCTTCCATCAAGAGAACAATACTGCTAGCATTTTTTTTTAAAGCACGTGTGTGTATGAACCTTCAACATCAAGGCAGGATGCTGTCATCAGTGCAATTAGCAGAGTCGGGTAATCAGGCATCCCAGGTGAGGACAGGTTGGAAGCTCTTTTTTAATTGGCCCCATATGCACACCGTTCCGATTCTCTCAAAGGCTGGGTTTTTCAGAACACGGCACAGCAGGAATGGGGTGACTCAGGCTACTGGGGAGAGGGAAAGATTATGTAGAGACCAGAATTTTTCCATCTCAAGTTTTGGTACAAACATTCCCCCAACATGACAAAGCCTGGTAGGTTTTATTTGCTGTTTCCTCTTCCCCGCTGCACACCACATACTGCCTAACCTACCCAGGCAGTTCACTGAGATAGCAGAGGCTATTTATCTTAGAGTCCTGAAAGACTGTGGGTGGACATATCCTACTTAATCAAACTCATCCTGTGACCCCAGCCACTTTTGCCGCTATGCCCCCACTTATTCCAGACTTTGCCTGCATCTGCCTAAACAATAAAAGAGGTTCCAGAAACAGACAGAGTCCAGTCAAGATTTTGGATGCTATCTCCTTATGAGAACTATTTTGGACGCTTCCTCAGGTACTTCTCCTCATTCATCAGAGGACGGAAGAGCAGAAAGGCTGGGATTTGCTACACTTTAAAGCCTGCTGGGAAAATCGCTCAGGTCAGTGCAGAACCCACAGACATCTGCACAAAACACATCAACGGATGGGCTAAGGAGCAAGGGCCTGGCATTTACTGGCCACAAATTACACATTGCCTTCCTAATGTCTCACACAATGTGTCGGGTTCCCACCATTCTCCCAGCTAACAAGACCTTCCTTTACCTACCCACAGCTACTCCTAGACTGGCACAAATGAACACGCTAGCTGGGTTCAGCTATCTACACATCTAGTCTCCCAGAAGCCAGGAATGCTCTCCGCACATGTGGAGCTCAGCACTGAATCTGATGCCTGAATATTCAGATGCCACCTCAGAACTAAATTCCAGCTTGGGAGTTGGTAAAGTCTCACCACTAAAATGAGCAAGAAGAAATCCTGTTCTTCCTTATATGAAGCCAAGGCAAGTTTAAAACTTTCCAGAAAGAAAGAAAGAAAGAAAGAAAGAAAGAAAGAAAGAAAGAAAGCAAGCAATCTCGCCAGGAAAGTAATAGGAGAAAACACCCAGGTCTAGAAACTTTAGTAACCTTAATGTGATGTTTTAAAACAAAATGAAACAGAAGTCTGCCTCAAACTTGCTTTAACCTACAGGACACCTGGTTCTCATTCATTAGTTGTAAATGTCTAGCAAATTCTAGCAGACAAAATCCCATTTCCAGTCCTTGGATTTTTCCATCAGTGGTCCACCCTAGCCACCCTGTGTGAACACTTTAAAACGAAAAGAAAGGCGCGCTTTCCAAGATCATTTAAAGTAGACCCAAAGCAGGCATGTTGTAGAGCAATTTCATGTACTTATGTCAATAGACATTAGGAAAGGCTGCAACCACCGTAGCATATCTGGGCTACACAGTCAAGTCTCAGAGTTTAAAAACAAAACAACCCGAGACCAACACAGAAGAGATGTTGACTGTGGTATCTGTCATTGTGGCACCTTAATGAACACTTTGGGAGACACTGAGAATGCTCAGTAAGACACTGGCTTAAGAAAAGCATTAATGCGTTTAGAACCCTCATTCTCCCATTACCCCCTTCCCCATCCTCCAACACACAGAAACAAGTCTGGACTTGGAGACATCTAGAGAGGATCTCTCAAGAGATCCCCACCTTAGCTCACTGTTGCAGAGACAGCAGAGCTCTGATTGCTCACTGGAACCTCTGGCCTAGTTCAAGAACATGGCATTTTAATTTGGCAAAATGACTAGACACACTTAGCAGCTGAGCCTGGTAACGCATCGCTTACCCAGAATTCCATCCTTGGGGAGTTTCTGAAGGGTCTCATGAGCCTAATTTTCCTGCTTTTCTTTCCTCTTCTCCACGAAGTCCACTGCCTTGCAGAATTCAGCTGTCTTCCTCATTCTTTTCTTCCCACACAACACACATCACTAAAACATTCCTATGTCTTTGCTTACTCAGTAGATACACTGTAGTAATTTAAGAATCACTGTTACTACAAGATACTTCAGATAGCGCTGGGATGCCAGCCACCAGCTGCAGCCCAGTTCAGTATCACGCTCAAGCCCAACCAGTTATAATTATCTTAAGCAGATCTTCACAATGCCACACAGCCCAAATCATTCTGCTGAATTCTGGTTCCAATAATCCACCACAGCTGCTACCACTGCTAACACAGAAACTGTGGTGCTGGGATCGAAATGACTTTCCCATATCTGATATTCAACGTTACAATAACAATGTGGCAAAGAAGCATCCTTTGCCTCCATAACTGAATACATTCCAGAAGCAGAACTAGAATTTAAACCCTAACCAAAGTTTTTGTTTTTTTAACAAACAGATTTTTCAAAGCATTTTAAATCGGAAGCTTCACTCCTGCTAACTTTACATAAGGCATGGAAGGAATGTGGTGAAGAACTGAGAACCAAGCAGTGAGCAACTGGGACTACGTATAGAATGAAGCGCATGGTACCACAAAAGCCCTTTCAACTTCTCCTGCTTTAGAAAAGGGCGAGTATAGTTGACAGAACAGAAAAATGGCCCTGAAGAAAGTGAAACATGACCCAAATGAAAACGGATTAAAAGCCCTCTTAGGTGCCCAATCTCTTAGGAGCACAGCACAGTGACTAACTGTGCAGACTGGGGGCTTGTGTAGACACCAGTGCAAATGCCAGCTGTGCTGTCTGCTGGTTTTGATCAGCTGACTTGATTCTCAAAAGCCTCCATTCCCTCCTTTACAGGGCGGTACCTATTTCATGGGGTGATTAAGTGTAGGTGATGCCCTTAGCCTAGAACCTGACAGGGAGGGAGAGCTCAGTAAGTACTTATTTTTAATAAAAGATGAAAAGTGTCACTCACTTAGGACTATGTTAACCTATCAGCAAAAGATAGGAAAGACACTGCATATTTCACAGGCAAAAATTGAGAATCAAAGTTGTCAACTGGCCAGGGCAAGACCACCAGGCTCATCAGCCACTTAACTAAAAGGCCGCACAATGTGCTCCGATGTCTTCCATGCATCACGGATACTAAGCACATCACTCACAGGGAACGTTCTAAACACATTAAGGCTTTTCCAAAGCCATTGTCTCGCTGAGCATTCTCAATGTTTCCCAAAGTGTTCATTAAGGTGCCACAATGACACATACCACAATCATCATCTCTTCTGTGTTCATCTTGGGTCGTTTCTTACCTCCAAAAAAGAGTAGCAGATAAGTAGATAGACCATAACCAGAGTTTGCTTATTTCCCAAGGCAAGTCAGTTTTGGAGGACATACAGTAAATGTTCAGGCTCTGTGACACAACAGGGGCTGGGAAATTCAGCATGGCTGGGAAGCTATTTTCCAGCAACACGTTTAGATCATGGAAGGAGTACATGTAGGCTGGGGTGACATTTGCTGTCACTGCCACAGCCAGTGACAGTGCTCCGTGGAGGATGAAACCTTGACTCAGTCACTATCACATGCACCTCAGCTGACAATTCTGGGAAATGAGATAGTACCTACTGTTTTATCAATACCACATATGTATTTAAGTAAATGACTGTGCTGACCTTCTAGCAGATTGTGAAATGTTTCCGGCTCCATAGAAAATGGCCATGAAGTAAATGATAAGATGCTTGCTTGGCAATTAAAGAATTCAACAGAACAAAAACAACAGGAAGAGCCCAGGGTGTGGGCCAACTTGTCCAGTCAAGATCTTTACTGCACTTGGGAGGAGGTTACACTACCAGCATCTGTCCCAGATGCCTTCCTGGTCTTCAAGAACAATTTTTGTTTGCTTGTTTATTTGTTTGTTTTTCAAGACAGGGTTTCTCTGTGTAGCCTTGGCTGTCCTGGATCTCACTCTATAGACCAGGCTGGCCTTGAACTCATAGAGATCCGCCTGCCTCTGCTTCTCTAGTGATGGGATTAAAGGCATGCACCACCACCGCCCGGCATAAAGAGCAGTTCTTAAAGCTGAAACGAGCCACATGAACATTCCCTTCACAGCTCCTGCTACCCAGATGAACCACCACTCTCTGCCCACAGCAGCTGCTCTGGTTTGCCCTGAGCGGAGGAACTAGTTCATGACCAGAGCACTTTAGTGAACGCCAGGCTGGTCTGTCCATTTCCATAGGAGGCACAAATTAGCCAGACCATCGGCAGAAGGTCTTAGCTGTTGACATCCTCTTGCCTAGAAACGTGAGCACTGGGGAGGTCAGTGCTGAGCCCCTGCCTCGATCACATTTCCATCTACTCCAAGTTCTCTCCCCTGATACATCTCCGAGAAGCTTCTAGGCCAACCGTGATGGACCAGACAGAGAGTCCTAACACATGTCAAGCAGAGATACACATTCTTTTGCCTTCCATTTTGGACATGAGCCTCAGAGAGACTGCCTGTCACATGCCTGGGGGACATCTTGCTGCCATCCCTGTGGTGTACTTCTTCACACTTAGTTTAATTAAGGGAATGTACATTTTTTTAAAAGTTCTTACTACTTTTTTTTCTAAATTTCAGCTTTAGTAAATAGATAATTAAAATAATCTCTGAAAAACAAATCTTCAACAGTCAGTAAAACCTTAAACGTCTCATAAATTTTTGTAGTGAAATAAATCTACCCTTCCTCTTAACTATGTCAAATCCTAAGAAAACATGGTTTGGGTACCGTATAATCATCCCCGCTGTTATGTTCCCCAGTGTGTGGAACCCCTGCAGTCAAACAGAAAAAGAAAAGCCATGCGCTCTTAGCCAAACCTGAGAGCTTCGTTCACTGAGCAAACTTACTATTTCTTATTTAAGGGTAAAGTGAACCATACCTCCCCTCAGAGCCGTTTTCACACGAAACTCCACAGTATGAAATGACCGCATGTGGAACCCTCTAGAGTCAGACACGTTCCTAAAGGAGTAATTATAACCCTGGGCCCCCACAGCAAAACCACACGGAAGGTAATAATGGTGTTTGACGTCATCGCACATCAGCAACGCTTCAGTTTAGGTTTTAAGTGCAGCCTTTTGCAATCAAAACGCATTCCGACCCCTGCCTCCCGGTAGGCTCTCGAGCAGGTAGCACAGGTTTTCATAAGATAACTTGAAGTCCACTTTCCTCTATTCAACTCTCTTAGGTGAGACTAGCAATTCTTCTAAATTATGTCTAAAGATGATTTTCTAATGTAAATCAGAAGCCTCCATCACCCGTTTATTTACCAGAGATCCGCTAAGTAGGTGATTCAGTAGCTACCAACCCATATGTAAGATTTAGTTGAAGAAGTCTGTTTGGTACATATGGCTGTAACGCTGAGAACTGTGAAGATCCAGATCTGGTCATGGTTGGGAAAAACCACAGAGATAGCTGACCTGAGCTAGTGGGAGTTCACGAACTCTGGACTGACAGCTAAGGATCCTGCATGGGACAAAACTAAGCCCTCTGAATGTGGGTGACAGTTATGTGGCTTGATCTGTTGTGGAGGAGCCTGGCAGTGGGACCAGGAATTATCCTGGGTGCATGAACTGGTTTTATGGAGCCTATTACCTACCATGAGATTCCTTGCTCAGCCTTGATACAAGGGGGAAGGGGCTTGGTCCTGTCTCAACTTGGTGTACCAGACTTTGCTGACTCTCCAAGGGAGGCCTTACCTCCTCTGAGAAGTGAAAGGAGGAGGGCAGGAGATGGGGAGGGAGAAGGAACTGGGGCTAGTATGTAAAATTAAAAAACTGAAAACAAAAAAATAGGATCCAGATCTGAGATCTGGGAAGATGGTTCAATGTGTAAGTGTTTGCTCTGCACTCATGAACTTAAGCTTGAATTCCCCAGTACCCAGGGTAGTGTGTTCCTGCAACCCCAGTACTAACAGGATGTAGACCCAGAAATTCCAGGACTCATTGGCCAGAAGCTCTAACCAAAATGGGGCGCTCCAGGTTCAGTGAGCGACTCTGTCTCAACACATAAACAAGCAAACAAATGAATAAATAAAATGGAGAGAGAAGAAAAAAATCCCCAAGGGAAAACTCTAGCTTCTGCATGTGCACACATAGATGAACACACTCATTTATGCTCTCCCACGTGTACATACACACCCATTAATTAACTAATATTACTAATTACAGAAAATTAAAGACAGCCTTTGAAAGAGTGATTACCACTTAAAATGTGAAAAGAAAGCAAAATCTTTATCACTTCTGTGGTGGCAAAGAGCTCAAGGCGGAGGTAGAAGAACACAGTCGGTAAGGACACTGCTGGGCATTGGATTTACTTACAAAGCAGGCAGAAGTAAATTATAGGGATACTACCTTCCCAGGAACACTACAAGTAAATTGTAGTGTGTTTAGCAGTCTAACATGGTCTTCTGACTGGTGCACTCTACAGTTTTAACTGTCTTTCTTAGTAATGGTCGTCCAACAAAAGACCCAAAGGTACTTTTGCCATTTTAGTTATAATATTACGTGCAGAGTAACTTAAAATTATGTATAATTCAGTGTATGCTTATATCCTGAATTTTTTAAATGTCACAATTGATGGATATTATACATTTCAATGCACTGTTACCCAGATCTGAGAGATCACCTCCCTTTCCGTGATGGGAATAAGGATGCTACATTCTGCTGCATAGCAAGCAGCTGCTAAACTCAGAGTTCCATGCTTGGCATCGAGTGCACAAGTGAACAGGAAACTATACTATTGTGATATAGTTGACCTCACATGCCTAGATTTTAAAAAACCACAGAAACGCACTCCTGGTTCTGTCTATAAGGTGTTTCGAAAGGTTTAAAGGAGGAGGAAAGAACCAAGTAAGTCTGAATGACATCAGCATCTTCCATGGGTCCTAGACGGAAGAAAAAAGAGAAAAGAGGAGAGAGAGCTCAACACCACCAGTATCCGTCTCTCCCTGCTTCCCAAATGCACACACCATGGGACGAGCGGGCTCACACTCCTACCACTGCAGCTGCAGCTGTTCCCTGGCTGCCATGTCTCCCCCTCATGACCGACTGACCTCACCTTTAGACCATGAACCACAATGAACCCTTCCTTCATTAAGCAGTCTTCGTCAGGTACTGAAAAGTAATTAATACACCCTACGGCAAATACCTAAAGAAAGAGGCACCTGTGGGGTTTTGTAAACTGCAGTACCTAGATGACTGTCTGGCAATCACGATGAATACTTGTTCTCTCTCAGTCCAAGGCAACTTCTTTAACTATCATTCCTAGCCACAGAAGAAAAGTCACAATCTGTTTTTTCAAGGTTTTGTAAAGGACAACCAAAGATTTTGTAGAGGAGTTCGAAGGACCAGCTCTAGATTTCTCAGCAAGAACTGCGTCCATGCGCAAACTTACAGCACTGTGGACTGAAAATAAAGGTCAGAAAAGACAGCAATAAGGAAGTCAAGGGCTAAATTTTACTCTTACAGTTTCAAACACCAGTTTAATTCAGCCACGAAATGTTCAAGGAAACTACAGGAAAAACTTCCTCCCTGCCATAGATTTATGAAGGCAGAAAAGAGGCTACAAGAGCCCTCAGGGGAGCCAACATAGTTTGTTTCAAACTTTCTAGACCTACTTCATTTAAAATGTGCTAAAAATGTTATCCTGACTCTTCAACTTGCTGATGTGAAAGTAAATGGACTTATATCTATAAAATGTTTGTTCTGTGATGTTTTAACATAATCAACGCCTAAGTCAGAAGGGCTGAGGCTCTGTTTGGAATTGAATCCTAACATCACCCTATCCTCAGCTATGCTCCTGTTTAAAGTAACACCACCTCGCCCACAGGGTCTCTGTGATGCTTTAATTGACTGATACATTTGAAGCATTCAAAGGATGTGCAGGAGTCAGAAAGAACTCAGAGAATGCTAGCAGCCACCATTGTCTTCTCCAGGAGAACATCATAGCCCAACGGGAGGAAGTGCACCATGACCCCTCAAGGAAATGGGCCATCACAAAACCAGAGAACTTTACTCCCAAAATAGGTACAGTGCACTGTTTACTTAAAAATCTTCCGTTTCTTCAAGGCCCTAACAGCCAAATATTTTGACAAATATAAAGCGAACATTTGATTCTAAGACAGCACTTCCTCTTCAACTGCATGTTGAAAACCTTAGGACTACAGAAAAAAGAAGTTTTCAAATCTAATGCGATTTCATCAATTGTAGCTTAAGGAAAAGACTGCTGAAATGTTTGTGCCTACACAGAACAAGACATTAAATGAGGAAACAGTAGTCCCAGGCAGATGTTGAGGCAGGAGGAAACTCTGTGAGTTCGAGGCCAGTCTGGACTATGCAGGGAGACTGTCTCAAAGAGAGGGTGTATATGTGTGTGAAATTTTACTTTTTAGAGATGGGACATTTAATGAAAGTAAATTTTCCACTTCCTATCAATGAGAACATACATTAACTAAAGCTAAGTTCATCTTCCATTCCACACTTCCTCATTCTGATTATTTGAAATCACCCTCAATGCATTCCTTTCTTGAGTCTTCTATACCCAGTTTCACATCCCACATTGCTCTACTTTGTCAAAACAGAGTCCTATGGAGACGGCTCTAGGGCTAACCAATTTCCAGACTCCATTTCCATCTTTTGGTCTCTTCCCTGAACCCAGCCAATGCCACACATACTTGTAGGTCAGCTCTCTTTTTTCCTAGACCAGAATTTGCAAAATCCTATGGGTGAGTCAGAGACTATCGCAGATTTTCGGGGAACTGTTGTGAAACACATCTAACCTCTCTTGCGTCACTCATGAATTTTGCTGCATATGTCTTGAAACGATGCAAAACTGGAGTATGTACAGTGTTTCACTTCTGAGTTTGGATCCTGCAAGTTTATCCTCTAACAAAACAAAACGGCCTAGCAGACCATCCAGGAAAGGGTTACCTCCCCAGGCCCCAGCTACTTCAACCTCACACAATCAGGAGAGAAGCCAGATTTCAGGCCTGATCTGGGAGCAGCCCACGGGAGACAGCTCTGTGATCCTGGCTTATTCTCCCTGATAAGGTTTGTTGCTGTATATATTTGGTGGTCAAATGATACTAGTTCAATCAGTTATCTGCACTGTAAGGGTGGGTGCAGGGTGGGGTGGGGTTTGAGTAGCTGGCATCAGCAAACAGGTGTGGCATGCATAGATGACTTGAGTAAGACAGCTAGGCAACAAGGCTCAGGTGCACTTACCCAGCCAGAAACACTGCACATGGCCCCACAGTGGAGGGAACACCTAGGAGTTTGACCTTGGCGTCTCCGGAAGTTTTGCTTCCTATGCCTTTCCTCTGCCCCAGTACCTCTGCCTAGTGATTATGTTCATCAAAACTATGATTATAATAAATTTCACTGTCCATCCAAAGAGTCACTGACTTGAATGGGGTAATAGGGACTTCCAAATTCACATCCTGTTCTTTTTAACCCCTTTGGTGGAATCATTTACAGTCTCACTAGAATTATGAGCATCCTGTCCCAATACTTTGGCCATTAGAAACCTTAAAGTTTATTTATCTACAGGGGGAGCATGCACACACCACAGTGTGAATGTAGAGGTCAGAGGACACCCTGCAGGAATCAGTTCCCTCCTTCCAGCATGTGGGCCCCAGACTGGCAGACTTAGAGGTAAGTACCTTCATCCTCTCAGCCATCTCAAACAATCCTCCCCCGCCACCCCCAGTCCTCAAATAGTTATCAATAATAAATTTGCCTCCTCTGCAGCCTTTTCATATTCTTAAATATCTTTACACGTACTTGCTTTTTATTTTTTAGATTTTTTTTTTCTTCCAGATTATAGTTCCCTCAAAATTCCCTGGGTACTTTGCAAACATCCTCCTGTGAATCATAATCAAACTCAAAATACAACAGATTCTCTTTGTAAAACAATGGTCCATCCATGTAATTAACCCAAAGACACAGAACTGCCGGCGCAGACATACCCCACCTCACCTACCCCCATCTCCTATTCCAACCAACCCTGTGGCGAATTCAGGCCAAACTCTGTTTCTCCCTGTTTTTGGACCTAAACTGTTAACAAATGTTGGCTCTTTCTTCAAGTCTGTCCACTTCAAACACTGCTGTAATAGCCCAGCCCATACCAAGCTCTACCTGCAAGAGCTTTCAAAACAGTCACCCAGGCTTCAGTTCCTCCCTCCCATAGTTCTTCTCAACATAGACGCTGGATCCTGGCCAATCACAACTTGGATCAAGCCTTTCACTATTGAAAACGCTCCCAGGGCATCTTCACATGCTATTAGAATATCATAGGGGCGGCAGAAGTACATCAGTGACAACCGGGAGGCCAGCATGGGGGAGAGAGTGCTTAATATTCAGGAAACATTCAGCAAGGATTTACTGAATGGATGAATTTAATTGTGTGTCAAGATGTAAGCCTTTAAATACTCAGAGATAACTATTTATATAACTCTGCAGCTACCTAAATAGAACTCAAGAGAAAGAAGCAATAAAAATCTTTCTTTGACTATCAAAACAAACCACTCGGGGGGTAAAACGTACCACAATGCTGGCATCTCCAGGGCTGCTTGGCAGTGTCATCACCAGACTTCACTAGAACTTTGTGTATGCAATGTCCTCCCAAGAGTCCCTCTAAGTCCCGTCCTAGGCCGCCTTGTGACTAGACTAGCTTTACCAATAAGCCTCTCCACACCACCACCAAGCCTGGTGTGCTCAAGAGCACTTCCAGAATGCCCTCGTTTCCCCACATCCTACAGAGGGTTTTCATGAGTCTCCTTGGGTCTTTTTTAAAAACACTAAAACACCTGGCCCATTATATAGGTTTAATACAGCCCAGCGGTAATGGGCTCTCTGCTGGATGATCTTGGCATAATTGCTTTTATTCACATCATTCTATTCTGAAATTTAAAGTCAGTCCCTTTAGCCCTATTTCCAGCAATAATTACCATTTTAGTTGTTTAGTATAGAGGCTTTGTTAGTATTACTATTTCTAAGATTTAAAAATAAATCTTCTTCTGCCTTGCTGTTAGACTGTGCTAAGAAAGTTATTATGATATTTATAGCTAAGTTACTATTGGGAAACACGTTTTTGAGGCAACAAAGGAATGTCGAAGACAGGATGAATGAATGACCTAGATGAACAGGATAAAAACGAGCTCCCACAGACATTATAATTCAGTTCTCTACCTAGAAGGAAAGGGTAAACATATACATGCCACAGGGTAGTACAAAAGATGTATCATATGTGATCATATGAGCAAGGCTCCCAGAGCTGTGACTGCATGTAGCAGGTAGTTACCTAAAAGTGCAGACTAGAAGAAGAAAGTAGAGAGAGAGCCAAGGGAAGGGGAAGAGGAGGAGGGGAGAGAGGAAAGAGGAGGAGAAACAGTCCAACTCAGAGCGGAACAGCCAAATGTTGAATATTTATGTCAATGTACAAGGTCAAAAATGTTGGACTTGGTGTCTGTGTCCTCATTTTCATGTGTCAGTTGTCCTTTGAGATGTCTTTAGCATCCTATGCTGACAATGTTAGCATCACTATATGTCCCTCCTAACCCTCATCTCTTGTGCAAACTTTTCTACCCAAGTCTCCATGCTCTCCTTACCACTTCCATCCCATCTCTACTCACAGCTGGCTTCCCCCAGCTACTTCTTTTGGTCACACCTGACGAAATTCTCTTTGCCTGTGTTGGAGATGACTCCTTTTCAAGTGCTCTTCTCATGTCTTGTCTCAAATGTATGTGAGGCCACATAACTGCCTCGGTTACATGAAGAGCGGTAAGTGGACAAAGGACCATTGGGTCAGTTGACAGCTTTCTGAGGTACCTGACTCTTCTGGTGACACCCACTCCCTGTCCTGCTCCTGCATGGAAGACAAGTGTCACATTCTCCCACTCCACAAGCAAGCCGGAACCAGTCACTTCAATCCATGAGGGCACTGGTTTTCTAAGTAACTCGGGGAGTATTCCTCGCACTTTCGTCATTTGAAACTACCATTTGTCTACATCTTCTCATTAATCTTCACTAGTAACTTGCATTGTTTGAGGGATATTTCCAGCATCCTCAATGGCTTAAGGAACCTTAATCCTTAGCCATAAGCTAAAAGGGAGTAATTTCTCTTACTGAGCGCTGCAGACTTATCTGTTCATTCATATCCTATTAGGTTTACTCCTTAGTAAACCCGTACCATGGACACTTACATTTTGCCCCTTCCTGAAAGTGTTTGGCCCTCTCTTTGTCACCTATAAAGTGGACAGTGACATAGGAGAGTATCCACTGCAGGTGTACTACCAATAAAGCTATCTTCCTGTCCACGCTGGCTAGTTCTGCGTCGAATTGACACAAGTTAGAGTTATTTTTTTAGAAATCGAACTTCAATTAAGAAAATGTCCCACCAGGTTGTAGGCAAGTCTGTCGTTCATTTTCTTGACTGAAGATTGATGGGGGAGGCCCCAGTTCACTGTGGGCAATGCCACCCTTGGGTTGGTAATCCTGGGTGCTATAAGAAAGCAGGCTGAGCAAGCCATGAGGATCAAGTCAGTAAGCAGCAGCCCTCCACGGCCTCTGCATCAGCTCCTGCCTACAAGTTCCTACAACTTCCCTGGATGATAGACTACAAGCTGCTAAAGAAAATAAGCCCTTTCCTCCCCACGTTGTTTTTTGGTCATGGTGTTTCTGTCACAGCAATAGAAACCCTGAGCCTCCATCGTTCTCTCCAATCTCAAATAGAAAGAAGGCACAGAGCAGGCTACACTAAGAAGAAGAACGGCACAGGATCCTTTCGGGAAACGGGCCTATATCTGAAGGCCCTCTGTGGCCTGGCTGTCTATGGCTGTGTGGAGAATGGTACATACAGGTCCAGGCAAGAGGGAGGCAGACACTGGTACTCAGCAGGGGTGAGCAAGGACAGACACAGTAAGGAAGTGGTACCTGAACTGGGCCCTAAAGGGGTTAAGTAAGAATGGACACAGATTTAATTGTCTCTGCTATACACTGATGATTAATTCTATGCATATTGAGCATTTTAACATCTGTAGTCATCTCTCCTCCTCACATTGTACCTCGGTCCTCTCTGGATCCCAAAGGAATGTGAAGCAGACCTCACCTATTCAGGGACAAACTGCTGGGACTCGAAGGCTTAACCATCTGTCCTTCCTACGGCGTCAAGCCCAGGGCTTTGAAAAGGATGTGTGGCAGGACTAGGAAAATGGCTCAACGGCCTTGCTGCCCAAGTTTGAGGTCCTGAGTGTGTATCGCATAAAAAGTCAGGCCTGCAGCAATCATCTACATTCCCAGCGCTCCGACAGCAAGCTGGGAGCTGGAGCCAGAAGTGCAGGCATGATGCGCAGTAGCAAACAGCCAGGAAGCAACCTGTGGCTCCGAAGTGTAAGGGAAAGACGGCACTCCGACCTCCATATGCACACTATGGAGCACACATGTACACACATACACACATCACACACACAATATATATATATACACATTATATGTGTATATATTATATATATTATAATATATGCATATATATATATGCATGGAAACACTGAAAAACATCTGAGGGGAAGGGAAAAGGCAGAATGACATGTAGGGAGCTAGGAAGCTCCAACTTGGCCATTCCATTTATTTCCGCTCCCTCCTTTTCCTGTACCTTTGCTCCTTAGCTTGCCTGCCTGAAATAATGTCCTATTCCCTCCCTTTATTGCGAAAAACCCTTCCAGGCCCAATTCCTTATCCCTTCACAGCTGTTATCCTTCTGCCTGTCATCTTCTCCAGTCTCTTCCTTCCTGTGGCCCTGGTGTTTGGCTCACTGTTTAGTTGATCTCATTAAGCTTCAGAGTCAGTCTCAATGCCAAGCAGATTTTAAATTCCTCAAGGCCAAAAGCCACATCATATCTATTTGGCATGCCTCCCCTGTTGCTGCCACCCAGACATGCCCTCAAGCACAAAAGAAGCTGGCAAATATGTTCTTTCATCTGATTGTGCCAAGAAGTGCACTGGACAAAGCTAAACATCAAAGTGTTCTTTTCCAAATGACACAAATCCATTTCTTCTCAAATTTGCAGTCACTGAACCAACAGTAAGTGGCTTTACCAATCACAGAAAATAAAAATGTGTAGTTCCACAAAAGAGGATCTGCTTTATGACCTCCTTCCAGCGCTGCTGGACCAGCTACCCTGAGGGGAGGGGCTTGTCACTCCAGGGCAATTCAGTAAGGTAAATACTCAAATACTCACTGCCTACACACGGTCCCCAACAAAAAGATATTGGAAGAGGGCCAATGACCTCAAGCTTCAAAAATCAAATTTAACATGTTGAAATGAAACTGTACTTCTAAAACTCAGTTACTTTTCATTAACATCTATAGAGCAATTCTATGTAAATCACATTGAATCACACATTTTATGCTGAAAAGCTTTAGGATCTAAAGATAAAAAATGGATCAGAATGTGTCCCCCAAAATATTAATTTCTTTGGGTGGGGGAGGCAGATCTGGACATTTCAAACTAGTGTATAAGAAAGAATAATGGGACAGTTGAATAAAGACAGTAGGTCAGTCGTTAGAGTCTGCTGGGAACACACTTTAAGTTCTGAAAGACATCGGGTAAGCAGAGAAAGACAAAAAGAAATAAAACTGGAGAACCCAAAAGAAAACATTCTGAAGTAAGATAATTGAGGGTCTTCGGTGATTCCACGAATCAACTTCCCTTGAGAAGTGAAACTGTGGCCCGCACAGGCTCTAACTCTGTGTCAGCACTTAGAGCAACTAGGACACGGACCTCCTTTAGCCCACAGCATCCCCAAACTGGACTCATCTCAGCTGACTGCATATTTTCCACTTTCTGTAGGGAAAAAAAAACCCACACACATAAAAATCACATCTTAATCCAGAAACCACAGAATCAATATTTTTGAAATTATCTTCTTAAACAAAATGAAAAATCTTGACATTGTTTCTAAAAACTATTATTATTGGGTTTTTTTGTTTGTTTTTAACCATAAAGACTGCTATAAGGGGGCTGAAGAGATGGCTCAGAGGTTAAGAGCATTACCTGCTCTTCCAGAGGTCCTTCCTGAGTTCAATTCCCAGCAACCACATGGTGGCTCACAACCATCTGTAATGGGGTCCGGTGCCCTCTTCTGGCCTGCAGGCACACACACAGACAAAATATTGTATACATCATATATATGTGTGTGTGTGTGTGTGTGTGTATGCTATAAGAACCCTTCAATGGGCTGGAGAGATGGCTCCAGGGTAAGAGTACTGGCTGCTTTTCCAGAGGACCTGGGTTCGATTCCCAAAACTACACAGCAGCTCACAACCATCTGTACCTAAGTTCTGGAGGATCTGACCCCCTCTTCTGGCCTTAAAAGAACATTCCTATGTGAAATTTCCAGAGTTCTTTCTGGCGTTGGCAACTTCCCTCTTGTGACCACAAGAATGGTGAAGCCCTCACGTGCTCATGTGACCGCTGAGATTCTTTTCCTCTGCCAATCTGAGTCTACCAGAGCAAAGGTGGAGATAAACCTGGCATGGTGGCATGTGCCTACAACCCAAGCACTTGGGAGCTGGAGCAAGAGGCTCAGACATTCAAGGTCATTCTCTGCTTCCCAGCCAGTTCCAGGCCACTTTGGGCTACATCTATTAAAACACAACAACCATCAAAGACAAAACAAACAAACAAACAAAGAAAAACAAAAGTCCCCGCTTAGAAATGAAGTAGAGAAAGGTATAAACCGTAAACAAAAGTCCAATGAAACAGTGGAGTCTGGTGCTAATACTATTAAAAACGACTGGAAAAAAAAAACCCACAAGAAATTAAGAGAGCTGAGATATACTATGATAAAGATGGATACAAAGACAATTTGACTGTGGCAATAATTATGCAATGTGTCTACCAGTTAACATTTGTTAGTAATAAAATGTTACTTTAACTTCTTTTAAATATGAAGAAAAAAGTTTCTATGAGGAAGAAAATAAAGCATAGGGTCCGCAGCATCTCCAGTTGATACTAGGCTCTAGCAAAAATGCTATGAAAAACTGTAGCGGCAAAAACCTTTCACTCAAAATGGCGAAACTGACCATTTTTCTTACATCCCTGTAAATAATTCATTTTTATCTTCTCTGAATTTCAAGAAGTCACGGCTCCAGAGCCCCGCAGCACCCATCTGCCCAAGCTGTAAACCTTTCCAGAGATCTCAAAGGCCTCCAGAAATCACCCAAAAGGGTAAAAAGCACTAAGCAAGCCTCGCTGTGATGAACAGAAACCCCTCCTGCTGGCCTCGTGGCTGTTTCCCCTTGTCTCTCCTAGGGGAAGATGGAAAACAGCTGTCCAGTTTCCCTCAGACTCCTTTGTCCTTCCTGCCTGGCCCGTCCCATAGCGTAAGAGAAGTAGAAACACAGCAGGTGATTCCAGAGGCCAGCTGGCCCCTGCCTGATTTGTCCTTGTGGCTGGAGAAAGGAGCCCCCTTTACTCCTCCCGCAATGATGTCACTAACCTGCTAGAAGAAAGGTTCTCCAGAGGCGGCATGGAATTCTAGAAATCCACCTATAGATATAGCCGAACAATAAAAGCAACTTACAGTCAGCATTGTGCCCTGGGATCTGATTTCACTCCGGATCTGATCCGTGCATGTTGGTTTGGAGTGAAGTTTGGCACAGACTATGTTTGATCTATATCAGTGACTTCTGCTCCTGGGTTTCTTGTCACTGGCCGCCTCTGGACATAAGTGGCTTTAGAACTGTCTTTCTATAGCCCAATCTAGAAGAGAACTCTGCCATTTCTCTCGGTCATTCCGAAAGGGAGCAATCTCTTTGGCGTTAAAGACATGATCTGAAAATTGCTGTGTTTATGAACCCTGGAGTTGTCAGCAAACACCCTCGCCTTCTAGCCGCCCCAGGAACAGGAAAGCCAGTGCCATCACCTGAGACTTAATCTAGACAAACAAGTTGGTGAGCACAAACAATCCGTCACAAATTCTTTTTAGGATTTATAAGATCCTGGTTCAACTTTCCCAGAGAAGCTTCCATGTGTGCTAGTGTGCTACATGCCTTTTATTAGCATCCTCCGCATTGCACACCTACTGTTCTCGCACATGAAAAAAATGTAAACACCTGATTTGATCAACAAATACGGCTTTACAACCCTATGGCATGTGTGGATGCCGCGCCCATCTCAAGCAGAGTCAAATGATAGATAGCTCTTTAAATTGACTGGGGCCGATTCTTTTTTTTTTTTTTAAAGTCTTTTATCTTTGTGTTTAATTTTGACTTTTTGAGATGGGTTCTTGCTATGTAACCCCGGAAGACTTTGAGCTCACTACTTGCTCAGGCCTGGAACTCAAGGCAATTCTCCTGCCTCTGCATCACTACCATGCCAAAAGGTTTTCATTTTTGCTAGTATAGTTCATTCTGCTTTGTTTATCCCACAATAACTGAGGAGGAGAGTCGCTATCAACAAATAAGCCCCCAAAAGGTTTGTTTCCGTATGCAGATATATACATTAGTTGCAAACTCCTTCTGACTGTGTCCAGGACAAAGCTGATGCAAATAGCCCACAGCAGACATGGCATATGTCTAATTAAATCTAATGAAGTCTGGGAGAGGACTCAGTACAACATCCACAGAAGTAAAAGGACCTGAGATCAGATTTCCCAGCACCCATGTACACAGCTAGTAACCCATTTATTTGTTACATTTTATAGTGAGATTTTCACTCGCCTAATAATGACTCATCTAATAAATATTCTTCAGTACAAAACACTGAAGTATAGCATGTTCATTATCAGAACTTACACATCATACTGAGCATAGAAATTCGGCTCCTTTCAGAACAGCTCAACATTTCTCCTGAGATCATGTTTCTAGATGATTCCCAGAGCACTGAAGCACGCAGAAGGAAACCCAGGGACAATCTTAACCCACATTAAAATTCAGTGTTATTCTTGAGTTAAGAACTGAACGAATGCCTCCGTTCAAGAAATAAACAGATGGCCTCAGCATCTTTTCTTCTCTTTCCAAACTAAAACTATCCTCTTTCTTTCTGACCCTAACAGACTCTGAGAATCTGTCCTCTCCGGCAGGTTTATATTTCTGTGAGCATCTGAAAAAGAATCCAGAGTTCAACCCTTCAACAGGCTGCGGCCTGTCTCCCTGTGGCAATTAAGAACACTGCTGATAGCTCATCAAGGCCAGCTGGAGACCAAAGCTAGTTCACAAGAATTGAGAATGCAGCCCAGGGGTCTGCAGGCAGGAGAAGAGGCCTGGCAGAAAGGTCTTTACCAAGCCTAGGCGGGGGTGGGGGGTGGGGGGGGTGGCAGAGCGGGGTGGAAGAGGGCAGGCTTGAGGACAAAAGTGGATCTCTAAACAGTTGCAGAAGCCTGAGAAGTCTATGAGCATTCCAGGAGCTGACAGTTCATGGGCAGTAACTACAAAATATAATAAAGCAATTTTATAGATAACTGAAATGTGAGCCTTTAGCATGTGAACTGGGAGGTACCGAGGACGAAGGAGCATTACGTGTGCGATTTATGCTTGTCTCTTTCAACTTAAGGTATGTCGCAGTTGACCTATAAAACGACCGATTGAGTTTCCTACCTTCAGGATTTCCATCTACTAAACTTAAGACAAGATACACGCCCTACCTCATGCTCCATCTCCACAAGGCTAAAATGTGAATTAGGACACATTGAGCAAAATGCAAGAGTATTTGGCTATTTGAAAACATTAAGTATGCAGAAAGCTGCCTAATCTATCGAGGACATTGCCTGTCCTTCAGCTGACGAAATGCTTATGAATTTGAGAGGAGAGTTTAGTTACCACAATTAAAGTAATGGCCCAGTATTATCCCATTGCCCAATACCTTCTGGTTTTCTTCTAATTCTGAAATGTTTTCACAATCAGCTAATCAAATCACCCTTCCACATAACACTGAGTTCTGAAACACCAAAGAGTATCAAGAAATGGCATGTGTGCTACATTTATTTATCATACGCACAGAAATATTTTCTTTGAAAAACTGGTCTAATTTTCAAAGAGAATTTCCATTTAGAATGGGACAGTGGAGAGGGTTTGGGAAACGTTCATTTCCAGTCCTTGCTACCAGCAAACAGCTCTGTACAATGTCTTGGGAGTCTGGCATTCTGACCCCTGCTTCCCACTCTGACTCTAATTCATCACATGAAATTTATGGGAAGATAATTTCCCTTGTGGGTACCCTGGGTATAGACAGCGGCTTCATTCCCATGTCCACCATGTCTACAGGTACACAGATTTGGGTTGTGCAGGTCAAACATCTGCTAGTAATTTAGTGACCTCCAGGGAGTCCACAAATCACAATAGGAAGAGATAATGTAATTCCAGTATGAGAAAATCTCAAGGCAGTAAATATACCATAGGAACAGTCTTGCCCCGTGTCGGACATTCTGTCACTAGGGTTGTTGGACACAGAAACTTCTCAGGTGCCTTTCAATCCTTCAGAAGGGCAAACACCCGGCCCCTCTCAGGATGGAGGGAAGCTTCCATTGGTGCAGTTCCCATCATCATCGGCCCCGGTTCCCCCGAAAGACCTGCCCCAAACACAACCAAGGACACCGGAAAGGGAAGACCTGTCAAAATATTTACTATATTTAGGGCTGAGACATCCTAATGACTGAAAAAAATGCTTAAATTAGGCTGTAATCAGTCATCTGATGATTTAACAGTTTTGAAAACAGTTTATCAATTCATTAACCCAAATTATTCCCCTCCTTTTCCTCCACTTGTTAAAATCATAATATTAAGAATTATGTGCTTTCTCTCATGCATCACAAAGGAACCAAGACAAGAAGAAATAAGTAGCAAAATAGTCTATCACAAATGATATAAAGAATTAAGAAAACAATAAAGCTTTGTTTCATCCCGGAATGCATTTTCACAGGTCTTAAAACTGTCTCAGAGACTGAAATAATTTTCTATAATGAGGCAGTACAAAATTCCTGTGAAGTGAAGAACTTCATCTCAGAGATAAACCCAGGTCCGGCCAGGACAGCGCTAGAACCTTCTGCACCAGACACACCATTTACCTCACTGAAATGGGCCGTACTAGCAGACTTGTGATCAGCTGCTAGGGAATACTAAAGTAAACACACACACAAGCATTGCTCCCTAAGATGATACCGACTTCACCTGGCAGATCTAACTCTTACTGTGTGTTTTCTCTCTCTTCACCAGGCCCTAACCTGGGCAGAAAGGTGAACAAACCCATCTTCACCCAGCAGGACCAGGATGAGAATCTAAAAATCCCCAGCATGCAAAGACCTTGGTTGTATCCTTTTGCCAATTTCCCTCCCCCTCAAGGTACTTTGTCTAAAAAAAAAAAAAAAAAAAAAAAAAAAAAAAAAATCTTCTACTGGGTGATTTCACTATGTCTTTTTAGTCTGGATATTAAAATGTATGCTGTAGGCCAGTGTTTTCACTTAATTATTGAAACTGAAAATGATTACATAGCCCTGTCAGTGAGTAAAACGGCTCTTCCAACAGGAAAGTTCTCTAGGTTGCTTAGTCATGTATTTTCCTTTACTACAGCTGTAGAAATTCCAAGAAATCTGGGGCTATCTCTTGGGTGCACCCCTGCCTGTTCCCCCTAGTAGCTTGTGCTTTGGCTAAGCCCCTCCTGAGGGTAACATCACATATTAGATCCAACTTTTTCTCTCTTTTTGACTGAGATAGACTTC
The DNA here is from genome assembly GCF_982192425.1 of Myodes glareolus. Taxonomy (NCBI): domain Eukaryota; kingdom Metazoa; phylum Chordata; class Mammalia; order Rodentia; family Cricetidae; genus Myodes; species Myodes glareolus. The sequence goes on along the minus strand of NC_142026.1, from coordinate 95,375,411 downwards.
ACTACACTTAAAAGAAAAAAGACGGGAGGAAGGGGGTGACCATATCTATGCAGGAAAACAGTATGCATGAGCAGTCAGGTGACCCCGTTTTTTTTTCCACACATGTTATGTTCTGTAATTCTCTTTAGTGGTATAGTGTGAAAGCGTCTACAAATATCTAGCCCAAATTTTTCATCTCAAGAACTGGTACTGCTCTTGCATAGGACCAGGGTTCAGTTCCCAGCTCCCGTATTAGGAAGCTCCTCACAGCCTGTAAGTCCACTTCCAGTGGATCTGACATCCTTCTCTGACCTCTGCGAGCATTCAGATGCACATGCACATCTTCCCAGACATATCATTTAAAAATTATAATAATAAATATTTTTTTAAAAAAATCACCTCATGAATACTATCATTTATTAAGGAAATGTGAAAACTGAAGAAAACAAAATTATTAAAGGTGTAAACTCTGTAACATGAAAGATAATGAAATATTTCTAGGGAGAGGTTCTTTCTTCCTTAATAGATCGTTGACTAAGCAGCAATTAACACCAAATGATTTCAAGAATCTACTAGGAAGTCCCTAGAAACCAACGTGTCAATTCCTGACCTAAAGAATTCCAGGTAAATGAGGCTGGTTTCTTGGTTTGGAAGCAAGGGATTGGGTTTCATTATGAACGCCAGCTGGCCTAAGCTGACTCTGCTGCCTCAAAGGAGAGATGAGAAACTTGTCAGGTCACAGCTTAATTCATATCCAGTCCCAGACAGATTCTGATGCCATGTGGCATCGCTTACAGCGCTCCCCAGCCCAATTCAAGCTCCTCCACCTCCGAAACACGCACAGACAGACACAAACAGAGACACACAGACACACAGATACAGACACACACACACACACACACACACACACACACACCCGACCCACCCGCGGGGCCGGCCCAGGCGGCTTCTGGCTGAGGTTACCCAGCCACTCCGGGGTATTGATGAAGTGCAGGGGCGCTGGAATCCTGCGGCTGGGGGTGGCTCAGTACCGGCTTTCCGGACTTCTGCGGTCCTGAGGTCGCACAGGCAGAGCCAACAAGAGCGCTCACGACCACCACCATCCCTGGATAATTCGTGTACAAGGGGAATGGGACACGCGGCTGTGCCACCCAATCCCGCGGGAGCACGGGAGTCTGGGGGCCCGTCCAGTCCCCGCTATTCGCTACAGATCTCCGGGCTGCTGTGGAGCCGGGCTCGGTGGTGGGCTCTCGGATGGGAGACCGTGGTGCCAGGCGAGCGGGCCCGGGTGCACAGCCCACGGGGAATCCGCACACAGTGAGACGTGGCTCTAGCTGCCTGGCAGGGACCCGTCCCGCGCAGGAGGGAAGCTTCTCTGCTATAGATCCACGGCGCCCCCGCCCCAGCGCCCCGATCTCCTCCCCTGTACCGCTCTCCCCCACTCACCGCTCGGTCCTTCGGGGCGTCTTCTCGCCGCGTCCCCGCGGGGCGCCCAGACTCCGGACCCTTGGAGTCCGGCCCTCAGAGCGCACGCCGAGCCATCCAAGCCCAGGGCGCCGCGCCCGGGTTGCTCCGCTGCAGCCTCCGGCGGCCGTGCGGACGGGGCGGGGACCGTCGGCGGAGGGCGGGCCGCGGCAGGGCTCGGCCTGGGGCGGAGGAAGCCGCAACGTCAGCAGAGCTGGGGAAGCGACGTTGGGAAGGGGGAGAACAGGACCCCCGGGAGGCCCAATCTCGACCTCAGCCCACGCTCCCCCTCCGCGGTCCCAGGACCCGGTTCAGCCTTCCCGCAGCCGGGATCAAGACCCCACGCACCCTGTCCTGTCCAGCCGCTTTAACTCCTGCTCTGGTTTCTCGGGACCTGAGCTTCAGGTTCCACTCTGGAATCGCACCCAAAGAAAAGATAACTTCTGGAGGCCCGCGGGGGAGGGGCCGATGCGTTTGTAAAGAGCTGGAAGAGGAAAGCTGAGAATTTAAAGAATCCCACTCCCGATGCTAGTGCCCAATCCCCTCCCGAGGCTCCAAAATAGTTACACTCCAGTTGCCTTCCCCCTCCCCTCTTTCCTGAATTCAGTTTTACTCTCAAAGAGAAGGGGGGAAATCACCTAATCTGAAGCAGTTGTCGCCTAGAGTGGAGCTACAAAATACTGGGACTCCTACCGCACCGCGTCCAGCAAGCTGAACTGATTTTAATCAGCAAAGATAAAGGGTTGGGGCAGACCACTTGGAGCTCGCAGCTCACTATGGAAACTTTATCTTATCTCTTGGACGTGTGTGTGTGTGTGTGTGTGTGTGTGTGTGTGTGTGAGAGAGAGAGAGAGAGAGAGAGAGAGAGAGAGAGAGAGAGAGAGAGAGAGAGAGAGAACAGACAGACAAAGGAGAGGGAGCGCTCATGAAAAGTAGCCATCCAACTTGGCCTTCTAACCAGTTCAGGTAGGGCAGAACCTCCTCGTTCAGATAACCTAGTAGAGCTAGATTCTAGGAAAGGGCATGGCAGGTGTGTGAGTCACTCACTGTTTCACCAGAATGGTTTGTTTTACTCAGCAGCTAGGCTCTCTCCACCTTTGCTAGGGAAAGATTTGAGACCTGAAAGACAACCACACTGCTCGGAAAGATTCTGAATTTTGCAATCAAGGGAGCTTCCTCACCACAGATTTAAAAAGAAAGGGAGTACTACTGTTGGACTAGCATGCTAACTTAAATAGATCTCCGATTTGCATAAATTTCCTAGTATTTTAGACGTGGCCTGTGGGGAGGAGAAGGAGCAGGCTAGTTTACTAATAGCTGTGAATTAATATTCAAATCCTGCTTGGAAATCCTTGGAAAACTAAGTCACCTACAGAGCCTGTATCTCATCTGTAGGATAAAGTTATTATAATAGCTCCACCGATACAATAAAATGACTAATATTTATTGAAAGTTTGCTCTATTTCAGGCACTCTACTAAGGTATTTATTTTAGTGGGATGAATTGTATCAGTGCCTAGGTGTAGTATATTGTCGGGAACTGTGAACCCCCCAGATCCTGAATTTCTGGTAAACAACTTGTAAGGCTTGCAGTTGCTCTGAGCAGGAGACCCTCAGGAGTTCCTGATGGCAGGGGAGTGGTTTCTGGTGGGTTTGGCTGGGGCGTGGCTGTCAGTTAAGTACCGGTATATAAGCTGCCCCTGGGCACAATAAGGGGGACATTCTTGTTTCAAGGATGACCCCTGTCCCCCTGTTCCCCCTCTCTGTCTCTGTCTCTGTCTCTGTCTCTCTGTCTCTCTGTCTCTCTGTCTCTCTGTCTCTCTCTCTCTCTCTCTCTCTCTCTCTCTCTCTGTGTGTGTGTGTGTGTGTGTGTGTGTGTGTTTGTCTTTGTGTGTTTCAGTATCCAGCCCTTGCCAAGCTCACGAGCAGACGGGCGTGGTGCGCTACAGTATATAATTCTGAGTTAGTTTCCATTTGTCTTCTCGAAGTGGAAAACGACTTTAGAGAAAACATCTCGTTTAACTTGTAGTCACTGACTCCTCCAGCTAGTATCTTAGGGTCATTAAAAAATTTTAATAAACTCTTTCTAATGGAACCCCACACCTGGTTGATGACTCAGATCATTGATCATGATGTGACAACAGGATTGAAAATTCTTCAAAGAAGGTAGTACCCACTGCCATGTTCTCACCAACCCCCATTTACCTTTGATTGTTGTGATCGCTATGGAGATCTAACTATGGATGACATTGACTTGGAAAGAACCCCATGGTACCTCTCAATAGATTTACACTTCTGTTTTCTGGAGTCCATAGGCCATAGTATGTGTGTGCTTAAGTACATGTACATGTTTGTCTTCCTGTGTGTATATGCACGTGTCTGCAGGTGACCACAGAGGCCAGAAGGGAGCACTGAATCCCCTGGAGTTGGATATAGAGTGGTTGTGAGCTGTGTTGGTACTAGGAGCTGAACTTAGTTCTTCTGTAAAAGCAGTATGCACTCATAGCCATACTCTCCAGCTACAACATGTCTATCTTTGCTTCTACAGGAGAATGCTTCAGTTTGTCTGAATACTTACCCATCTCTGTCAACTTTCCCTTGTCCAATGTCCTTCTTAAAACCCGGTCCCTAGAACTGCATCCAAAATTTCATTTTAAAGTCAGAGTAAAAAGTTATCTAATGGCTTTGTTCTGAAGTGTATCCTTGACACATTGACTTTTGTATTACCAGTCACTGACGTTTGGGTTTGTTTGGGGCTCTTGTTTTTATTTTTCCCACAGCTATTGCTGCCACAGGCTTTCATCAGCTTACATTCACTGCAACTTGTGTCTAAACTCCCATATTATTCTATTGAGTTCTACTGTGTTTAATTTCTCGATTCTATAAGCTTGTTGCATGCTCATTCATACTAACAGAATGGTTAATTCTGTTACAAATGCTGCCCAGTTGTAATATAGGTCTGTATTCTACATCATCATGTAAGTTCTCAGTGATCTTCCATTTCCAACTGATGCTGAATTTAAGTGTTCTTGCTGAGCATTTTATCACTGAAGACCCACATTACCTGCTCATATTTTCTTCTCTTGCTGAAAGACATCAAACATGGGAAATTAGCAGGCCATCTTTATAGATCGGCCTCCAAGATGAGGAATTAGGGGAAGGAGACCTTGTCTTCTCAGATGCAGCTTCAAGTGACAGCATATGGCCTCTCCATCAGAAGTTTGCTCTACTGCCGGTATAGCAACACTGTCAAAAGGAAATGACTACTTAGTGAGTTCTTGATAAGTCTACTAAATTGCCTCTGTACCAGGCTTTTTCTTTTGAATCACCAACAAGCTCCCAAATCAGGACACTGAGACTTAAGATTAGTTATGACTGTTCTGCCTTAGCTTAGGCTCATTTCTTGCTAGCTCGGATAACTTAACCTATTTCTCTTTATCTATGTTTTGCCTCAGGGCTTTTTACCTACACATTTTCCTTTCTTTCCTTTCTCTCTCTCTCTCTCTCTCTCTCTCTCTCTCTCTCTCTCTCTCTCTCTGTTTCATTCATTCTTTCTTTCTCTCTTACTTTCCTGCTGTCTTCATGCTAACCGGCTGGCAGCTTCCTAACTTATGATCCCAGGCATGTCCCTGTCTTTCTCCTTGTTCTCTTCTCCTTCCCTTCTTTCTCCTCCTATTTATTCTCTGCCCACCAGAGCCGCCTATCCCTCTCCTGCATAGCTATTGGCCATCTTCTTATTCTATTCATCTTCTTATTAAACCAATCAGGTGCCTTAGGCAGGCAAGATGAAAGAAATGTCACACACCTTTACATCGTTAACAAAGGAAATGGAAACAAGTGTAACAAACTTTTGCACACTTAAAGCAATATTCTGTAGCATAAACAAATGTAACACATCTTTACATAGTTAAAATAATATTCTGCAACATACCTCTTCCTTTTTTAAGTGCCCAGATATGGCTTTAGTAAGAAGTGCTTTAATTTTTCTCTGCCTCTGTGAGGTTTCTTGTCTTGGGTTTAGAAAAAATTTTCAGCCTGGTGGTGGTGTTACATGCCTTTAGTCCCAGCACTCAGGAGGCAGACGCAGGTGGATCTCTGAGTTCAAGGCCAGCTTGGTTTCAGATCTCAGGGTGAGTTCCAGGACAGCCAAGGCTATACAGAGAAACCCTGTCTCAAAGAGAGAGAGAGACATAGAGACAGAGAGCGATATAGAGACACAGAGACAGAGACAGACACACACAGAGAGAAGAGAGACAGAGAGAGATAGAGAGACAGAAAGACACACAGAGAGAGACAGAGAAAGAGCTAGAAAGAGAGAGGAGAAACAGAGAGAGGCTTTGTTTATTTTTGTTATTTTCCTATCCATGTGTCCATCTTCAACCTTTTTCTATCCTCTGCCCTTTCTGCTGATTCCAAAGACTTTACTATAAACTACTTGCTGAAGTGTAAATGCTTCAGCAAAATAAGATAAGCTGTAGGGAAGTAGGTTATTCTCTTGTAAGTTTTTCATTACTCTCAGTTTTCAGTTAACTCAGTTCAGTGTGTCTGAGTTTTCTCTCCATTTCCTGTGGACAAGACAGGAAAAGAGAATTGTCCTTCTCTTGACATCCATTTATGTCAAGCAAAGGCATTCCTCCCTCATTAGTATTTGAATAAAACATTCTTTTGCTGTCCTTATTTTATTCTTGGTGCTAGACTAATAAGCACCAACCAATATTACACGGGTAAAAGGTCCATGGTTTCTATTCTATCCTTGAGTCTCATTCACTTTGAAGGTTTCAATGACCGATCTTGGTTCAAGCCACTGTTTTAACCCTTACAACAGATTTCCCTCTCAGAAAATCACTCTATTTGTTGGACTGTCTTATTATATACCTGTGTGTTGCCTCATCCCTGGGGCATTGGCAAGGCAGGCTTGTTTTTGGCTGTTGGAGCCATGTTTGACTGGAGCCATATATGTTTGGTGATAATGTCTGGGAGATTACCCCCTTCATTTCTTAAGCATTTGGTCTTGGCCAGACACCCACAACACTGTTACAAGTAGCCGAGATCAGGTCAGTGTTGAATCAGTTGCAGGATTGCAATCAAAGCTCTGGGATAGAAATAGATAGTGGCAAGGATTGGTCCTGGCATTAGAGGTTTATAATAGACTTAATATGTGATTTATAGTGGAATTAATCTGTAATGGAACTGTCACTACTGACAAAATTATGCTAGTGCTCAGTCTGGCCCTTTGAAATTCTGTGGTAATTTTTTTGAGGATGAAACTTGATAACCAATGTGCTTTGAAGGCACCAGAAGGTTATTTTCTAATGTGTGGCCAAAGTCAGAGCCCATGTTACACAATAGCATCTTTCCAACTTTGCCAAACTTGGGCCACATTTGAGGTCATTTAGACCTTCTGATGCTCAGACAGTAGAAGGTGCCAATCAAATGATACTGTCTGAGCTACCCAAGGCCTCGTGGTTCCAAAAGCCAGAAAGGTGGGTTGCATCCTTCTGTAGGACTGCTGTGAATAGGCTCTTGAACTAAACAAAAATAAACAAACAAAAAACTAGAAATGTTTCTTTGCCACTTTGGTACTGAGTAATAATTATATATTGTGAAGGGTTTTCTCTCTAAGTATTTTTATTGGACATGAAATTTGTGGGAATCACTACTCCTTAATAGTAAAACTCATATTCAGATACATAGTTATTAAATGGCTTTTGATTTTAGAGAGTGTATGCTTCATGATACAATTTTCCCAGAATTTACAGTAGCAATTTTGAACAAATGATGTTTACCAGTTTCTCAAATCCCCACAGCTCTGACCAGTGAATTTAGTTGTGTTATTGTCATGTGAGTGCTAGAGACAAGACTGGGAAACTGACCTGTCTGCTTTGCATTTGTTTTTTCTTCAAAGTGTATAAACATTTTTTAAAATTCCATTTAAAAACTTCAAACTTGGCCAAGAGATTGTGGCACAGACCTTTAACCTCACCACTCAAGAAACAAAGGCTGGCAGATCTCTAAATGAGGCTAGCCTAGTCTACAAACTGAGTTCCAGGATAACCAGGGCTATACAGAGAAACCCTGTCTTGAAAAAAACAGAAAAACAAAACAAAAACAAAAAAACCTGCAAACTCACCCTAGAGTAATAACTGATTAATTAAAACAAAAAGTTACTTGATATTTTTCATGTTAGAAGAGTATTATTAAGAATGGTATTGAGGGCTGGAGAGTTGGCTCAGTGGTTAAAAGTACTTGTTCTTGCAAATAAACTGGGTTAGTCACTGGCCATGCAAATGGTGCACAGATACACATGCAGGCAAATTACTCATACACACAAAATAAAAAGTAAAACAAGTGGACAAGAATGGTATTGAGTATGTAGCTTAATGATAATTATGTATTTGTGAAAGTTAATATCAAATTGGTCCTTTCATTCAACACTTCAAGCATTATTGAAAAGGGTACAATGATATCACTTTTGTTTATAATTCCTTTAAAGGTCAGTCTTCAAGCATTTCCCCAATATTTCAATAAGCAAACATCAGCAAGAAAACTGCAAAATGGTATTAGAGTTTCTGTTAAGATGGATGTTCTTCCAATATGCAGGTGCAAGGCAATGTTTCTTCTCTTTAAGCAAATTTTTAAGTCACACATAATTTTGTAGAGAATCATCCAACAGCATTCTCATTATGGTGTCTTAATCTCTTTTGTGTTGATAGAGCAAAAATACCTGAGACAGGGCGCTGCAGCATAAAGAAAGAAGGATTCTTTAGAATACCATTCTATATGTTCAAGAGTGCTGTGTCAGCATCTGCTGAGCTCTGGGGAGGCCACCAGGAACATCTCTAGAAGAGGAAGGACATATGACAAGACAGGAAGCAAGAGACTCAGGTGATATGGGAATTCCTTCTGTATATGTGCTACTTTATTGGTTAGTAAATAAAGAAGTTTCTACTTGGGCCCATGACAGGGCAGAATAGAGCTAGGTGGGGAAACTAAACTGAATGCTGGGAGAAAGTATGTGGAGTCAGTGAGATGCCGTGTAGCTGCCAGAGGAGAAAGACAGGAGCCAAAAGTCAGAACCTTACTGGTAAACCACCAACTTTGTGGTAAAATATAAAATAATAGAAATGAGTTAGTTTATGTTGTAAGAGCTAGTCAATAAGAAGCTAGAGCTAGTAGGCCAAGCTGTGATTTAATTAATACAGTTTCTGTATAATTATTTCAGATCTGGGCAGCTAGGAAACAACCAAGCAGCTTCCACGAACACTCAGAAGGATCAAGGCCCTTTCTATGTGCAAGAACCCATTTCCTCAGGAACTAACTTTTGCAAGACTCAGTCTACAAGGTGGCGCCCCCAGTCATCTAAGGCCCCATTTTTTTCTCTCTCTCTCTTTCTCTCTCTCTCTCTCTCTCTCTCTCTCTCTCTCTCTCTCTCTCTCTCTCTCTCTCTGTGTGTGTGTTTCAAGATAGGGTTTCCTCTATGTAGCCCTAACTGCCCCAGAACTCACTCCGTCGATCAGTCTGGCCTCACACTGAGAGATCTCCCTGCCTCTACCCCTCAGGTGCTAGGATTAAAGATCTGTGCCACCACCATCAGGCTTAGGCCACATTTCTTAAAGAACCTACTCACTCAGCCCAGTTGTACTGGGGACCAAGCGTCCAGCATGTGAACCTTTGGGATAGGATCAAACTATGTCCAACCGGTAACAACAGGAATTGTGCTGTCATTGACCTCTACTGAGAATGGTTTAATGTTTCAGCCTAAGAGAACTTTCTCACAGGCCAACAGATGTCACTCGATTGGTAAAATGAACACCAACTCTCAGAAACATATATTGCTGAGAGCAACATATACTTGTGAAGAAGGGAGGTATCACAGAGTCCTAGTTGGTGTCAGTATGAAAGAGCTCTCACCTGTTTCCCTTCACCTGTGCCACATGCCTTTGTGCTGTGTGGAAATCAGAGAGCTGTACTACAGTTCCTGCTCTGGGTGCCGAGGAACAGGACTAACTATTAGGTGACTCTGGCCTGTCAGCTGCTGCTCTCAGAAATGTAAAATTGGGCAAAAGACTTCTGGGCGTCACTAATACTCAAAGAGCTGATTCTGTACAGGTAATGCAAGCTACATTACCACAACTACTAAACTAAAGTGAAAAGTAAGAGAAAAGCTATGCTAATTTCATGTGTATGTCTTCTTATGCACAATACATGCTTGCATGAAAGCATGGGTGTGTGCGTGTGTGTGTGCGTGTAGACCAACAGTTAATGTCAGGTTTCTTGATCACTGGCCACCTTACTGTTTTTAGAAGGATATCTTCATGAACCTGGAGTGCATGGATTGGCTAGGCAGGCTGGTCATCAAGCCCCAGGGTCCTATCTGTCTCTGCCTATCCTGTGTTGGGATTAGAGGCATATGCCCCCACACTCAGTGTTCTTACATGGGTCCTGGAAATATGAACTCAGGTCCTTACTCTTATGTGGTTAACACTCTTCTCAGTGATCCATCTCCCCAGCCCTAATATTTAGATTTTTTTATAATGACTGGCAACACTTCATAAAAGCCATAAGATTTTATATCACTACCTTTTTTATAGTCTGTAGAACACAGTTCAAACAAAAGTTAGGCCACATATTCTCAGAAAGAAACAAACTGCATGTTCTCGCTTATGTGGGGATTCCATCCTGTAATGCCTGTATTTATGTATCAATACACATATGTGACCACACGCGCATGTGAGGAGAGAGTTCAACACGTAGAGAGAACAAAAATGAGTCAACACAGGTCATGAGGAGGGTCTGGCTAACCACTGTGTAATATTTTTATCTGCAAGTTATTGAGAATAAAGTTTAATTAAATATATTAAAATTAAAAATGAAACAAGCAGCTGGGTGGTGGTGGGACGTGCCTTTAATCTCAGCACTCAGGACGTAAAGGCAGGTAGATCTCTGTGAGTATGAGGCCAGCCTGGTCTACAGAGCGAGTTCACAACAGCCAGGGCTATGTAAGAAGACCCTGTCTCAAAAAACAAACAAAACAAAAAATTAAAATTAAAAATTTAGTTTGAAGCAAAGCACCAAACTAAATTGTAAGCTATGGGAAGAGGAAGTTCTATACAAATGCTTGTATATAAAACGTTGTCCAGTCTACCACAAAACCAAACAACTATTACACTATCTAATAACCTAGTTAATTTCTGATGTTCTTCATGGCAGATGTCTTTCAGGACTCTGTTAACCTAAAAACTAATACGGCTGGGGAGATCAAACATATACAATACACACACACACACACACATACACCCCTTTAACAGTTTCAAAACCAAAGTTTAAGTCTATATTTTCTACTGCAGTCTATGCCTTTAAAAAGAAAGATTATGATCAACTATATCAATTTCAAACCCCACCAATAAATTGCACCTTAGCACTTAGAGAAGCAGTTTGATGTTGCTATTACATATTTTGAGAGAAGTCTTGGTGTTTATTGTCAAAGTTCAAGGTGTTGACTTCTGAGAAGTGTGAAAGATGTCTTGATGCTTTTGCCAAACAAGAGGCCAAAGCAGAGACGACTGTGCCTAAAATCAAACTCTGTAACATATAGAAGTATACTAAGACTTGCAGAAAGAGATAGAGAACAGATATAATTTAAAATCTAGGTGCCTGGAGCGATGGCTCAGTGGTTGAGAGCACTGGTTGTTCTTCTAGAAAACCCAGGTTCAATTCCCGGTTGTGTGAGCACCTAAATGGTGGCTCACAGTCAGTTGTAACTCCAGTTCTAGGACTTATGGTAGCCTCTAGTCTCCTAGAGCACCAGGCATACATGTAACATGTAAACACACATGCAGGCAAAACATCCATTTACATAAAATTTAAAAAGTGAAAACCTAGATAAGATATGCTGTACATTCCCTAGGCCACACACATATTCTACCACAAAGATCATGTGTTCACAAGATAGACTAAGAGTTTTACAGTTGTCGATGTGATAACACACAGGGCATTAACCATCAACTCTTCAGCTCAGATGCCTATCTGAACTGGGTCATGAGCCAGGTCATGGGGCGGGGCAGGGGACGGGGGTTGGCACACACCTTTAATCCTAGAACTCAGGAGGCAGAGGCAGGCGGATCTCTGTGAGTTTGGAGCCAGTTTAGTCTCTAAGTCTACAAAGTGAGATTCAGAACAACCAGAGCTGTTACATAGAGAAACCCTGTCTTGTAAAACAAAACAAAACAAAACAAAGAAGACCTATTTGATTGGTGGGAAGTCAGCATCTCTGAGTTTTAGTCATGTAGCACAACACCGGCTTGAGTGCACAGATGTATGTATGTATAAGCACTTGTACACAAGTGGATGGATGGCTGTGTAGAGGGATGAATGGATAATTGTAAAAGATGCTCTCTTTTGCCTCTGTGAAGGAGAGCATGTCCCCTAAGCTGCACTGTCCAGGTCATGTCCACTGCAGTTCATTACCAGCTCATCTTGGATTTTCAATGATCAATAAAGACCTTTTCTCTTTATTTATAAAACCAAAAACCAAAAAAAAAAAAAATAGCACTGTGGTGTGCATGGCAGCTTGGGGTGCAGGCTGCTCTTTAATTTTTATTTTTTCAATTTCTTTTGGAAGAACGAACATCATCACCCTGGAGACGGATAGTGAAAAACAATCAACAGCAGTAAACAATACCCACAAGTGATGTGGGAAAGAAAGCCACGTGGGAAACTTTTTGCTGCTCTGAATGCAGGGCTTTGAGGCCAGGCAAGGATGCTTATGTCACAGTGAAGATTCAGCAAGACAGTAGATGATGGAAACCGAAAAGCATTCTTACAACCTGGTCCTATGAAATTTTGATAACAGACGTGTTCACTTATTTTAATTTGCCCCAGAGAATTGCAGTTTACCAGTAACTTGAATTAACTGATTACTCTGTAAATTCTTTTGACAGCTCAGACTTACCCTGAGGAATACAGAAGAAAATGTATCCAACCTGAGAAAGCAGTCAATAAGGCATTTCTCTCCATCTTCACTGATTCCTTCCCTCCCTCCCTTCTCTGTTCCTCCTCTCTCTGTCTGTCTGTCTCTGTCCCTGTCTCTCTCTCTCTCTCTCACACACACACACACACACACTCACACACATACACCCTGGGGTGGATTTTAATGCATCTTTAGACATGTATGTATGGGTCTTAACAGGCATTGACTCATGAAAAGTGGGTTCCGGGAATGCATGACTAAGAACAGCTGAGAGAAGTACAGCCGAGAGAAGTATCCATTAAACAATTTGGATGTTACCAACAATATTACTTTCTTTAAAGTCTCCATTGTTGGGCTGGGGAGAAGTCTCTGTCAGTAAAGCGTGTAGCATGAGGACCTAAAGTCTTATTCCCAGATTACACATTTAAAAAAGCTGGGCCTGGTGGCACATACTTGAAACCCCAACACTGGGGAGGCAGACAGGAGGTTCCCTGGGGCAGGGGTGAGGAGGTGGGGGGGTGGGATATGTGTGCTAGCCTGCTAGCCATCCAGTCCAGCCCACTTGGTGAGTTCCAGGGTAATGAGAGACCTTGTTTCAAAAAAGACGTAGATTCATCAAAGTTGTCCTCTGGCTTCTATGCATACATACATGTGTATGCGTGTGCACACACATATGACAAGCAAACAAAAATAGTTGTTTTATTTAAAGGATGACGGAGACATAAACTTTTTTTGGCTAAAGACTTAAAAATGATCTGAAATAAGCAAGACTGTGTTGATGACATTTAAGAAGAAATAAAACAAAACAAAATAATGACTTGTTTTTATGGCTGCAGAAGCCAGGGAGTGGGAGTAGTTTGATGTTTTTGAAGAATGAAGGAGAAAGAGGAGCAGGGACATTGCTCTTCGGGTGCCAGAGCAAACAGGGTAGCAGTAAACAGGAGGGAATTAGTGAACTTCCTAAGTTCACACTGTTCAATTAAGTAGAATTATTTTTAAATCTTGCTTTGGAAAGACATGCCCTGTAGAGTCAAAACTAGTAATTAGTGTGAGGTGGTGAAAGGGAGAGGCATCTGCCAAAGCACTAGCACATGGTTGTTTTGCTGAAGAATTTCGAAGCTCTCCCTGTGCAGTCAGAATTGGGTGAGCGGAGACTTGCGCAGGGACTATCAGTAATGAGATTTTCATTATCCAGGATTGTGGGAATCCCAAACACTGTGTGGCTGCTACAATCAACCATGGGCTAAAGAGAGGCTAGCTCAGGAAAAGGAGCCAAGGCTATTCAGGGGCATTCTTCTCTACCATCAATCCAGATGACATGAGTTAAGTCATTTCATTCACATGTAATTTTTTAAACTATTTTATCACTATGTTAGTGCACATCGAAAGAAATCAGACTGTAGATGGACTTTACTTTCCTACCCATCACTTCCCAAATAACTGACATGGACATTATTAATTATAAATGCCTGACCAATAACTCAGGCTTATTACCAACTAGCTCTTACAACTTAAATTAATCCTTTTCTATTAATCTATGTGCTGCCACATGGCTCATGGCTTTGCCTATTCTCCAGTATGTTTTGCTCCCTCTGTATCTCCCAGTGAATGCTCTGACTTTGGCCTTCTTTTTCCCAGTGTCCTTAGTCTTGTTTTACCCTGCCAACTTTATCCTGCCCACCAGTCAGCTTCGTTATTAAACCAACCATAGTGACATATAGTCATACAATGTAAAGGAATATTTCATAGCAGGCACATATTTAAAGTTTTTATAATACTATTAGTTACAGAATAAAACTAATCCAATATTACAAAATACTATTTCAACATGAATTTTTGAAATCTAGACTAGCTGTATATTCAAGTGCTGGACAACCATACATCACTAATGGCTAGTGACTGCCATATTAGATAGTGCAGATCTAAACAGATTTATACATTTAATGGGATGGGAACAGGAATGACATTTCCCTTTGATTCTCGGGGAAGAGTTGTCCAAAGAATAGATAGTCAACAATACTACAGAAACTTTAAATGATATGATCTCTCACTTCTTATATATTAGTCATATCCTAGAAAAAAATCTTTCCAAGAAAATAGATGTGCAGCCTATCCATGCTGTGGAGGTATTTGAACACTTTTCCACTCCAGCACTTGGGAGACAAGCAAATTTCTGTGAATTGGAGGACAGCCTGGTCTACATAGTGAGTTCCAGAACAGCTAGAATTTTATAGAAAGAGCCTGTCTCAAAAAACCCAAAACATCCTCTTTACTGAATTGGCCATACTTTCAGCTCACTGTGGAGATGGGAAAAGAAGGGAAGCATGGATGAGATCTGTGGTTGGTCACCTCCCCAGCGGGCCTTCAGAGAGTTAGCAGGAGACATTTCTCTGTTTGTGTGGTGGGAACTTTGAGGGCTGTTCTATGACATCGGAGTACTTTTGGTCAATAAAGGCAGTTAAACTTTTTCAAGTTACCTGAGAGACCTGCCTGCCTTTGCCTCCCAGGAGCTGCATCTCCTCAAGTTGCCACAAGGATGTTTCTGGCAAAGAAAAATTAATTTTTTTTTCATGTTGACTATTACTCTTTAGTAGAAGTTAACAACCTGGGGGTAGGGCATGCCTTTTATTCCAGCACCTGGGAGACAAAGGCAGGCAGGTCTAGCTTCCTAGAGCTGATTCTCACATGAAATATTTTCAGTTTATCTGCCGACTGAGTCCTATGGATTACCAATTGAGGAGTCTCAAATACTTTTATTTCCTGGACATGGAAGAAATATCTATATTATATGTATTAAAATTCTCCATTTTAGAATTCTATAAATTCTAAAATTCATATACTCTTTTTTTACACAAAGAATAGAAAAGATTCTAAAGATAAAGGTAAGCCAAATTATGCTGTCTGAATGAGTTCGCTCCAAAAATGTTCCAAAGGGAATGAATCTCAAATGTAGTGAAGGTGATCTGTGACCTAAATAGATCAGAAGGTTTATAGGGTCAGCTAAGTAGAAATGAATAGACAAACAAGCAATAACCCAAGTCTACACCAGGGTATGACCTAGAGTGCTCAGACAACTGTGGTTGCTAGGTGAGGATACAGGGAAGTAGTCACTATCATAAAGTGTTGGTGGAAGTGTGATTAGGTACAATTCAGTGCAAAAGTAAATATATAACAAACCTATAGATGGTCTGTGTAATTGTATGCAGCAATTCTACTCCATGGAATATGTTT
Organism: Myodes glareolus; assembly: GCF_982192425.1. Taxonomy (NCBI): domain Eukaryota; kingdom Metazoa; phylum Chordata; class Mammalia; order Rodentia; family Cricetidae; genus Myodes; species Myodes glareolus. Next base: position 95,359,769 of record NC_142026.1, on the reverse strand, counting down.
ACAATGTATTAAACTCTATACATGCAGGAATATTCAACATGGTTTTGTTTAAATTAGTGTAGTAGGAGGCCACTTGCTTGTTCCCAGCTGCTCAGCCCCAAATAACCACACAGAAGCTATGCTATTTGCAATACTGTTTGACCAATAGCTTAAGTGTATTTCTGGCTAACTCTTATATCCTAAACTAACCCATCTCCAATAACCAGTGTATCACCATGTGGCTGTGGCTTACCAACAAAGTTTCAGCATATCTGTCTCTGACAGCGGCTCCATAGCTTCTCCCTGACCCTGCCTTCTTTCCCCCAGCATTCAGTTTAGTTTTCTTGCCTACCTATATTCTGTCCTGCTCAGGCCCAAGACAGTTTCTTAGGTATTCACAGCATACAGAAGGGAATCCCACATCAAATTAGCAAACTACTAGAGACAACTTAATTGTCCATAGAAAAGTAGTTGAATGAATTATGGCTCATATATTTATGTATGCACATAAATAAATGTGTGTTGATGAAATTAGACATTAATAGCATCAAATATGGAGTAGACCTATGAAAAATATATTAAACTAATTGTCAGTTACAGAACAGGAAAGTGTAATTTTCACATAGGTGTTGTGAAAAGACAAGTAATTTTAATTTCATTTATAATTATGAATAACGTACTTCCTGTGTCTACTCAGTGATAATCTGCTTTCAGATTGGACCCACTCTTAAAGAAATTGGTGTAGGAGTTCCTTCTGTTTGTGTGTTGCTTTTATTGGGTAATGAATAAAGAAACTGCCTTGGCCTAGTTGATAAGACAGAACTTAAGTAGGCAGAGTAGACAGAAGTGAATTCTGGGAAGAAGGGTAGAGTGAGAGAAGCCATGGATTCTCTGCCTGAGATGGACACCAGTTAGAATCTCTAGTAAGCCACAGCCACATGTCTATATACAAATTAATGGAGATGGTTTAAACTAATATGTAAGAGTTGGCCAATAAGACGTTAGAGCTAATGGCCAAGCAGTGTTTAAATGAATACAGTTTCTCTGTGATTATTTTGGGTGTAAGATAGCCAGGTGGCTGGGACGACAAGCAGCCCGCCCTTCCTGCAACAAGAAATAAGAAGGAGAAGGAGAAGGGGAAGGGGACGGGGAAGAAGAGGAAAAAGAAGAAAAAGAAGAAAAAGAAGAAGAAGAAGAAGAAGAAGAAGAAGAAGAAGAAGAAGAAGAAGAAGAAGAAGAAGAAGAAGAAGAAGAAGAAGAAGAAGAAATTTTTCACCAAACAGTTGTAATGCACACTTTTAATCCTAACACACAGGAGGCAGAGGCAGGCCTCTTGAGTTTTAAGGCCAACATGGTCTATAGATTAAGTCCCAGAGCAAGAAGGGTTACACAGAGGTACACTGCTTCAACCCCCTGCAAAAGTTCTTCTTGTCCAAAGTGAGAAAAATACTAGTCATCTTTGAGATAGAAGGGGAAGTTCTTCAGCTTCCTTCCCATTCTGAGAGTTATAAATGAACTTTTGTAAGGTCATTTGTTTGGCAAGTCCTTGAGCTTCCTAGCAGGGACAAGTGTAGGAAGGACTCATTCCTGAGTAGCATATACTAAGTGTTGTTTTTCGTACTGAAGAGGAAGGCTGCATTTCAGTAAACACTATATCCCAGTATCATTAACACCGTAGATATAGGTATATGCTCTAGTTTAGAAAATGGTGCTACATCACTCAGAAGAAGAAAGATAATATAATAAAATATCTGACGTCTATTCACATCTGCTCTACAGATGTGAGAATTAGGTTATTCTATGAATCTCAGTTCATACCATAGAAACAGGTTTAGAGTGTGGCTAATACATCCTAAAATTTAAAACAATTACCAAATTATTTTGCCTCAGTCACTGAAGTTTCCACAGAGACCTCCTCCATTTCTACAGACATCTTTTATCAAAAGAGAACAATTACAAAATCGACCCCATATCCCCCGGTTCCTTTATGTTGCAATGACAAGGGTCCATTGGGTGGAGCCTGCCTTACTTTCCTATTGCTGTGCTAAGACACCACAACCAAGGCAATTTACAGAATAAAGAGCTTATTTGGGTTTATAGTTTCAAAGGATGAGTTACGGAATATAGCAGCAGGCAGGCAGGCATGGCTCTGCAACAGGAGCTGAGAACATCCACCCCGATACACAGGCACCCAGTAGAGAGAGAGCAAGCTAATTGGCAATGGCAAGGGCTTTTGAAACCTCAAAGCCCAACCCTAGCAATACATCTCCTTCAACAAGGCCACAACTCCTAATCATTTCCAAACAGTTCCACCAACTGGCAACTAAACATTCAAATCTATGAGTCTATGGGGGCCACTCTCATGCAAACCACCATAGTTCCAGTTAGATCTATGTTCAAAATATTTGGGTAGCATATTATAACTCCAGGAAGGATATTTAGCCTCCCTTGTTTCAGCTTCTTGTGGATATTAATATCCATCTTTTAAGATTATGTGGACGGGAGATTGAAGAGTGTAGCATCAGGCATGATGCCAAACAGAATAAATGCCCAACTGCAGCTGTTATAATGAAAATGAGGTTTATTTAAATACCTTCGTAAGAAACATTCATAAAATGTTCTGAAAGTCAAGTGTATCCTCCTGGTGATGTTTATTCCAAGGAACTCTCCATGACACAAACAGATTTATTTGGAAGATTACAAAGGAAAATATCCCCGAATTTTCCACCCGCTGTTACCTAACACCCCACCACCCTGAGCAGCCCTCTCGTTTCTCCTGAGAGAAAGCAGAACATAAAGTTCCTTCTGAACCTCAAGTCTGAGGTCACCATCAGTTCATTTGGAAAAAATCTCCATCATTGTTTATACACACAGGCCCACACCTATATATACATGACCATATACACATTTATATACAAAACACAAGGGCACACACATATTGATGTGCATTTGAACTATACATTAGTACAAACTTTGATTTTAGCATTTAGAAAACATTAATGAATGACATAGTGGAGAAACAACCATTTATGAAGACTGTAAGACTCATTCTTCCTGTTAATGCGGAACCACTTCCTGATAGACTTGCCTGAGAGACATACGCCATCATGTATAGAATTCACACACACACACGGGTTGGCAGTGGGGGGATTCAATGTGAGAGGCCATGAATGATGTGTGTATGACATGGACTGGCAAGCAGAGTCAGTTTGGTGCAGCCAATTTTTGTCTGCCCAGCACTCACCCAGACTTCCCCTCAGGGTAATGACTGCTCTGCCAGGCATATTATTGGAGGGAGTGGAGTCCCAGGCCTGACTAATATTTTCTCCTTGGCTCTTTTACATCTTTAGCACAAACATCTGAGGTTCTGGTGGTTTGAGCAAGCGCCTCAAGGTATCCAAAATTTCCTGGTTGTTCTACTTCTTTACTTATTTAATTGTTTCTTATTTCTCAGTTCTTGATGTTCACTACCAAGCTCAAGTGCTGCTGCCCTCTACTCCATTTAGCACTAAGAGTGCATTTGAAATCATTCGACCTTTGAGAACCACTGTTCAAGCACATTGATAGCTTTGTGCAGAGCATGGGAATTAGGGCCAGTAACCTGCACATGTCAGAACCACACTGGAAAAATCTTCCGAGGCAGGCTTCTCATCGCTGCAGACAGCCTTGTGTTTGGGCTGTGTCCAAGAGAGGACATGGTGCCCAGGAGTCATTTCAGATGAACTGGCTGGCCCCTTGAAGTCAGACCATTTACAGCCTGAATGGTTGTGCTGTGTGTAGATAGTTCATAGCAGACCAGCAGGAAGTATCATTTGGTGAGGCAACACCCTTTATCAGTTCTGCCTACACAGATGCAGAAACTACTAAAATCAGGAAATGTATTTCCAGGCACACAACTGTAATCTCGGCACTCAAAATACTGAGGCAGGGAGGGTTGTAGGTTCAAAGGATGTGAGACCACACACACACACGCACACACACACACACACACACTCACACACACCTTCTCTGGAAGAAGGGAGGGAAGAGAAAAGAGAAAGGGGGGGAGGGATAAAGATTATTGAGCATGGAGATTTTATCTTCTCTCTCTTTTTGTTTTTTGTTGGTTTGTTTTCTTTCTTTGGATTTTTGAGACAGGGTTTCTTTGTGTAACCTCCTGGCTGTCCTGAAACTTGCTTTGTAGACCAGGCTGACCTCAAACTCACTGAGATCCACAACCTGACTTTGCCTCCCAAGTGCTGGGATCAAGATTTTACCCTTCCTAAAGTGATCTGCAGAGACTGAGGTGAACTTTGGAGGCCAATAGAAACTCAGAGTAATGAGGAGATTATACATATCGATAAACACCTGATGATGAGACTTAACGTTCCCACAACTGCAGAGTGCCAGCCTGGAGCAGGAGACCTAGATAAGCGTGATACAAGGCAATGACAATCCCCAGGTTCAAGCAGGGTGGAGACGACTATTCCACAAGACCTCACCACCATTCACAGCTGATGAGGAAGCACAGTAATTACAAAATCAAGTTCCTAAATTCACATAAAACTGAATGTCTAAATTGCATAGACAAGGATTTTGGACTTAATAAGAATAATCTAAGAACATCCTTTTCTTTCTTTTAAAATTTTAATTTATTATAAATTAAAATTTCAGCTGGGCAGCAGTGGCCCATCCCTTTAATTACAGTACTTCAGAGGCAGAGGTAGGCGGATCTCTGAGTTCGAGGCCTGGTCTACAAAGTGAGTTCCAGGACAGCTAGGATACACAGAGAAAATCTGTCTCAAAAAAAAAAAATAAATTTTCAAAAAAAAAAATTAAATTACTATCATTTTGATATCATATGTTCTTACACACCTCCCATTCCTGATGACTCCCTACTCATCCTTAACAATTTCCCTCTGCTTTCATTGTTGCTTTCTTGCCGACTTTAATTAGGGTTTCTTGTATGAGTGTGGATAGGGGTTATTCTACTGGAGCATGAGGCTACATCACAGAAAAAAAATGAAACCTTTCCCCTGGCAGTCATTAACTTCCAGAAGCTCCTAGAGAAACGGTGTGGCCTTATAAACCCTCAACCCATCCATGATGGAATGTAAAGAGCCCAATTTAGGGTAGGTCTTAGGTAGTTATCTATAACTGCTAGAGCATTCATAATTGCAATGACCATGTCATAAACAGAAGCTAGCATTCCTCCCCAACCTCTGGCTTTTACATTCTCTCCAATGCCTCTTCTACAATGTTTCCCGGTCTTTGGAGTGTGGTATAGATTCCCTGTTTAAAGCTGAGCACTAAACAGTCATTTTTCCTCAGCATTTTGGCCAGGTAAGAGTCTCTGCATTAGTCACCATCCACAGGAAAAGCTCTCTGAGCAGGGCTGAGAGTGGCAGTTGTCTACGAACATGGGTTATGTAGAAGGCAGTTTGCCTATAGGTCCATTTACCAAAGCCACAGGAGATTTCTGCCCCTGAGTGACAGTCTCTTTTCTTTCATGTTTTCTCCCCTTGGTTGAACACGACTAAACATTTCAGAATGCACCTTACTGTTCTATAACGAGGTAAAGACAATAAAGTTGTTAATACATTAGAAATTAACGTAAAACAGCATGATGTCATTGTGATATATCTAGTGACTAAAGTACATTATAGTCGGCTACAAAAAACTAGCTCTTAAGAATTCAAATGTGAGGTTACTGGATTATTATCACATTTCTTAAAAGAAGAACAAGAGTTTGAGGATGTGAGGGTGGAACAGCAGGCTGGTTTTCACTTCTGTCACACTGAAAACACACCCCTTGTGTCTTTGCTCTCGGGTACTGCAAGGGTTAATCCACCGCTGCCAAGAGAGCTGGGTGTGGGCCAGCCACACCAGATGACTTCTGCTAAAGAGCTCTGAGCTTCAGAGAGAGGAAAACATTTTGCATTTCTGTTCTAGGAAGTTCTGAACGGTGCTGACTATGGGAAAGAGAGAGAAAGAGAGAGAGAAGAAACAAAGCCCTGGTAAACCAAAGTGTTCTACTAATCCACAGGTAGATGCAGTATTGACATAAATCCAAGCAGGTAGCTGTTCACAGATGAACATGCTTTTCCGAGTCTACACATTTTACATAAAACTTCATAATTCAGAACAGAGATTGGAATGCTTCCTAAGGCAGGACTCAGCCCCCCATCAAAACTAGATGATATGCTAGGGATATCGCCCTCTCTAAAGTTGTGGGAAAGACTTAAGAGCTATTTGTGAGCCAGGCTTAACCCTGTCCCCCAGGTTGGCCAGGAACTCACTCTGTGAACCAGAGTGACCCTAAACTTGTGGTGATCCCCTGACTCTGCTTCCTGAGTTTGAGGATTGTAGGCACGGGCTACCATGTTTTATTTTTTGTTTCTTGAAGCAAAGTTATACAGTAGTATTTACATTAATGACCATATATTTATAGGGCATAGCTTATTTTGAGAATTGCAGGGAAGGTTTGAGATGTAGAGAGTCATATCCTCTGCTGTTCAAGAACCTATACTAAACATTATATTCACCCAGTGTTTGACTCGGGTTCTTGGTTCACTCAGTGAATAGATACTGTATCAATGAGCCTTTCCTTATTCATAGGTGAATACTTCCTACTTAGAACACTTTTGGAGAATATTTTGGCAGAATATCATGATTCAGCAAATTCTATGTTGATTTCCATGTTGATTTATACAGAGTTTTCTCAAGTCAGCATTTGTAATATAAAGAGAATGACTTTTTGCATGGTGCTTATTGGTAAGGAGGTTTACACCCAAAGAAGTACACCGGTCCTAGAAAATGCAGGCCATATTGTAACGGCCTTTATGCTATCCTTCGCCACATCTTATTTTTAAAAGGAATGCACAGTGCCTCACCAGTTTCCAATTGCCTTACTATTCTCTTCCCCGAAAACAGAAATCACTTTATGAAATAGAGAAAATGCAAAATTGGAGAATTAAATTTTGGTCTGGGTTAACTACTCTCTTTTAAAAATTGAAAGTAGATTCTTTTTCTGTTACAGTGTACTCTGATATTTTTTTCCCTCCCCGTCCTGTATTGGCTGATTTTGTGTGTCAAATTGACACAAGCTGGTCAACAGAGAAAGCAGCCTCAGTTGAGGAGATGCCTCCATGAGATCCTGCTGTAAGGCATTTTCTCATTTAGTGATCAATGGGGAGGGAGAGGGTCCACCCAGCACATGGTGGGTGGTGCCATCCTGTGTTGTTGGTCCTGGGTTCTATAAGAAGCTCGGCCGAGCAAGCCATGGGAAACAAGCCAGTAAGCTGCTTTCCTTCGTGCCTCTGCATGAGTCTTTGCCTCTGGGATTCTGCCATTTGAGTTTCTATTCTGACTTCCTGTATCAGCAATGCTGAAGTGTAAGCATAACAAATCCTTTCCTCCCCAACCTGCTTTTTTGTCATGGTGTTTCATTGCAGTCATGGAAACCCTAGTTAAGACAAAGTGTGACAAGCATGTTCACTTGGAACCCCCAAATCACCCCTATATGATCCAGAAATCCCCATTCCTATCTCTTCTGCCCACTCAGAAAGTCTCCGAACAAAGGGAAGGCAGCAAAAAGCCCAATTTCACATTCTTGATGGCTACTGTAGCTCCTCTGTTGAATTTGCCAGCCACACAAGTCCTTGCCTAAAATGCTTGGCTTTTAACCATACTTGAGCACAAACCCAGCTTGTGGCAGACACGTCATCATCCCTCACCCAGAGCCTATAAAGCCTCCTTGCTTTTGTTTGTGATCCTCGTTTCTCTGACCTCAATCTCTGAGACTAGAGAACCTGTCCAGCAGTTACACTGCTCAAATAAACCTGTAATTATACTTTTTCAATTTGTCTCGATCTGGCTCACTGAGTCAGCCAAGAAACCTATTGTGATGGGCAGAAAACCTATAACAGAGTAGTGGGGTGTTGCTGTGACAGACTTGACCATGTTTTAGTGAGGATTGTGGAAGGACTTTAAAACTTTGGGCTAGAAAAGCTATTGAGTGTTGAGACCTCAGTACAATGCTCTGTGGGAACTTGAATGCTAAGAATATTGAGAGAAGGACAGAGGACGGAGGCATCGCTCGCAAAGTTTCAGAGGGAAGCTTAAAGACTCTATTAGGGCCATTTGTTATTTTGAACTAAGATCCCGTGATTCTGGTTAGCTGGGGCTAACCAGTTGTGATTAACAAGATACCAGAACTACTAAAGCAAAATTTTGCTTTGCTGGGATACTTGGTGTTGACTGGCCGGAGCTGAGAAATTAGTGGTGATTAAGAAGATACCAGTGTCAGTGAGGTGAAATTTTCTGGGAAGTGTTTCTTGAGAGCACGGAGAAGCTGTGTTCCAGAGGGGGCCAAGGCTGTACCTCTTGCTGGCAGCCGGACTTGGTAATGTGTAAGCATAGCCCAGGTGGTACTGGTTTTGAATGCATGAAGGGATCGTGGAGAGCAGCTGAGGCTTGGCACTGGGAGAGGCCAGGAAAGGTCTAGGACTGAAGGGATCATGCAGAGAAGCTGAGGCTTGGGGCCATGAAGAGAGCCTATGAGAGGCTATCGGTGAAAGTGCAGCTATTGCAGCAGAAGACCCTAGGATTCTGGAGATGTCAGTACCATGGGAAGGCCACCAAGAGCAGCAGCAGCAGTGGAGTGGAACCAGCCGGAGCCTAGAAGACAAGCTGTGTGTGCTGCAGAGGGCAGAGCTGGAGAAGTGACCCAAACCCTTTGGGGGAGTCCAGGAGCTCATGAGTGAATCCCAGATAATTGGACATTGAGTTTTTCTGTTGTTGGAGTCTAGTTTTGCTTGGTCTGGATTGTGACTGTGCCCTGGTTCTTCCCTCTTGAAGAAGGTATTACATTTTGATTCTCAAAGGAACACATGAATGAAAGAATTGAATCTTTAAAAGAGATTGGCATTTTAAAGAGACTGAAATTTTCAGGTGTTGCTAAAGACTGTGAGACTTATAAAATTATGATTTTAGTGTGAGATCTTGGGAATATTAAGAAAGGAAGAGATGTGGCTGAATACTGTGTCAAGTTGGCAAGGGTTCTGTTGTACTGGTTGATTTTGTGTATCAACTTGACATACACTAGAGTCATCAGAGGAAGGAGCCTCAGTTGAGGAAATGCCTCCATGAGATCCAGCTGTAAGGAATTTTCTCATTTAGTGATCAATGGGGAAGGGCCCAGTAAATGGTGGATGTTGCCATCTCTGTGCTGTTGGTCCTGGGTTCTATAAAAAGGTAGGCCAATGTCAGTGTGGCAATTTCTCAGAAAATTAGGAAACAACCTTCTTCAAGACCCAGTAATAACACTTTGGGGTTTATATCCAAAGGATGTTCAATTGTGCCACAAGGACATGTGCTCAACTATGTTCATAGCAGTTTTGTTTATCATAGCCAGAACCTGGAAACAACCTAAATGCCCCTCAACCGAAGAATGGATAAAGAAAATGTGGTACATTTACACAATGGAGTACTACACAGCAGAAAAAAATGACATCTTGAATTTTGCAGGAAAATGGATGAAGCTAGAAAACATTTTGAATGAGGCAATCCAGACACAGAAAGACAATTATCACATGTACTCACTCATAGGTGGTTTTTAAACATAAAGCAAAGAAAATCAGCCTACAAATCACAACCCCCAAAGAACTTAGACAACAATGAGGACACTAAGAGAGACTTACATAGATCTAATCTACATGGGAAGTAGAAAAAGATAAGATCTCCTGAGTGAAGTGGGAGCATAGGGACCTTGGGGGAGGGTCAAAGGGGGAAAGGAAAGGCAGGGAGGAGAGGATAGAAAAAAATGTAGAGCTCAATAAAAATCAATAAAAAAGAAAAGCATAATAATAATAATAATAATAATAATAATAATAATAATAATAATAATAAGGAATATAGGCCGAGAAAGCCATGGGAAGCAAACCAATAAGATACTCCCCTCTGTGGCCTCTGGATCAATCAAGTCTCTGGGGTCCTGCTCTGTTTGAGTTCCTGTTCTGACTTCACTTAGTGATAAACAGTGATGAAAGGCAATACTGAAGTGTAAGTCTAATAAGCCCTTCCCTCTCCAACTTGCTTTTTGATCATGGTGTTCCATCACAGCAATAGAAACCCAACTAAGACACACCCCCAACTCCTCCCAGATCCTCCCACTTCGACACACCAAATCCACCCAAATCCACATCCTTTCTAATTTTCTCTCATTAGTAAACAAGTAGGCATCTAAAGAAGGAGGAGGAGGAAGGTATTAATAAAATAAGATAAGAACAGACTTTAATAGGACAAAACAAACAAATGAACGGAAAAGCAAAGAGTCAAACCAAAAGCAAAAGAAATATGTACAGACAGAGAGACACACACTGACACACGGAAATCCCCTAAAAACATAAAAGCAAAAGACCTGTAGGGTAAGGGAAATGAGAAGCCCAGAAAACATCTTTAGTTCTTGCCCTCTCCTCCCAACTGTGTGGTGCTGGGATCTAACCCCGAGTCTCCTGAATGCAAGGCAAACACTGTCAGCAGAACCATATCCTTAGCCCTGTTTAGGTAATGTTTTAAAAGTATAATGCCTAACAGGGCTGGGGAGACGGTTAGGTGGGGAGAGTGCTTGCTGCAGAAGGAAGAAGACCAAGTCCTGACCCTGACCACCACATGAAAGCTGCATGGTGTCTGAAACACCAGTCCTGGGAAGTGTGGGCATAAGTGGGCACATTCTAGGGGCTCCCAGGACAATCAGCCTAGCAGTTATGGTGTGTCCGGGGTTCAAGGGCAGCCCCACTCCCCAAAGCAAAATGAAAGAGTGATGAAGACACCTGTGATTGGCCTCTGGCCTCCACATGCCCACCCAGGGGCAATTGCCTCCCCTAACACATGGGCACACATACACTTACACTATACAATCACAGAAATAAAAAAAATATTCAAATGATACATAAAATCCTGAGACATATTCAGTGTAAAATTCATTCTGCCTGAAATGATAGGTTTGCATAGAGTTTTTGGTTATAGCCAGGTGAAGAAGATGAGAAATTGTCTTTATAAAGCATGTTTAAGGCTGACTAAAACTGGCAAGAGTAATTTTAGCACTCTGAAAAGAAATAGCAGAGCAACAATCTGAGACATATTTAGGTTGGAAAAACTGTGGAACAAACTTATTAAAAATAAGAATCTATGACATTCTGGCCCAAAGCTACTCTCACCCTCCTCCCCCTACCTCAGCAAGGACAGAGGTTTTGCAGAGGCGGAGGAAACCGGGGCTGGCAGCCTCTCTTCCTTAAGTGTCAGAGGCCGTGATTTCCTTTCCCGCAGCTTCATCGATGGGAGCGCTAATCTCTGAGGTGGTGAGCAGAGAACACAGCCAGAAGATACTGGAGGAGACAAGGGCTGTCAGTCATTTCCCGTTCAACCCTAGAGCTGTGTGCTCTGGAACTGAAACATGTCCCAGGGGAGACTGGACTTGGAGCTCCTTCCCGACGGACACGGAGATGCTGACGGACACGGAGTCCATCACAGCAGGTGGAAGCGTCACTGTCTCTAAGTGATTGAGCGCAAACTTCGCACAATTACTCAGTCGTGAACTCCTGGGTAGGTGAATTCACGGAAAGAGCTGCTCACTGAACCCCAGCTGACTAGAGTGATTGGCCACTGAGCACTGGTTCACTGATCCTTGGTTACAGTTGTTCAGCACTAAGGCCTGACTCTAAGTGTCTGGGATTTAACTCAAGGCACCAGGCTTGAGTTAAAAGTTCCACAGGTGCTTTATGACTGAGCCAACTCTCAGCTTTGTTTAATATTTATCAAAATAACTATGATACTTACAAAGAAATAAGACTATTCAGTCCGTATCGGCTAGAGAGGGTACTCAATAGAAACATTCTCTATTTGCCCCCAAATCTTGGATTTTACAGATAAAAATATATAAAGCATATGTTTTAAAAATTATTTAAAGAAGTAAAGATACTATATTTAAAGTATTTTATAAAACTGTGATACTCAGAACCAACTAATAGAAATCCTCAGTGAGGGGGCAGATGTTGCAGTGTGGGTGGGGAAGAACTATGAGCACATTTTGAATTTTATTTTATTTTTTTAATAAAAGATTGACTTTAATTTAAATGAGCAAACGTGGTAACAGAGACAAAATGTCATTATATGTACAGCAATGAAAATTCTATCACATCAAGGAAAGATTATTTCTAAAAAGATAATGTAATAGAGAGAGCTTATTAAAGATAATTAATAGAAGACAATGGTAAATAGTATCTAAACATTTAAATTAGAAAACAGGAATATAGCATTATAATTTGTAACTGTGGAGGAAAGTGAAATTATCTAAATGATTTAAAAAATATTTTCCTCTAGAAAATTAAAAATATTAACTCAGAAAACTACAGAAGTTTTTCTTTTTTATTTCTTTTTTTTATTTATTAAAAATTTCCACCACCTCCCTGCCTCCCTTTTCCCTCCGCCTTTCCATCTCCCCCTCCCTCTCTAGCCTTAAGAGCAGACAGGGTTCCCTGCCCCGTGGGAAGTCCAAGGTCCTCCCCCCTCCATCCAGGTCTATAAAGGTGGATATGGGAACAGGGAAGTAAATATCTTAATTAAGGGAGCCATTTTAGGGTTTGCTAGGGACTTGTCTCTAGACGGATTCCCAGGTCCAAGGAGAGGTCCCCAGATTGTTCCTTGGGCAGCAGAGGAGAGGGTGCCTGAACTGGCCTTGTCCCATAGCCACACTGGTGAATATCTTGCATATCACCATAGAACCTTCATCTGGCGATGGATGGAGATAGAGACAAAGACCCACATTGCAGCACTGGACTTAGCTCCCAAGGTCCAAATGAGGAGAAGAAGGAGGGAGAACATGAAGGAAGTCAGGATCACGAGGGTGCGTCCACCCACTGAGACAGTGGGACTGATCTAATGGGAGCTCACCAAGGCCAGCTGGGCTGGGAGTGTTGGAGCATGTGATCAAAATGGACACTCTGAACGTGGCTGGCAATGAAGGCTGACTGAGAAGCCAAGGACAATGGCACTGGATTTTTATCCTACTGCATAGACTGTCTTTGTGGGAGCCTGGTTTGTTTGGATGCTCACATTTTGAAATTAAAACAAATGGAAAACACCAAAAGGGCTCAATAACAAATTCAAGATGACAGAACAAATAACTGAGGAACTCAGATGTAGACCAGTAGGAACTGCAGAGGGGAGTCAAGAGAGAAGAAAGCAGAAAGACAGTATAAGAAATATAATGGAAAATTTAACAGCTTTGATTAGAAACATTAATTTGTACATTTGAGAAACTCAAAGGGCAACAGGTAGCTAATTAAACCTCCTGATCCCCCCCCCCCATTTTGTGAATGTGTCTTCTATTGCTCCCCTCACCTCTTTGGTTAGTCTGTGATTTCATTTCTCAAAGGGAGGGAAAATATTTTCTTGATGTGTTTTCAAATACCATGTAACTCAAATCTTCTGATATGCCACCGCCTCAGGTAGAGATTTAAGGCACTTCCATATGCCATCAGTAAAAGGACTCACAATTTACAGAGTGGCTTCTGTATTTCCACTACCTGACTAATAGCTCTGTGGATGTTCCTCTGCAGGGGGCCTGCCAATTCTACAGGCCAGTGTCTCCTTCCTGTTCATTTCTGAGATTTCATGACCTGCTCACCTGATGGATCCGACAGCAGTAAGTAGCCGTTGTGATTTCCTTCTTTTAATCCATCCATACAGCTTTTTCCAGCTTTTTATTAATTAAATTTATTCATTTATTTTGCATCCTAACCGAAGTTTTCCGTCCCTCTTCTTCTCCCAATCCCTCCTACCACCTCCCCCCTCCATCTACTCCCTCTCTATTCTGGTTCAGAAGGGGATAGGCTCCCATGGCTGTCAACAAAGCATGGTATATCAAGCTACCTTAGGACTAAGTGCCTCCCCTTGCATTAAGGCTGGGCAAGGCGACCCAGCATGAAGAATGGGTTCCCAGAAAGCACCATAACACAGTTTCAACACTTCTAATCAGTGTTAAATGATCACAGTACTGCTCATTTTACTATTAAGGAAACACTGAAAAAAAGTTTCATAGCTTTGTATGGCTGATAAAAAATAAAACCTGAATTTCTTAGGAAAAGAGTTCTCCCCCAACTATTTTTACCATTTCCCTTCACCAGCACAAATTTCAGCTGTGAAAGAAAACTGGAGACCTTTTTTTTTTCTCAATCCAACTGAAATAAACCACGAGGTATAGGAAAAAAAAATGGCCAAGGGGAGGCTTTTCCTTCTGGGTGGATACATGTCCCCTAACAACTTGTAAATGTTCTACGAGTTAACATTATGTAAGTTTTTGGAAGCCTAGAGTGGCCACATCAGCTCCAGGGGAGAAAAAGTTCAGGGCATGTGGCCATGGAATATGGTGAAGAGACAGGCAGGCCTAGGGTGGAGCAGCTGCCACTCTGGCCTGCTGTGGCAGTGCAAGACTAGAAGATAAAGAGATATATCTTCCGAACAAGAGCCTGTTACTCACAGACGGACACAGATGGACACAGACCGAACAGGGCTTCTAATTTACTTGGAGGAGGCAAGTAGTCTGAGACAGGAGTGCAGGCATGTTTCATTCAGTTGTTTGAAGCCGCGGAAGAGCTTGCAGTCCCCCAGGCTGTCTAGACAAGCCCTCAGAGGTCTGGGGACCCCGACGACAGGAATCCGGAGAATCCTGACAGATCCGCAGGTGCTGGCTTTGTATGTATGCACACGCTATTGCCTGTACAGAGCTCTGCTAGAGAATGGAAAGCACCCCTCACAGTCTGCAGTTTTGCTGCTGGAATGAGCCATGTGGGACTTGCAAACTGGGGAACAAGAACTCTGTGGCTGGTTGGAAGTAGGTCAAATTGTGTAGTTTAGCCTTCCTCTCTGAGTGGAAGGGGTTTCGAATACATAGCACTCAAATTCATGAAGGAAGGATGATAGTAACTGAAGAAGAAGAACAGGAACAGGAACTAATCAGAACAGGGAATCAGAGACGTGAAAACAGAAACCCCTGGTTCCAGCACAGAGCTCACCAAGTTTCTTCTCTCTGTTGCCATTTCTGGTACCAGTTAGAATCAAAGCCACTGAGACTTGTCCTATCTGCTGAAGATGTCTATTTAAGTATACCAAGTTTCATATTACGTCCCCCTCCTCCAAACCTGCCAAGGGTATTATTACATGCAGAAATGAAAAAGTCTAGGTAAGTAAACCAGCACAAACTGGTTTTATCCTCAACATCCTCAAACCATTTCAAAAACAAAACATCTCATGAGTATTTTTCATAAGCAGTACATAAAATACTTTTAATTACTCTATCTGAAATCTAGTTTTTATCATTGGTTTTATACGTCATTAGCTTTATTTTACCTAAAGACTCTGTGTTTATCAGTAATACCATTGCTTTTCCCTGGATGGATTCTGCAATCAAAGTGTTCTAAATTTTAAATGAGACAAATGGTATTCTAGTGAAATTCCCAATGAAAGTTCTGCACAAAACGTATTATATGTTTTCCTCTTATATAGAAGGTTCTGGAACCTGGTGGTGAGGAACTGACTTCTTACATTGATGTGTCTGCATTCATCAGCTATGACACTGAACAAATACTACTCTCTGGACCTCAGGTTTTGTTTGTTTGTTTGTTTGTTTGTTTGTCTGTTTGTTTGTTTTAAATCTGCAATGTAGTACTTAGAGCTCATAGGGTTGTTACCTTTCAAAAGATACCAACACCAGCATTGTAGGGGAAGTCACAAGCATTTGCTTTCTATACCAGATTACAGAGTTCCCTAAAAAGCTACTAAGAGACCGAGTCCTGTATAGAAGAGCAAAGAGTCTTTACTATTATTCAAGTTCAAACTTGGACTCTTCATGTGTCCAATGTATTGGTGCACTGGAGAGTCCCGACCTAGCAGAGTTTGGGGTGAGGAATTTCTAAGATATAGGACCCCTGATGGACTGACATTTGTTTAGGGGTGTCCTGGTAAAAAGCAATGGTGTGTGCTGGCAGGCGATCCTAACTACAATGGTTAGAACGCTAGGAATTTCCTTTGGATGGTCTGTTCCTGGGTGGTCTCAGTTTGTAGTCTTTCTTGAAAGCAGGTATTACCTTAGGGTTTGAGACTGGGCCTCTAATGAGTTTGTTATAGCTGAGTCCTACATTGCTGTCCTCAGTTTATTGTTTTTATCTCTTTGTGTCTTTGGTCATGGAGGAAGTTTGTACGTATATCTAACTTAATAAAATTACTGTTTAATATGACTGTTGGAAATATGATATGTTAAGTGTTGTAAATAGGCGTTTTGCTAACCTGTCCTTTAAAGACTCAGCAGCAACTTACATCATCAGCCATTATCACCAGGTGTGGCACATTCCCACTGTCTCTACCAGTTATATGGTGGCATGTCCACCCTTTAAAAGGCTCCTCTGGCCAGACCGTGGTGGTGCACGCTTTTAATCCCAGCACTCAGGAGGCAGAGGCAGGCAGATCTCTATGAGTTAGAGGCCAGCATGGTGTACAGAGTGAGTTCCAGGACAGTCAGGGCTACACACACAAAAAAAATTCTGTCTTGAAAACCCAATAATAAATATAAATAATCCAACAAATAAATACAAATAAATAAACCAATAAATAAATACAAAATAAGTAAGTAAAAGGTTCCTCTGGATATCACAGCTCTCTCTTATTCTCTCTCTGTCCTGTTTATGCCCTCTGTCTCTGGATCTGTCTGTCTCTGTCTCTATCTCTCATCTCTTGTCTCTGTCTCTCATGTCCCAACTCTGAGACAATCTTTCTCTCCCCTACCCCCCAAAAACCTATTCCTTTAGATCTGTTGCATCTTTTAGCAGTGTACCTTGGCTCCTAACCTGCCAAAAGTACCTTTTCATAGTTTTATTCTAACAGTAAGATTAATATTTTTGCAAAAAAGGACATAAACTTGATTTAAAATAAAAGTCAGATATTTGAACATAGTGTAATTACTGAAATTACTGGGCGTGAGTGAGAACAGATCACAAAACCCACATCGAAACCCACTTTAAGAGTTTATTAAGAGAGAGAAAGACACGTGTGCAGCTGAGGAAGTTTGTGCAGAGAGAGATAAATAGCAAGGGAGAGGGAGAGAGGGAGAGAAAGATAGAGTGAGATAGAGGGGGGAGAGGGAGGCAGTAGTTACCTCTTCAGAAGAGGGATGGAAAGAGAGAGTGTGGAGTAGGTGTTTCCAGCTTTTAAAGGCTGCCCAGCAAATGTGCACATGGGCTTACATAGCTGTAGTTGCATCATGCGTAGATCACATGACCATGCTGCATGTATGTCATGTAGTTGAGAGCCCCGGGGTGGCTAAGTAAATTGCCTGAGCACTTGCTGGTGTATGCACAGTCTTGGAACCTGAAGTGCTGGTATTTGGGGTGACTAGATATTTTTGCCAAAGCGTTGGGTGATGGAAACCATAACATTCCACCCTTTTGTTTTTTTATAAAAATTTGGCGGAGGGGGTTAGGGGTTGTCAATGGGTGGGAATGGGTCGTCAGATCTCCTGAGGCTACTTCTTGCTGACTTGTGGGCGTTGGAGAGTTGGGGTGCTTGACCATGTCCTGGGGTAGCTGGTTACTTCCGTGTTTTCTGGGCTCTGTGGAACTGTCCAATATGAGGATTAGGATTAGGACATTCCTGGGCCCAATGCCCAGTTTTACTACATTTGAAAGGTGGGCTTATTCGAGCCCTAGGGGGAAAGGGAGTGGCACAGACAGCATGGACAGGGTGGTCAGTCACCTCGCCGGTTGGAAAACATGGCTAGTATTTGACATTTGTGATTACAGATTTTACCATTCCTTTCATGGCACACCTTAAAAGCCAACTCTAAGATTTCTGCCTATGGGGTTGAGAGGCCTTTCTCCAAACACTTAAGTTTAGTCTTAATGTAGGGGAAGCTCTGGGGAAAAAAATGGGTCTTGCCCTCTGGGGTCTCTGGATCTAGGTTGGTCTATTGTAACAGCTTTAGTAAGGTGTTCTAAAAAGGCAGATGGATTTTCCTTTGTATCCTGAGTAACATCTAAGAGTTTATCATAGTTTATTGGCTTGAGGGCAGCCTTGCGGGGACCTGCAAGAAGGCAAGTCATCAACTGGTCTCTAGCTGAAATACCTGGGATGTTATAATTCCAGGTGGACCCTGCTTGGGAACCAACTCTGCCAAAGAGGGGAGGGTTACTGTATTAGTCTGGTGAACCCCATCTGCATGT
Source organism: Myodes glareolus (assembly GCF_982192425.1). NCBI lineage: Eukaryota > Metazoa > Chordata > Mammalia > Rodentia > Cricetidae > Myodes > Myodes glareolus. The sequence goes on along the minus strand of NC_142026.1, from coordinate 95,341,539 downwards.
ACTCTGGCCTGCTCCCAAACTCGCCTGCACTCCTCAGGAAGTAGGTTATTAGATAGGATCACACGATTATCATGAAAGATGAAACTATGAGATGGGTAATGTATTGGAACTGCTTTATGAAAGAGGTAGAATTAGATGTATAGGACCCCAGTTTTTGTTCTATATGAGACAGTTCTGAGAGCCAGAAAGGAATGTGTACTTTGACCAGCCCATCCACACTGGCTACCTCTCGCAATGGGAGAACTGTAGTTGGCTTGGTTTGGTCATGGTTGGGTTCCATCGCAGCATGTGAGCACTTGAGAGGAGGGGTAAAAGTGGATGCTAGAGTCGGGTGACTGTCATGGCCTGGTACCAGAGAGGAGGGATCCAGAAAGGCCGACAGAGTAGCTGGGAGAGGGGAGAACTGAAGAGGTAGAAGTAGCTGTCTGCTGAGGTCAGAAAGGTGGAGGTTTGTTAGCAGGGTCCAGAGCAGAAGTGGGGTGTTCTTCCAGCTTATATGGCATAGTCAGGAATATATGAGCAGGTAAACAGCTTGTAAGGACAGAAGGCTTAGAACTTAGACAGAAAAAGGCTTAGATATAAGGAAACTCCTTCCATCTGCCCGTGCGCTGACAATAGTTAGAAAGTCCCTGCAGAATATTGGAATCTAAGGTGCCACTTTAGGCTATTAGCTAAAGGATACTTAGGCAACTTTTTAGAACAAAGGTGAACAAACATGGGAATCTGTAAGTGAGGCATTAAGGTTTGAGGTTTTAGGGTCTCTAAAAGACATCCAAGGGCAGAGGTTGGACTGATGGTTTTGAGGGTTTGTTTCCCATGACTAAAAATGGGAGAAAGGCAAAGACTCAAAGGTGACTAAGCAGGATGTCTCTGGATAGTGCCAGGGTTGAGAGTTAGGCAAAGCCAATTTGAGACTCATTGGTACAGAAAGGACCAAACAGTGACAATAGGACCACTTCCGAGTGGTCAGAAAAAGGACAGAAAATCCAAACAGCGATGGTGGTGCCAAATCTGTCTTTAGCCGTAGGGAACAACCAGAGGTGAATGTCAGCGGAGGCCTTGGGTGGTTGGGGGCATCGCCCTTCCCTGTTTCTAGAAACACCAGAGGGAATGCCAGGAGCTCAACAGTCCAGTCATCGGGTTCAAAGAAACGGTTAAGCTGACCAGAAGGGAAAAACTCACTGGTCAAAGTCACTGGTGTGCAGAGGAGTCAGCAGCAAGGCAGATGGAAAGTAGGTTGTTGTGGAGAAACCCAGACCAGGGTCCCAGCTCCGGGAGAGGAGGAGCCGGAGAACCTATGGAGTCTCAGCATCAATGAAATTACCTGGCACGAGTGAGAACAGATCATGAAACACACAACAAAACCCACTTTGAGAGTTTATTAAGAGAGAGAAAGACGTGTGTGCAGGCCTGAGGAAGTTGGTGCAGGGAGAGAGAGAGAGAGAGAGAGAGAGAGAGACAGAGAGAGAGAGAGAGAGAGAATAGAGAGGGAAAGAGAGAGAGGGAGGGAGGGAGAGAGGAGGAGAGAAATAGAGATAAAGAGAGATAGCTGCCGGGGCAGTAGTTACCTCTTCAGAAGAGGGATGGAAAGCATGTAGATCAGGCATTTCCAGCTTGTAAATGCTGCCTAGCACATGTGCACAGGGGCTTATGTAGCTGTAGCTGTGTCACGGGTAGATTACGTGACCATGCTGCACGTACATCAAGTAGGATTTGAGGGCACCGGGTGGCTATGTAAATTGTCTGAGTGCTTGATGGCGTATGCACAGCGTTTGTGACCAAGAGGTGCCAGCATTTGGGGTAGCTAGACATTTTGCCAAAGCTTTGAGTGATAGAAACCATAACAATTACATGAACTGAACTTGATTTTTTTTTTGCTGTAAAATGTGTCAGCAAAACACAAGTATTGCTCAGGTAGTAATATAATAACACTTGTTTCTTAAACTAATGCCTATTTGTTGTATAACCTTTCGAAATTATGACTGTCGCATTTAGATAAGAAAGACTTGCAAGAAACCCACCCCATCATATTGTTTAACACTATGGTTTGTAGATCATTCTCTCACTAAACTTTAGACTCTCTAGGTCAGAGAAAGCCCTTTCAAGAGAAATGTTTTCTGTTAACATATTACAAGATGTAATTTTTAAACTTCCTTTTAAAAAGAGTTTTATTTTACACCATGGCTAATTATAACCAGAATAAAATTTGTTCCTGATTCTAAGTACATAATAAAGACACTAAAATGGGAGGCACAATTCCAAGTTACACCTAGAGATTGTTAAAGTTTGCAGAAGGCAATATTTTAGATTGGCCCTGCATTTAGGTCCTGCAGACCAGACTAAACCCAAATAGCCATCCATGGGTAAGTGCCCAAAGGTTCACACTTGATGTTTCAAGGAAGCAGGCAGATCCCCAAACAGTTGGAATTTACCAAAAAGCAGATTCACAGCAAATACCCAAAAAGAGTTCAGCCTTCTACAGGTGCCTAGTAAAGACACCCTGATGCTATGACCTTCATAACCTCAGGGAGCCCAATCCTAGCCAATTTGCTCCCTTAAAAATATTATTATGATGATGATTCCTTGTTCCTACCTCACAAAGGCCAAACATTCTGTCATGCACACTTAACACCATTCCATTTTAAAGAACAAGGTACTGCCCCTTTCTGGAATCACAGAAAACTGATTAAACTTGTCAGAAATGGTCACTTCTGAGAGTACAAGCAGGCAGACGGAAAGAAAGCAATTGCTTCCCCCAAGAGCAATGTCTTCTTGTGATGTCTGAGCAGTGTGTGCATGAAGAGAGCAATGGGAATAACCTCAGATGGAAAAACCAAAGCCCAACTGTAGGGGTTTGAGACGGGTTTGTTTTCTCTGCCCATTAAAGAATTAAATGGCAGGAAGGAAATGTTACTGGAAATTCTGGGGTATCCCAGAAGAGCCATTGTATGATACCGTAGACACTGGGGTCTCCTCTTTAGGGTTCTTGGTCCCATTAATAAAAGATTTTAAGAACTGACATAAACTGAAACTTGAGGGCAATTCATTAGAGTTGAAAGGGAAAACCTCAAGGCAGGCAGCTGTAAATCTCACAGCTGCCAGGGAGGGAGGAGAAGAGAGCAGACAAGGAGCAAAAGCTCTGACAAAGAGATAAAGTAGCCAGGAGGTCATCCCCCTGAGGCAGGCAGCCACTATGCAGTGAGGAATTCAGACTTTTAGAGAAAGAGTAAAGACTTCAATGCATTAGCTCGAGAGTTTAAAAACATAGCTATGCTCCAGCCAGCACCCGAAAGAAAGAGAGAAGAGAGGAAAGAGCAGTAGCTATTCCTTTCTGAGTCAGGCCTCAGAAGAGTAGGCAGACCTGGTCCAACCGCACACAGGCTCTGAGGGATTGTGGTAGGAGAGTAGTGATTCTGAAAAGACAAAGAACATTACATTAAGGTGAGCCTGCCTTCTAGGGTGGAGCCCTAGCCAGGTTCCTGACATCTTCCATCCCCACCGTACCCAGATTGACCCTTAACCAGGGCCTGCCTCCTTGTGGAGGTAGTTAACATTCCTTACCAATGGCTTTAATGTACCGGAAAGTAGCAGCAAGAGACTGGATGCTTTCTTTCCGTTGGTTGGTGTGAGAACTTGAGAACTCCACGTCAGGATAGTAAGGTTGAGAGGTGTAGTTATTCATCTGGCCCACAACCACGTGTGAGGTTGAAGATACAAGACTACAGAATATTAGAATCTATTAATGGGGGCAAATGTGTAATGACAACAATGATGAGAAACCGAATACATGAACACAAGGCAGCGGAGATCCAGGCAGATGGAGGAAAGAGGAAGGAAGGATTCTGTAAATCGCATATCTTACTTAAGAGGCAAAGAATCAAGGAATGCAGTTCCAGTGACGTTTAAAAATTTATAGAAAGATAAAGTTACAAACTAAAATAGGGTGTATCTTTAAAGAATATAATTGGGTGGGGGTTGAGCATGAGAAGAACCTGCCTTAGTTGGGTTTTTTGTTTAGACGACCCTGGAATTAGTAAAGATTTTACCTTTCTAGCCTCGCTCTCCTTGTTTGTGAACTAGAAAGTGTTTGTATCACTAAGAGCTGTTGGTGCAGAAGCAACAGCTGCAAAGTGAAGAAACTGAATAAGCCTAACTTAACATCAGTGAGGCCTTGACAGGCTGCAGACTAACAATACCGGAACTAGGCTTCACCCTTACGATAACCAGGCAAAAACACAGATTGTAGGGGACCAATCAGAATTGAGACAAGTACTAGATGCTCCAGAACATTAAAAATAGCTTACCTAACTTGATTATAGGTTATAGGTTGCCAATTTCCTTACAGCAACACCAGTACCAAACCCTTCTGTTGCCCCACTTCTGCCCAATCAAGAGTTCAAGCCCCATCTGCATTCAGAATTTCCCTCCTCCTCCCCCCCCCCCTTTACTCCTTAAAAACCCATAGCTGGGCTCAATGTTCTCTGATTCAACTGCTGTGTTTGACTGGACGAAGAGCCCTAATTCGAGCTTCTAATAAAGGCTCTTTGCTTTCGTATACGAACTTGGACTCCTGATGGTCTCTGGGGGGCTCATGATATGGGAATACCAGGAACAAATAACTCAGCTGAAGGAAATCCCTGTGGAAGCAAGGGGAAGCAGAAGGTAACCTGAAAAGTTCTCCATAGCAACCAGGAACCGACAGTTTCTCGTGTTGCCCTACTTAGCAGAGGCAGATTTGCAGACTTAATTGTGAACTTCTAGCAACTTTTGACAGGCACAGGTGTAGTGCAAATTCTAATTGGTCTTAGTAATAAGAAGCCAGAGTGAGATATAAGAGGGTGAAAGCTGAAAGATCAGAGCAGCAAAGCAGCCAGTCACTAGTTCTTAACCTCTGCAAAATCCTCAGACTGAATGGGGGTGAGCTCCTGTCTCCACCCGCTTTATATTTCTCTCTCCGTCCAGCCATGTCACTTCCTGTTTCCTCCTCCCTAGTGCTGGGATCAAAGGCATGTGCCTCCCAAGTACTGGGATCAAAGGCATGAGATCCCAAGTGCTGGAATTAAAGGTGTGTGCCACCACTGCCTGGCCTCTATGGTTAACTATTAGCGAGCTCCCCATTCTGATCTCCAGGCATGCTTTGTTAAAACACAGAGAAAATATCACCTTCCCCCAGATTTGACAGCTCTTCCCTGATTGGTATTGTTCTTCACCTTTGCATAGATGTATTCCTTGTTCAGTTGTCACCTCATCCTCTGTTGATTCAGAGTTTCCTCCCTAAAGAGTCAGGACTGCTGCAGGACCAATGGAGGCAGCAGAAAAGGAAGGCTTCAAACCCTACAGTTCAGCTGCAGGAGCTCCCTCTGCTCTCCTCCAAGAAGTGTGAAGAGTCAGAGCCCACCTGCCAGCTGCCTTGCTCATTACCGGGGAAGACTGACTGCCTTCAAAAGTGCTAGGGACAGACTAGACTGAGGTTCCCTCCCCCTGAACAAGCTGTATCAGCCTCCCGGACTCACCAGTGGTAGGATTCCTTCCTGCCTCAGTCTCTAAGGCTTCCAACGTGGTGGGTCTGAAGGGAATCCAAACCTACAGCTGCTTCTACCCTCTGAGATCCACCACACCTGAGACCATTGGCTTACGACTCACCGCCCTGCTCCTGATTCCATCCTTTGGGATCTGCTAGACACTAGAGACCCACCACTCCAAAGCCCTCTGATAGCTTTTGTTGCTGAGTGCTTCTCGGAGCTGCGACAGCTCTCTGCATCCTCCTGCTGCTACTAAGAGTTCAACCTCATTTTATTTTATTCTTGTTTGGCAATATATTTCAAGTTTTATCTCAATTAAAGGTTGCTAACCCCGAATTGACAATAAAACACTTTCAGTTTGTACTCTTTCCTGCCTGCTCTCTTCTTTCTTGGAGGAGGAGTTAGAAACTGAACATGATCTCCAACAGCTGCCTTTCCTAGACTTAAAAACCCCTCCAATGCACTTTCCAAAACTAAACTTAAGTCAAAACATCATTGGTAGTGGTGGTCTGCTGCCAGCTGAAGTTCCTGTCCACTACATGTAACATGACGGCCACCTTGTTGGGGTATCTGTCCTACCCGGTACCCCACAACCGGCAAGTTCCAAAGAAAATCACACACAGGACTCCATAAGATTATAAACTGATTGGCCCATTAGCTCAGGTTTCTTGTTAACTCTTATAGCTTATATTAACCCATTATTCTCATCTATGTTAGCCATATGGCTTGGTACCTTTTTCAGCTTTCAGCTCACATGTTGCATCTTCGGTGGTCTGTGCAGGAATGGCGGAGGAAGCTTCCTGCTTCCTAGAATACTCCCAGTCTCTTTGCTCCACTTCTACTTCCTGTCTGACTTTCCTGCCTATACTGCCTGCCTGGCCAATCAGTGTTTTATTAAAATATGATTGACAGAATACAGATAATTCTCCCACACCAACTACAGTTTTCTTTACTTTTCTTTCTGATTTCTTTCTGGTTTTTCAAGACAGAGTTTCTCTGTGTAGTCTTTGTTTTCCTGGAACTCACTCTGTAGACCAGGCTGGCCTCGAATTCCATTACAGTTTTCTGAATACCTGCAAAATCTGAGTGGCATTCTCAGCAAATGGATAAGATGCATTGAAAACTGCAACACTTGCAAGCAAGAACTGGTTAACACAAGGGCTCCATTTGTAATCATGTCTGATTTCGTACAACCAACACTTAAAAAGTCAAATTAGCTTAGTTGTCAAGTTTTGCCTCAACCACCATATTCATCGAACAATTTACCAATCCTCTCCTGCTTCTTCAAACACCTTGACAACCTTGCAGAGAAAACACTTCCACACCTTAGGATGCAGAATATGCAAGAGATCATAAAATCCCAAAGAATTTATTTCTATACTACTGCAATAAACAAGCATTTCTCATTGGCAAAAGTACTTATTTTAATTATTCCTAGTTTGATTAATAAAGATGTGTTTTAGCATCATTATGATGATTTAAAATCCACAATCCTATACTGCAATTCCTTTTGCGCTACTCTAATATTAAAATGTAGTTTTAATTTGCATTTCCTTGAGTACAGAAACAAAACAAAACAAAGCAAACACACACTTTTAAAAAAAGGTTTTTTGTCTATTCAAATAATACTGCATGCATGTATGTGAGTGTGTGTGTGTGTGTGTGTGCATGTGTGTCTCCTTGTGTCTCTTGCCTATTTTTGTTTTGCATATTAATTTGTAGGTGTACTAGATACAGTACCTACATAATACAACATTTTACCCTATAGCTTGATTCATTTTTTTTATTTATTATGTATACAATATTCTGTCTGTGTATATGTCTGCAGGCCAGAAGAGGGCACCAGACCTCATTACAGATGGTTGTGAGCCACCATGTGGTTGCCGGGAATTGAACGCAGGACCTTTGGAAAAGCAGGCAATGCTCTTAACCACTGAGCCATCTCTCCAGCCCCCAGAGCTTGATTCATTTTTGTTAATTAAAAACATTTTGATAAATAGAAGTTCTGAATTTTAACAGCTATGACTACTAGTCTTTGGCTTTGCTTTTGGTCCTGTCTGTATTTTGCTTTGTGTGAATATGATCTAGCTCTAAGTCCACCTTGTTATGAATTCTGGTTGCTCTGACTTTTTTCTCTATTCTCACCCCAGTGCTACAGTCTTTACTCTTCAGGATGAAAGAAAGACACAGCAAATAATATTTAACACAGTAAACCATTTTTACTGTTTACTTCCTATCAAGGGTACATTATTTATATCTAATTTACTAGATTTTTATGCATTTTCAATATTTTTCAAAAGTTTATGCTTTTTCTCCCCTTCTCTACACACACACACACACACACACACACACACACACACACCAAATATATGCATAAATAAGACAACTAGAATTTGAATTTTGTTTGAATTATATTTTTAAAACTTACTTTCAGGAAAATAACATTTTAAAAAATTTCAGTTCTTCCAATGTACCAACATGACACAGACTTTCACTTGTTTGTACATTAAATGTTTCTCCAGAATGTTTTCTGTTTCTTTCACAACTTGAACACACCTGTTCCTCAGTTTTAAATAGATTTCCTTCTACTATAATTTTCCACTTTATTTTATAATCATCATAGAAATGAAATTTTAAAATCTACACATAGAAGCTCAAGAAGTGGCTTAGTGGCTAAAAGTGCTCACTGGTCTTCCAGAAGACCCAAGTTCAGTTCCTAACTCCCACATCCGGTGACTCATAATCACCTGTAACTCAAGTTCTGGGGGATCTAATACCTTCTTCTATCTTTCAAAAGTTTTTTCACAATATGCCATATGTTCATACAGACATACACACAAAGAACATGTAGAAAAAATTCACAGGTTGATATTAGAATTGAGTTAACAGACAAGGTTACTGGAAACAACCTTACTAAATCAGCACAAATACCTATGTGTAGAATTTCAGATATTTTCTATATGCATTGCCATATCAGGTCTTTATTTGCGCTTTTATTTATTTATTTATTTATTTTCTTACTACATTAGCAGGGACCTTGAGTGAAAGGGCCCTAGTGCCGATGAATATCATGTTTCTCTTATTTCTGATCAGAAATAATGGCTATTTCTCATGTCTGTGGTTGGTGTTTTGTAACTATCCTGAATTAGACTGAAGAAGATGCTCAGCCAGTAAGGGCACTTGCTGCCAATCTGATGACCTAAATTCAATCCCTGGGACCCACATGATAGAAGGAGAGAAACGACTTCTGCAAATTGTCCTCAGAGCTCCACACACGGGTCATGAAACACCCTAAATAATTAAATGCAAAAGGATGCTATCACCTATTCATAGTTTGCCAAAATATGTTTTAATCAAATATATTTTGAATGCATTGCATTTCTATGTTTAATAACAGCAAGACTTTCTTTCTTATTTTGTTAGTGCAACAAGCAACTCAACTTGCTTCTGACGTGCCATCATTTGCACTGTTGTTTGGCTTGGCATTTGCTCATGGTTTAAGCTGCCCTGAGGTGTTTTTTCCTATACGTTGCTGTTAATGTTTTGCTATCACTGTTAGACTGGCTTCAAAAATTAGGGCAGAAATTTTTCTATAGTATTCTCTTTCTAAAAAGACTAGGGCATTTACAAAAACATGGATAATGGTGGCAAAAACATAAAACTATATCAGGTTGAATTTATTGATATGGGCCAGCTGAGAGGAGGGTGTAGGTTAATATAGAATCTTGAACAGTTTAACACAATGTTAAAAGTGTGTTAACTGGCTGGCTAAAGCATTTGTCAAAAGATGGTCTACTTACAGGAACTGAAGATGTCTGATCTTGCTTGGCTTAGTGGTGATGAAGTGCTTTAAGCCTCAGGGAAATTTCAGTGCTGGAAAGGTACACTATGTAAAACCTCATTCTCACAGTGGGAAGGCCTAGAAGAGGAGCCCTTCAGAATCCTGTAAGACGGTGCAGGGAACACTAGCCCATTCGAAGAGATTTGTCAGCACTCTGTTCCCTTGCGCCAGACTTGAGGTTTGGAGATGCTGCATTTAATTTAGATGAACAAAATGCAATGGGCTTAATTGGACCCTAGATAAGCAGACCAGGTGACAGCACTGAATAACCAAACACAAGGTGGTTGCAGTTATCACAATGGGCAGTGTAAGCAAGCAATGTTTCCATAATGCGCAGCACAAGCCAAGTGAATTTTACAGTGGTATGACTTGTCTGGACCATTGGTACTGCCTAATCAGTCATAGTATTTCCAGGCATGAAATGAATTAGAAGTCTACTGTATTTCTGTTTGATCTGCATAAGCAGAAAAATTCTCGAACAAATGAAAGAAAGGCTACATTGGATCACGGCAAAAGGGAATCTCGGCCCACGAACCAATTTCCAGACTTGAGCCAGTTTGTAGACCCAGACTTCTAGAATGAAGGACAGGCAGATTTCCCTGAGGAAGAACCTTGAATAAATACCTAAGAATTTTGCTGTTAGATTTTCTCCACTCTTTCCCCACAGGTACCTACAGCCTTTTACAAGGGTAATTGTACACTGGCAGGGGCAGGGGGTGGAAACAATCAGACTTTCCAGGGTCTGTTGGATACAGGCTCTGAATTGATGCTGATTCCAGGAGACCCCAAGAACATGTTGGCCCTGAAGTTAAAGCAAGGGCTTATGGGGGTCAGGTAATTAATGCAGTTTTGGCTGAAGTCCATCTCACACTGGGTACAGTGGGTTCCCAAACTCATCCTGTGGTTATTTCCCTGGTCCTGGAATGTGAAACAAGGATAGATATACCTAGAAGTTGGCAGAACTCCCAAATTTGTTCCCTGACCTATGGTGTGAGGGCTGTTGTTGTTGGAAAGGCTAAATAGAAGTCTTTAGGGTTGCCTCTGCCAGGGAAAATCGTGAATCAAAAACAGTATCACATCCCTGGAGCAACTGCATATATTAGTGCCAGCATCAGGGACTTGAAAGATACAGGGGTGGTAGTTTCCACCTTATCACCTTCAGCTCTCTTATCTAGCCAGTAGAACGACAGTTGACTATTGCAGCCTTAATCAAGTAGTGATTCCAATTGCAACTCCTATACCATGTGTAGTGCCCTTGCCTAAGCAGATTAACACATCTCCTGGTACTTGGTATGCAGCTATTGACCTACAAAAAGGCCTTTTTCTTGGTATCTGTCCATGAGAACCACCAGAAGCAAATTTCTTTCATTTGGCAAGGCCAGGAGTGTAGTTTTACTGTTTTAGCTCAAGGTTATAGGAACTCTCCAGCCCAGGGTCATAACTTAGTTCAAAGGAATCTTGAACATCTGTCTCTTCCACAAAATATCACACTATATTGATGATGCTATGCTGATTGAACCAAGTGAGCACGAAGTCACAACAACTTTGGACTCATTGGTAATACATGTACATCAGAGGATGGGAAATAAACCCAACAAAAATTCAAGGCCTTCTATCTCAGTGAAATTTCTAGGAGTGCAGTAGTGTGGGGAATACAGAATTATTCCTTTTAAGGTGAAGGATAAGTTATTGCGCCTGGCCTCTCCGACCACCAAGAAATAAAGCACAATGCTTAGTGGGCCTGTTTGGATTCTGGAATAGTGCATTCCTCACTTGGGTGTGTTGCTTCCGTCCATGTACCAAGTGATGAAAAAAGTTGCCAGCTTTGGGTGGGGCCTGGAACAGAAGAAGGCTCTTCAGCAGGTCCAGACCACTTGCAAACTGCTCTACCACTTGAACCACATGATCCAGCAAATCTGCTGGTTCCTGGCAAGTTCAGGGGCAGGTAGTGATGCTGTTTGAAGTCTTTGGCAGGCTCCTATAGGTGAATCACAGAGGAGATCCATAGGATTTTGGAGGAAGACTCTGCCATCATCTGCAGACAACTATTCTCCCTTTGAGCGACAGCTCTTGGCCTGCTATCAGGCCTTAGCGGAAACTGAACATTTGTCAAAGGCTCACCAAGCTACCGCACGGCCTGAGCTGCTCATCATGAGCTGGGTATTGTGGTCTGACCCACCACGTCATAAAGTAGGATGTGTGCAGCAGCAATCTATTATCAAGTGGAAGTGGTATGTATGGGATTGAGCCCAAGCAGACTCTGAGGGAGCAAGCAAGCTACATGAAGGAGTGGCCCAAATGCCTATGGTTTCTACTCCTGTTACAGCACCGTCTGCTCCCAAGCATGCACCTTTATAGACTCATGGGGTGTGCCCTATGATAGATGAACTGAGGAAGAGAAGACAAAGGCCTGGTTTACTAATGGTTCTGCATTTATGCAGGCACCACCCAGAAGTGGACAGCTGCAGCATTACAGTGCCTTTCTGTGAAAAGTCTGAAAGACACCAATGAAGGAAAATCTCACAGTAGCAGAACTTCATCAGTATACGGGGTGTTACATTTTCCCTGGAAGGAAAAACAGATGTGTGATTTGTAACTGACTCATGGGTTGCAGTCACTGGGCTATCTGGATGGTCAGGGATGTGGAAAGTGAGAAAGTCAATCAGAAAGACATTTGGGGAAGAAGTGTGTGGATAGATCTTTTTCATAGGTCAAAGGATGTGAAGACGCTTGTGTCTCATGTAAATGCCCATCCAAAGGTGGTTTCAGCCCAGGAGGAGTTCAGTAATCAAGGAGATGGGATGACCAATTCTGGAGACAGTCAGTCTCTTCCCCAGCCATCTCTGTCATTGCCCAATGGACCTATGAAGAAAGTGGCTTTAGCGGCAGAGATGAGGGTATATATGAGCAGGACAACATGGACCTCCACTTGCGAAGGCCAGCCTGGTTGCAGCTGCTGCTGAGACCAGCACTGAGCCCCAGATATGGTACTGTTCCCCAGGGTGCCCAGAGACCTGGTGGCAGGTTGACTACATGGGACCATTTCCTCTATGGGAAAGATAGTAATGCTTTGTCCTTACTGGAGCATATACTTATTCTGGTTATGGATTCACCTTTCCTACATGTAATGTTTCTGCCAAAACCGCCATTCAACCACTAACGGAGAGCCGTATCCACCATCATAGTATTCCACACAGCATTGCTTCTGATGCAGGAACTTTCTCTAGAGCCAAAGATATGTGACCCTGGGCCTATAATCATGGAATCTGCTGGTCTTACCATGTTTCCCACTTTCCTTAAGCAGCTTGTTTGATAGAACAATGAAATGGCCTCTCGAAGATATAGTTATAATGCCAATTAGGTGGCAGTAGCCTGCAGGGTTGGAGAAGGGTTCTGCAGAGATAGTGTATGCTTTGATTCAGTAATCAAAATATGGTACTGTTTCCTCCATAGCCAGGATACATGGGTCCTGGATTCAAGTAGTGAAAAAGGGAAGATACAACAAATATTTGACGAAACTGAAAGCTCAGACTTTCCCCTGGCCACTCCCGCTGTCGTTAAACTAACAGGCTAAGAAAGGAATACCAATGATAGGAATGTAATTGATTGAGATTACCAATGGGAAATTAAATGACTTCTTCACAGTGGAGGCAAAGAAGGATTATGTCTTGGGTGCAGGGAGTCCTTTAGGGGGTCTCTCACTGCCACCATGACTTATGACTAAAGTTGATTAGAAACTACAACAACCTAGCTCAGGCAGGATGGATGACAAAGGACACAGACCCTTCAGGAGTGAAGGTATGGGTCACTCCTTCAGGGAAAGAACCAAGACGAGCTGTGGAGCTTTCTGGGGGTGGAGGAAATACACAGTGGGCAGTAGGAGAAAGTAGTTATAAAGACCCACTAAGGCATGTGACCAGCTGCAAGAACAAGGATTATAACTGACAAGGGTTTCTGCCATACTTTATTAAGGGTGTGTTCTTACAGATATTTGTGTTCTCTTTTCTCAGTTTCTTTATCATGCAACGTTACATCAATTGAGCTATCAGTGTTTATCATATTTAAGTTTTGAGACACTAAAAAATGTCCCTCAAAGGACACTGCCACCTATTCTAAAATATATAATGTGTTTGTGGTTGTACATGGGATAGTTATGTCATGTTAAGTGTAATTATGACCTACTTAATGTTTTCATTTGGAAATTAAGCATGATGTAAGAAGAAACAAGTGTGTGTCAGGTTGATAAGGGTGGACTTGTGATGGCTATCCTTGGTTGTCAACTTGACTACTTGTGGTATTAACTAAACAACCCAAGTTCCTGGGCACATCCATGGAAGATTTTTAGTTAATTGTATCATTTGAGGTAGGAAGACCCACCTTAAATTCAGATCTCTTGAAATGGAAAGGCCTGCCTTAAATTTGAATCTTGTGAGGCAGGAAGATCCACCCTAAATCTGGGCCACACCTTCTGCTAACAGCCTATATAAATTAGGACATAGAGAAAGGAGCTTTTGTTCTTTGCTTGCAGGCCCTAACTCTGGCTGGCAAGTCCATTCCCTCGCTGGTATTAGAGCCTACTTCTTCAGGATTCTGGTACATGCTGAAGACCATCTGAGACATCCAGACTCATGGACTAAGTAAGTAGTGGATTCTTAAACTTTCTGCCAGGAGACAGACACTGTTGGACTAGTTGAACCACAGCCTTTAAACCACTCTGATAAATCCCCTTTATATATAGAAAGAATAGTCTAGTCTAATCCAGTTGTGTTCCTCTAGAGGACCCTGACTGAAACAGTCCAGGATGCCTATATTGATGGAAACCAGCTAGGCTTTGATCAGCTGAATATGAGCATGCAAATATAATAGAAAATGGGGCCACCAGGTGTCAGTGTCAGGTGTGGCAGTGGTGACACACACCTTAAATGCACTCAGAGGCAGAGGCAGGTGGGTCTCTGAGTTCAAGGCCAGTCTGGTTTACAGAGTGAGTTGCAAGACAGCCAGGGCTACACAAAGAAAACCCATACCCCACCCCAAAACAGGGAAAAATGGGACCAATCAGAGAATAGATGTCAAACTTAGAGGGGAAAGGGAAGAACCCCAGGTCTACCAAAACGTGGCAAAAATTTGAAATTGGCTCCACAGGTCTCTGTCTCTATAGTGGTAAAAACAGCTACTTAACGTTTGAAGAGTCCTATCTCTCCTGGAGCTAATGTTGTTCAGCTTGGAGCTTTGGGCTTTATTTAGCTAGGGGTTTTCAGTTTGATTTTTAGTGACTTATTTGCTCTCAGGGTTTGAACCTGCTGGAGTTCAAAAAGCTCTGTTTTGGGGAAGGAGGGACACCTATCCCTAATGTAATCATTAAAAAATTTGCATATTTTACTTGAAAATAGAAAAAAAAGTTGAGGTTTAATATCTTTTTATAATTTTTGGAAAGGGGAGAAAAGTACTTCTGCATTGGCACACTGTGATCAATAATTCCATTACGGTTTCTGGTTTTGTAAACTTCTGCAAATTAGTTGATGGATTGGTCAAGGTGAATTTTGCATTCTCATGAGAATCTTTATAGTCAACATGGTATTTTACTCATATCCTACTCATAAATAAATAAGGAACTTTTGTTTCTTTTAATTTCATGTTTCTTTTACACAAAGAGAAAGAAAACCTTTAAAATAAGTTTACTGGAGAGTCACATCAATCTCAGTTAATCACAACTGTCACAAATTACAATAGTGTCCAGTACTTTGTGTCTTTAGGGTCAGTTCTAACAGCTTTTAAATATTTCTGCTGTGGAATCGTTTTATACTGAAATAATATGTCTTAGTTAAGGTTTTTGTTGCTGTGAATAGACACCATGGCCATAGCAACACTTATAAAGTAAGCATTTAATTGGGATGGTTCACTTACAGTTTCAGAGGTTCAGTCCATTATCATCATTGCGGGGAGCATGGTGGTGCAGAGGCAGACGTGGTGCTGGAGGAAAAGCTGAGAGTCCTACATCTTTCAGGCAACAGGAAGTCGACTGAGACACTGGGTGGTACTCTGAGCAAAGGAAACCTCAAAGCCTGCCCCCAAAGTAACAAGCTTCCTTCAACAAGGCCATTCCCACTCCAATAAAGCCACACCTCCTAATAGTGCCACTCCCTATGAGATTATAGGGCCAATTACATTCAAACTACCACATAATGTCACCAAAATTTCATTATAAATTTCTGTAGCATCTGGTAAAATTCTCTAGATCTTGTAACTGTTGTGAATTATTTAAGTTTATTCCAGACTCATTTCACATCTGCAATCCTTGTGCCTCTGTCTAGTTCCTGTCTTTAAATATAGACTCAGAATAAACAATTATGGTGAGGTGATGGTAAAAGTGAAATGACTTAATTGTTTATTCTTGAAATAAACAACTATATCTGGGACTGAACTTTATTTCCATCAAGAACATAATATTTATTGTAGAATGGGCACTGATTTTAAAAAATAGTGGTGTTCATACTGAATGTAATTGCCAATTTTAGTAACTACCTCAGTCGTTCATCACTGACACCTACGAAAGTTTTGCGTTTGCTTCTTTTTCAAAGTGGAGTAGCTCCATTGAAATTACAGAATTGTTGGTGTGTACTGGTGTAAAAACCCAGATTAACAAACTACCTTTTATCATTATTATTATTATTATCACTTTTAGGGGCAGGATGCAAGGGATTTTTCATGCATGACAGGTGCTCTGCCACTGAATTATATCCCCTGCTATTTTTCTGGTTTTTATACATACACAACACTCCCCTCTGCCTGTCCCAGGGGTGAGTGACTCCTACCATCCCATCCTTGGCACAGCACTTCCTGGGCGACAAGAGCAATCAAGCAAACTCCACTCCCTTCCCAACAGCAGGCCCAGTTATTTTCTGAAATCAAGAAAGTCTGTCCAAGTCATTTTAAGAATGATAAATGGTTTGTTGATCTGTTTCTGGAAACACTCATCAAACAGACAAACGACATCCCCCGCTGTTTTTCCTAGGTTTACTTGAGTCCTTACAAGCCCCGCATTTTTGGCCCGTGAATGGGGCCAGTGGAGTGCTGCAGCTCACTCTGACAGAGTCAGATGGATGGCCACTGACAAGCTAAGTTTCCAGATCTTGGTCAGCCTTACACATCTCAGCTGCACCACATGAAGAACATCCTGGGAGCTGAAATATCAGCTTGCTCACTGTGTGTACATCCTCTTCAGTCTAGAAAGGAAATAGCTCAGACATTTAATTAAGGTTGAAGTGATTCACAACACGATGGTTAGCACATTACACCACATGTTGAATTTCTGGTTAATCATTTTTAAATATCAAAAACAATCTACGGTCAGTTATTTCAAAGTTCCAGCATTCACGTGACTTGCTGTATAACAAGCTGTAACAAGTGAAATTATTGGGGGAAATCATCTCAAGTACCTCTAAAAGCCGACTTTTCTCGAGCTGGAATGATGGTACCCTATGTACTCCCTGTGCCCTGGACAATCCAGCTGAAGGAATGGAGTTATGCCGCTCTTAACAACCACAAAGTAAATAGGAGAAGTGGCCATTTGCTGCTTCCTGTTTGGTTTTGTTGACGGGAGTGATGTTCCCTCCTGCTGCAGCAATCAAGGATGTTTGGATTCTTGACCCTCTCTGTAGGGAAGCAGGAAAGAACCTGAACTTTAAAGCCTTGCTGGGCTTTGATGTGCTGCTCTGGCCTCCATGCAGAAGTTCAGTGCTCAGAGGAACAGATCTGAACTCACACCAAGAGCAGTAAAAAACTTGAGTGGAGAGACAGCTATTTAGCGCTGGTCGCCTGTAACTTTGCTTGCATGATAAAAGAACAAATTCTGTACTAACATCCATGACAGGCTCAATCTGCTCAAAATTAGGGAATGAAGTACGTTGCGATAGATTTTCTGAAGACTAAGTAGAAGACCAATGAGGTAGGACAGCAATAATGAGCACACTGATGAGAAACTGCATTGTGGAGTCAACCAAGCGTTATGAGAAGTCTTTGGAGTCTGCACTCTACATACCCTGCAATCCAGAGTGTACCCTGGAAACCAGGTCTGCTTCCAGCATGTCCTTTACTCAGAGTCCTGGCAATGCCCCATCTTGCTGACCCACCTTCCCTGGAAGGTAGAAAGACTGTCTAGAGCTAAAGTTAGGGTCTCCCAGGTCTCACAGCTGGGGTCACTTAAGTTCAATCTGATGCTGTTCTTTAACTTAACCTCCCTTTCCCTTCTGGTTCACCTGGTAACAGCAAAGAGGGAGGAATCTACAAAACGTCGTAAGTTTTCTACTGTGACATAACCTGGTTAAGCCTCGGCTCACTGCCATTTGTGTCTGAAAGGCGTGCAGCTTACTCTATGATGTGCTATGTACTGAGCGATGGAGATAAACAAGTCTTCCCTGGGGTGGATGGAGCTGCACAAGCTACAGGAGCCTGTCCGCTTTTCTGTTTCTTTTTGTCTGCTTTCTTGTGTTTACTACATGTATCAGAATCTTTAGACTACATATGTTTTTCTTTATGGAAACTCATCTTTTTTTTGGTTGGAGTTAGAAGGCCTATGCAGGAGGTCTGTATATTTGAGGACCATGTAGACGACCCCGAATATCACCTGTGTGAATATCATGAGAATCTAAAGCATGATTAACCGCCTTTTTGAAGAGTTTATTTAGGGCTATATTTTTACTTCGGCTTCTCTTAATCTTCTTTTTCCCTTCACACACTCTTTCCCCATTTAGACTTTGACACATTTTACTTTCCTTTCCATTAAGGCTTCACCTAAATTCATGCTTTGCCGCTCAGTACTTTTTCAGGGACCGCCCAATAGGCTTCCATTTGACAAATAAAGAGAGAACCTCACAGTTTCTTGGCCAAATGAAAGAGGCACGGAGGCTGACTAAAGTGAGTCAGTACTTGGCTGCCTCAGCATCCACCCTGTAGACACAGCATGCCACGACACTAAATGAAGGCACAGGCAGTGCAGAGGCAGATGGCCAACAGTGTCACGATGGCGCCTTTTAACATTTATTGGCAGGATACTCTAACATTGTTGGTACAAGAAGCCTATGCTGTGTGTGTGTGTGTGTGTGTGTGTGTGTGTGTGTGTGTGTGTTCTCAAAGGAGAAAGTAGGAGGTCGAGACACTTACTCATATTTTTTTCTCTCCTTTCCACAGCCTCTGACTTCTCGGGCTTCCTGTCTTCCTCATTTCAAATCTCTAGAATGAGGCCTGTCTCCTAGTTACCATGGTGATAACCCCAGGAAATGATTTAAGAAATTGCCATCAAAGTATAAATTCATTATATATTGAGGAAGCAGTGTTATGAGATACGAGCAGCTGTTTTTAGGCAGAAGGCAATTCCACAGCATGAGTCAGAGTGTGAACAAGTCTGAAGATTTGAACGTTGCAAGAGACCAGCTAGACACCCTACACAGAATATTAAATTTTGTGTAAAAAACAATTAAAACAGCAGATGAAAAGTACAAAAAGATAAAAGGCACAATGCTTTGTGTAGTTGCTCTAATCTACAAGAAAGGGACGAAGACTTTCACAGAAGCCTGCCCCTGGACTACAGAGACAGTGAGCACTTCAGATCACCATGTGCAAAAGCACTGGCCCAGGATGCACGACACACCTTGTACATGTGATGTACTTGTACTTGTGGTGGTGGACTTGGTGTGCAAGTGGTGTGCTTGTGGTATACATTGAAATCATCCTGACTGTGGCCCTAACCTGCTGAGACAATGTCTGAAAGCGAGGCCTTGGAAATTGCGAAGCTTAGGCAACTGGTAGCCTTATCCAACTGGACTTTGTAGAAAATACAAAATCTCTTCATAGTGAGGACTTTGGCATCTGGAGGCTCCTCTGGTACTACCAAGCATGAATCACGGACTAGCAGAAGCCTAGTCTTGGTCTCTTCTCCAAATTCACATAACAGTAGAACAGGTGGCGTGCTTCTCGGTTTGTTCTCCAACCATCATGCGGAGGAGTCATGATTATTCTTCATTCGTGTCCTGTAGCGCAAATATAAATTGGGAGGCTAAATTAAAAGCAGATAAGTAACAGAGGGTACATAACAATTTTGGCGAAATGAATGGGCAACTCGGACCCCCAGAAGGGTAGTTAGACACCCATCAGGAAGATACAAAGGCAATGAGTATCAGTGAAATGGGAGGAAGCAGTTGAACTCTCAGCTTGCTTTCTTCAGGCTGGTTGAATATGAATGAGGGGGACCATGGGTTAGGGCCCACCTGGTGGTGTTCTGCTACTGGCGGTTCCCCAAGCCAGGTCCTCTTTGTGTTTTACACATCATTGGTCACAATCCTCAGAACCTCATATAGGCCAGAGCCATCTGACCTCTTCCCACCCTGCTACTCGGAGGCAGCTGTGTTTACCCTGCCTTTTAGGTACGGCTCAGAAGTCACAGACTCGATTCCAGCTGCTATAAAAGGGGGTGGAGTGAGGGTGTCACCTGAGCCTACCCGGCTTTGTTGTAAGCAGTCTAAACTGCCAGCTCCCATTAGCTACTAAGACAGAAGAGGGAAAGTAAGCAAAAATAGCTTCATCTCTGGATTCCGCATGCTGTTGCACGTGTCTTGGCTTCAAGCCCAAAACTAAAGAAAATCTGTCTACCAGTCAATGACAGGATGACAAAGTAAAGTATTAAGGTCACATCGAAGTGATCCCAGAATTAGCAGGAAAGGGTGACAGCAGACAGCTCTGAGTCCTAAGTTTTCTGTGTAATTGGGGAGAAACTTACTGAGGTCCAAGAGCGACAGGGAGGAGAGCTCTTACAACTGCTGAGGTCGGTTTCCCGCAGCCAGTAAGCCTTTGGCTTCATGGTTTGCTTCTGAGAATTATCAATGAATACAGCTTTGCTATGTTGGCCATGGAAACAACACGGAGCCTAGAGAGAAGGAATAAGCCAGACAAATCAGCCACTGGAAATAGCTACTCATCAAAGAGGCTCATGGAAGTAAGCCTGGGACATAGGGGTGGGATTTGAGAGGCAGAGAAGACAGAGAGGCAAGTCACAAGGAAGAAAGCATTAGAGTCACACATTATCCGACAAAGGACAGAGCTGTATTCCCCCTCATGGAAACCTCACACAAAATTAACCACAGCTTACCATCAACTTATACTTCTCTTGGTGAATGAAGCCCGTGCTTTTTTGTAAGTTTCCAATATTTTTAAATAGACTAAAATTGCCTTCGGAATATTTTAGTGCTTCAGAATATTTTAATATTTTGTACTGTTCACTACAAATGGAAATGCTGTGAAATGTCATTAGGTTTAGAATCAAAATGAATGGAATACATTATAATAATGTAAGTTGTAAAAACTTGATAAAAAAATAAGTACATTTCATACAAATTGCAGAAGTTACTTCTCTTTTATCATGTGGGTCCCGATGGCTGAACTCAGGTGGTCAAGATTGGCAGTGGTCACCTGCACGCACTGAGCCATCTCACTTGCCACTTTCTCTGGTTTTTAAATTACATATTTTCTATTTATTTTGTGTGTATGTATTCATGTTAATACATGTGACACAGTACATGTATGCAGGTCAGAACACATCCTGAGGAAGTAGGCTCTTTCTAATCACTATTTGGGTCCCGATCTGAACTCAGGTCATCAGGCTTGGTGGCAAGAACCTGCTGAACTATATCTCTAGTTCCGTACCTTGTTCTTTGAGACAGTGTCTCTCCTTAGACTGAAGTACACCACGCAGGCTAGGCTGGACAGTGCACACCAGGCATTTGCCTTCCCAGAACTGGGGTTTTCTGTGTACACCATTATTTTATTTATGTGTACAGGTGCTTTGTGTACATATGTGTCTGTGCACCATGTGCATGTCAATGCCTGCAGAGGTCAGAGGAGGGCATCAGATCTGGTGGAGCTGATGTTACAGATGATTGTGAGCTACTATGTAAATACAAGGAATCAAGTCTGGCTCATCTGAAAGAGTGTCCAGTGCTCTTAACTACTGAGAAATTTCTACAGTCCCATGCTTAGCTTTTTTTCTTTAAATGAATTCTAAAGATTAAACTCAGTCCTCAT
Organism: Myodes glareolus; assembly: GCF_982192425.1. Taxonomy (NCBI): domain Eukaryota; kingdom Metazoa; phylum Chordata; class Mammalia; order Rodentia; family Cricetidae; genus Myodes; species Myodes glareolus. The sequence goes on along the minus strand of NC_142026.1, from coordinate 95,320,104 downwards.
GTTACAGCAAGCCTTTCTTATTATCTCCACAGCTTGAGTAAGAACATTTGAAAACAAATGTATAGATAATGAAAACATAGCATAATGCTGTAGCTTCTTGGCTACATTTACAGTAAAGAAATATTTATTACCAAGTGTAGCACAGCTGGATCGTGTAGTAGATCTATTTCTAGCTTTTTTGGGAACTGCCACACTGATTTCCATAGTGGCCGCATTGTTTTGTGTTCTACCAGCATTGAAAAATTGTTCCTCTTTCTCTACATCTATGTCAGCATTTTCTCTCATTTGTTTTTTTCTGTTTTAGCTGTTTGGACTGAGGAAAGATGAAATAGCATAGTAGTTATAATTTGCATTTCCCTGATGGCTCAGGATGTGATATATATGCCTTACCAGCAAGTGGGAAAAGGAAGGGCACACTTTAAAGTAATATGCTCCAGAGTTGGCTGACAATTGACAAGTGATTTTCATATTATAAGCTAAATAGAAAGAATATTTGTATTGACGTCTTTAAAAGTACTATGAAGCGGAGACTATGAGCAAATACTAAAACTGTGGGTTTGATGCTCAGATTTCAGCAAGCTACAGACTCCCATAAACACTGTATTAAAGCCCTGTTGTGCTCTTTCTGGAAGATCCTTTATCTCTCCTCAAGGCTCATTCACTTCCTGTGGGGACTGAGGCAAGATGCAGACTGTGACCTCTCTCACAGCCCTCTGAGGCATGCCAAATGACAGTCACATCTTCGACGTTAGCTTTCTGCAGTCTCCTTCTGTAGCATCTCCTCCTTTGCAGCATCTCTCTTTTCTTTCCTTGTTAAAATAAGTAGTGGGTGATGTTTTAACAGGAGCTACCATCACTGCAATCTCCGTCCCCATCACCGACTTTCATGTAAACACATTGGTGGTTGAGAAATGGGAGAAACTTGTTCCTATACGAAAGATGCCAGGTGTTACCAACGTGATGCTTTAAAAGGACAATCAGAGACCTAAAAATTATGTTGAGTTTATGTAACTATTTCCAAAAGTAAACCTTATTGAATGAGGGTGGGGGGGGATAATTTCTGTTTTGTTTTTGTTTTAAGCATAGTGGATGGAAACGGTGTACCCTATCTTTCTACTCCCTATGGAAATTCGACTGAGCCCCATAGGCATTTCTGAATATGTGGATATTATTCAGTAGACTATGTCTCTAGGTGGAAGCTATTCTTAACGCTCAGCTGCTGAGCTCTGAAATCTACGTGCTATGCTTTCCGCAGGCTGCTCCCAATGGATGGCTGTGTCCAGAGACAATAAAACAGATTCCTTCCTGTGAGATAAGAGATTCTTCTAGTCAAAGTTGGCTTAAGGACCACTGAAAACCCTTACCAAACATTTCATAGAGTCACACAACATCTTCAAACACACTCATCACTCTTCCTTATTACTGTCATTTTCTTCTTAGGATAGCAGAGTAGTGGCATCACTTTTTAAATTTTTTTTGAAAGTAATTTTATTAAATTATAAAAGTTTCCATTTCCGCCCCTCTTCCCAACACCCTCCCACTCCCCCCGCTCCCTCTCCTCTTTCCTCTTCGTCCCTTAGGGCAGTCAGGGTTTCCTGCCCTGTGGGAAGTTCAAGTTCCTCCCCCTTAAATTTTTTTTAGTGCCTACTTATATTCTTTGCAGACACGTGAATAAAGAATGCAGATATAAGGTCAACAAATCCACAAATGGTTAATTCACTGATTTCCAGTCTTGAATATTATTAGTAGTTTGCATGTTATTCTGCAGTGAGGTCTCTAGATAGGATACAGGCCATTTCTATTTACTGTTGGGATCAGCTGACTACATCTCTGTGAAGAAATCTATGAACCCCATCCATAAGCCTAATTCAGAACAGACCATGTTTGGCTTCTGTCTGCTTTCTGAATTCCTCAGGGTAAATTTCAAAGACGATGAAGTGAGTTATTAAGACAGATAAGCTCTCAGTGCTGGTTCTCCATTTTACATGTAAGTTCAGTTCAGTTGGGAGTTTTAGGACAAAATCTGTGAATTTTGGATTCACAATATATAAGAGAGCAGCAGACATATTCATGTTTTAAAGTACCACCGATGAGTCTTTGTAGAAGCAGCCTATGAACCGTGGCTTGGAAAGGCAGCAGTATGACATGGTACGTTAGAACTGGGATCTGGGGAAGAATAACCTCTAGCCAATACCCAGTTGTATCCCTTTGCAAGCATCAGGAAGTTGATCTCAACCTCATTCATTCAACGTTAGCTTCCCATCTAGCTAGTGCCAGATTCTCTTCTGTAAGTGTACCACTGACCAAACAAGTAGACATTTCTTCCTTCAGGATATTAAAATTCTGCAACAAGGAGACAGACAAAGCTACAGATGCATAATAAACAAGAAACTGTATATTAGGCGATAAGATCACAGGCAGAGAATCAGAGTAGGAGGGACTTGGCAGCATGTGTTGGTGGGCTGTAAGTTCCTCCTTTGTAGAACTGTGGAGATTGAATAGATTTTTATGTTTGGAATGGTGTTTGGCATACAGAATTTAGACAATGTTGTTACTTTCCCCTACCATATTGAGCAGGCTACTGTAGCTACAAAAATGATGGAATCTTCCCAACTAACCCTAAGAGCAAGGAAGTAAGCTATTTCCTGGATTTTCATCATACATCCATATTCAACTTACTTTCAGAAGAACGTCTATGTGGTCCAGAAGACAGAGAGCACAAAGATGGCATAACCTACCTCTGGGACACATATTCCTGTACCTGAATATACCATACACCAGAAACAAATATTTTAAATGGAACTTAGCTTAACATTACAGAAGGCATAGATTAGACAAAGCAATAAACAAACTGATCTTGCCTGTAGCTCCAGCCAGCTCTTGGAGCCTTTTTATATAATAGCCTTCATATGATAACTGATCTTCACTTACAACATAGTATATGAACAATGGATTAAAAATTACAAAATAATTCTATTTGGTCAAGTTTTATAGGATTTAATAAAATAAGCCCTCACTAAGTACACATGGTGTTGTGATTGTATGTGCTCAGCTACTTGGGAAATTGAGTGTGGACCTCACTTGAGCCCAGAAATTTAAGGACAGCCTGAGAAACAGGAAGACACCATCTCAGAAGCAGTCATCACATTTTCTCCCTGAGAATACAGGGTGATCTACAGTGCTTGACCATCCTGAGCTAGGCTCTCGGACTACTAGGATTTTTTCCTTAAGCAAAATAACATTATCTTATAAAAATGCAAACCCAACCACACTTAGGTCAGACGGGGGTTTGAAAGTCTGTAAATAAAAAGATGGAACTCAGGAAACTTATCAGACGTCAAGAATAAGCGATAACTGAAGAGAGTTCAGCCAAAATCCTAGAGATTTCCACATTATTCTTCGAGTCATTTATCAGACAACTATTTGTTTGGGTTAAAAGTAACAGTACGGTTAAAACACATAATGGGACCAAGTTCAGATTTGTTCCCATGACCTCCTAGTCTAGAAAACCCTGAATTAATTAAGAAGGAAATTTGAGGTTGAGGGGTTGGGATTTAACTCAGTGGGAGAGCACTTGCCTATGAAGTACAAGGGCTTGAGTTAAATCCTGAGCACTTGGGAAAGAGAAAGAAAAAAAAATAAAAGGAAAGAAAAAAAAATGAAGAGAGGCAGGTGGATTTCTGCAAATTTGAGGCCAGCCTGGTAAACAGAGGGAGTTCCAGGACAGTCAGTGATACACAGTGAAACCTTGTCTTGAAGAAACCAAAACAAGCAAGCAAGCAAACAAACAACAACAAAACCCAAAGATGAGAAAGAAAATAAAGTCAACAACAGAGATCATTGGAAACAAACATGACTCAAAGAGAGCAAGCTCGACGAATTTTCCTTGTGATTCAGGACAAGTAGCATCATGATCAGGATAATGATTCATAGATCCCTTATTACAGGTGAAATAGCAGATACGATAAATGGCCATGACGACATGCATGCTCATGAATTTAAAATCAGAAGAGTTCGCATTTGTTCTCCAGAAGAAAACCACAACTAGATCTTCTGATGATGTATAAACAGGAATTGCAATTGATGCTTCAAGGAAAGGGAAGCTTGTCAAAGACAGATTTTTCCATGAGAAAATGTAAACAAAGAATCACTAATCAGATCCTGTTGGTGATTCCATTTATTTCTGAGTTACTCCAGCTCAGCTTGAAGTCAATTTATAAAGGACATATATCCAAAGCCGTTTGAAGATGCTCAAATGTACGAGTGTTGTATAATCATTCAATATTACTAATCAACAACAACATATAAAAATTGTAACTTAAATTTCCAAAATGCTCCCTAAACCCAGTGAGAATATAATACAATTGGCTGCTTCTACTTGTTTTCATTTCGAAACTGGGTTGTAAAAGTCCTGGGTTTTGTATTAGGTACTAACTGCTCCCTAGTTCTAGAGGACAAAAGTTATCAGTTCGGATATTACAAGTCCATCAGCCTCTCACTGATGCCTCTAGTGGAAGATCCTTCCATTTATCCAAGTTCCTGGAAGGTAGAGCTTTGCTGACATCTGCCTTCATAGTCACAAGGTTCTTGTAAGAACACAGATCATAAGAATCAGTGACTTTTCTTTAGAAGAGCAGGAAAAAAAAAGAATCAGGGACTTGAATACTTTCAGTATAGCTTCATCTTAATGAGTTGTAGCATTAAGCAACCCCCACATCTAATACTTGTGCTGAATTTTAGGACAGATCTTTCTCAAAGAAAGATAGAAACAATTTGTAATGAAATTACAACCCTCCACTATAGCTGTTTGATTTATATTATTTATCTACAAAAACAGAATTTTTTACTAAAACAATTGACCTTTCATTTTACATACCAACCCCAGTTCCTCCTCCCTCCCCTTTTCCCAGCCTCCCTATTCCCCTTCTCATCGTCCATCCACTCCTCAGAGGGAATAAGCCCTTTTTTGGGGGATTCAACAAGGTTTAGTATACCAACTTGAGGCAGGACCAAGCACACATTCCACCCGCCTCATATAAGGCCAAGCAAGGTATCCCATTATAAAGAATGGGCTCCAAAGAGCCAGTTCATACACCCAGGATAAGTGCTGGTCCCACTGCCAGGCTCCCCTGCCCCAACAGATCAAGCCACATAACTGTTACTCACATTCAGAGGGATTCATTCAGTCCATGCAAGTTCCCCAGATGTCAGTCCATAGTCCATGAGCTCCCACTAGCTCAAGTCAGCTATCTCTGTGGTTTTCCCCATCACATTCTTGACCCCACCTTGTTCATATGATCCCTCATCCCTCTCTTCAACTGAGCTACAGGTGCTCAGCTCAGTGCTCAAAAACAGAAATTAATAGCCTGTAAAAATTTGTGTTTATGTATATGCATGTATGCGTGCAGTTGTGTGTATAAGTGTGGAGGGCAGAGGTTGACACTGAATATCTTCTATTGCTCTTTACCTTATTATGTGAAACAAGATCTCTCACTGAACCAGGAACTTACCAACTAGTTACACTGTTGGCCAATTAAGATCTCTTTTTAGATAAAACAGTAAGGTCCTAAAACAGAGATTTAGTTTTAGTAATATGTTATTAATAAATTATGAATAACACCTCTTCTATTGGTTGTAAAAAGTTTATCCAGAGTGGAATATTGATCTTTATTTGTTAATTTTACTCCAGATTATCTTCTATTGAAAACAGTTTTCTACCTAACCCATGTCCCCTTTTGCTTAGGTCCAATATTTCTGCATACGTTTTACTGATGACAAGGCATATTGTGATGACATAACCAATTTTGAATATGACAGAACCTTGTTTGGAAACCCAAATACACACTTTTTACTTCTCATTCTTTGTTTTTTATGTATTCTAGCCACTCTTGTGGGCCCTGGGAACACGGCAACAGCAGACATGACAGCCTTGGTTCCTTCCCTTGTAGTGTTCCCCTTAACATAAGAGAGGTAGAATTTAATATATGTGAGTATATGATGATATAATTTTGGATAATGATAATGAAAATACAGAAAAATGAAGCAAGGCAAAAGGTTATCAAGTGAAGGGATAGAGAGATGCCTTAAAGGGTGTGTTGAGGAGCACTGTGGCATGTGAGTGCTAAGAGGGAAGAACACTGCAGGAAGGGGAGAAGCTGCAGGCAGAGGAGAAGCTGCAGGCAGAGGAGAAGGTTGTCCAAAGGCAGGACCATAAGTGGTTAGATCATGTGTTACCCTACAACATCTTATTTTCATTTTATTATAGAGACAATGGCATGACAATCTTTGTTGTGTTTATAGGTGTATCTTATTCTATAATAGTCATGTTCTATGATCTATTTACTAGTCTTCTATTGATAAGATATATAGGTTGTTGTTAATTTTTTATCGTTGCCTGCAGAAAGTAAAGGACAACCGAGAGTCAGCACAGCATGATGCAGTCAAACAATCAGAGCCAGAAACAACTCATTTTCTTTCTTTTCTTGAATCATGTCCACCTCTGTGCCTTTGACTGTTTAAGTCCTAAAGACAAAGTGGTAAACTGCATAGTCAAAGTGGTGGATATTTGTTGTAGAGGGAGTGGGCCTGCTTTTGGTCCCGGCAACCCAGCTAGCTTCACCCCAGAAAGAACCACACAGAAACTGTATTCATTTAAATACTGCCTTGCCCATTATCTCTAGCCTCTTATTGGCTAACTCTCACATATTAGTTTAACCCATCTCCATTAATGTGTATTGCCACTTGACTGTGGCTTACTGGCATGAGTCTAACCAGGGTCTGTCTCGGGCAGGAGAACCATGGCATCTGCCACTCTGCCCTTCTTCCCAGCATTCTGTTTTGTCTACTCCTCCTATCTAAGTTCTGCCCTATCAAAAGGCCAAGGCAGTTTCTTTATTCAACCAATGAAAGCAACACATAGACATAGGACCTCCTACACCAGATATTGCAATAATCATAAATTTTAACTGAATGTCCCAGGGCCTAGACAAAATAAAATAAAAAGGAAAAAAGCAATTTTAGTTCAGAGAAATTTCTTACAAATGACTTATAATTAAAAAATGTCTTTATTTTCTAATACTTCTTGATAATTGCTTCTGACAGGTAACTCATATGCATACAACATTTCAGTGGGTATATGTATTTTCTTTTCCTCTGATGTCATATACACATCCTCTACTACACAGTAAAATTTACAAAGTCTTGCATTCAGTAAAATATCCTCTGAAATACTGGGACCAGAGCATGGAGCGGCATGGGTTAGATAAAAAAGTATTTCCAATAAAGATAAGCTGAAGTAAATCTAAAAAGTAGAGATCAAGATTTCCACTCAAAAATGCAAATAGATCCATATCTATCCCCATGCACAAAACTCAAGTCCAAATGGATCAAAGACCTCAACATAACACCAACCACACTGAACCTCATAGAAGGGAAAGTGGGAAGTACACTTGAACACATTGGCAAAGGAGACCACTTCCTAAATTGTGGAGGGCCACAACCACATTCTCCATTACTTTAAGGGACAGAGGTAGTTGACCTCTGTGACTTCAAGGTGTGGTAGCATACATCTTTAATCCCAATGCCTGGGAGGCAGAGGTACATTGACCTCTGAGACTTTAAGGGGCAGAGGTAGTTGACCTCTGTGACTTTAAGGTGTGGCAGTACACACCTTTAATCCCAATGCCTGGGAGGTAGAGACAGATCTCTGTGAGTTTAAGGTGTTGTAGCACACGCCTTTAATCCCAGCATTGGGGAGGCAGAGACAGTGGGACTATAATGTGCATGTGCTTCGTAACTTTCCACTACTGCATCCCTGCTTACCCCCGAGGCGTCATCTGGGTTGATGGGCAGCGGACCAATCCAAGAGTGACACGTCCGAAGCGAGGACTGTTTCCTATATAAGGGATGGGTTCCCCTCGTTCTGGGTCTCCGCTTTGGAAGCTTATGCTCTCTCTCTCAAGACACATTAAAGCTTTTCTGCAGAAGGATCCTAAGTGTGCCGCATCGTTCTTGCTGGTGAGACGGTAGTGCGGGACATCTGGTACCGAAACCCAGGACGCCGGGGGACCCTGACCACTACTTGCACTGCCGGAGAGCCCTTGGACACAAGGAGGATTCAAAACTGCAGGTCTGTATGCTCAGAGAGGTATGACTATTCCTGGACTTTTTGATTTGGGGCTTGACTTGTCTCTGCCTTGGGAAGGTTTCGTAGAGGCCTTGGTACTTCTTTTAGCAGTTCTCTTGGGATCACTTTGGAATTGCTTAGAAGATGAATCCTGCCAGACAGTTGTTGCAGAAGGGGAGGAAGTCCAGGATAGCATGTCAGAAACTGAGTGCAGTGAGAGGTTGGGCGGGCGCAAGAAAAGGACAGTCCCAGATAAGAAAAAAGGACCCCCGGTGGTTCTAAAAAAATAAAAACGGGGGAGAAGACTGACCTACAAGGTCAAAAGCTTTCTGATACCAACAACAACAACAAAAAAGAAAAGAACAGCAGTTTATATTCTCTGCAGGAGCTCGAAGCTCTGCAAATTAAAAGTGACCATGAAAATGAGCATGAGAACGAAAGTTCTGGCTCGGGAGAAGAGGTAGAAGAACTAGATATAGAGGAGGAGGCAGAATTAGAAGAAGAAACGGCTAAATATGAGAGGGAAAGATATCCCCATAATGGGGCACCGTCTTCCAGCGGTAGGGCCATGAGGTCATCCCTAACGGCCCATCTGCCTCCTTATGAGCCGCGCCCTCCCCCAACCGCCCCTCCGGTGCCTCCTTAAAATCTTATCTACTTAAACAAAAAGGGGGGAATAATGAAGGAGTTGCCCCCGACACCAAGAGTGGCCATTGCCATGGCTCTGTTCACTATAAATTTTTAAAATTTGGATGATAATGGCCAAAATGCGACAACACAACATTGTTTGGATCCACAACGGCCCAAGGATTTGATTAAATGGAAAGATGTGCTTTCTAATGAATGAAAAGGCCCGGATCCCATTCTATTGAGAACCAGGGGAGCTGTTTGTATGTTCCCACAGGATTAGGAAAACCCATTCTGGATGCCAGAGAGACTGACCCAAAGGGTGAAAAATGACCCACAACATGTGGACTTGCCTGAAGATTTGGCTTCTGTTCCTCCTGCCATTTTGCGGATGGATGACAACGGTTATGATGGAGCAGTGATGGGGGATACTCTCAGCCTTCCTGAAGCCGACACCAGTCAGCCATAGATTGGCGGTGTTTCCTCGGTTTTTTTTACAACCAATAAGACTCTGGGGCTTCCCTACCTTCCTAGAGATGATTTATAAGCTTAGCCAAAGGATTTCCAGTCCTGGATTGTGTCCTTCATCTCCTACTTCAAAGAATGGGTGGGGGTGGGAATGTTTGGAGCAGCCCTTTGCTATGAAATAGTGTTTCTCCTCTGGATTGTCTGCCGACTCAAATCCCAAAGACATAGGGACAAAATGGTTATTGCACAAGCGCTGGCTGCCCTGGAACAGGGATCCTCTACTGATATGTGGCTATCTATGCTAAACCAGTAAGGTTTATGCCAACCAGCTCCTGCACCCCTAGGACAATGGTCCATTGCACAGGATGGAATGCTTGGCTTAGCTAGCCCTGAACGTTGTCGAGCTGAAGAGTATCGCACAGAGAATGGCCCTCTCTGAGAGCTATATCACCCTGCATAAGGGTTTCCTGCCGTATATTCCCTTTCCCAGAAAAATGGCAGAGGACAGGTCGGATAAGTTCCAGATGTCATGAACCTAGGGAAAGATTCCGTGGGCAATAGAAGAGGTATTATTCTTAGTTTATTAACAGCATATCACTGAACATTTTCTACACTGTTTTAGCATGCATTGTTTTCTAGTTCATGCTCACATAAAAAGTACAAATGAATATGTATTTCTTTCACAGTAAGCTTCCCTTAACTATATACACTTCGCATCTTTTCTAAGAGAGTCTCTTGAAGCACTGATATCCAACACTGAAGACACAGAACAGTTAAGTAGGACAGTACATAGTATTTCCTTGATTTACTGGGTCAAATCCTAGAGTAAGTTTGCCATGAGCTTAAACAAAGCTACATTAAACTGAGTGAATGCCTGAGATGGTTACAGATTCTGCCTCATTCTCTTAGGAAACCTAGATTGATAGTCCACTGGTTAGTCAATGTGTTAGGGAGAAGGAAACAAAGCTCGCAGATGAGGCCTTCAGCCCACATAATGCAGTGGGAACAATATAGCCATTAGAAAACCAATAGAAGACACATTAGCAATTGCAGCGTTTTAGCTCTGTGTTCTGAATTAATTCAAGCCGGTAGCTACATCCAAAACCATAAATTGGGTAGCTGAAAAATAAAATGTATTTTTTATAATTCTGGGGAATGAGAAGCCCAGACAAGGTGCCAGAGGTTTTGTTTCTATTGAGACCATTGATGTTGAAAGTTATCAGTGAATTCTTGTTGATTTCTGTTATTTTGTTGTTATGGTGTGGGGTTTCCCCCCTTTTGATTGCTGGTCTGGGATTTACTCCTTTTTTCTTGGATATGATTAACATCTTCAGTTTGAAGTTTTCCTTCTGACTTCTCCTATAGATCTGGATTTGTAAATTTGGTTTTGACATGGAGTGTGTTTCTTTCTACTCTATTGTCCTTGACAGTTTTGTTGGGTCTAGTAGTATGGGCATATCAATGAATGTAAGAGAAAGTGAATGCACACATACGCATTTTTCTAAGCTAGTTATCAGTGGATTTGTGCATTAATTTATGTTTTTCCATTTTGTTGATTCTTTGTGGATTTCACACCATAGATTCTCATTCCACCAGGCCCCAGGCAACTACAGAACCCTCAGTGGCAACTGCAGCCATGGACACCACCCAAGACCCAGTCCCCTCAGGACCACAGACCCAGACATGGGTTTAGGAAGCAGCCTCTGCCCTAATGTCCCTATATCTCCAAGTGACAGCACTGACCACCCTGATCAGCTTGGTCCTGCGTGTGACACCATCTGACACCGACATGGTCTAAGGTGACCAACCAGGCCCTGGCCATCTTCATGGCCCTCAATGACAACAGGAGCCCCAAACATCAACTCAGACCCTGGTTGCTATAGGGCCACAGACCCAGGCAGGGCCCTTTGCAGCAGCCTTGGCCCCAATGACACCATGGCCTTGAGTGACAACACAGACCACTCAGATCCGGATGTCTCTAGTGGCAACATGGCCTTCAGGCACCCTCCTGGCCACAGGTTAGGCCCAGACCCTGGAGCATCTCTATGGCTTTTGGTTCCAATGTGGACCATGAACATCAATACAGACGCTGGCTGTGGTATTTAACATTAATACGTTGGACTACCTCAATTTTGCCTACTGCTCTAGTAATGGTCTTTTACTAAATTGTTACTTTCCTGTGTAGGATCCATCTAGGGCCACATAGTCCAGCAGTTCACTTTGTGTCTAGAGTCTTTTAGTTTAGAAGAGTTCTCCACTCTTTCTTTTTTTATGACATTTTGAAATAACTAAGAGTTTAAAAAGTTATTGAATTTAATTTAGCTGTTTTGTGTATTGTGTGGGCACACACAAGAGTTAGTTCTCTCCCTCTATAACGAAGGCCCCAAGGATGGAACCTGGGTTGTCAAGCTTTGTAGCACTGCTTTCCTTTTCTGAGGGAATCTTCTCACTGGACCAAAGTAGTTAGAATTTCAAAGCAAATAAGATGCTTAGAACATATCTCTGACAAATAGCTAAGACCATCGAGGAAAAAATGAATGGATAAAAGAATTCCTGCATCCAGGGCAAAGAGAGAACTTGGGAAGTGAGGCCAATTGTGGTGATGAAGGCTGTTGAGAAGCTGGGAAACTGGGTAGGAAATGTGCTTATGTGCAAGAAATAAAGAAAATCACAGTTTGGTGTATAGCAGTAAGACTAGAGGAGACACATTGGATTGCTTTTGTTTGGTGCTAGGCTGAAGGAAGTGCCATATTTGGCAGTGAATGATGATGTGCGTATTGTGCAGCTTGCAATAAGGTGTAGGTTTCACAGGAGAGTGTGTTTATTGTGAGATGGGCAGGATGGAGGCTACTTAAAGAAGGAGAAACCCCAATGACCCATCTGCTTATCTTTCTCCTCCCCAGCTGAGCCCTGAATGCAGCAGTAGACTGTGGACTGGCAACCAAAATAAAAATAGTGGCCACATCCCTTTCTAAGCAAGGGAGGACCAGAGGACTCTAGGGATAGCCCCGAAGAATTGAGGGACCCCAAGTCTACCAACAAAGATAATTTTCTCTTTTTCTCAGAATCTGTCAAACAGGAATGAACAGGATACCAGGAAGTCCTTTCTTCTCTTTAAAATAGAAGACATTCTGAATTGCAAAGTCAGGTACTTGTAAAGTTTCCAGAAGAATTTGTCTCAGTTGGGTTCTATTGCTGTTAAGAGACACTGTGGCCTGGTAACTTTAATAAAAGGGAGCATTTAATTGGAACTGGCTTACAGTTTCAGAGGTTTAGTCCATTAGCGTCATGGCAAGAAGCTGGAGGAATGCAGGTAGATTTGGTGGTGGCGAAGGAGTTGAGAGTTCTACAGCTTGATCCACAGGCAACAGGAAGTGAAATGTATTTCACATTGGAAATAGCTTGAGCATAGGAGACCTCAAAGTACCCCCCCCACCCAACCACACACACATAGTGATGTACTTCTTCCAACAAGACTATACCTCCTAAGAGTGCCACTCCCTAAGAGGGCCATTTTCTTTCAAACCACCACAGACATTTATGTGAAAAAATAGTGGTACTCCTTTTCAGCCTACTCTGATACCTTTATATAAACATTTGATCCATGAAAATATGGGTGGAAATCAGAGAAGCTGTCAGGGCTCTCATACCTTACATAGAACTGCCAGAGGATCTTTGTTGCCTTCATTTCCCTTCAGAAAAGAGCAGGCCTCCCAGTGATATCAACTCAACATGGCATAACAAGGTCAATAAGCCTAGACACAAACCCTTTTTATCAAGGCTAGGTGAGACAACCTCGTAGGAGGAAAAGGGTTCTGAGAGCAGGCAAGAGTCAGAGACCCCCTCATTTCCATAGTTAGGAGTCCAACAATAACCCATGCAGGCTCTGATTGCCTCTTCAGTCTCTGTGAGCCCCTATAAGCCCAGCTTAGCTGCTTCTGTGGGCCATGATCTCCTGGAGTCCTTGACCCTTTGACTCTAGCAATCCTTCCTCCTCCTCTTTGAAAGATCCCCTGGCTCCACCTAATGTTTCATTGATCAATGTGTCTACTTTTAATGCCAATACAAAGTGCTTTTTATTACTATTGCTCTGTAGTATTGCTTGAAGTAAAGGATGGTGATACCTCCAGCAGTTCCTTACTGCTCAGGTTTGTTTTAGCTATCCTGGGTTTTGTTTGTTTGTTTGTTTTTCTATATGAAATTGAATATTGTTTTTTCAAGGTCTGCAAAGAATCATGTTGGATTTTTGATGTGGATTGCATGGAATCTGTAGATTGCTTTTGGTAGGTTTGACATTTTTATTATGCTAATCCTACCAACCCATGAGCATAAGAGACCTTTCCATTTTCTAACATTTTCCTCAGTTTTTTTTTTCAGACTTGAAGTTTTTGTCATACAAATCTTTCCCTTGCTTGGTTAGAGTTATTACAAGATTTTTATTTTTTATTTTTATTTTTTTTACTGTCTGTAGCTATTGTAAAGGGTGTTTTTCCCCCGATTTTTTTTTCAGTCTGTTTGTCATTTGTATATAGGAGGGCCACTGATTTTTTTTTTTTGAGTTTATCTTGTATCCAGTCACATCAGTGAAAGTGTTTATCAGCTGTAAGATTCGCTGGTAGAATTTTTGGGGTCACTTATACATATTATTATATCATATGCAAATAGTGGTACTTTGACTTCTTCCTTTCCGATTTGTATCCCCTTGGTCTCCTTCATTTGTCTTACTGCTTCAAGTGCTGTATTATATTGAGTAGATATGGAGAGAGTAGACAACCTTGTTCTGTTCCTCATTTTAGTGGAATTGCTTTGAGTTTCTCTCCATTCAGTTAGATGTTGGCAATCAGCTTGCTGTAAATTGCCTTTATTATGTTTAGGTATGTCCCTTGTATCCATGCTTTCTCCGAGACCCTTTACCTGAAGAGGTGTTGGATTTTGTCACATGATTTTTCAACACCCAATGAAATGATCATGTAGTTTCTCACTTTCAGTTTGTTTATATGGTGGGTTACATTGACAGATTTTTGTATGTTGAACCATCCCTGCGTCTCTGGGATGATGCCTACTTGATCATAGTGAATCATCTTTTTGTTGTGTTCTTGGATTCACTTTGTGAGTATTTTATTGAGTATTTTTGCATGCACATTCATGAGGGCATTGGTCTGTAATTGTAAAAGATATTTGTTGAGTCTGTGTGGTTCTGTTTCTATTTTATGAAATAATTTGAGGAGTATTTAATATCAACTATTCTTGGAAATTCTGGTAGATTTCTGTGCTAAAACCTTCTGATCAAGGGTTTTGTTTTTGTTTTTTTTTTGGGGGGGAGTAGGGAATAGGGAACTTTTGATGACTGTTTAGATTTTCCAATTTTGTGTAGTACAGGTTTTTAAGTATAACCTAATGATTCGTTGGATTTCCTCAGTGTCTGTTGTTATATTGGCCTTTTCATTTCTGATTTTGTTAATTTGTATATTCTCGCTCTTTTCATTAGTTAAGGGTTTGTCTATCTTTTTGGTTTTCTCGAAGAACCAACTCTTTTGTTTCATTGACTCTTTGTATTGTTCTTTCTTTTTTTAAATTTTAACCCTGAGTTTGATTATTTGTTGCCATCTATTCTTCATGGGTGTTATTATTCCTTTCTGTTCTAGAGCTTTCGGGTGTGTTGTTAAGTTGCTAGTGTGAGATTTCTCCAAATTCTTTATTCAAGCACTTAGTGCTGTGAACTCTCCTCTTAGCGCTTCTTTCATTGTGTACAGTAGTTTTGTGTATGTTGAGCACTCATTTTCATTGAATTATAGGTAGCCTTTAATTTCTTTATTTCTGTCTTGACCTAGGTGCCATTCATTAGGGGGTTGCTCAGCTTCTACAAGTTTGTAGACTTTCAGTTGTTTTTATTATTGTTGAAATCCAGCTACAATCTGTGGTGGCCTGACAGGATGAAGGGGGTTATTTCATTCTTTTAAATCTGTTGAGACTTGCTTTGTGTCTGAGTATGTGGTTAATTTTGGCGAAGTTCTGCGAGGTGCTGAGAAAAAAGATGTATGTTCTTTTGTGGTTGGGTGAAATGTTCTGTAGATATCTGTTAGATCCATTTGGTTTATAACATCTGTTAGCTCCAGATTTCTCTGTTTAGTTTTTGGCTGGATGACATGTCCATTGGTAAGAGTGGGGTATTGAAGTCCCCCACTAGCAAAGTGTGATGGTTGATGTGTGGTCTAATCTGTAGCAATGTTTCTTTTACAAATGTAGGTGCCATTGTGTTTGGGACATAGATGTTGAGAATTGAAACATCATCTTGGTAGATTTTTCCTTTGATTAGTATGAAATGTCCTTCTCCATATCTTTTGATTAATTTTGGTTTGAAGTCTATTTGGTTAGGTATTAGAATAGGTACTCCATCTTGCTTCTTAGGTCCATTTGCTTGGAAAATCTCTTTTCAACCTTTTACTCTGAGGTAATGTCTATCTTTGATATTGAGTTGTGTTCCTTATATTAAGTAAAAGGATGAATTCTGTTTTCACATTCATTCTGTTGGTCTATGTCTTTTTATTGAGGAATTGAGTCCATTGATACTGAAAGATATCAATGACCTATAATAGCTAATTCATGTTATTTTGTTGTTTTTGGATGTAGTGGGGGTGGTAGTGTGTGTGTGTGTGCATGTGCACAAGGGTGCATGAATGTATTTCTCTTCTTTAGGTTTTGTATTATAATGTAAGATTATTCCCTATGTTTCCCCAGATATAGGTAACCCCTTAGAGTTGGAGTTTTCCTTCTAGTACTTTCTGTAGGGCGGGGTTTGTAGATAGATGCTGTTAAAATTTGACTTTATCATGGAGTATCTTGCTTTTTCCATCTATGATGAGTGAACATTTTGCTGGGTATAGTAGTCTAGGCTGCCATCTGTGGTCTTTTGGAGTCTGTAGCACATCTGTCCAACCCTTCTGGATTTTACAGTCTCCATGTGAAGTTGAATGTAATTCTAATAGGTCTACCTTTATATGTTACTTCCTCTTTTCCCCTTGCAGCTTTTAATATTCTTTCTTTGTTTTGCATATTTAGTGTTTTGATTACTATGGGGTGAGAGAACTTTCTTTTCTGGTCCAGTCTATTTTGCGTTCTGTATGCCTCTTGTGCCTTTATATGCATCACCTTTAGTTTAGGAAAATTTTTTCTATAATTTTGTTGGAAATATTTTCTGGGCCTTTGAGCTGAGAATCTTCTTCTATTCCTATTATTCATAGGTTTGGTCTTTGCTTAGTGCCCCAGATTTCCTAGATATTTTGTGGTAGAACTTTTTTAAGGTAATATTTTCTTTGACCAATTTATATATTTCTTCTATTGTAACCTCAACACTTGAGATTCTTTCTTCCTTCTCTTGTATTCTGTTGGTATTACTTGCATCTGTCATTCCTGTTTGCTTATCTAGATTTTCAACTTTCAGAATTCCTTCAATTTGGGATTTCTTTATTGTTTATACTTCCATTTTCAGGTTTTAAATCAATTTTATTCATTTCCTTCGACTGTTTTTTCTTGTTTTCACTTAAGGGATCTACTCATTTCTTCCAATTTTTTATTTGTCTTTTCCCCCTTTGTTTAAGTGATTTATTCACTTCTTCTTTAAGAGTCTCTATCATCTCCATAAAGTTTGTTTTAAGGTCTTTTTCTTGTGCTTCAGATGTATTGAAATATTTGGGGCTTCCTGTAGTAGGCTAGTTGGGCTCTGGTGGTGATATATTGCCCTGGCTATATTGATATATTGATTGTGTTCTTACACTGGCATCTAGGCATCAAGATTTGGAATGGTTATATGTCTAGGTACCAATTTCTGGCTTTGTCTTTCTTAGATGGGTGTTTTGTTCCTTTGTTTCTGTTTGCTCTCTAGCCTTCTGGCCTGTGTGGTCTGTGGTAGAGCAGTTGGAGTTCTGGTGACCTGTGTGGCTTCCGATCCAGGAGGAAGTTTCCATCTGAGTTAAGGGCTGGTCTCTGGCAGGTGTGGTCTGTGGTTGGGCACCCCTGTCTGCCCAAGGGAACTGAGAGAGTTGGGGAGGACTGCGGCAGCTGTCCCACTTAGTCTTCTGTTCATTCATCTTTTATTCATCCATTCAGGAAGTTTACAATGGCCGTTTCCTACAGTGCCATAGATTGCATGAGATACTATTTCATTATCAGAAATAATCTGTGTCCTTACTTAGTTTGCAAATTAATAAGAAGAGGTATCAAACAACTACAGTCACAGCAAGCACTAAAAAGAAGGGTGTGATACGCACTACAGTGTATAAGAGCAGAAGGGCCTAGCCCGGTAGTCACTCAAAGGGTATCCTAGGGAATGTGACTTTCAAGTTGAGATAAAGATGAGAAGGTGGCTAGTAAGGCTGAACTGGGGAAAAGGGTACTAGCTGAGAGAAGCTCAGGCAAAACAAAAGTAGCCCCAAGGGATTTGCTAAATATGGAATCGAAAGCTTAACAGTAGCCAGAGGAGTGGAAGAAAGAGCAAAGTTGATCTCAAAAAGGGAACTCTAGTCTTTATCCAAAAGCACCAATCAACCACTGAACTGATTTTAATCTTAACCAAGCAGTACTTATCTGATTACTCCAGCCATGATATACAGAGGGACTGGCAGGCTCAAGAGTAATGGTGAGAAAAACGAACTAAAGATAAAATGGCCCTCTTTGTACACAGGCGTAGAAGAGGTAACACAGGAACACACCGCGTGGAAGATAATGCCAGCAGGAATGTGCTCTCTGCCTATCACAGAGTGGACTGCACAATTTGGATTCACAGGGGTAAGATCGGGGCTTCCAGAAAAGGTCTAGCCACCTTCTAAGGGAGGAACAAGGGTTCTCAGTGGGTCCGCAGGATCTTTCACCTGTGAGAGAAGCTTGTGGAGATGAGGCTGCCCAAGGTCATTCTCTTTCCCTCTCTCTGCAGTCCTACATATACAGTCACACCAAAGACTTCAGTCTGACTGCCTCAGAAATCTACCACCACTCTACTTCCTAGAATCTCCTTGACATTGCTTTATGTTTTATATCTGACTAAGATCCATATTTAAATCACATCAGGGATGATTTCACCTATAAGAATGTTGCCTACAAATGCTGTCAATTAAACTGAAGAAAAAGATGACTGTGAAATTGTATGAAAACTGTAATCATATGTTATTGTATATAAACGACCCCACTAGCATGCAGCAGCATTTATCTTGGCTTTCTTCCATACTCCAAGGCTCTCTGCTGCCTGCTGGCACCAGGAACACAGCCGGGATTCATTCTTGAGCCGAATTTTTTTCTGACTGAAATTCTATGCTAAAAACTGTAAAGGAAACTCACTCCCATTCATTTATTTTGGATTTAGATGAACAGACTGGGAGGAGGAGGGGAGAACAATAGTTCTTTACACTTACATCAGTAAGTTGATTAAAGGTTAAACAATCCTCACTTGACTTCATGGTCTGAACTAGAATAGTCAGGAAAATAATTATGCAATAATTATGCAAAGCAGTTCTTCTGCGGGCAAAGAAGGCAACAATGTGTCATGAAGCACATCAGGACATTGCCAAATGCATAATCTTCCACATTCTAAAAGTTCTCAACTCCTCTCTGTTGTGAAGTACTGTCAATAAAGGCAATGGAACTATATACTCAGAAGTTAAATTACACAGTTGACACAGACTTGTTTCTTTAATTTTCACATTTATATGAATGCCCAAATATGGTAGGAAATGAGTATCACATTCCTAAAGATTATTTCATATTCCAAAAATAGTAACAGCCATGCAAAATGTACTGTTTGAAACACACTACTCCAATATGAGTCTCTTACTGCTGCTATTGTAACTTTGGATCCTGCAGTGCTCGGTATCCTCTCAAAGTACAGGCTTGGTGCCCGGAACTAAATACTATGAGAAGAAAGGCTCTGTGCAAGAGCAGGAGGTCTGTCTTCTCTAGGAAGTCTGTCCTCGTTTGCTCTCTTCTATGGCAGAAAATTTCCTAAACATTTGCACATATTTCTGGAAGACTTTATGAATAATTCCTAAATTTAAAAATTACTTGAATAATAGTAAATTATCAGCAGATCATCAGCTTGTTAAAATTTCAAAACTTTTTCCTATTTACTATTTCAAATTATCCTTGGCCAAAACACTAGTAATCTTAAAAAACAGGGCAATGTTTTAGATTATCCTATGCTGATTTCATTTTCCCAAGTTCAATTCACAGTCTTGAATTAACCACTTTGATGATAATTTTTGAGGGATGGGGTTGAAGAGATGACTTAGCTGTTAAAAGTATTTGTTGTTCTTGCAAAGAACCTGGGTTCAGGTCTCAGTACCCACACGGTGGTTCTCAACCATCTATAACTGCAGTTCTTTGGAATGCGATGCCTCTTTTGAACTCTGTAGGCACCAGCCATGCATGTGGTGCACATATATGCATGCAGGCAAAACACTCATGCTCATAAAAGAAAATGTATGTACAAAGTTTTGGATTCTTTTATTTTCGTGGTTATCGTGTGTGCGCGATGTGTGAATGCAGGATGAGTACTATGGTGTTCACGTGAAGGCCAGAGGACAACTTCCATCTCCACATGGGTTTCAGGGACTCAACAAAGATCACCAGGCTTGAGAGGCAAATGTGTTTACCCTCTAGGTTGTCGCACCAGATTTAATCATAGTAACTTAATAATATGCATGCCGAGATTAGTTTATCCCTCTTGGGTAAGAAATAAAAGGACACCACAACTTCTTTGAAGTTTTGGAGCTATTATTTGGTGAAGTTGAACACAGAAGAAGCTCCTGCTCACTTTGTCGCTACCCTCGCTCTCTCTTTGCCTCCATCACCTCTTCTAGCTTAATTTTTATCTTGACCCAAACCTGTATTTCTACCTGTATCTAACATGTATCTAATCGTTCTATACACATACATGTTTGGATTGTGCTTCCTCTCTCTTTCCTTCCTTCCTTCCTTCCTTCCCTTTTCCCTCCCTCCCTTTTTCTCTCCCTCTCTCCTTTCCTCATTCCTTCCTTCCTTTCTTTTTTGAATCTTAGAAACTTCTCAGGGTAAGAGTTCACTTACATTTCCAGTTTATAATACCTTTGGGCACTTTATGCTCACAGTTTCTAAAGCTATAATTATGGAGAATTAGCTCAATTTATTGTCAAAACCAGAAGAGGAAAAAATTTCTCACTGCTCCTCAAGAGTCAGACCTCTCTTTCCTGGAGAGTTTAAGCAGCACACAACTGTAATAATGGGGACTAGTTTCTCTGTCTCTCTTGCAAATGGAGTTTGCCCCTGACTCATACACTCTCTAAGCTTTATGTTCTTCTCTATACTTATTACCTGGCCTTTGCTGCCTTCCTTGTGCTAATTGATGCAATCCTGGGAAGAGTAAGCCTCAGGAGAATCTTTCTCAGATTCAATTTGTTTCCAAACTAGAAAGGATAAATCAAATAATGAAAAACTCAAAACAAGATCAAAGAAAACGTAACAGATATGTAAGCAATACCTAAGGCTCAAAAAATATATATCCAGACCAGGGTTTTGTTTTGTTTTGATTTGATTTGAGGTTCAATGAATGGGTAGAAGAGGAAAGGACTTTCACTTCTCTCTGGATCATTTGGCAAAGTACAGAAAGGTCATATGCTTCATGTGAGACCTGAAATAGCATGAGACAAAAGTTCGTATGAATATTATAAATGCAATAATTTAGTAAATGCTTTTCATATTGTTATCTGCAACTGCTATAACATGTTAGAACAAATTTAGTAACTTAGAACAACTCAAATTCATCATATGCAGCTGTGAGATCAGGAGCCCAGAGGGTTCCAGTGGACTAAACTGGAGGCATTCATCATCAGGGCTGCAGTCTTTTCAGGGCCTCTAGCGATGAAGTTATTCCCTTGATCTTTCCAGTAAGCTGATGGCACATTCTTTGACTAATGGGGCCTTCTTCCCTCTTCAGAGGCAGCAATGGAAGGTAGAATTCTTGACCTATAAAATCACTCTGAGTTCTTCTGTCAGCCTCCTCTACTTTAAAGGAACTTTGCCAGACATCATTGGGCCCACCAGAAGTAGCCCCACCCTACTTCAAGGTCAGCTGATTGGTGTAGTTCTTTCTGCAACTTTACTTCCCTTTGAAGGTAACGTATTCACAGGTTATGAGGATTAGGTCATTGCTGTTTATGGGAGGAGTGAGAGGAACACTATTCTGTTCTGCCTACCCATCGTGGAATGGAATGTGATTTCCTGATTAGCCTCTCATGCTCTGTGGGTCTGTGAAGGGCAAGAGCAGCTTGTTTTCTGTTGTGGTGTCAACATTTGCACTCATCAGGAAGTTGCTGAAAATGCTCTGGTTTTAGGATCTCTCAGAGGAGGATGCGGGGAGAGGATTTGTTATTCAAGAAGTTTTACTTTTGTACTCTCAGTTGAAGGATGGAACCAAAATGAGATGATGAGAGTAGGAATCAGCTTCTGATTTTAGGGCCATTCTGATATAGTTTCTTTCATATCCCTTTGCAAATATATCTACCATTTACTCCCTATTCCAAGAGACCGCGTTTCCTTAGTCTTTTCAAGAACCATACGAAGGGCTTTTGGGTCCTTTTTGTTAATATGCCTCAACCCCAGAGTTCAATCAAAACCTGCTTTGTAGGTTATTCAAACTATTTATACGAACATATGACCATAGGGACATTTCTATTTTAAAAGGAATCTGCTGACAGCAATAAAAATGTAGTCCACAAATTATTTTTAACTTGGCTGATAGTTGACATTTTGGGCTAATTTTAGCACGTAGGCCTTTTATATAAACCAGACTTTCCTATACTAAATTTACATAAAGAATAGACATTCTATTAATTGTGAGATAATTATTAGTTTGCATATTTTAAAATATACTTTACATAAAAGAAATAGTATCAAATCTATCAGAAAGACAGTGTCTAACTCACTTATTAACGCAACTAACATGCTCCAAAACACAGAGTCCTACTGCTATAAAATAAGATTTTGGCTGAATGTTAGCTAGTTATTTTACATTTCTGTTCAAACTAATACTGATGTTTTAATCATTTGTTTTATGCCTTTTTATGCCTTTTGTTATTGCTCATCAAAGTTACCCCCTTGATGCTGCATAGATTTTAAAGAGCTTTTCACAGCGGATATCCCAGCTTTTAATTGCACAACCTTCCATATGATGGTGCTATTTTTTCCTGACTCAATTTATGTAATTTTATTTTAAACCTTACCTCAATACTCTAACACTCCTAGAACTAATAAAGGCACATATAATCATTAAAGTTAGCCCACTATCATTTAATATACACACGGAACAGCATAGGAGAGAAGGTTCTTGACTGTCACATTCCATTTTTCTGAAAGCACTGTGCCTAAGAAATTAACTGTCTCTCTCCCAGGTTGGCTCAACTCCTGCTTGTAATTTGGTTTTTATATTAAGAATGTTTTCTCAGCCTAGAATTTGTTTGACTTCCTTTTCCTGATATAATTTTAGTGTTCTTTATAGGATTTATCTCAAATTTATCTCCTCTGTGAATTCTGAGCCAGTTCTACTATCAATTACAATCATAGAAACTTCCTCCCCTGTTTACCCAAAGTCCTTTGCTCTTATCTCTTGATACATTTATCATGTGGTGTTTTAATTATTTCTCTATCTTTTCCACAGTAGTCTGTGTTCCCTGGGGATGTATGACATCACACGCACAGTATCCTATGTGCAGTAAAAATTACCAAATATGTTTCGAGTTAATAATGTCTAGAAAGAACAAATGGTTTGTACCTCCAGTCTTGGGTCTTACTGTGATCGAAGGCAGAGCTTTTCTTTTGTGCCAACTGCTGGGTCTCAAATAAACACACAAAAACTTATATTATTTACAAAATGCTCAGCCTATAGCTCCGGCTTATTATTAACTATCTCTTACAACTTAAATTAACCCATTTTTATTAATCTCGTGGCTTTACCCATCCTCTAGCATGTCTTGTTCCCCTAGCGACTGGCTCACATCTCTCCCTGACTCTGCCCTTCTTCCTCTCTGTATTTTCAGTTTGTTTTTCCCACCTAGCCTTATCCTGTCTTGCTATAGGCCTAATCAGTCTTATTATCAACCAAAGAGAGTAATATATATTCACAATGTACAGAAGGACTATCCCACAGCACGTTACAGAAAGCAACAGTGGCTATGCATATGTACGTGCTCTCTCTACTTTTTGTGTTGGAGGTGCAATTCTGGAAAGAGAATTTAATGAACTCTCAAAGGGAACCGCTAGGAAAAGTTACTCCCTTTGGGAGAGGACTGAGCTGGTCACTCCCAGTTTGGGGGTTATGGAAAATCTTTCAATAATGAGGATGACATGTAAGTTCACAATATCCTGAATGGGAAGGATTTGGGTCTCATTCTTTTGTGAGGTGCTAGATAATTCCAAATTGAGCTTCACACACTTCTTAATAACACAACAAAATGCATGACAAACTCTATTTTTATCATTGTGTTAATTTATCAGCAAGTGTAGTACCTGAATCTCAAGTACGAGACACTAGAAATATTAAGAGTTATAAAATTCATTTTAGCAAAGGATCGCTTCCTTCCTGCCTCCCTTTGTTCATCCATTCAGTAGTATGAACCCTGAAGGCAAAGATTAAAGACTGAAGCTAAGGCCTCACTTATACCAGAACACTGTATTATTGAGCTACATCTCCAACCCCCAGGACTTAGATTTTAAATCTGTTTCACATTTAATAATTGCTTTTACTGAAAGGTACTTACCTCCTAAAGCTATATGTTATATTTAGATTAGCATACTATAACTGACATTAAAGTTTTCATAGTTGCTTATGTTAGTCTTCAGGGTTTTGCGGACTGTTTTTAGGTCTACTTGACCCAAGGCAGAGTCATTGAAGGAGTGAGCCTCAGCAGAGAAAGAAAACTTCCGTAAGGTAGGACTGTAGATAAGTCTGTAGGGTATTTTCTTAATTAGTGAGAGATGAGAGAGGGTCCAGCCCATTGTGAACCCTGAGTTCTATAAGATCCTGGGTTCTATAAGAAAGTAGGCTGAGCAAGCCATGAGGAGCAAGCCAATAAGCAGCACTCTAACATGGCCTCTGTATGAGCTCCTGCCTCCAGATTCCTGATGTATTTGAGTTCTTATCCTGACTTCTATGATGGACTACAAAGGTTGTGGAAGCACAAGACAAATAAACCCTTCCTCCCCAGCTTGCTTTTAGTTATGATATTTCATCTAAGCACTAGAAACCCTAAATAGGACAGGGGTAGAATCATTTATTCAGTCAGTGAAGACAACACTGCTTAGGGATCCTTGGGGTGCTATTATTCAGGATACAGATCCTGGAAAATGTCAATAGGAAATTGCACCAACCCCTCTCAGGTTTCTGTATGTTGCTTAAATATTTCAAGAAATCAGGAAAGCAACATTGCATTGCAGGAAAGGTAAAGAGGGTTATATCTATGATTTATTACAAATTAGTTAAGATAACATACAGAAACACATTAATCTTTACAACAAAGTGAATTTACTTCTAGTCATGAATACATTTTGCATAGTATATATAATTTGGCAAAAGTTCAATAATTATGAACTTTTCCACTGACAACTGAAGGAATAAATGACAATCTCTGTCCAAATCAGCCTTCACATTTTCAAAATTGATATGCATAGAATGTTTGCTTACAAACCAAAGGAAGTTACAATATAATCTTAGCTTCAATGATTGCACAAGGCAGAGTTTTCAGTTTAAAAATGAAGAGTTATGACAACTAAGGTATTAAATTAGGTATCAAAATATCAGCTTTTCATATTGAATTAATTTTTATTTGGAAAATGAATGACTTCAGTGAACTTTCCCTTCAGACAGAAAAGCTCTTTGTCTTTATTTATTTGGTTGTTGTTTTAAGTATAAAGGCCTGCTTGTTCTAAAAAGGTTCTTTAACTCTGGGACTGTATTTATATTTTTGAAAGTTGCTCGTATTTTTGTAAGATTATATATGAAGTCTGGAGTTTTAATGAATGGTAACTAACACAAATTCATCGGGACAATCTTTAAAGGACTTTGGCTACTCATCTACATCCCATACACAGAAAATACTTAGAAATACTTCCCCTTATATAAAATTTCTAAGCCTTAGGAATGTGAAATGTTTCAAATACAAAAGCCTTATTTATGAAGTGGCTTCACTGTTAAATTCAGGTGTTATACCTTTTAAATCTCTGTGGTTCACAGTGACTTTAAAATACCTATATAATGTGCCAATGTCTTTACACTGTTACTTTATTACTTATATGGCAGATACTTGTCAGCAGACGTTTAATTTAATTTTCAAAGTCTGCAAGTGACACTTGGGCACTGCTGCATCACCTCTACTCTTCTTCCCAAATGTGACGGCTTCGCCAGTTTGTAATTTATTTTACATCTGTTGGTTCTCGCCTAGATCTCTAGGGTATCCAGTCTCTGGGTCCTCGCCCTCCAGATGGTGTCAGGGGTGAGTTCCTTCTTGTGGTGTAGGTCTCAAGCTGGACCAGTCATTGGTTGACCACTCGCACAATTTCTGCACCACCTTTAACCCGGCACATCTTGTAGGCAGGACAAATTGTAGGTCAGAGGTTATGCGGCTGGATTGGGATTCCAATCCCTCCACAGGAAGAGGTGCCTGGTTACAAGAGATGGCCAGTTCAGGCTCCTTATCCCCCACTGCAATGAGTCTTAGCTAGGGCCACCCTCATAGATTCCTGGTAGTTTTCATTGCATTTCATGGTTTCATGCATTTCATTGCATGGTTTCTAAGTTGCCGCCGAGATCCCCCCCCACAACTCCAGCTGCCTTTCCCCACACCTGATCTCTCCTGTTCCCACCCCCAGTCTCTCCACCCAATCCCACCTATCCACCTAAAGTGCTGGATCATCTTTTTGATATGTGAAGCAGTCAGTACTTCTAGTAATACTGTTCCTTTCCAATTATATCTATATATATGAAAACTAAAAGGACGAATTCCATTGTTCTGTCTCTATAAAGCATTTGTAAGTTGTATCCCTGCTGTTTCTTTGTATGTCATTTTAGTTCCAGAACGCCTACTCCCCACTACATGATGCTGTCTAGAAAAATGTCCAAACTGTCCCACAATGGAATGTTGTGTGTTCTTCAATTTAGCAGCAACTACTCAGATGTCACCAATCAGCACCTTAAAGGAAGTGAATGTGACTGATGAGCCAGAATTTTTATTTCTCTTAAATTGATATAAAAATAGCCACATGGGAACGGTGGTGATTCTGTTAGACAAGCGTAGAACGAACGACTAAGTAGCTGATGTAGTGTGCAAATATGCTTCCTGCTCCCAGGCTCCACCCATTTCTCCAGCTGGTTAGCCCTTATCCAAACCAAGTCAAATTTCATTTCCTCTATAGAGAATAGTCTCATCTGCATGAACAACTTCATGACCTTAACACTCTAAAGGAAATCATTAAGTTAGTCTACAAAAATTTAATTAAAATGTATGTAAGCTTTGGTATAAATAAAAGTAATATTGCTATTTTCTATTAATTGAAAGCTTATAATCCTAAATACTTTATACATCATCTTTAAATTTTATTTTATACATCTTGTGTCATCTTCATATTATGATTCTAAAATATGAATAATTTACATTTCAAGTATAAACACTCTTTTAAAATCATTGATTTGTTGGGTTTTTTTGTGTGTATGTGTATAGTGTGTGACATGGGGGTACTTGTATTGTTGATCAGAGGACAACTTGCAGGAATCATTTTCTTTTTTCATGTTGGTCTTGGGATTAAAGTCATCCTAAGGCTAGGTGGCAAGCACCTTCCCCTGCTGCGCCACCTTGCCAGCCCGTAATTCCTTTTTTATTAGGAAACCATGATCTAGAGAGGTGAGGTGACTTGTTCAGGTCAAACAGCCAGTGAACGATGGAGTTAGAATCTGCATTAAGTCCATGACTGGTGGGGACCTTGTCAGACTAGGCAGAACCAAATGGGAACCTCAATATGATGGAAAATCAAAATAAAACTAATCCTCTCTGAGATGCATCTGTTAACAATCATAGTTTAGTGGAAATAGAAGATTGTGGGTCAATTTACATGAATCCAGGTCTATCATAGGTTCACCATCACTTTCTAAAGGACAAGTGGCTCCCTCTAGTGAGAGTTGATGGGAATAACAGGGCTAGCAAATATTAAAAAGTGAAAGTAACATTTCTTAGTGTGAAAGAAATTGCGTGCGTGTGTGTGTGTGTGTGTGTGGCATTTTTTAAAACCCAGAACGCAATTTCAGAAGATCTTATATAGACATAGACACCCTGGTCAAGCTTAACCTATAGTGTCTTTTAAGAGAAGTCTAACTTTCTAACTACGCCATTCATCACAGGGCAAGCCGGTGACTCATTTGCTATACTAAAATCACCACTACTACAATAACTTTTATGGTAAAAGTTTTATATTAAGTCTTTCTATTTATGTATGTTTCTAGGTTATATTGTCTATGAACTTCATTGCAAGAAGATAAATCATGTTTTGGAAATATTTGTCATACAAAAGATGGCATTTGTTCTGATAATTTTGGCAAAATACTGACTTTGAGGACCAGGCATAGCTACTTGCTTTTTCTCAAAACAGAAAGGAAATGAATGAACTCGTCCTTAAATATTAATCTGTTTGTGAATGAAGAGGGAGAGAATATTTATCAACTTGACACCGATTTCCGTGTTTATGCCTTTGTGTTAAAGCGACGTCACATTTTGTTCAGAGAGCATCAGAATCAAACCTTGGGCTCAAATCATTCCTCTGTCATTTTCTATGCCACTTTGGTAAGCGACTCAGTTTCTCCTCGTCTCAGCTCCACAGGGAGTGAAATGATTTTTGTAAGTGCTATACGATGTGGTGTTTATGACAGCGGTAGATGCACCAGTACGGACAATCATTAATTATAACCACAAAGCATCTTCCAGAAAAATAGGAATTCCTAACAAACCCACAGAGCTTTGTCTCCCAGTAACAGAGACTAGAAGGGAATTGCGTTTTTATTATTGTTTTGATACGGCGGCGTCTCCCTCTGTAGCCCAGGTTAGCGTAGAGGTCGCGATCTCCCTCCGAAACGACAGGCAAGAACCGGTCCTACGAGGCTAGAATTCACAGTTCTCATTTCTAACAATGGGGGTGGGGGCACTGTGGCATCCGCCTCTGTTAGATACGGACATTTTTGCTCCGAGCTTTTTCGAATGCCAGGCGATATTTTCACCTTCTTACATAACTAGAAAGCGAATGCACGTGGCAGACCTTGAACAACAGTAGGCAGTGTAAAAGCTGTGCACTGCAGCCGAGATGATTCCAGAAGCCCTGCAAGCACCCCCTCACTGCCTTCGGTCTCCCAGGAAGACCGAGATGCCTTGCGCAGCAAGCTCTCGCGAGCTTTGCGGTCTGCGGCTCTGACGTCACCGCCCTGGAGACAGAGAAGGGGCGTAGCGGGAGCTGCGTGGGAGTTGTGTGTACACCGAGGGTGACGCGACCGTACCCGGCATGAGCGACCCGGAGCGGGACGAGGGGACTCCTGTCCCTGCCAGCCACGGCCTCTGCGATGCTGACAATGTCCCGGGGAGCCCAGGCCGGCGTCCGCTGCTCGGCGAGGGAAGCTCGGCGGCCGTGGTGACAGGTGAGGGCCTAGCGGAGACCGTGGCGAGCCCGGCGCCGCGGGGTGTCGTGGGCCTTGAACCCCAGACGCGGGTGACCGCAGCCCGGCAGGGAGAGACTCCGCCTCCCGCCTCGGGTCCCCCGGCCGCTGCATCCGTGGCCCCGGAAGACGGAGAGACGGCCAAGGCCGACGACGTCGCGGTGGCAGCTGCAGATGAGCCGTCTCGAGTGGCGACGGAAGGAAAGGAGGAGGTGATGGAGGTGGAGCAGAAGCCCCTGGGTGAAGAGATGGAGATGCTGGAGGCGAGTGGAGGGATGAGAGAGATGGAGGAGGAAGCAGGGCCCTGGCATTTGGGCATAAATCTCCGCATGAACCCCCTGGAGGCCATCCAGCAGGAACTGGACACTGTGAACGCTCAGGCTGACAGGGCCTTCCAACATCTGGAGCAGAAGTTTGGGCGGATGCGGCGACACTATCTGGAACGGAGGAACTACATCATTCAGAATATCCCAGGCTTCTGGATGACTGCCTTCCGGAACCACCCTCAGCTGTCCGCCATGATTAGGGGTCAGGATGCAGAGATGTTAAGGTACGTAACCAACCTGGAGGTGAAGGAACTCAGACACCCTAAGACTGGCTGCAAATTCAAGTTCTTTTTTCGGAGAAACCCCTACTTCAGAAACAAGCTCATCGTCAAGGAATATGAAGTGAGGTCTTCTGGTCGAGTGGTGTCTCTTTCCACTCCGATTGTATGGCGGAGGGGACATGAGCCCCAGTCCTTCATTCGCAGAAACCAAAACCTCATCTGCAGCTTCTTCACCTGGTTTTCAGACCACAGCCTTCCAGAATCTGACAGAATTGCTGAGATTATCAAAGAGGACTTGTGGCCAAATCCACTGCAGTACTACCTGTCCCGGGATGGAATCCGTAGACCCAGGCGTCGCCCAATAAGAGAGCCTGTGGAGATTCCCAGGCCCTTTGGCTTCCAGTCCGGCTAACCTTTGCTTTTGAAAATACAGCTGAAACATGCCCCTTCTCACCTGTGCTTGAGCAAATGCAGCGGGTATGCAGTGTTTTTGATTTTTTTTTCCTCCTGACTTCTGCATCTTCTCTTTGGATAGTGTCTCAACCTCAAGGTTAAGAGACTATGGACATGCTTCTGCTTTGACATGGCCTCCATGCTGTCTGTATTAGTATCTCCTGGTCCGTGGCCGTGGTTCATACCCTTCAGAGCTTAACACGTGATACTGAAGTTTGCACTGCTTGGACTCTGTTGTTTTTCCCTCTGTCACCTGTTTACTGCCACCTGGACTTCCTTTGCTCTGTCTAGGAGGCCCTTTCTATTTACCAGTTGAGCGTGTGACAGTATGGGCACCAAGTTTGCAGACAATTACCGGGCATTAATGATGTTGTAGGAGAACAGGAGTGGGCCACCTTCTGTGTGGTTTTTGTGACTCTTTTTCTGCACCACCACCTATACTGCTTGCTGTTGCCTATACCGAGCTCCATTGGCGCTTGCCAAGGCTCCTCACCCTCACTCTGCCACCCCACCTTCTCTTGTTATTTCAAATAAAAAGTAGTAGTTCAGAAACATCTGTAAGATCAGTAGACCATTTAGAATGGTAGCATTTCTAGAGAGGATGTTCTGTCAGAGAGGCTGCAGAACTCTGACTGCCTCATTTCCTCTCTTCCCAACTCCTTAGCTGGTTAGCAGTTCTAACAGGCTTATAGGGAGATGGCGCTAGATGGAAACAGGTGAAATCCTCCTTACACCATATGGAAGAGCTAAAGAGGTTGTGATGGGTACCCTAAGCAGGGAAAGTGAACTGGAAAGGGTTAGGATCAAATTAAGTCGGATAAACATTGGACTGAAGATGAAGACCAGGCAGACTGAGAGTTTTCAATTCCTGGTTGACCAGTGGTGCTGTGAGGAGAAATGCTTTCTCAGGATTGCAATAGGAAATGTGTGGGGAGTTCCGAGTTAATGACTTAAATATCGCCTACACAGTGCTGCTTTCCAGCCCAAGTTTGGGTTATTTTCCTCTTTTTACTTGTGACCTGGTGTAGCTGAAAGGGTAATATTGTGCTCCTGTATTACCAGCATTTAGTAAAGTGCTACTTGTTTCTGTTTACTGGAAAAGTTTAAATACTTTCTTTTCATTTATTTGGAAGCATTTGGAAGAACAATAGTCTTGACAATGCTGAATTGTTATGACTATTCATAACAATTTTCAATATTAATCTAAATTCTTAGAAACAGTTTAGATAATCTGGTCTTTATCAAGTTTGTCAAATTATTGTCTTCATGGAAAAATTAATATGTGATTTGATTGTCTTGGTAGCCTCTTAAAAATACAATAGTTGTGAAAACACTCTGACAATTAGAGCTGTACTGTGAGGATATTTCTTGTCATTTATATGCAAGATGGTAAATAAAGGCATGGCACTCTGTTGGATGTTTTATTTTTCACCCCTATAATGTATGGAAGAAATGGAGATTGTGATGGGTACCCTAAGCAGGGAATGTGAGCTGAATAGGACTAAATATATTAATAAAATCAGTTTTCCTTTATTGTTTAATGTGGCCAGTAGTAATTATACAGGACAGTACTCAGGTGAATCTCAAATCATATATGATATTTTAAAAAGTTTAACAGTATCACTTTCTTCCCATAAACTGGATGTGTTTGTGTGTAAGTCAAGGGTTATCTGGGCCAAAACTCAAGATCAGTAAAGAATAGTAAGTTAAAAAGAAGGTGAGATATTTCTACTAACTTGAATACCTAAGATACACTGAATGGTTCATAAAAATGTACTGTGCAAGTCAGTATATTTATAGATATAGGTAAAGTAGATTTGGGTCCCAAACTCCATGACTCCATGGTTTATATAATTTTTTTATTTCTTCTTTTTTTTTTTTTAAGACAGGGTTTCTATGTGTAGACTAGGCTGGTCTCAGACTCACAGAGATCGACCTGCCTCTCTACTTCAGTTCTGGGATTAAAGGTGTGTGCCAAAGATTAGTGTAGATTCATATTCTTCTAGAATAAGTGGCTCTGTATCATCTAATTTAGAGATATACACAATATTTAGAGAATACTTATCTCAGACATTGAACTTTTAATATCTTGTATTTGTTACATGGGCACTGTATTTTAACAGTTGTTTAGCAACAAAATCTGAGCTTGGTATTATATCAGGTCTTTCATGAGTGCTTACCACTTGAAAGAATATATTTTGCTTTTGGAAAGTAGTGTAGTATTGCAATACTAGCAATCTTAATCACTATTTTTTTAGTGGTTAATTACCTAATAACTCAGCCATTATATCTGTGGTAAGGATTAAATAAGATGAGATGATAAAGACTTTCTTTGCAATGAAGGAGCTCACTCCATGAAGGGAGAATCATTTATTTGATGTTTTCCCCCTTAAAACAACTATTATTCTTCCCTAACAAATATGCACAAGCAAATTTAGGGGGGCAAAACTTACAAAGAGGAGCCATTAAAGATGGTGAAGAGACTGCTCCTTTTACTGTTGAGTCCTAGATTATAGATGTCACAGTAGTATAAGCATCCTATAAAAAAAATAACTTTGGAGCAGCATTTTCTTCATTTCTAAGAGCTTTGTTTGAGCTCTGCTGGGCTAATTTTATCCACTGGTCTGCCTCTATCCATTTCCTCTGACCTCAGAGACTCTGAAGACCTACAGAAAGTTCCCTCCTAGCCACTTGTCATAGTCAGCTTTAGCTGTCAACTTGGCACAAACCTGGAGTCAGCTGGCAAGAAGGAACCTCACTTGAAAAATTGCTCAGGTCAGATTAGCCTGGGGCATGTCCATGGATCATTTTCTAAACTGATAATTAATGTAGAAAGGCTTGGTCCATTGGGCAGCACCATCCCTAGGCAGGTTAGGCCTGACCATGTAAGAAAGGTAACTGAGCAAGCTACTAGGAGCTAGACAATAAATAGCATCCTCCCATGGTCCTTGCTTTAGTTCCTGCCTGCGAGTTCGTGCCCTTGATGGTGGACCTGTAAGTTGAAATAAGCCTTTTCCTTACCAAGTTACTTTTGGTCAGACCCTGGTGTTAATCACATCTTCAGGAAAAGCAAACGAGAATACCACACTAAGAAATGTGGGTGTTTCCTTCTAGCTCCATTTTTATTTAAAGAAATTTTCTTGTTAACACATGGGAAGACTTGGGGGTCAATTAATAATGAAATGGATCACAAAGATAAGTTACTAATTTTTATGAATACGTAGATTACTCAGCAATAACATGATGGATCCACGGGATACTAGCTTTACATGGGGACTGAGTAACATTTTAAAGAATTTTGCACAATATTAGCCAGAGTGGTCTACTTCTTTGAAGCTCAGTTTCCTTACCTATATAGAGACCTGCATTATAAGCCCATGTTCCAAGATGCTTCAGACAACACATCATAAGGTTGCTGAGAGGGTAGCAACAGCACAAACTTGTAAGCTCCTAGGCTTCTGATGCTATCTTATTACCTCTGAGGGCACCAAGCATGTGCAAAAGGTGCCCATAACAAACACAGGTGAAACACTCAAAAAAATATTTAAAAAAAAAAGAGAGAAAGAAACATGTTTCTGTCCAATGCCATGATGGACTGAGCTGGGCCAAGAGATCCACATCCAGGCCTGCCTGGGCTTTGAGGAGGAAACATGGGGCACTATTATGATGAGCAAATGTATAGTGTGTTTTGGGGATGGGGGAGAGAAAGATTAATTTCCTGTGGACAGGTTTTCTGAAAAGGTGAAAGGGGTGAGGACTGGGCTGAGGTGGGTGGCCTCATTGCCACACAGGGCCATAGTGATGTCTGGGCCTGGGCTGATGCAGGGGCCCATGTCTAGGTTCATGGCTCTCATACAGCCTCTGTCTCTACTGATATCTGAGGCTCCTGATACCACCAAAGGCAGAGAGGGTAAGGCTGTACAGAGTTGGTCCTGCCCCTCACTGGCTGTAACATTTGGGAGAGCTGGTCTTGTCTCTCACCAGCTGAAGCATTAAGGGAAGAGGGTCCTGCACCTCACCTAGGCAGCGTAATAGAGCTGACCCTGTTCACAGGGGCATGGGTGAGCTGGCCCTGAGGGTGTGAGAATGGCAGAGCAAATCAGGTCCCTCTCATGTGCCATGTGGTAATGTGAGTGAAGGAAAGATGCCCTCCTACCTTGCCTCTACTGCCTCCAGTTGGCAAGGGAACTGACCTTTCCCTTTGCCAGCTGCAACACTGGGGAAAGGGGGCCCTACACCTCATCTGGGCAGCACAGTGGAGCTGCCCCTGTTGATGTGGGCGCAGGAGAGCTGGCTCGAGAATGTGAGCATGGGAGACCTGGCCCAGCCCCTCATCTGCTGGAAGGTGGTATGGATGGGGAGAAATGACCCCCCCCCCCTCAGCAAGAGCTGAGGTAGGTGGGAGAACTGGCCCCGAGGTAATAAGAGCAGGATAGCTGTCCCTGCCTGTTGAAGGCTGCTTGTTCATTCCCAGCTGCTTAGACCCAAAATAATCACTCAGAAACTATATTATTTACAATACTGTTTGGCCAATAGCTTAAGCATATTGCTAGCTAGCTCTTATATCCTAAACTAACCCATCTCCATTAATCTGTGCATCAGCACGAGGTTGTGGCTTATCAGCAAAGTTTCAGCAGGCTCCAGCAGAGGCCTTTGCCTCCAGCAGCGGCTACATGGCTTCTCCCCAACTCTGTCTACTCTCTCTATATATCTCTTTCATCCTGGTCTTACTCTTTTAAGCTATTATTCATCTGTCAGGTGATAGAGTGGGTGGGGAGAAATGCAGTCAGTCCCCCTCTCCCCATCCTATCTGCCTCTCCTCCCCCCATCCCCCCACATCAACACCTGAAGCAGGTGGGAGAGGTGGCCCTGAGGTCATAAGAGTGGGAGAGCGTTCCTGCCCCTCAGCAGCAGCAGCACTTGGGAGAATGGCCCCTACACCTTACCTGGGCAGCACAGAAGATTTGGCCCTGAAGGTGTAGGTGTGGGAGAACCAACCCTGAGATTGTGAAAGCTGGACAACTGGCCCCGCCCCTCTCTCACCACCGCAAGGGATGAACTAGCCAGGGCAATGCTGAGGAGCTCACCCTAGTGGTGAAGACTGGGGAGAGCGGGAGGGCTGACCAACCTGGCAACTACTCAGGATCAGAAGTAGGGTTATGTGTTGACCCACCCCAACATCTATCCCGTCTGCTGGAGCACAAAGAGGGTGCATGGGTGGGGAGCCGGTTCTGTCAGGGATGCAGGACCCCACGCAACACAGGACTGCAATGGGATGTGCAGGAAGAGTCCCAGTGAGGGCCCAGAATTGACGGTGAAGCAGAGACCAGGCACCTCCAGCCAGACCAGTGATGAACGCCTGCATGTTCAGATAATGGATACAGGTTTACTCGGTGACTCACTGTGTCACATTGCAGCTTCCATGACACGATTTTCCCTTTCTTTCTTTCCCCCCCTTTTTTCCCTCTTAAATTATATTTTGTTTTATTTGGAGATGGATGGGATGGGGATGCATGATGTGAAAGACACAAAGAATAAATTAAAAAAGACAAAAGAACCAGAGGAATAATACCTGTTCTAGCTTTAAAATGTTACTTATTAGTACCAGGCCAAAACTGATCTTACTGAAGAGTGTTTTAACTTACAACTAAGAGACATGTAATGACCTGATCACTGTCATGAGATCTGCCCAGAATCCACTGTCTTGTAAATCGTGTAGATATACTCAGATGTGCTTTCCCTAGGATACTGCCAAGAATGGACCTTCCTTTCTCAACATTACAGTGTTCACAAGCTGGCTGACAGCTTCAGCTCAGGTCTGTTCCTGTCCATCACCCTAAAGCAATGAATTTTTATGGGTAGCTCTAGGCTATCAGTGTGAACAGTGTGTGGATCTTACTAGAAATGCCCCACTCTAGGCTAACTGAGAGAGAAACTCTAAAAGTAGCATTTAGAAACCATGTTTGCTCATGCTCTAGGCTGGAGGTGTTCAACCATTTTAGCTTCTCTGGGTCATATTAGACAAAGAAGAATTGTCTTAAATTGAGGATTAGATTGAAGCTTTATGTGTACCTTTTGAAAACTGTCAAGTAACATATTTGCTGATTAAAAATAGAGTTGTAAATTTACCAAAATACAATTTTTCCAGAAATTTTGAAATCTTTTCAAACTATATCAAACTGAAAAGCAAGGCTACATGTTTGTTTGTTTCCTGTGCACGGAACAGTTCAGCCACTGTGTGGAGATACATAAAATTGTTTGTTTCAATTTGAGCTTGTCCTAATTCCAGTTTCATTAGGATTTCTATTATAATTGGAAACATTTCATTGACGAGTAGTTAGTTTTCATTTTGAATGCACAGGCTTAACCCATTTTAATATAAAAATAATAAATCTTCAGGCCATTTTTATTATTAAATTTAATCTGGCACAAACTTAGCTTTTGATTCCATAAACAACTTGATAACATCTCCTAAACCATACAATATTTTCAACATTTGGTCTTAATTTAGCCTTTTCATTTTTGAAAAGTAATGATGTCTCCATAGTCACATCAACACTTCAGAGGAATTCTTGAAATGGTTGTGATTAGTTCCTTGGCTCTTGCATGATTCACAAGTTGGTGACAATACCCATGATATTATCAGTCTTTAAGGATTTTATGCATGCATTTTGTTGTTGTGTTTCGCAATGACGCTTCCTCAGACATTAAAGTGGGACAGTGGTTGCATTGTCTTCTGTTACAGGACAACCCCACTCCTTTGTCTTCTGTCTTCAAGGCATTATAAGAAGCTAATCCAGATATGTTGGCAAAGGACAAAGAAAAATTCCTTTAACTTCTTTCTTACTACTTGGCATAAATCTTTTGTTCTAGTTGTCTTCTAAGCGCACTAAAGAAGCATTTCTTCAGGAACACGATGGTCATAAATACCTTCAACGACAATGGCAAGGTGAACTGTGTTTGTAGCATCAGTGTCGTGACCCACCATTAAAGCATAAAGTGTAAAGTCTACTCCTCATTCATTCCACCCAGATTCCTCGAATTGCATGTTTATAGTCTGGTGAGACAGCCTGGTTTTAGAAATAATTACTCTTAGAGGGGATATCAAATCATGTTCCACTCATGATTTAATAAACTTACCGCCAGTAAATGGTCCTGATATTGTTGCCATTAAATATGCTAACACATACATAGACTTTGCAATAGAATCCATCTGAGCCGTTACTTAAACAATTTTTCTGTTGAAAAGACAGATTTAGCTTTTTCAGTTCAGCTATTTTATCCTTCTGACACAGTCTGTGGAAGACTCGCTTTGGCAGCTTGCTTTTGCATACTGTGAATGTCTTCTCAAATTCAATCTTTGAAAACTCAGTTCCCTGAAGTTTAGGCAGAGTGCCTCAAAGTCATCTTTTTAATTTGTGTAACAATCCTTCTTCATTCATGATTTTTCTTTTTTTGATATTGTAGGGGCTATGTTGGAATTGAAAAAGTAATTGACAGTGGGTTAAGTTTGCTAATATCACGAAAAGTAATTGTCAGGAAGGTAGGAAGGTTTGGGCCCTTCCACATCTCACCCGTGGATGTGACGTGAAGCAGAGGGCCGACTGTAGCACATGGGGGGGGGGGTTGAAGCGTGAAGCTCAGCGAGGTGTCATCCTAACAAGCATATGGGGATAGTTTCCTGTCTTCTAAAGAGCACTAAAAGCCTATTGTCTACACTAGTAGACTGCAACACCGTTGATAGCCATGGTGTCTTTCTCACCAGGTCACTATGAGCACATGTAACATAGGATGGTACCACTTCAACTGTCTGCACTTCGAGAACATGCTGGAAATGCTCACCACCGTAAAACTGAAACCATTCTAAACACATTCAGAGCTGCATTAACAACTTACTGTACACTTTGATTTTGTAACTCCATAATTTCTATGTCATTGTTTCCCTATGTAGGTTCAGCAAAAAAAGTCTCTTACCGAAGATGTAAGTAACATGAGCTGCATCCATTTTTCATTCCAAACTGAGACACTTGTACTCTTTTGTGATTGCTTCTAATTTTGTCATAAAATATATATATAATTTTAAATGTATAGCTTGATTTCAGTTAATTTTTTACAAATATGCTTATGAATAACGTCTTTAAAAAAGAAATATGTTTATAAAAAAATGTTTATAAAGAAAATAGAGTGTTTCCAGACTGCTTCTTGTCATTACAAATGTCACTTCTGACCTTTACTGGACAGACTAAGTTGCTTGGCTGCACTTTCCTTCACAGCAGAATGAACCAAAGAAATTCAAATATTTTAGCATGTGTAGACTGGCTACTGAGAAATAAAGAACTGGTGTCTCTATGAAATGTGGAGTAGAGCTGATCGTGGTGATATACACCTTTAATCCCAGCAGAGGCAGGTGTATCTCTGAGATCAAGGCCAGTGTGGCCTAAAAGAGAGTTCCAGGACAGCCAGAGCTGCACAGAGAAATCCTAGCTCAAAAAAATCAAAAACAAAAGGGCAAAAAGAAGAGAAATGTAGAATCCATACATTTCTTGGATTTAGTCAATGGAGTGATAACATTTTAAAACATAATTTTTATTGAATCTTTGGGTA
Source organism: Myodes glareolus (assembly GCF_982192425.1). NCBI lineage: Eukaryota > Metazoa > Chordata > Mammalia > Rodentia > Cricetidae > Myodes > Myodes glareolus. Next base: position 95,281,575 of record NC_142026.1, on the reverse strand, counting down.
TTTCATGTCATGTTCCCTAATTCCATTTATTTCCCAGTCCTTCCATATCTGCCTTCCATCCTTGTAACCTCCTCCGACCAAAGTTAATAAAAGAAAAATAAAAAGATCTCCACCCCCCTGGGCAGTGACCTGCTCCTCTATCAGCTGCGGCATTCTGTGCATGTACCATTCCACTCCTGTCCTTCCGGCATCTCCATCACATAGTCTTTCCTTTAGCGGCCTTCCAAGTTGCCACATGGGTCATGTAGTATACTTTTTTTGCCCAATCAGCCCAGACAGCTTTTCTTTGGAGTGTTCATTGCAGTTAGACATTAGGCTAGTTCAAGGCCTTTGACTTCTGCTACAACATCACTCCTGGACCCCCAGAGAAGCTCTCAGATATCCTGTTGTTGCCCTGAGGTGATCCTACAGTTATGGATCAGCAGAGAGGGCCCCTTACATGCTCCGGTGATTTCTCAATGGGGAAGAAGTTGGAGTGGGGCCAAAACCCTAAATCTGGGCCTGAGTTGTAGTTGAATTGATCAGTCAGGTTTTCCTCATTCATACTACCAGAGCAAGCTTCCCCTCTGCCCAGGCAAGGGGTGGGGCCAGCTCTCCAGCACCTGTACTCCTCCTGGTAAGAGCTAGGGCCAGCTCTCCCATGCCCATGTCATAGGGGCTGGCCTTCCAGTGTCTTGCCACCAAGATCAGTTCTCCCGCACTGCCCAGACAAAGGGCAGGACCAGCTCTCCTGTCAGTAGCATCAACAAGAGGTGGGGCCAGCTGTCTGGAGTCCTGCCTTCCCACGCTGCCCGGGTGAGGGGCAGGCCCCACTCTTCCAAGTGGGTCAGCCTGAAAGAGGTGGGGACAGCTCGCCACCATCCAAGCCATCAGAGGCCTGCCCTCCTGTGCCACCCATGTGAGGGGCGGGGCTAGCTCTCCTGAACCCATGTGGTCAGGGCTAACTCTCCCAAGTCTTTGTCACCATTGGTACCCTTGTGTGGTGACTGGGACTTGGGGGCAGATCAGAGCCAGCTCAGGGCAGCCCTCAGATATCAACAAGGCTTCTGGCAACTGTACAGACCCCAGCCATCCTCACAGCCTTCTGTCGTAGTGTGGGTCACTGACATCAATACAGACGCCAGCTGCATCAGGACCACAGACCCAGACATTTCCCTAGGTTGCAGCAGGGCTTAGCAGACCACAGTCTGGGTGGCTTAGCAGCGCTCTCACATCAGGATGTTCCTCACTGCGGTCCAGTTTCATCTTTCTTCATAGTGCACAGGCCACTCAGCTTCTCATTCTTTCCCGTCTCTGCACAACGTACTGCCCAGCGAGGGCAGAACACAGCCTGCTGTGTCTCAGTCAGAGTGATAACTTTTAGCAAACAATTTCTATCCTCTTCAAATCCCAGTTTCACTCATAACAATACAATTCAGAACAGTAATCAGGTGGGACTAAATAGGGTGCGTGGTAGTCTGGGTGGTGGTGTAGTCAGCCACTTTGCATAATGGTTAAACTTCTCAAGTTTACTTTGTTTACTTTTGGAGAATCCTCCAGTCTCATTGGCAATGAAGGAAGCGTAGAGTGATTTCAAAACTAGCATTAGATACTAAGTAGATGAGCCAAGATATGTATGACTTTTATAAACCCCAGAAAGATAGCAGTCATGATGTATACTCATGTATTTTGATATCTTGTTTTTCCAGAATCATTTGTATTGAAGTCTTACTCACTAAATGTAAGTTCTATCAGAGGAGACTCACCCTTGCACCTTAGATTTCTTAGCATACTAGGTATTTGAGTGGGATGTAACTTTAGATAGTGGACGTGCCCGTCTAGACTGAATACTGCTGAAGGAGTAGCCATTACAAGCAAAGATTTCGAGTTTGACACATTTGATTTGCAATTCATACTCCCTGTTTAACTTCGGTGTGCAAACAATTCTGCTTAAAGTTAGCTATTAAGAGCATAGATTTCACAAAGTTAATCTAGAAAAATATAAAAATCCTTGTGCCAGTGCATGGAAGAATGTAATAAGCATTTCAGTTCTGACAATAAACGCTTTTCTTCCTAATTAGCCTGAAATGGTACATATCTGAAATCATTTCAAAGTACTCATCAGAGTGGGAAAGTATTGTGGCTGTGTGCTTTGGTTTCTAATCTCCGATTATTCAATTTGCATTCCACTTGGTGAAACTCAACTCCTTTCTTTCCCAAGTTTTCACTTACTTCTTCATTCTGCACACTTCTTATTTTTCTGAACTTCTATACCCTATAGTTGTATAAAATAACTTAATATTTGTACTGCCTGCAATATAGTCTGTTTTCTGTGGGCATTCTTAGTATAAGAAAAAGAACGAAAATGACCAAGTTGTCTTTTGCACATCACAGTTCAGGCACCTTATTTCTTCTTTAGGATAGACAGTTCAATATGTAAATGTTATCCTGTTCATCTTATATGAGGACACATGCTGACTCACAACCATCTGTAGTGAGATCTGGTGCCCTCTTCTGGAGTGCAGCATACATGCTGTCAGATATATGCATAATAAAGAAAACACTGTATACATAATAATTTTTTATAAAAGGTTTTAAGATCATCCTCAGCTACACAGCAAGCTAAAGGCCAGCTTAAAAAAAATGACACAATGCTTGTCTCAAAGGAAACATGTATGGTGACTTCTCATATATTACCAATGGACATATAAAAAAGCCATCACCAAAACAAAAGTGGTCTCATTATTCCAATTATTTCCCATTTAGAAAAATAATCTTAATCATAGTTTTAAACAGAATTCTTGGTGTTAATGTTTTATCAAACAGTATTGCTTTCTGCACTTCGAATAATTTTGGAGATAATATTTCTTTTTCTTTTCTTTCCTTTTCTGTTTTTTGTATTTGAGATAGGTTCCTACTATGTTGCTCTGGTGGGCCTAAAACTCACTGTGTAGACTGAGGCAGTCTCAAACTTGTGGAAATTTTCCTGTCTCTGTGTGACTATAACCAGATAATAATAATAAAAAAATGCTTTTGAAGTGTAAACACTTGTCATTCTTAGTAAGATGTCCCAATACTTAATGTATGTGTTCCTCTGAGACATGCTCTCCAAATCACTGCATACCTGCAAATTTGACTCTGGTGCTCTCTTGCTCTTGCCAGGCGATGTCAGCAGAAAGCACCCAGAGAACATGTAACCCCACTTTCCTCCCTTTTATAATTCTAAAGAGTTTGGAGACTGAAATGTCAAGAGGCTGCTGTTGTCGAATTATGGCAGTGAAACTAACAACCAAGTTCACGTGTGCCCAGACAAGGACAACTGCATTGTGAGTGCTATTCTCTTGACAACAGTAGTAAAGTTTCATTGATGTGTCTTAAAACAAAAAACAACAACAACAACAACAACAAAAAAGTGTGCCTTAGGACTAAGGATATGGACCACATAAATTGTGGGCACTTCATCTATCCATAGAATTTTGCTGTGACATTGCTCTTCAGTTCAGAACATTCCACCACTCACATCCATGGGACTTGGATACACTGTTGATTCCATACATAAACTATCCAACTACCTCACTTTAGCGTGAAGGGTATGCATGCTACAACATCTACATATTGAAACACAGATCTTACAAATTTCTTTCACTTATCTTTAAACTACTGCTATGACCTTGCGTTGATTAAAAATTACTTTTGAAAAAAACAAAAAAGCTGCAGTTGAACCAAGCTCCTAGAAACTCATGAACTCTAGACTGACTGATGTAGGTGGGTCTTCTTTCTATGTGTTGCTTTCATTGGTTAATTAATAAAGAAACTGCTTGGCCTGATAGGTCAGAACATAGGTGGGTGGAGTGGACATAACAGAATGCTGGGAGAAAGAAAGCAGAGGCAGGCAGACGCGATGAAGCTCCGGCCCAAGATGGACGTAGGTTAGAATCTTTCCCGGTAAGCCACCACCTCGTGATTCTACACAGATTATTAGAAATGGGTTAATCGAGATGTGAGAATTAGCCAATAAGGGGCTAGAGCTAATGGACCAGGCAGTATTTAAATGAATACAATTTGTGTGTTGTTATTTTGGGTGTAAAGCTAGCCGTGCGGGAGCCGGGCAGGACAAAAAGCAGGTCTGCTTGTCTCATCACTACAACTGACAGCTGTGGAGCCTTCATGGGACTGAACTAGACCCTCCATATGTGGAAGACAGGGGTGAAGCTTCTATCTGTGAGGCACCTGGCAGTAGGACCAGGATCTATCCCTGGTGCATGAGCTAGCTTATTGGATCCAGTTCCCTATGGTGAGATGTCATGCTCAGCCTTAAGGCTGGGGTGGGGTGGGGCGGCTCGTCCTGCCCCAACTTAATGTGCCAGACTTTGTTGTATCCCCATGGGAGCCCTTATCCTTTGGGAGGAGTGGGTGGAGGAATAGATGGGGGAATCAGGAAGGGGATGAAGGAAGAGTGGGATAGGGGAGATAACTGTGGTTGGCATGTAAAATGAAATATAAAAAGTAAACTAAATAAAGAAAAATAAGCTGGGTGTGGAAGTGCATCCCAGCACTCTGGAGACAGAGGCACATCAGTCTGAGTTTGAGCAGATTGCTGGTCTAAATAATGAGTTCCAGGACAGCGAGAGCTACATAGGGTCTTAATTAGTCCCCGATCACCCCTCATCTCTTTTCTGTCTCCCCTCTCCCCACCCCCTCTCTCTAAACATTATAGTATAGCATGTGAATTTCAAAAAAAGGGAAAAGTCATAATATTTATTTTAAACATTAATATCGGACTGGAGAGATGGCTCAGAGGTTAAGAGCATTGCCTGTTCTTCCAAAGGTCCTGAGTTCAAATCCCAGCAACCACGTGGTGGCACACAACCGTCTGAAATGAGGTCTGGTGCCCTCTTCTGGCCTGAAGGTATATACACAGACAGAATATTGTATACATAATAAGTAAATAAATAAATATTTTAAAAAACATTAATATCAAATGGATTGGGAATTACGAAGGTATTGAACTAGAGGATCACTCATTCTTTTCTTCTTTAAGAACTAGTTACATCCCCAACAATTATTAATTGTGAGGAAAACAGATAACAGATGCTATAGACAAAATGTTTATTCCCCTCCAATAATATGTGGAAAAATAATCCCCCGTGTGAGGATTAAGGTGGAGTCTTTGAGAACCCACTGATTTGCTTATTGAGGGCTCAGTTGAGGGTCTTAACTGGATCAGTTCCCTAACAGGTCATCCTCATGTGAGGACACAACAAGAAGGGCTACTTATGAACCAAGAAGCAGGGCCTCACCAGACACCAACTCTACTCTTCAATAAATACATGTTCGTAATTCACCCTGCCTAGGCTGTGCTGATATAGCACCCTGAAATGACTAATGGGTTAGGAGGGCTAGAGAGAGGGTTGTAATTGTTTGGGAAGTGCTCTCTTAACTGTGCGTTTGGCATGTCATCAGGATAGTATCATTAGTGAGTACACAGGCTTCTGAGCCACACTTCTGAGGTGCAGAGCGTGGCTGCTCTGCTTGCTGTATGACTGTAAATCAATTCTTTAGTTCCATCTGAAGCCAAGTAGAGATCATATATTTAAGTATGTAAAAGTATACAAAGGTACAACTGAATATACCCCCTAATGATCATATAATTAGAAATATTATTCTGAAAAAAGTCAAGAAGGATAATAGGGTATATTTCATAAATTTTCTAATATTTATATATACTTGGGTAAAATCATTTTCATTTGACTGCTATGTTTGATCTTCTGATTTCCCAGTAAATGAAAATTATATTATGGATTTTCACAGAATTCTCCATGGCTATTTTTCCATAGCATCATGTTATTGACATATTGTTTTCAATGAGAGTGAGTTTCATTGACAATTACCAACAGAATATGCTCCATTATATAGGATATGTTCAATCTTCTAACGTACCAAAAACTTAAGGTATGATTTATAGCTTTATCTATACAACTCAAACACTAGGAGAGTCATATTATCCATTCTGTTAAAAAATTTTCATTTAAATTGAAATTCTCACTTACATAATCAGTTTTCATGAAAACACTGTGAGATACTGGCCGGTACTGTATTAAATGCCAATGCTATACCACATTATTATCTTGCTGGGATGAGGAAAATGGTCATCACAAAACAACCAGGAATGGTAAAAAGTTAAACCTAGGTAAGTTCTAAATTGGGTGTAAAAGTCATGAGAGCTATAGGAATTTAAAGGATTAACAATGCTAAGTACGGAAGGTAGAGATGGAAAGTGGTGATTTGTCATTAATACAAGTATGGACAATTGATTGCTCGGTGCTTCCTGGGTTCTTGGATGTGAAACAATGTGATTTAAATGTCCTGTGCGATTCCTGTAGACATTTAAATAAGGGCCGGCTGTGAGGGTAAACAAATGATTTAGGTGGCAGGTATAATCAAATCAAAGATGATGGAAGGCTGGATTGTTTCTTTAGTAGAGAAATCAATCTTTAAAGCATGGGTAAATACAAGGGGGAATAAGTCCACATGTAATTTTCCCACTTTTATGAAGTGGTGTCATAATGAACTTTTTCCTTCCGCCTGAACTGCCCTGTAACTTGGTTCAGCATTTGATGCTTCTCTGCATTGTGGCTTAGGTTAAAGCCCAAGAGTGTTTGCTGCTTCTACATCAGTGGGAAGGGTCTTTAGGTCCAGAAACAGTGGGATGCCAAAGAATAGCTCAGAAGTCACAAAGTCAGTGGCAGCTCAGTGTCTATTTGTTTCCCAAGGAAGTGAAGCGATCCACTGACCTCTGCTCAGTAAGGCGGAAAGAACATTTGTGCGGAGAAAAAGGAAAGGGCCCAGAAAAATAATTGCTGTATCTGGAGTTAACCTTTTTGCATATTTTTATTTTCTTTGGAGAACTGATCTATTTTTCCAGCAGGGAGCGGTCAGTCTGGATATACCAGCTTTGGGTAGGGACACCCAACTTGGAGTAGAAAGAAAAAAAAACCCAACGGCATGCTATGCTCTTCGTTGTTGGCCAGTCATGTCTCTCATCACCTCCCAGTCTTAGTTCCCCAGGCACTACCCCTTCCCTCACTAGAGGTCTTGGGGTAATGCTGCTTTTCTTTAAACTCTTATTCACAGACACATATTTGAGCATAACCATACTCTGGGTGAGAGTCAGTTAATTTCCCAGTGCAAAGAGCTGTAACACTTTGTTCTAATAGGACCTGAAACATTAAATATGCAGAATTTAAGTCTCTCTTTGGTCTTACCTACCCAAGGGTTAACCTCAGCATTCTGACTGTAGGAAGCTAAGAGACAGAGGTGATTACAAATAGTTTCTGTAAGCTGACTTGAATGGATGACCTTTCTTCTTTTTAAGCAGATATTTTAGAGACAGTAACTTAGTTGTCTGGAAAAGCTGGTAATTGTTTCTGCCTTCACAAAAGCAAATTCGGGCAAATGTTTGTCGGCTTCATACTCACAGGCATGAAGTAGAAGCCAAGATTATAACCCAAGGCAGAAAAGCGTTCAAAATCCTCTGAGATTATGTTTCCTCCAGTAATACCGAAGGGCTAAATTTGTGCGTATGGTATTTGTGTGGCCACCTATATGAAGCAGTTTACTATTCATTTGAAAGTGAATAAATATCAAATCGCTTTATAGACATCGGCTAATATAGACAAACATTGAAATCGTTACAGAAACTGAAATGAATCTTTTGAATGTTTCCTTTGCATAAAAAGGAAAACAGCAACGGCACTTGTGTTTCAGAATTGGATTCTGCGCAATTTCTCAGTAACCGCCATGAATTTGTGGACGAAATAAGAAAGGCCTGTGAGCTGGGGAATTCATTTTTCTATTTCTGAGAAGCTCGATGAGATCTGATTTTATTAGACAATAGCTCCTGTATTTAAATGTATTTTAAGACAATGGTTTAGAGAATGTTGAAATTAATTTAGAGATTTGCGAATACACATTAATATAATTCTGCCTCCGTTTGTGTAAACGAACGCAATTTCCAGATAAGATTCAATTTACAGCATCGTGTAAAAAGACAAAAAGAGTACATTGACTGACAAGCTTAATTACCTGGGTAGCCAGTTCTCGCGCTACAGTAAGATGCAGCTGCTACCCTGACGTCACAGGTTGCCATGGTAGCAACAGCCCCGAAGGAAAAGGGGTGGAGCTAAGCACTCACTGCGGTGCTGCGCTGCGTCTGCAGAGGACGAGGAAGGCTCCTCTGCAGGGCTGACATCTGCCAAAATGAGCGGCCTGGATGAGGGCAATGAGCTTCCTCTCGCTAACACCACGACCCCCGCCCATGCCCCTGAAGATCTGGATCTGAACCAGGACGAGGGATTCCGTGAGGAAACCGAGGCGGCGCGGGCGATGGAGGCTGCAGGTGAGGCCGGTGCGGAGGGAGGCGCGCCCCCGGATTCCCAGCACTGCGGTCCTGCGCTTTGCTTTGCAGTGGCTGAAAATTGCGGTGATGCGGCAGCCGAAGAAGGACTGGAGGATGCTCTGTCTTTATCAAAGGGCGGGGACGCAGCCTCAGTCCCTGTGGCAGCCGACGACAGCAATAAAAATGGCTGTCAGCCTGAAGGGCCGCGCAGCCCTGTTGGACCGAAAGCTCTGGAAACCTGTGGTGCGGTGGGCCTGGGGTCTCAGATGGTGCCGGGGGCAAAGAAGATCAAGGAAATGACGGCGACCAAGTGCGCCACTTCTGCGGCCGCCGGGAAGGAGGGAGAAGCAGGGGCGGCGATGCAGGAAAAGAAGGGGGTACAGAAGGAAAAAAAGGTAGCCGGAGGAGGGAAGGAGGAGACTCGTCCCAGGGCCCCGAAGATCAATAATTGCATGGACTCTCTAGAGGCCATCGATCAAGAGCTGTCAAACGTAAATGCGCAGGCCGACAGGGCCTTCCTCCAGCTGGAACGCAAATTTGGGCGGATGAGAAGACTCCACATGCAGCGCAGAAGTTTCATCATCCAAAACATCCCAGGTTTCTGGGTCACCGCTTTTCGGAACCACCCTCAGTTGTCACCAATGATCAGTGGCCAAGATGAAGACATGATGAGGTACATGATCAATTTAGAGGTGGAAGAGCTTAAGCACCCAAGAGCAGGCTGCAAATTTAAGTTCATCTTCCAAAGCAATCCCTACTTCCGAAATGAGGGGCTGGTCAAGGAATATGAGCGCAGATCCTCCGGGAGAGTGGTATCCCTCTCTACTCCCATCCGCTGGCACCGGGGCCAAGAGCCCCAGGCCCATATCCACAGGAATCGGGAGGGGAACACGATTCCCAGTTTCTTCAATTGGTTCTCAGACCACAGCCTCCTAGAATTCGACAGAATAGCTGAAATTATCAAAGGGGAGCTGTGGTCCAATCCCCTACAATACTATCTGATGGGCGATGGGCCACGCAGAGGAGTTCGCGTCCCACCAAGACAGCCAGTGGAAAGTCCCAGGTCCTTCAGGTTCCAGTCCGGCTAAGCTCTCTGCCCTTGCAAGAAGCTCCTGCAGGAGAGTCCTACCACCTCCTCGGTTTGGCCAGCAGCATGCAGCCTTTCGTCTGCTTTCTCCTCCTGTTGGATTGTGTCCTTTGGTTCTTCTCAGTCTCTAGTAGTTTCAAGATCGTGGCTTCCAAGTCTATGCTCTTCTTTCTCTTGGCCATCACGGTGTTCTGCATAGTGTTAATGGTGTTCCAAGTGCATGGCCTCCAAACTGCTTCTAAGACAAGCTCACAGTGCTGTAATTTGTACTGCCTTCCTTTGCATGGCTTGGTTCATGTCTGTGACCATGTCTTCTTCCAGTTTTTTAAAAGTGGTTCTCTACCACAAGAAAGCTTGACATATCCTTTCCTAGAATTTGCCAAGTCTCATTCTTCCTGCTGTGTTTCTTATTTTCTGTGGACTGTGATGAACTGTGACTTTCACCACTGCAAGATGATGGAACTGTATCCCAACCCAGCCATCAGCCCATCAGGACAGTCCAACTGATCCTAGCTGTCTTCCTGGGCCTTTGCTATTGACCACCGAAGCAGGTGGCTGATGGGTGACTACTAGGCATGAGTAAAGTAACAGGCCGGGAGTGTTTTATGTTACCACATCGGTCTTGTACCTTTGGTTATTGTGCATTGTGATCAGCTACTGGTGAGTATGAAGGCCTGTGCAATTGCCCACTAGTTCTCTCCTGGTTGAGCTGGGCACAGGCCAACACTGTTCCTCAGGAACTATCTAAGGACCTAAGCTCCTAGGCAGCACACAGGACCCCCTACTATTCCCCATGACTCAGCTGGCCATTGGGCAGGATGTGTAGTCTCATGGGGCAGTGCCCAAAGCAAAGCCCGAGTGACTCTCTTCTGAGTCCTAGCCAACAAATTATTCGGAATCCAGGCAACTTTATTAGGTAACACTCCCAACTCTTGTGTCCACACCCACACTGATTAAGTCAAAGCTGCCTAGGTTGGGGTGGTGGGAAATCATTTGTGGCACCCCACACAGGGGTTGCTGCGTTTTTCTTTCACTGACTCTTCTTTCTTCCTGTTCCTTTTTCTTTGAAGCAGTTACAGCCTAGAGGCAGAAAAACAAAACTGGCTACAGGTTTGTTTTTCCTTTCCTCCCCGTTCCCTAGTTGTGCCAGGCAGAAAAAGGTACTGTAGTCTCCAAATCTCTTGCTGTCCTTACTATTTCACCCTTCTCTTAGTAACGTCTGAAAATTTCAAGGGAGGCCACCTCCACTCCTCCCTCCTCCCCATTCTACCAGATGCTGTGTGTTTCTTCAGCTCTAGTTTGAGAAAGAAGACTCTCAAGGACTGACTGTGCAGCCCGAGCGAGATGTGAACAAACACAACTAAAACTGCACCTGTTCCTAAAGACGAGCGGGCATTTCTCGGGGCTCAGCCTGTAGAACGACCAGAGAGGAGCTATGTGCGTCATCCCCGTTCTGCTTGTCTGACCTCGGTCCTTACTTATCAGCTTCTGAATTTCCTTCCTTGTTTCCATCCTAACAAAGGAGGGAGCGGGCTGTCGAGTGCATTGTGGGAGACTCCAAGCCTCTTCTGAGGGATGGGGGATGTGAGGAGTCTGGATTTGCAGGGCTTGCTCCTGTGGTTACACAGTTGCGCGGTGATAGCTCCTAGTTCTGAGCCTGCAGCTGTGGCCCTCACCCGTCCTCTTTCTGATTTAAAGAACGTATTAGGAGCTTCCCCAGAGCTCAGGAGGTCTGGATACCTTCAGTGAGTCCTAGAGGGGGACTAGAGCACTAGGGGAGCCTATTGCAGAGTGAGTTCTAGGCCTGCTGTGATGATTGGCGTCTTGCAGGAGCATGGCTGGGGGGCAGTGGTTACTGAGGCAAGTTCTAGTGCAGAATGGGGAGATCAGATGGGTTGGGATTTAAAAGGGATGCTTGGAGGATTTTCCCATAGTTTTTCCTTATTCTCAACTCGCCAATAGATCTGTTGTGAACAGATGTTAGTCTGGGCGTTTTCTTCTCCAGATTCTCGGAGTGACCTTTGTCTGTGGGAGATCAACGGTGTGCACTCCTCAACCCACTGTGCTTGACCAAACCCTGTTCCTCCCTGTCAGCTGACTGGCAGAATCGATGTTTACAAGCCTGCCTTTTGCTTATCATTGAGAACAAGTGCAAACATTTGAATATCTGTCCTTTGCAGTATGAAGACTCCGTGAATATTCATTACTAGATTAACTTATTCTGGTGTCTGTTCCTATATAGCTGTATTCTTAGAAACACAATCCGCACAATGTGATCTTTGAAGTCTGAAGATTTTGAAAACTGTTGCTATGTCTTGTAAAAGTGATTTCAAAAGAAAAAAACGTAACTTGTCTTACTGATATTCCCTGCTGTAGTAATACTTGACACTATGTTTTACCAGTGTGGGACTAGAACTGCCACCACACTAAATGAGACTTAGTCCTTTGTCTTCTCCTGTGTGCTTGAAGGAAAAACATGTTACTGTTATGTTTCTTGTCTTCACCAAAAAGAAATAAATGAATAAAGATGAATAAAAAGCTCTGTGCTGTCTGGGATAATACAGCTTGGGCAACGATGAGCTGCTTCACTCCTATTCACAGGGCAATATGAATTGGGCAAAGCAATTTTTTTTTTTTGGCCAGCAGGTGAGAGATTATGTGAGCTGACCTGGTTTTGAGGCTGCACAGAGAATAACTAGAGAACCTGGGTGTGGTAGCACATGTATGTGACTGCAACTCTCGGGAGCCCGAGGAAGGAGGAGGTGGAGTCTGGGGCCAGCATGGGCTACAAAGCAATTCAGAGGCAGCTGGGAATTCAGAGGCAGCTGGGCTCACACACACACACACACACACACACACACACACACACACACACACACATCCTTTGATCCAGTTTTAATACAAGATGTATATGGAATATATGCCACATATATACATATTTATATATTTATATATCTTGTATTAAGGCTATATCAAAGGAAGGAAATTAAGTTCTAAAAAACTGAGAAAGAAAAAGAGAAATTAAAGGGAATGGAGCAGGTGCAGGGCTGTAGGAATGAACCAGCTGTTTGGCAGTGACGCCGACAGGATGTCGGAGTCTAACTTTCACAGTAGATTAAGCAGCACGGAAGCCATATTACCTGCAGTGAGTGAGTGGTGCCGTCTCATCAGGAGGAGGAATACCTTTGTTAGACTAAAGCTGAAAAAGCAAAGGCAGAATGCAGTGGTGCTCAGACTACATCTAGGATAGGAAAGAGGCAGAGGCCGCAACAGACAGTTAATGTGCAAGCTTTCTCCGAGCTCAGAAATCCTACCAGCAAGACACGCATGTAGGAAATATGTCAGGTGCCAGCAACTTCAACGACTGGCCAGCTACCTGGTAGTTTTTAACTCAGCAGAAATCTTGGTACATTGTCAAATTATGGTTAGATGGCTAAAATATTTGGTTGTTCATTTTTATAACCCGTTTATAGATGTGGATGTATTTACCCTCTAAACTTTCCTGGAACAGTGTCTGGGGAAACTATCACTCAAACTGAAGTTGTGAAATCTTTCCAGTGTGTCTAGGTATATTTCAGTCACATATTTGGGGTATTCCTGTTAATGGTTTTGTCTGCTGAAGATGGTGTCATCATGTGTGCAGCCCAGGCTAGTTTCCAACTCTTGATTGTCCTGCTTCTGTTCCCTGCATGCCAGGATTACAGGTATGTGCCCCTGAGCACTCCCTATTTATTTATTTATTTATTTATTTATAGACAGGGTTTGTGCTGCTTTGGAGCCTGTTCTGGAACTCGCTCTATAGAGCAAGCTGTCCTCGAACTCACAGAGATCTGCCTGCTTGTGCCTCCCGAGTGCTGGGATTAACGGCATGTGCCACCACTGCCCGGCTTTGAGTGCTCCTTTCAAAGTGCCTCACCTTTGCAGGGAAATGATTTAACATTCACACATGCCATGATGTTTCTTACAGAGGCTCTTTTAAGACCCTTAAGATTTAGATCAAAGGAGGCGCTGTTAGCATACATGGAAACAAGGATGGCTCACAGAGTATCTTTCCAATGACAACAGTATATGAGTGATAAAGATCAGTACAGGTCCTTAATGATCATTGAAAAACCCACTGGTTATGTTAGAAAGTTCCCTGCTTTTTAGTGCATGAAACTAGGAAAGAAGAAACCCAGGCTTGAAAGATAGCTCTGTGCTAAGAGCACCTGTTACTCTTGCAGAGGACTCCTGTTTGCTTCCTGGCACCCACATCTAATGGCTCACAATCATTTACAGACCAGCTTCAGGGGACCTAATGCTTTCTTCTGGCCTCCAAGGGCAGTTGCATGCATGTGTACATACAGACAAGTAAGCACACACATAAATAATAATGATATAAACTGCTTTTCATTAATATTTTTAATTAAAAAACTTATTCATTTTATGTATGGGTGCCTGGTGCGTATAGAGACCAGGAGGCCAGAAGAGGGCTTCGGATTCCTTGGAACTGGAGCTACAGACAGCTGTGAGGTGCCCAGGTCTTCTGCAAGAGCAGCAAGTATCTTCAATGCTGAGCCATCCACCTCTCCAGCTCCCTCGTTTTAATTTTTATATTACTTCCCCCCAATTTTTTTCTTTTTTCCCCCTATTTTAAAATTTAATATTTTTATCATTGTGCCTATTTGGGCACGAGAATGGCACAGCATGTGTGCAGAAGTCAGAGAACAAGGAGTGGGGCCAGTTCTTTCTCTGCACCTGCACACGGGTTTCAGGTCATCGGACTTGGGCAACAGGCACAAAGTCATCTCGTCAGCCCCGTGTTTACCTTTCCTATCCATTGAGAAACACTGGCACTTTTTATGAACCATGAAATAAAACTGGAATGTAGCTTAAAGACGCATTCACTAGAGTCAGCAGTGACAAGTCAGTGGGTGTGAGGAGGAGTTCTCTGAACTCCGACTCTTCTTTAGGAGGTAAAAAAGGTGAGGTCAGGTCAAGGTCAAGGTCATCACGTGGGACCTGGGAAAGGACTTTTCATTTGAAGTTACTTTCCTCTACTCTTTAGTGATCAAAAAAAAAAAAAAAAGTACAATTAATTTTTAAATTTTGGGCTTCTCAGTTTTTAGGCCACAAGATGGCTCAGTGGGTAAAGGCACTTGCTCCAAGTGTGGTGACTGACCTGAGTTTAATTCATGGGACATACAGGGCAGAGGAAAAGCACACACACACATGCACACACCCACACACACACAAAGTAATAAGCATTCTTGTCCAGTAACACAAGAAACATCTAGAAGGGAGAACAGCTTTATTTTAAAGCAAAGTGAACTCTCTACTTAAAGCCTACAATAGATAGCATCTTTCATTTGGCCCTAAGCTCGATTGTGCATGCTTAATAGAACACTCAAATGACATTTTGGATATCAAATATGTCACTGTTTATATATGTATACTTATTGAACAACATCAAAGATGCAGATCATAAAAAAAGTTATTCTTTTAATTACCCTGAGAAAAGCATCCTCATAGTACACTTTGGAATTCATCTGAACATTTACAAATTTTAAGAAAATAGATTTTCAATGCATATGTTAATATGCTAAATTCCAAGAAAAAAAATAATGATAATGTTTTGTAGTCCTTTCTATTATAGACAGGGAGGCTAACCGGCAAAAGGGGACCCAGGAACTTACAAATATCAACTGAATCTAAACATCTTGTGTGAACATGATCTGAAGCAAAGTTACTAACATAACTAATGGAAACTGCACAGAACATACCTCCCCTAACCTGGAGCGGAGGAATAAACTTGGGCTTCTTTCAGCCGTTACTCTCTCTTCCCAAGGACAAAGCTGGAACTGAGCTGAATAAGTTTAACTTCTTCCTAACGGGAGAAATTACTAAGAAGTAAGGCTATGTTATTTGAATAAATTATGTCTTTTAACTTCTGCATTTTTGGGGAAAAAAGAGCAAAAAGCTTGATAGCTTGGAAAAAGAATTGAGTTTCACTAGACTTTGGTGTTCACTATGAATTCTGGTTACATTTTCAATATGGATATAGGAAAGATGTGAAGATTCAGGTGTATTAATCCAAACAAATTTATTTTGGAATACAGGGTTTACTTATGAAGTCTCAAATTACATTTGAGAATCACATTCATTGGAAGGCCTGTTAAAAAGCCATTGCTGGGTCCTACTCCTAAAGTTTCTGATTTCAGGTTTGGAACAAGGCAATCATATTTGCATTTTCAAGATCTAGGTTGCTCCGTATCAGTCTGTGAAGCAGGCTTTGGAAACTTCTGGATTAGGTAGATAACATAAATATATGCTTGCATATGTGTTTGTTATCATCTTGGGAGAATCCACAAAACTACTAGTATAGAAAATATTAATTCATATTCTTTTTTAGTTTAGAGCACTACAATTTTTTTCTATAACAACTGTTAAACATTAAAATGATTTATATAAAATTATATATATTTTAAAAAGATAGATTAGCAAGTACCCATTTGGTCAATTTTCATTGAAAAATTGTTCCTATAAATTGTTTGCATTTTTTGAAATTTAACATTTTTTAGCAATATGTCTGCTGCACATATGGTTGGTTCATTTTTCAGTAAGTATTTTGCTGTCTGTGTCTTGAGAACCCAAGGTATAATGGACCGATGGATAGTAACCAGCTGTCTTTGAACTGTTTGTAGAGAATCTTGTAAATTTGTAGTCCAGGGGTAACTCTGTGAGGGAGGGAAAAAAATAAAGACTTTTTATAAGCCACCAAACTCCTTTCATAAATACAAACAGATTAAAATTCAGTGTTCATGAGCAGAATAAGAACAGCAATAATAGTCACATTAAAGTGGATGGGGAATGATCATGAAGCTTCTACACTATATGAAGAACTACAGATGCCTAAGGAATTCTGGGGTGGAAGGCACCGTCTTCCCCAGGGAAGAGCATACCATTGATTATCCAGTGCCAAGTGGTTGACCTTGAGAACAGGCACATACAAGCAGGTTATACAGACTGAGTAGTTTGTAGCTATATATTTAGGAATACGTATGTACACACATATATGCATATAACAATAGTTAATGAAAAAAGAAGCCATGAATTTGAGAGCAAGGAGGGATAGATGGGAGGATGTGGGAGGAGGAAAGGAAAGGGGAAAATGATGTAATTATAATATAGTGCTATGAAAACAAAGGAATAAAACAAATCAGTCTTTCTATTTTATCAGTAATTTTAATACTTGTGCTACAGATAGGTTGGTACCAAGGTTACAGGGTATAGAGTAAGCACATAAGATTTACAATATGATGTATATTTACACATACTACACATAATCACCAGAACTCTGCCCAAATTTTACTTTATATTAGGTGCCACTGAGAGAGAGGCATCAAGACTCAAGCAGTCAGTCTTTACCGGAAAAAAAACTGCTGCTGGATAGGAAGAAGAAACCTTGCTTTCCTGATGTCAGAAAAAGCCACATTTACTGCGAAGAGAAGAACATGCAGCACTAGTCAGTGTCGGGCGCCTTGCATTCTGGGTATTTAATAAGAGTGACATTAACTAAGTAACGTGAAACATCTATGCTGCTTATGTAACAACAAAAATTGGTTATTAAGAAATATGGGGGCTTGATCTGGAGAGATGGCTCAGGAGTTAAGAACACTGGCTGTTCTTCCAGGGGTCCTGAGTTCAATTTCCAGCAACCACATAGTGACTCACACCATCTATAATGAGATCTGGTGTCCTCTTCTGTCTTGTACACATACATGTAGATGGAACACTGTATGCATTATGAATAAATAAATCTTAAAAAAATAAAGAAATATGGGGTTCCGTAAGATGACTTCATAGTTAAAAGCACTTGCTGCTCTTTTCTTGAGGATCTGAATTTGGTTCCCAGCATCCACTTCATGTTTTTCAGAAACACCTGTGACTCCACTTCAGGGATCTGATGCCCTCTCCTGGCCTCTATTCCCTGACCCTAAAAACCCTGACCTTAAAAAGTAGGGTTGATTGGAGAGATGGCTCAGTGGTTAGGAACATGTACTGATCTCACAGAGGAGTCGAGCGTGATTTCCAGAGTCCATATTAACTGGCTCACACTGATGGTAACTACAGCGCCAAGGGGATCTGATGCCCATGTGGACCCCTGCATTCCACTGCACATACCAGCAGAGGCACAGATTTACACAGACACACATCATTTAAAGTAATAAAAATAAGCCTTATAAAAGAAAAAGAAATAGAAAAAGAAAAGAAAATAGGGGAGATGACTCAGGGGCTAACAACGCTTGCTGCTTCATCAAGAGGATCAGCATTTGGATCCCAGCATTAATATTAGGCAGCTCACTAACACCTATGCCCCTAGCTCCATGGTATCTGAAGTCCTCTTCTGGCCTCTATGAGACCCACACATATGTGTGTGTGCACAGTTATACACACCTCACTAAAAAGAAATTAAAAAAATAAACCTGCGGCTCGGGAGGTGGCTCATTTGGTAAAGTACTTGTCACATACACAAGGACCCTAGCTGGATCCCTAGAACCCACTCTGAAGAGCTGGGTGCAGCGGTGCACAGCTGTACAACACTGTTGGGGAGGCCAGGCTCTCTAGCTCGTTCACTAACTAGCCAGCCTATCTTACTTGGTTACTCGGTGAGTTCCAGCTCTGTGAAAGGGAAAGGTGGATGCTGCCTGAAGCATGCATGTGCAAGTGCACATGTAGCTATGCACGTAAACACACACACACACCACGCACACATGCACGTCACCCCCCTCCCCCAGGTCATGCATTCATCTGTGTATAGAATAGCCAAACTAAGGCCAAAACCAAAGAAGATCAAACTAGCAATTCATGAGACTGTCGAGTCAGTGAGAAGGAAACTGTTCCCTCTCTGTGGTAGGAAGTCACTGGTGGTACCTGACTACTAGGAACAAAATAGAAAAGAACCCCCTTCTCCTGATTCTCGCTTACTGTAGCAGTTTTCTCTTACATTCTGTCCTGAGTCCACTATATCAGCTATATTATTCCAACTGCGGAACAAAAGTTTTTTGCAGAGAACAAAAATGAACACATTCCTACATTGTAAAATAACACAGAGAAACAGAATAGCTCTGGGGACTTCAACAGAAACCAGCAGGATTTGAGTCCTAAAATATTTTAGGACCATTATACTTTATTTTGAGTTGCCTTTCTCATTCTGAGTTAAGCAATACAATGTTGTCTAACTACAGAGTCTGTGGCTGACATAATCAAGCTAGGGTTCTGTAGGAGACCCAACTTGTTCCTAAGAATGTGATTACTGTGTTACATTGTGAGGAGGCGTCTCCAACATCAGAACAAATAAGATACAAACAACCCTCTTCCCTTTTCCCAGCCATGAAACAGAGCTCCTTTCAGTTTTGTTTGACCTGCTTACTAGCTCCTCAGAGAGAAGCAGGCCCTGTTAAGTTCTCTCCTAGGGTGCAGAGGAAAAACTTTTGGAATAAGAAAGGCAGGGCTGGGGAGCTTCCATTGTTCATCCAGAGGACCCTAGTTCAGTCCAAGCACATACACCAGGTGGCCTCCACAGGCACCTACAGGCACGGGACAGACAGACACAAAACAACACAATTAAATACATTAAAGAAGAAAAAGAGAGGTGCACTGAGGTGACAGCTGAGGGGTCATTTTCCAATTTTTTTAGAAGTGAACTTTAGAATGGAAATTCCTTTTTCAACTTTCTTAGGCTTATTATATGAATAGCCTTAGGCTTAGGTTATGAATATGGCTTATTCATAACCACATATCTTGACAATTTTCATAACCATTCAGGTATTGGTACTATCAGCTCCAATCCAAGAATGTGAAGCTCAAACCTGTATCCAGGCTTCAACTTGGATGTGAAAGAAGTAGAGTTGTCAGACACTGATAAACACCAGAGTGGAGTCACTGGGGCCCGGAAGGGACAACCAACACTTAAGGACACATGGTACCCAGGAAGATCAATGAGAGAAGAGGAAAGCCCATGTTCTGCCATGCATTCATGCTGGAGGCTGGGCTGGCTACCAGGAACAGGAAAGCCGGGGACTTTGGGCAGTCTTGTAGTGCTGCAGAGACAGAACTGAGTGGCTAGGAGCCCATGGCAAGAGAAGGGCAGAGACTAAATTCTACAGTTTTCTCCCTTTGCCGAGTTTAAAAGGACACTTGACAGTAAGACTCCACACAGAAAGCACACACCTCTATACAGCAGGCGGGCTTCTGAGCAGTTTCTCAATTAAACAGGGAAAGACTTCCAATCCGAGTGCTGCAGACTTTCAGTTACTTTATTTTCATGAGAACTGAGACACCAGCAAGAAGTTGTTACCTCTCATATTAATAACGAATGTTTCCCCAGGTGTCTTGTTTGTTTCATATGGTTATAGCTACTCTTGGGTCCCCAGTTACAAAAATCTTCATCCCTTTCCATTTTACCTTTATGTTTCCTTTAGGCTTTTTTGAGTCTCCTATGGTTTTTACTTGGGGGTGCTTTATTCTGCACCCAAACTTCCTTCCTGCCTAGCTCCCCCCCACAGTGCTGAGGACCGAACCCAGACCCAGGCACGTGTCAGGCAGGCGCTCTCTGACGCTGGGTTGCACTGCCAGCTGCTGCACATCTCCTCTGAGCTATTTCTTGGGACACCAATTCACCGTCTACTGTGTCTAATCAGCTATGAAGCCTATTCATTACAAATCAATTTTTATTTGGAAAGGTTTAATTAAGAATTTCCATCCTCTTAGTTTTTACATCTCTACAAAATGTCTCATTTCTTTGTTTTCTATAGTTGGTTGTTTTTGTTGTAATTTTTGTGCTCTTAGGAGACCATATTCCTGCCAATTGTTCACTTTGGGCTATACATTACATGAGTTTTTCTGTTGGGTTTTTTGTTTGTTTATTTGTCTTTTTTTGCTTTGCTTTGTTTTTTTAAATTTTTTAATTTTATTTTTTCAAGACAGGGTTTCTCTGTAGCTTTGGGGCCTGTCCTGCAACTAGCTCTTTTAGACCAGGTTGGCTTTGAGCTCACAGAGATCCGCCTGCCTCTGCATTCAGAGTGCTGAGACTACAGGCATGTGCCACCACTGCCTGGATTACATTTGTTTGAAGGAAGCATTTGACTCCCAGAATAATGTATTTCTCAAAAGAGAATGGGCACTCATTTCAACCAAGTGTATGTGGAGGATTAACCATGGATGGAGGAACTAATGACTTGTTGCTATTCAGCTGTCTGAAGCTGAGCTTTAGCCTCTGAAAATGTAGACCCTACCTTAATTCATCCTTACAACAGGGACTGAAGGAGTTCACCAGGCCCATTATCTCTTCTAGTTCCTATCTTGTAAGTTACACGAGTTACTGAAATGTTTACTCAACCTCAGTGGACTCTGGGGTGGTGGTGGGGAAGCAGCCCAAAGCCAGGTTCATCTTACTGGGCTTCCTAAGCATCTTGTCCTGGTAATTCTCCCAACCTGTACCCTATTCCTCCAAACACATTTTTTTTTAAAAGTGTCCAGCCTTTGTAACTGGCTCCAGAAAAGTGTGTGTGTGTGTGTGTGTGTGTGTGTGTGTGTGTTTGTGTGTATGGTCCTCACCTAAGGTGTATATCTAGAAGTTCTTTTCACTGAAAAATAACTCATTATACAGACTGAGAAGGATATATTTAGGTGTGTGTGTGTGTGTGTGTGTGTGTGTACATATATGGATGCAACAATTAATGAAAAAGACAACATGAATTTGAAAGAGAACAGGGGTATATGAGAGGGCTTGGGAGGAAAAGGAAGTGCGAAATGATGCAATTAAATTATAATCTCAAAAATAAAGGACAAAAATAAAAATGTCTTGGGAACCATCTTTTAAGACAATGCCTCCAACAGTTACTATTTTGGACAGGGAAGCTTCCCAGGTATCCCCATTACCTGCAATTGTCTCAATACTTGGAATTGCAATAGTGCTGTAGGTGCTGATTCTCCTCGAGGACCACGTATAAACCATGGCGTCTTCTGCATTCCCTCGTCTCGAGACTGAGTCAATAAAATACGAGCCCCATTTATTAGATAAGGAATTTAGAGGCTTTACCTTTGGTGCCTGAAACAGGAAAAACAGCTATGATCAGAATGGTCTCTGCAGTGAAGTGGTCTTGCAAGAGTGTTTTCACTCAGTAAACAAATGTAAGTAGGGAAATGCGATAGGATCCCATGAGCCCAGTTTGGGAACCCATTCCAGTTTTACAAAGAAAACATTCCCTTACGATGAGTGCCCCTTAACATGACCTAGAATTGGCTCTAAATAGTCAGTTGTCACAATCTGAAAACTATCTTACAGTATATAGTAAGATATTTTCTCTATGATTAAAATAATCCTAATTTACATATCATCATTATTACTATTATTATACTGAAGGATAATTAAAAAAACTTCATTGGAATTTTTCCAGTATTGTTTTTTAGAAGAGACTGAGGACATGAACATTTATTTATTGCTTTTAGTATATCTTAAAAATGAAGCAATACATCAACAATAGTTTAAAATTACTAGAATCTATCTATCTATCTATCTATCTATCTATCTATCTATCTATCCATCCATCTATCCATCTATCTATCTATCATCTATCTATCTAATCTATCTTTAGTCTCACTGTGTATTCCTGGCTGGCCTAGAAGTTACTATGTAAACCAGACTGGCTGCAGACTCATAGAGATCTGCCTGCTTCTGCCTCCCGAGCGCTGGGATTAGAGGTGTGCATTACCATGCCTGGAATATTAATTTTTTTCTAAAAGAGTATTTTTGAGCCTTCACTGAGAAGACTGAGATAAATATGTCCATTTCTAGGGCTAACCATAGACTCTTTCACAGGGAGACTATGCATGTATTTTCCAAAGGGTAGATAGTTATTTCCGTGTGTGCATGTGTGTGCAGGCCAGAGGTTGACGTTGAGTGTCTTGCTGGACTGGCTTGCTCTAAACCTTATTTTTTGAGATAGGTTCTCTCACTGAACCTGGTGCTCACTGATTTGGCTAGAGTGTCTTGCAGCAAACTCTGGGGACCTTCCTGCCTCAACCCACGACCTCCTGCAGGTATTATAAACACATGCCACCTCATCTGGCTTTTTAGAAACGTGGGTTCTGAGGATTAAACCCAGGTCCTTATGATTTTGAGGCAAGCATTGTACTGACTGAGCCATCACACCAGCGCTGTAATCTGCTTATTATCCTTCAAGTTCTAACTTGAGAAATCATACCTTACAATGTAGTTACCCTCATAGCTGCTTTTCTACTGATGTGAAGAGACATCATGACCATGGCAATTTATAGAGAGTATATTAGGGGCTCATAGTTAAGTTTCGAATCCAGGATCATCATGGTGGCGAGTATGGTAGCAGGCAGGCATGATGCTGTAGCAGCTAAGAGATCACATTCTTGTCTGCAATGAGGACACAGAGCTCTGGCTCATGAAACTTCAAAGCCCACCTGCAGGGACATGCTTCTACTAATGAGTCCACACCTCATTAATCTAATCTAATCTAATCTAATCTAATCTAATCTCCCAAACAGTTTCAGCAGCTTGGATGAGTCTCTGGGGGTCATTCTCATTCAAACTACCACACTTAGAAAAGTATTTTCAAACTTTCCTTCAATAAACATTACAGCTGTAGTTTGACTCTCAGGTCTATAATCCCTCCAGAGGTTACTTTATGTGAAGAATGAGGGAGGAGATCAAAGTATTTTTTTCCTCCTTTCAGTCCTGACTGGAAAGTTCTGTTGTCTTCTGTACCGATGTGATAAGGGACCTTCTTTGGATGCTGTTCTCTATTTACAACACTTTATACACAGAGTGAATAGCTCTTCCCGACATCCTTGGGGCCAGGAAGATTACCCAGATTTTAGAATTTTTCAGTTTTGAGAATATTTGAGTATATTTTACTCAAGCACCCATCATCTGAAAATGTCAGAATTTAAAGTTTCTAAATACTGAACAACATTATACTGGTGTTAGAAAAATTCCAGACGCCGGCCAAGTGTGGTGGCACAACCATAACCTCTCGTAATTCAAAGGCCGAAGCTAGAGCACGTCAAGCTTGAGGCAAGCCTGTGCTACACAGTGAGGCTCAGACTTCAAAAGCACAGCATCCAGAGTCTGGAACTACTAGAATTCTGGGTTAGGTATGCTCACTTGGTACCCAGGCATGAGTACTAGAATAAAAAGTTAGTAAAGCTTTATAATATGGCTAAAATTTTCCCTTCCTTAGTCTTGTGAGTGTTGAGCTTTCTCATGGCAGAAAACCTGCCCAAGTCCTCCCAGGACTTCACATAGTATTGTATCGATCTTGTAAATAAACTCTAACACACCCTATTAAGTATATCACTGCCATTATGTAGGTCTGTATTTAAAATCCTGAATAGAAGCTCACTGAATTTTTACAGAAGGCGGTCTTACTTCCTACAGTGGTTCATTTTGTTGTCTGTGTAGATAATTTGTCTCTCTCTACAGCTGTGGCTAGGACTGTTGTAAAGAACAGCTGCTAGCTTTTGAATGCCAGTTTAGCTCCAGCACTCTGACTGAACTTTCCTATCAATTTTGATATCTTAATTCTTTATATCGTGATGGTCATATAACTATAAAATACGACAATTTGCTAAATTGCCTTTTAATTTTGTTCTACATTTTTTCTCTTTTCTCACAGCCAGTTCTGTTACATGGTGGAATCAAGAGGTATCCTTGTCTAGCTCAGAACTTGGAAGGAGACCCTACTGGGACCTGCTCAGGTCTCCATGTAAAATATATATATATATATATATATATATATATATATACACACACACACACACGTATGCACTGTCTCTCTTTCTTCATTTTCTTTAAATATATTATATTACATTTGTACTATGGATTTAGTGGACAGGCTTTCCCTAATTAAATGACAGTAAGTTCTTTTTTATTTGTTAAAAATGTTCACTATTAAATTATTTTTTTTAACTTAAATTTAAAGACACAATATTCTAAAAAGTATGCAATTTCTTTTAAATTTGTTTTTGGTTAAATGAAGAAACAAATTAGGACAGTAAGAAAGGAAGCCGCAGGAGAGAGCTCCTCACCCCTTAAACACAAGGCTGGCTGCATGGCACCAATAGTCTCCAAGTAATTCCTAGTTTCAACAACGGACTTCTGACCAGCTGATTGTTTTTGGTTTATAAGGTAAAGAAAATTATTCCCTGTCTACTCTGCCTTGCTAGTCACAAACATCTGCCGCTTCTGCTCATCTGTCACCCAGCTCTAACAGGAGTGGATAATCCGCTGATGTACCAGATTACAGAATCACAAGTTCTGTGTAAAAGCTTGCCAAGTTCCATTTGAGATGTCCTTGGTCCTTATGCTTTCTGCCACGAATCGAGAGAGATAAAAGTGATCCTCAAATTCCAGATGGACTCCACTCAGATTGGAAAGCCTTGCAAACCATCACAGAAATTGTGTGCGAACAACGAACTCCATTGCAGAACGCGCTACCGCAGTACCAGCCCGTGCTCCAGGTCGCGGCATCTGCTTTGAAATGACCCTGCTTTTAACCAACTTTATTTTTGAAAAGTTGTTTAGACTGAATAAAGTCATCACAGACAGAGAATTCGATCCTTCTGTAGGTAGTTTTGAACTTTCTGAATACAAAGAGAGTCTCTCATGGAGTACATGCTTGACATTTGGTGGAAAAACTACATTTAACAACCGCAACAGACTGCAGCAACAGGACTGAATCGGTCAGGAGGTTCAGGTTTATGTCAAAAGATATTTGTGAAAAGGCAATTTACTTTTAAATCTAGGCAGAGAGAGACAAGACAGATCATATTTTTTTCCTTTTGGTATTTTGCCCTCGAGGATTTCACACATGTGTACTATGGATCTGGATAATAGTCACCTCCTTATCCCTCTCCCTCTCTGCTGGCCCCTGAACTCCCCCTTCCCATAAAGTCCCCTTCGACTTTCATGTCTTCTTGAAAAATGACCCACCGAGTTTAATTAGGGCTGCTTGCATGAGCAAGAGTGTGGGTTTGTTCACTGGAACATGGGCAACACTGGAAATAACAACTCCTCTTCTCTTACAGCCTATAGCTCCGCAGTTGTTGGAGGGGGGACCTTATGCAGCTCTCTCTATCCACAATATAATGATGACGGCACATACTTGGTTCTTAAAAGCAGACAATACAACTAAGTTGGCTACAGATATCTGCTTAGGCAGAAGCTATTAAATAACAGTTATTCAAACGAACTACAGAAACATTCAATCAAACCAGAACAATTTTTTTGCGTGTGTGGGGGGACAGGGTCTTAGGAAGCCAAGGCTAGTCCCTGAGATCCTGATCCTCTTGTTCCATTTATCATTTGGTGGGACTGTAGTCTATGCCACCATTCCCAGTTCACTCTAAAGTCAGGAAGCCTAAGGAGACTTCAGCTTTCAGTCACCTAAGAAATGGACAGACAGGATCCTTACCTCATATTTTCCTCTCTTCTCCAGAGGCTCTGCTTCCTCAGCCTTCTCCACGTCCTGCCCCCGAAGCTCCTCGAGAATGAGGACTGTGTCCCAGTTACTATAGTGATGGGCTGGGAAAATATCTGAGTGCATGCTGTCACCAAAGTAAACAACCTATGATTCAGGAGGAAAATTCTGAATGAGGCATGGGTGTGAGAGTGGTGACCACTGCACAGGAAATAGAAAAAATGCCCCCAACAAGCATTTGGGTACGAGAACCAGAAATGGCACAAGCAACATAAACTTCGGATGACCTGTTATTTGTCCTGTCTGAGTCACAGCTTTGTTGAAGATGGAAGGAAGGTGGTGTGGAACAATGGTTTATAGTCTCTCAATTATATTTTAAATAAATGCTGATTAGCCAGTAGCCAGGCAGGAAGTATAGGTGGGACAACCAGACAGGAAGTATAGGTGGGTCAATGAGAACAGGAGAATTCTGGGAAGAAGGAAGCCCATTCCTCTGCAGTCCTTGCCCAGCCACAGAAGAAACAAGATGTGACTGCCCTGTTGAAAAAGGTACTGAGCCACGTGGCTAACATAGACAAGAATAATGGGCTAATATAAGTTATAAGAGTTAATAAGAAGCCTGAGCTAATGGGACAACCAGTTTATAACTAATGTAGTCCTCTGTGTGATTTTTTGGGGGCTATACGATTGTGGGAACTGGGCAGGACAGAAAACTCAGTCAACAGGAAGGTAACAATTTTATTTCATTTTCCTAATGAAGAAGTGAGTCTGTGTATTTTCACACATCTGTAATTAAATCTGCCCCTATAACTAAAACTGACAACTTATAGGAACTGCCTATATTAAGAACACTCCTTGGATCTGCTTACCCAAAACCCTGGGTGCCCTGGATCTGCTCAAACAGAACTCAGGGATGTATAGCTCCAGCATGTAAAGTTGAAAGTTCCCCAGGCATTCTGAGGCAAAGCCCTACTGATCCAGACCACAGCCCTCCCTCAATCCAAAAAAAAGATTGTGTCAGGTTAAGGGGTAAGAATCAGAGGCTCCTCATCCAGGTCCCTTGTCCACTGAATCCCTGATCCATTCTCTATCCAATGATTTCTCCTGCTCCTTATGGTATACATCATGTAAAGGAAAGGACTGTGGGTAAACATGTACCAATGTCCAATGTTGACAATGTGATCAAGGGATCAAATGCAAGCAATTCTTTAAGGGAAAGCTGCTAAGTCACTGTCATTTCAGTCACTGCCTGTTTTGTGTATAAAATATTGTTTGATTAGCTGTTATCAGAAAGCCATTTCTCAGGCATCTCATGTCTGAGTCATGTACTTCCTACATAGATGGCCCCTTGGGAATCCTTGCTTTTCTGACACAGATAATGACCGGATATCTACCAAAGTGTATCTAGTCAGAAGAGGAAGAAGAGATGCTCAGAGGCACCGAGATACTTAACTGTAACCATTTACAGCCATGAATCTCTTCATAATTATCACAGGCCATGAGAAGCAAGAGGCAACTAGTGTTCAGATGTCTACCCACCAGAGGTGTGGTTATATGATGGAGGATTAAGTCTGTCCAGACAAGGTCTGCAGTACCACTGACTCTGAAAGCTGTTGTTCACTTTTGCTGAAGCAGTTTGGTGTCTCCCCTATACCTACATCGTAGTGTGTAATCTCATGTGATGTGTATATGTAATCTCACGACTGCATATCAATCTTATGGGCACATATATCTGTAGGTAGTTATATAGACGGATTTTCATTTAGCTATTTAGTTCTGATATACGGAATATATACCGGGACTTGCTTCATAACTGAATCTATTTGTCCCACAAGGACTGTGGACATTTAAAAGCCAAGCTTCTTCTTTTGCTTATTGGATGACTTCCCCCACCCCATAAGACTTCCAATGAGAGAATTTGGTCACATAGCCAGAAACCTTGGTTCCCACAGCCATATCTCTGTTCTGTTCCTTAGATACATTAGAAGTCACCTCCCTGCAACTGTCGTCCATTTGGCAGGACATGCAGATAGGAAAGGAGTCCTTCATGTAGATCATGTTTGAGACCTTCAAAGATAAAGGGGCATCCAAGCTCAGAAAATTGCCTTTGTTCTGCATGTGTATCTAAACTGGAAGCTTTACAGAACAGGAAGAGAAGAGCAGGAGAAAAATAAAGAAACTGATGCAGAAAAGTACGTAGTGGAGAGTTCACTTCACCCTCAGATACTTCCAAGTCCTGCACTTGCTGTGAGTCTTCTTCTGAACCCTGAGGGGACACTGAGGCTGGCACTCAAAGGTCCCTGATATACAACCATTTGTATTGCATGTGGACATCAAGGACGCTGCTTCAATCAGAAATTACCTTGGGTTCAGGCTTGCCAGTCATTTTCTTCAGAAGCTCATAAAGGTGGGCAGCATTGCCTTGGGAGTACCAGCCAGGTTTATCCAAAGAGGGCAGCTCCTCTTGCTCCTCATCATTCTCTGTAAACATGGTTGACAAGCACTTTTTAGTTGGGCTACACCCAGGGCTATAGACCATGTACAGAAGGAAACCATGTGGGAAGGATGCATGCATTCAGTAAGCTCTGTGTGTGTGCTCACATTTGTTCATTTATTTATGCAGGGCATGGGTGCAGGCATGCGATGGTGCACATTTGGAGTCAGAGGACAAATCTCAGCAGTTGGTTCTGTCCTTCAACTACATGGATTCTACAGATTAAACTCAGGTTGTTGGGTACTCTATCTTGGCAGGAAGCACCCTTACCTGCTGAGTCATCTTGCTACCCTGCCTCTACATTAATAAGATGATTCCCTTACTGAGCATCATCAAGGAAACCCAATTAAACTCTGTCTTTCGGGAAGCAGAGGGGAGGGAACATACTTATATCGGTAGCCATTTAAATCCAGGCTTACAATTTGCACCCTATCTCAGCACTGAGAGCAGGAGGTAGACATGGGTTCCACCCCTAACTGCACTTGATACCTGCTTACAAAGGAAAAATGAGTAGTCTTTAATGGAATCTCATCGGGTATATTAAGCACACCAGGGTAAGCCCCAAGCCCAGGAGTAGTTGACCAACATAATGGTATTTAGGTATATGTCTTTTCTCTACCAAAAAACTTTTTTTGTCTTATTGATCTTTTTCTTGTATATTTTGGTGTGTAAAGTCTTTGTGTTTTTTTTTTCTGTTTGTTTTCTTATTCTTCGAGAGAAAGAAAGGGTATTGGAGTTACATAGGTGAAGAACTAGGGATGGTTTGGAAGAGGTTTAAAAGGAGGAAAAATGTGATCAGAAAATATTGTATAAGTGTTTTTAGTTAAAAATATTGCAGCCAGGCAGTGGTAGCACATGATTTTAATCCTAGCACTTGGGAGGCAAAGGCTGGTGGATCTCTGTGAGTTCAAGGTCTACCTGGCTTATAAAGGTAGTTCCAGATCAGCCAGGACTGTTACACAGAGAAATCCTGTCTCAAAAGCAAAACAAAATAAAATAGAACACAATTGCACCTTGGAGGATTCAATTACTTCACCTACTCCTAGCTTAGAGCAGGAAGAGGGAGTAGTGGAGGACCACCCGATAACAAAGCACGAGTGTCTGCTGGTCCAAACTGTCTTCTCCCTCCCACCATGCTACTCGGTCTCTGCCTTCTCCACAACTCTCCCTATCCTTTCCCCCTGATAAAACAGGGCTAGTGACATAAGTTAAGTGTATTTGACACTCTGGATTGTGCCTGCTATTATATGCCTTATACACTGGCTGGGAGCTGGAGATGACCTACCTGTTTAATAAAGTTTAATAAAAAGGTGCTATGCCATCAAAGACTCTGGTAGTCATTCGTACAGCTGTGGAAACTACATGGGAGGAAGTACCCCCTTTCCCAGGATTGCAATGAGTTTAGATTTCAAAACAGTTGACCTTTTATTTCTTTTGGTTTTTGTTACCTTTGACCTCTCTGCTGTGCCTCTAAGAATGGCCTCCATGAGACACAGCCACATGCTATATACAAATGGCCCTCGTTAGAGAATGAAATGGTCTCTACTAGGATCTGAGAAGGACAACTGAGGGGTCATAAAGGTTAAGGTGTTGTTAGCTTTGCTATAATATCATCCTTGGAACAGCGCAAGAGTTTACACAGAAGGGAAAAAGTAACATAAGTCAGGTATTAAAATCACATCTCTGTTATTGTACCTTAAGCTAAAATTTAATTTCTGCATATAAAAGTGTTAAGCAGGCTCCCTAAATGTGTGTTCAGCTTGTAATACGAATCACCTTATATGTGTATTTGTAGACTAAATGTAGGCCACTGCAGCTTAATCTTACAACAAGTGAAATATACATTACTATAATATGAGATAAATGTCTATCCAATCTAAGCTATTTTGAACACAGCTGAAAGTATAAATATAGATGATTAAAATTTCATATACAACTGGCAGCTTATGGTCAAAGACTCTTTAGCCCAGTCTTGCTGTGAGTCTAGAATCTGTTTTTTTTCTTTAATTTTTCTACACAACTCAGTGAAAATCCTACTTTCAAAAGAATAGTTTGAAGACCAGACCACCTAGCAGCTCAACATTCAAAAACGAAGAAGATTCAACCTGCTTCTTGGAGATATACACGGAAAGTGATCCATCTCTCATCTATTTTTATTTAGTACCAAATATCTTACTTTGTGTATAATGCAGGCTGTGGACAACTGGTAGATACAGAGATGTTTTTGAAAGTAGATTTAGATTTGATATGTAGATATTCACTTCTCAAAGTCAGTGGAATTTTTTCTGCTGTTTATGAAGTACAAAAACTCTATAGAATTAAGGCTTCTGAAATGTTGAGTGCTGTGTACATAGTTCAGTGGTAGAGAACTTGCTCAGCATGTATGAGGTTCTGGGTTTGATTTCTGACCCCCCAAAAAACTTTCTGATCCAAATGTAGAGACCCCGTAATCTAAAGAAAGTGAGGTAAGAAAATAATTGATTTCTGTTTCCAGTTAAGATTCTAATTCATTACATGGGGTATGTAGAATCTATCTGTAGCTTTTTCCTTGTAAGAGTGAAGGATTCAAATCACTATAAAAGTAGTGGGACAAAGACAATGAAAGTCAGAAGATCCTGATCAAGCATTATGCAGACATTAAGAGACCATGGATGCCAGCCTAGACTAGTATACCCAGCAAAACTTTCAATCGCCATAGAAGGACAAAAAAAGATATTCCATGATAAAACCACATTTAATCAATACCTAGCCACAAACCCAGCCCTACACAAAGTACTAGAAAGAAAACTCCAACCTAAAAAAGTTGTCTACATCAATAAAAACACAGACAATTGATGATCTCACAGCAGCAAATCCCAAAGAAGGGAAAAACACACAAATTAATATCACCAACAATAAAAACTAAATGAACAGGGGATAGCAATCACTGGTCATTAATATCCCTTAATATAAATGGACTCAACTCACTTATAAAAAGATACAGGCTAACAGACTGGATACAAAAACAGAATCCATCCTTCTGCTGCGTACAAAAAACACACCTCAACATCAAAGACAGATATTGCCTCAGAGTAAAGGGTTGGGAAAAATTTTTCCAATCAAATGGACCTAACAAACAAGCTGGTGTAGCTATCTTAATATATAAGTGTACAATGATCTGTACCCTGTCACTTGTATTTTAAATAAATGCTGATTTGCCAGTAGTCAGGCAGGAAGTATAGGTGAGGCGACCAGGCAAGAAGTAGAGGCAGGGCAAGGAGAAAAAGCGAATCCTGGGAAGAGAAAAGAAGCAATCTGCAGTTGTCACCCAGACACCGAGGAAGCCAGACACAAAGCAAGCAAGATGTGACTGCCCTGCCAAAAAAGGTACCAAGCTACATTGTTAAAACAGACAAGAATAATGGGCTAATATAAGATATTAGAAAGAGTCAATAAGAAGCCTGAGCTAATAGGCCAACCAGTTTATGATTAATGTAAACCTCTGTGTATTTCTTTGAGACTTAAGGACTGCGGGACCTGGTGGGACAGAAACCTCGATCAACATCTAACAAAATAGACTTCAAAACAAAATCAATCAACAGAGACAAAGAAGGACATTTCATATTAGTCACAGGAAAAATCCATCTAGAGGAAATCTCAATACTGAACATCTATGCCCCAAATACAAGGACACCCTCATATGTAAAAGAAACACTTCTAAAGCTTAAATCATACATTAAACCCCATATACTAATAGTGGGAGACTTCAACACTCCACTGGAAAAGTCAGTCAGACAAAAAATGAACAGAGAAATAAGGGAACTAACAGATGTAAGGACTCAAATGGACTTAACAGACATCTATGGAATATTCCATCCAAACATAGAAGAATAACTTCTCAGCACCTCATGGAACCTTCTCAAAGATTGACCACATACTCTATAACAAAACAAACCTAAAAAGATACAAAAAAATTGGAATAATCCCATGTATCTTATTGGATCACAATGACTTAAAACTAGAATTCAACAGCAATGCTAATTCCATAAAGCCCACAAACACATGGAAATTAAACAATGCTCACCTGAATAATAAATGGGTCAAGGAAGAAATAAAGGGAGAAATTAAAGACTTCCTAAAATTCAATGAAAATGACCACACAACATACCCAAATTTATGGGACACAACGAAAGCAGTGTTAAGAGGAAAGTTCATAGCATTAAATGCCTACATAAAGAAGCTGGAAAAATCCTACACTAGTGAGTTAACAGAACATTTGAAAACTTTAACAAAAAGAAGCAAACTCACCCAAGAGAATTAGATGGCAGGAAATAATCAAATTGAGAGCTGAAATCAACAAAATAGAAACAAAACAATACAAAAACTCAATGAGACAAAGAGTTGGTTCTTTGAGAAAATCAACAAAATAGACAAACCTTTATTCAAACTAACCAAAAGGCATAGAGGGAATATCCAAATTAACAAAATCAGAAATAAAAAGAGGGACATAACAACAGACACAGAGGAAATCCAGAGAATCATCAGGTCATATTTTGAAAACCTGTACTCCACAAAATTGGAAAACTTAAAGGAAATGAACAACTTTCTGGATAAATATCACTTACCAAAATTAAATCAAGACCAGATAAGCAAATTAAACAGACTTACAGCTGCTGAAGAAATAGAAACAGTCATCAAACGTTTCCCAACCAAAAGAAGTCCAGGACCAGATGATTTCAGCTCAGAATTCAACAAGATTTTCAAAGAAGAACTAATATCAATATTCCTAAAATTGTTCCATAATAGAATGTGGAGGGCCGGACCACATTCTCCATTGCTTCAAGGAACAAAGGTAGAGATTGACCTCTGTGACCCCAAGGTGTGGCGATACACGCCTTTAGTCCTGATGCCTGGGCGGCAGAGGCAGATTGACCTCTGTGACCTCAAGGCGTGGTAGTACACGCCTTTGGACCCAATGCCTGGGAAGCAGAGACAGGCAGACCTCTATGAGTTCAAGGTGATGTAGCACACGCCTTTAATCCCAGCGCACGTGCTTGGTAACTCTCTACCGCTGCGTCCCTGCCTACTCCCGAGGCATCATCTGGGATAATGGGCAGTGGACCAATCCAAGAGTGACACGTCAGAAGCGAGGACTGTTTCCTTTATAAGGGCTGGGTTCCCCTCATTCTGGGTCTCCGCCATGTAAGCTTATACTCTCCCTCTCAAGACGCATAAAGCTTTACTGCAGAAGAATCCTAAGTGTCCCGCGTCATTCTTGCTGGCGAGGCCGAGCGCAGGGCAACTGGTGCTCGAAACCCCGGGACGCCGGGGGACCCTGACAACTGTTCGCACCGCCGGAGACCCCTTGGACACAAGGAGGATTCAGAACTGCAGGGTGTTTGCTCAGAGAGGTATGACTATTCCTGGACTTTTTGATTTTGGGCTTGACTTGTCTCCACCTTGGAAAGATTTTGTAGAGGCCTTGGTACTTCTTAGCAGCTCTCTTATCACTTTGAAATTGCTTAGAAGATAAATCCTGCCAGGCTGTTGTTGCAGACGAAGAAAATGTATTGGAGGAAGTCCAGGATAGCATATCAGAAACTGAGTGCAGTGAGAGGTTAGGCGCGCCTGTAAGAAAAAGAAAATAGGAAAAAGGACTCCCCGGTGGTTCAAAGAATGGGGGAGACTGAAAAGGAAATAAGAAAAAAGGACCCCCCGGTGGTTCTAAGAATGGGGGAGACTGACCTACAAGGTCAAAAGCTTTATGTTATGTTGTTTGTGTTGTCTTTTGTGTACCGGACAGGAGAAAGATATTTGAATTTGCCTAAGGATATGATGTTTTGGAAAAGAGGTTCTGTTTTCATCTCCACAGAAAATGAGAGCCTAAGGGTGTACTTGAGATTTATGTGGTTTGAATCACCGAGACCTCCTGAAATGTTGTAGTGTATACCCCCAAAATGCAACGGCCCAATTCAGCAGGAAGTAGTCAGAGAGAGACTAACGACGCCCATATTCCCTAAAAGATTGTTTAAATGAGGTCCTTACAGTGGTTTCAGAGCAGCAAGCCTGCTACTGAGTTCTGCTTTACTCCGTGCACCGAGTTTGGACTCAGAATGAATGCAGCTGCGGCTGGAGGGTGGTTGGAGCGGAGCTTTGCTGGATGGCTATGGTGGGGGGCACGTCGCACCGGCTCAGTCGGTGCCTGGCCTGGAGGGTGTCAAAGCAGTACTGAGAATGAGAGAGGTGCCACAAGCTGCCAGGCCAGAAGGCTTGCAATGTGCCTGAAACTGTGAGGGGCTCTGAGGCTGGAGTGGCTTCTGATCCACTTGGCTGAGCTGAGCTGTGCTGATCCTAGGTAACAAAGGTGGACCAATAACCTGGGGCAACGGGTGGGGCAAACAATGCTGGCTACTAGCCCGAGAGATTTTCCATCTGAATAAGGAACTGAAGAGATAGCATAGGGGCTAAGAATGCTGCCTGCTCTTCCAAGGGTTGTGAGTTCAATTCCCCAGTGACCACATGGCAGCTTATAACTATTTGGTTTTAAATCTAATGTTTCAGGATCCACAGGGAGGTAGATGCAAAAAGCCCTTAGATTTTTAAGGTGATTGGGTCATTGGCTAAATCTGTGACTGTGGCAAAAAAGCCCATAGTTTCCAACATGCCTCTGGTAGACTTCTTGATGCAGCTGGAGAATTGCGCCCCTGCGATCCCAGATACAATGACTAATTATTAAGCAATTGTCTAGTTATCTTGTAAAAAATTAAACTAAAAAACTTAATGAGAAAATAGCAAGGATGACCTTCTAAACAGTGACAAGGGCATGGCCTATACTGATACCAGTTCTTCTTAAAAACAAAAAAAAGGGGGAATATTGACAGAGTTGCCCCCAACGCCAAAAATGGCCATTGCCATGGCTCTGTTCACCATAAATTTTTTAAATTTGGATGATAATGGCCAAAATGCTGCAACACGACATTGTTCGGATCCGCAGCGGCCCAAAGATTTGGTTAAGTGGAAAGATGTGCTTTCTAATGAATGGAAAGGCCCGGATCCCATTTTATTGAGATCCAGGGGAGCTGTTTGTGTCTTCCCACAGGATCAAGAAAGCCCATTCTGGCTGCCAGAGCGATTGACCCGAACAGTGAAGAGTGATCCACAACACACGGATTCGCCTGAGGACCTGGCTGCTGTTCCTCCTGCCATTTTGCGGATGGATGACAGAGCACCGATGGAGGACACTCTCAGCCTTCCTGAAGCTGTTACCAGTCAGCCATAGGATGGCGGTGTCTCCTCGATTTTTTACAACCAATAAGACTCTGGGCCCCCTCCCTACCGTCCTAGAGATGATTTATAAGCTTGGCCGTAGGACTCCAGTCCTGGGCCGTGTCTCTCATTCCCCTACTTCAAAGAATGAGTGGGGGTGGAAATGTTTTGGAACAGTCCTATGCTATGGATTAGTGTTTCTCCTCTGGATGGTCTGCTGACTCAAATCCCAAAATCGTAGGGACAAAGTGGTTATTGCACAAGCGTTGGCTGCCCTGAAACAGGGGCCTCTACCGATGTGTGGTTATCTATGCTGAAGCAGTAAGGTTTATGCCAACCAGCTCCTGCACCCCTAGGACAATGGTCCATTGCACAGGGTGGAGTGCTTGGCTTAGTTAGCCCTGAAGGTTGTCGAGCTGAAGAGCATCGCACAGAGAATGGCCCTCTCTGAGAGATATGTCGTCCTGCATAAGGGTTTCCTGTCGTATATTCCCTTTCCCAGAAAAATGGCAGAGGGCAGGCCGGATAGGTTCCAGGTGTCATGAACCTAGGGGCAGATTCCGTGCAAGCCCATCGTAATGTTTTCGCTCTGGGAAGTGCGGCCTCTATCTTTGCCTTCTGAGGGAGTTGCCTTTCTGCAAAGAAGTAAAAAAAGGGGGATATGTGGAGGGCCGGACCACATTCTCCATTGCTTCAAGGAACAAAGGTAGAGATTGACCTCTGTGACCCCAAGGTGTGGCGATACACGCCTTTAGTCCTGATGCCTGGGCGGCAGAGGCAGATTGACCTCTGTGACCTCAAGGCGTGGTAGTACACGCCTTTGGACCCAATGCCTGGGAAGCAGAGACAGGCAGACCTCTATGAGTTCAAGGTGATGTAGCACACGCCTTTAATCCCAGCGCACGTGCTTGGTAACTCTCTACCGCTGCGTCCCTGCCTACTCCCGAGGCATCATCTGGGATAATGGGCAGTGGACCAATCCAAGAGTGACACGTCAGAAGCGAGGACTGTTTCCTTTATAAGGGCTGGGTTCCCCTCATTCTGGGTCTCTGCCATGTAAGCTTATGCTCTCCCTCTCAAGACGCATAAAGCTTTACTGCAGAAGAATCCTAAGT
The DNA here is from genome assembly GCF_982192425.1 of Myodes glareolus. Lineage (NCBI taxonomy): Eukaryota > Metazoa > Chordata > Mammalia > Rodentia > Cricetidae > Myodes > Myodes glareolus. The sequence continues at coordinate 95,244,764 of NC_142026.1, read as the reverse complement.
GTCCCGCGTCGTTCTTGCTGGCGAGGCCGAGCGCGGGGCAATAGAAACAGAAGGAACATTGCCAAACTCTTTTAATGATGCGACAATTACCCTGATACCCAAACTACATAAAGACATTACTAAGAAAGAGAATTACAGACCAATCTCATTCATGAACATTGATGCAAAAATACTAAATAAAATACTGGCAAACTGAATCCAAGAACACATCAGAATGATCATCTACCATGATCAAGTCAGCTTTATCCCAGAAATGCAGGAATGGTTCAACATACGAAAATCTGTCAACATAATCCACCATATAAATAAACTGAAAAATGAAAACCACATGATCATCTCATTAGATGTTGAAAAAGCTTTCAACAAAATACACCATCTTTTCAGGATAAAGGTCTTGGAGAGAGCAGGGATACAAGGAATATACATAAACATAATGAAGGCATTATACAGCAAACCAACAGTCAACATCAAGCTAAATGGAGAGAAACTCCCAGCGATCCCACTAAAATCAGGAACAAAACAAGGTTGCCCACTCTCTCCATATCTATTCAATATAGTTCTTGAGGTCCTAGCTAGAGCAATAAGAAAACAAAAGGAGATCAAGGGGATATAAATCAGAAAAGAAGAAGTCAAACTCTTACTATTTGCTGATGATATAATAGTTTACATAAGCGACCCCAAAAATTCTACCAAGAAACTTCTACAACTCATAAACACTTTCAGTAATGTAGCAGGATACAAGATTAACTAAGAAAAAGAAAATCAGTAGCCATCCTGTACACAGCTGATAAATGGGTTGAGAAAGAAATCAAAGAAACATTCCTAACACATCACCCTTCACAATAGCCACAAATAGCATAAAATATCTCAAAGTAACTTTAACCAAACAAGTGGAAGATTTGTATGGCAAGAACCTTAAATCTTTGAAGAAAGAAATTGAAGAAGATACCAGAAAGTGGAAAGATCTCCTATGCTCTTGAGTAGGTAGAATTAACATAGTAAAAATGGCAATCTTCTCAAAATCAATCTACAGATTCAATGCAATGCCCATCAAAATCCCAGCAAAATTCTTCACAGACCTCAAAAGAACTGTACTCAACTTCATATGGAAAAGCAAAAAACCCAGGATAGCCAGAACAGTACTGTACAATAAAAGAACTTCTGCAGGTATCACAATCCCTGACATGAAACTCTACTACAGAGCTACAGTACTGAAAACAGCCTGGTATTGGCATAAAAATACAGGAGGACCAATGTAACTGAGTCTAAGACCTGATTTTTGACAAAAACCAAAAAATATTAAATGGAAAAAAACATTTAACAAATGGTGCTGGCATAACTGGATATCAATATGTAGAATGAAAATAGACCCATATCTATCACCATGCACAAAACTCAAGTCCAAATGGATCAAAGACCTCAACATAAAGCCAGCCACACTGAACGTTATCGAAGAGAAAGTGGGAAGTACATCTGAACACATTGGCACAGGAGACCACTTTCTAAATATAACCCCAGTTGCACAGACTCTGGGAGAAACAATTAATAAATGGGACCACCTGAAACTGAGAAACTTCCGTAAAGCAAAAGACACAGTCAACAAGACAAAACAACAAGGCTTCACCGGACCCACCGAACCAGTCTCCATTTTAACAAGAGCCATAGGTGGTTCTGTGTATACATTAGTCTCAGAAGCAGGGACAGAGAGAACAGTCAGGACAAAGACATGGATGACAAGTAAAAGGCCATGTTCCTGCAGAGATACTATAACCAATACATATTAGGGAAGAGAAAGAGAACTTACTAGCCAAAGGATGCTTATATGAAGTGGGGATCTACATGACTGTACGAATGAGATTAAATACTGTGCCTGCCAATAAGTGAGGAACTGGAAAGATACTGACCTGCTTAACAACAAACAACAAATTGACGCCAGTGTGATCAACAAGCCCTAGAAGAGCTGGAAGGAGAGCGGCGGGGCGAGAGGTTACATAAGGATTGCATGGTGATGGGAAAGGGTGAAGACAGGGGGCTCTGGCTCTCTGGCAGTTTCACGGTTAAGTCAGCATGGCAATCACACAAGGTAATTCACAGCATGCTTGGTTGTCTTTGTTTTCTAGCTGGAAGGAAAATAGATGTTGAAAACAGCAGTGTTGTGCAGGGAAAAATACCTTGTGAGAATCAGGAAAGGAGACTCAGCTAGGGAAAGATGGGGGAGTCCACATGTTGACAACAGTTGAGGCCAAGGGACCAGAGATGTATGCTGAATTTCCAGAATGCGGAGAGGAGTGAGTTGGCAGTGTAGTCGCCAGACAGGAGCTGGGTTTATGTGACATTTCTAATCTTGTAAGGCAGAGATTCTCCTTCCCTCCTGAAAACCCTAGCACTGGTAAGGGCTGGGGTCTCCCTTTGTGCAGTGCAGAAAAGGATGCTAGAAAGAGGCAGATTCTGCCTACATGATGATTCTCTCACCCCCACACTTTTCTTAAGGTCAGCAGGGATCAGGCTGAAAGAGTTGCTGGGCCCCCATTGGCTGCAGCACATCAGCTCTTTTCTAGTTGCCATGACAACCACTGATCAAGGACACTGAACACAGAGATTGGCTCTTGGAATTTTCTATTTCATCAAGGTCACTGTCTTCGTTTTATTTCTGCTTTTAACTGTTTATGTTTGGAACAAAGATTTAGTTTACCTCTGGCAGGCAGAGCAGAAGCCTGATCTGATGGGCATTGTTAACAGGGACTAAGGCTGACGTGGGCTGGGCTCGGTAGTGACGGACTATAGTGACCCAAGCATACTGCAGTGCTGCACGCATCAAGTCACCTGAGAGAAGATGATGGCAACAGCAGAAAGGTAGAGGCCAGACGAAGGACAGATGTAGAACAGGGTGACCCGGAAAAGGGCTGAGTTATCATTTTCATAAGATCTGTGGCTGGCAAACTTCCTAAGAGATTTCTGGATTGTGGAAATGACAGTGTGCTAAGTGGCAGGGGGCTGATGAGCTCCTATGAGCAATCCCAGTTTCCAGACGTATTCCAGGGTGTGGGAAGTGTAAAAGACAAACTATATCTCTGTAGAACAGAGAACCAAAAATTGGACCCCCCTCAAAGCACAAGTGAGAGCAAAAGCATCCACAGAATCAGAAGGCCAACAGAGAGAAAGGAGATGCACACAGAGAAGGCTGGGATCATTAGTAAGACAACAGAACCGGAGAAGGGGATGGGGCACTGACACAGCTGGTGCGCAGGAGAGGGCAGAGATTACAGGAATTAAATATAGTCACAGGGCAAGAGCTACCGCACACCTTCCTGGGAAGAGCCATGCCATGCTCTGATGAACACAGATCTCCATACCTCCTCTTGCACTCCCAAAGTCATCTATTTGAGCTAAATCCCCCAATTTCAGGATTCTTTATATCTTCTATTTAAACGTATTATATCATTAGTCCAGCAAAGAAAAGAGCCTTAGACACACTCGGACACTGAGGCATTTCTAACCCTCTCTACCGCGAGCATGAAGACACATTTCTATGAGGGCTTTTTTTTTTTTTTTTTTTTTTTTGCATCTTATAGAAGTCACAACAGGGCATAGCTCTATGACAATCTAGGCTCTTACAAAGTTAGGTACCTAAGACTTTCTGGATTCCAAGCCAGGGGTAATATAGTAAAAATGGACAAATGGGTTATGGCACACTGAAAAGCTGCCTTCTGCACAGCAAATGAGACAGTCATAGGAGGAAAAAGACAGTAAGGGGTTAGTCTCCAAAGTGCATAAGCATTCAAACACACTCCAGGAATGGAGCTGTGTGAGGAGAATTCTGAATGCTTGTGAGAACACTCCAAGAAGACAAGACAGGAGTCTTCCGCCCTCCATTTCTTCGAAACATGGAATTGTTCTGAGAATGTGTTTACATGCTCCTCCCAGGTGTAGCGGACAGGAGTTTACTTCAGATTACTCCACTATTGCTTGCTGCTATTATTAAATTAAATGTGTACCTATTCTTCAAATACCTCTATGGCAAAAACCTGTTTTTGCCATGTGTGGCTTGTCCTTGTGATTGTATAGAGCTTTAACTCACAAGAACTTTACTCACGTGATTCTTCCTAACTCCCAGAATATAAATTGTCTGAGACTTTGAACACAGATGGCTATAGCATTTATTATTTACGCAGCCCATCACATTTTTAGGCTCCTTCCCCCATGTCCCACTGTCTTTGGAGTGGTAAACAAGGAGGGGGTGTGTGAATCAGGGCCCTGCAGTCAGCTCAGCTATGAGCTCAGAGTGGGGATTCTCACTCTCAGAAGCCATCTCCCGAGAAGAGGAGGGGAGTGAGCATGAAGGGGCAGAAACCAGGGAAGGTCTTGCCTTGTGTTCAGCTTGTGCATCAGTGTTTAAAGAAAGGAGGGCACAAGGATTAAAGTCACAACGATTAGATTGCTTGCAAATTGTTCATGATTACAATCCCTCGCTTCCGAGAAGACGAACTTTAGATGAAAGAGCATGGGACAGAGTCCAAAATTACATTGAATAGGCATATGTCCAAGGGGAAGAGATCCCTGTTCAATTTTGGGTCACTTGGGGATTAATTTGGAATATTATTAAAATATTTAAGGGTGATAAGAAAGACATGAATCATGAGGAAGAGATAGCTAATTCCTTGTGTCAAGTTGGGAGCATAGGCCCCAGCCCCTCGCATCTATCCCAGCCCCCAGGCCTGGTCTGGACTCCAAATTGAAGCAGGCCAGGTCCTGACCCCTCCCTGGGGGTTGGGTCAGGACCACTCCCCAGGCTATTTAAGTGATCTCCCTAAAGAGGAACACGTGGTCCCTTTTCCTTCCTCCCGGGCATTGGGGGGTGGGAGTGTGGGTGGGTATTGCTTTTGTGGGGCTTCCCAGTTTCCCCCTCAGGGACATCGGAGAGTGCAGAACTCCCATTAAACCTGGGTATTTCTTAATTCGGATTGTTTTGATTTGGCTTGATTGGGAATTTTGCGTCGGCATGTGTTAGGAAATATTCCTAACACCCTGAATGAATGTAAACTAGATGACCAAACTTTAAAATTGTTAAAAAAAGAAAAAAAAAAGAAAAAAGATTTTCCCCATCATGCAAAATCGAAAGTACAAACCGCACTACCGATAACTATGCTGGTGACAATTCCCTCCTTTCCTTTACTGAAGCCCCCTTTAAACAGACATTCTCCATCGCTGAAAATGACCTTGAAGCATGGGGTAAGAAATTTGATAATCAACTTCCCCTCCTACAGATGGTTTCACTGTGTAGCCCTGGCTGTCCTAGAACTAGCTCTTGTAGATTAGGATGGCCTTGAACTCACAGAGATCTGCCTGCCTCTCCTCCTGAGTGCTGGGATTAAAAGCGTGAGCCACTACCACCCGGTGATAAACAAGTTTTTGATGAGGACTTAGGAGAGCCTATGAAAAAGTTAATTTTATAGCCTAGACAAGCTAGGGCATGGAAGGGAAATGGATTTTTTTTTCTCTCCCAATTCCTCTTGGCCTCATGAATTGTGCTTGGTGTTTCTCATGCACTAACCAATCAATTTAAAGTGTTAGAAGGAGAGATGGCTTTGGATAGTCTTTGCATATTATCTCTAGAAGCAAGAAAAGAACTACAGATATTTGAATCCAGACTAAAAGAGGCCTTTGTATATTGTGTGGTTCCTTCACTTAAACTTACTTATTTTCCCCACTAAATTGTCTCCTACAGGTATTATAACACAAGAGGATAAACCCTTGGAAGGGGCTTATTCACAGCACCAGGGCTGTAAAATACTAACTGCTTACTTTACACCAGCCTTCTCCCATTCCACAGGCAAATGCTTAGTGTACTGATGGTTCATTTAAGAATACAGGAAGAATTTATGGTCGAGATGTTATCAATCTATAAATACTTCTTTTTCCTCAACCCAACAGGTGGACCTGGTTGTTTTGATTCACTTCTTATGGTTAATTCATAAACCCTTAAATATTGCTTCTGATTCTGCTTACAGTGTAGTATTATTCATAGTAATAAACTTATACTCCTGCAAACTCCACCCCCTTTTTTTGGAGAAAGAAATAAGCAAACTGATTCATTAATTTGTCCTATATTTAGCTCTCCAGAAGAAAGTTGGGAAGGAGTGTGATCCGTCACTGCAGATGGATCACCTGAAACATCTCTCTGGTTCCTCTGGCCCTGGGTCATCAAGGACAATAACAAAGGGTGAGGAAACAGTGGAAGCCACCAGAAAGATAGCAAACGTCCAGTTAAAGGACAAAATAAGATATATTTCACCAGTTGTCTAGTCTGCCTATCTGGGGTCAAGTTAAGGCCCTGTGCATCAAGGAAGAAGTAAACACGCAGAGTCCTTGTCACCTGAGAATCTCTTTCTGGCAATGCTAGATGCTTTGACCTGTTCATCTGCAGTTGGAGCCTCTGAGGCCGTCTACACCTGCAGATTCAATCAGCCTCAAGTCTAAACTGTTCAAAGAAAGTGCATAGGCCTGAATACAACATGTGCAGATGTGTTTGTTGTCATTCTCTAGATAATACATGATGGCTATTCATGTTGCCTTTGCATCACATTAGGTAATGTGAGTAACTAGAAAAGACAGTATGAAAGCAGGTAGGTAAGGACGATTTGCAAGTATAATGGTTTTCTATGCTAGGGACTCTGGGGGGAGGTGGCTCTTGAACTAGCCTCCCATGAACACTAAAGGATAATTGTATACATGTAAGTTTTTCTTAATTCTTTAGCTGATGTGGGCTGGGCTGGCTTTGAGTCTTGACCGTTAGGAAAATGCTGTAATGGATGTGGGAGTATAGATCTCTTCTGTTTACTGACTCCCTGTTGTGTGGATATGTATTCAGTGGTGTGATCACTGGATTATGTGGTAGTTCTGTGTTAGCAGTACCATGGATCAGACCCAACCTTCATACATGCTAAGCTCACTGAAGCCCCTGCCCTATTTTTTTCTCTTCTTTCTTTATTGATTTTTATTGAGCTCTGCTCCCCTCCCTGCCTCTCCCCTCCCCTTCAACTCTCCCAAAGTCCCCATGCTCCCAATTTACTCAGGAGATCTTGTCTTTTTCTACTTCCCATGTAGATTAGCTCTATGTATGTCTCTCTTAGAGTCATCATTATTGTCTAGGTTCTCTGGGATTGTGATTTGTGGCCCAGCCCTATTTTCAGTTTTTGGAAGAACCTCTATGCTATACTAATTTCATTTTTAATAGTGAGCAAGATTTACCTTTTCTTTATATCCTTACCATGTACTATTTGTGGATTTTTTTTATTCTCTCATATATTACATCCCAACTACAGCTCCTCCTCCCTTCCCTCTCCCTAGTTTCTCATTCCCCTCTTCCCCTCTCCCCCCAAAAAGAGCAGGCCTCCCAGAGATAGCATATGCTTGGTATTATTGTAGCTTATGCCATCATATCAGGGCAACCCAGTAGGAAGAAAAGGGTTCCACAATCAGGCAAAAGAGTCAAAGACAGCCCCCACTCCCATGGTTAGGAGTCCCCCAAGAACACCAAGCTACTTAACCATAAGTATATATGTAGAGGATCTAGACCAAACCCCTATAGGCTCCCTGATCTCAGTGAGCCTCCATTATATGTTATGATTCTTTGGTGTTTTTGTGAGATTCCTAATAGTGGGAGCGGGGATGTCACTGACTCTTTCCCCTGTTCTAGGGACCCTTTTCTTCCTAGTTGGTTGCCTCTCCCAGCCTTGATATGAGGGTTTGTGTGACTGCCCCGCTGAGTCTTATTGTACCTTGCTATGTAGTGTTTGGCTGATATACCTGAGAGGTCTACTCTTTCCTTAAGGGAAACCTAGGAACAGTGGATCTGGGGAGAGAAGGGGGGTAAGACTGGGAGAAGTGGAGGGAGGGGAAACTGTTCTCTTGAGATTTAGCTAAACAATAGATACAGAGATGGCAGTGAAACTTTCTGTCATTCATCTTGCCCAGTCCTGTAGCTTCTCTATTCTGATCGCCTTCTGCTTCTTTCAAATGCTTGTACAGGAAGCTCTGAGCACCTTTGAGGAGCAGCTCACGCCCATCACTCTTTCTCCACACTATGAGGAGCACCTCATGTCCATATTCTCAGTAGCCTTTTCTGAAGGGCTAATCTGTTGTAGAGAAAATAAAGCCTGTGTCTGTGTGCATGTGTATATGTGTTTGTATGTCTGTGTACAGGCATGCATATGTGCCTGTGTTGTTTTCATCTTTGTGAATTCTGTAGGGACTTCTCTGGCTTATTAATGTATTTTCTCAAGCACTTACAGTGCATTACTTACACCATAAAATTTCAGGTGAGATCCACACCCTCTGTCACTGAAAAGAGGGAGAGGCTGACATGTAAACAAATGATTACCATATTAAGTGAGATACAAAGCAAAGCTGAGTCAAGTTTAAATATAACTTTTTAAATATAAATATAAATAAGTTTAAATATAACACAGGCTTATATTTCCCTTTTCTTCTTGAGGAGACATGATGTTCCCCATAACACACTGTCTTTCACTTGGTATTAGTCAAAGATACAAATGATAAACAGCAAAACACAACTTACCGAGTGTGTGGAAAGGCCTCTGGCTTGGGAAATGTGAGAAGAACCCAGGCTTTAATGCATTTGTAATCACAATGTCAAAAAGGTCTGCAAAATCCTTCCTAAAAAGCAAAGTAAATTTCCCTTAAGGAATTATAAAAGTTCCACAGAGAACAGAACTGAACCTATGTATTTTATCATGGCATCACTGTTCATCTTCCGATCAGCTCTCACATGCGTATAACATGCAAACATCTATCTCATACACTTTAAGTTGGAAGCTACACTGGAAAGAGAAGGTAGTTAGGTACTAGCCAATTCCTCTAAAAATACCACAATTACTAAAAGCATAAACATAACAAAGAAAAGCAAAGCAAGTAAAGAAGGAACAAAAGGAGAGAGAGAAGAAAGCAAGCAAGAGCACAGAAGCCATGCTGACGCAGACTTGGGACTCACTCTCTCGTGAAAACACCTTGGCAAGCAAGAGAAGCTCTAGCAGCCGGAAGTAGTCCATACGTTCAAACACGAGGACTGGAATTCATCTGCACTTATCAGCTGAAGAGCCAATAGGCTTGGGTCTATACAGGTCCCACAGAACGCAGCACTATAACAAGCCCAGTGACAGTTCTTTGAGTGTTCAAAACACAAGGAGGTTATTTTATTTTGAAAACCAGTGAAGTCCTGTAACAGGTTTTGGATGACAACATCAGTGTATGTGGAGTGCTATGCCAGCTAAGGTCTATCTGATAAACAGCGGTTCTCTCTAGGGCTCACCATTATCCTGGAGAAACAGTGCTTCAGGCTGTGTTAACAAAAGAAATGTGTTGAGAGTAGAAATTGAGATGAGAAGCAGGATTTTGGTTATCATGGTGGAAAAGGGAACTGAAAGCCCCAGGTATTCCAATGCATGGTCCTAGACCACGCTGCAAAGGTCTCTTGAAGAGGTGACCTCACCAGGTACCCTGGACACGAGCCTTAATTCACATCAAGGATATCTGCCTACATATTCTCAGGAAGCAGAAAACCAACCCATTGCCAGGTAAGTAGGCCACAGAATAGACTAAATTTGTGTGCACGCTAAAGAACACAGAACTCCTGGAACTAAAGACAATTGATGGAGGTAAGCAGAGGGGCTATGGCTTGGTTCACACTCAGGGCAATTGTGTTTGTTGAGACTTGAAATCTTAGAGGAAATCTAACAACCCTCTGTGGAATCCCGCTTTGACTATGGGTCTTCCATCATGTTGCTAAGAATGACACATACTAGCTTAACAATTATTAAAGCTTACCAGCTATTATATACAATATGAATAGATAGTATGTACTGCTTTATTTAAATATGCCCTTATATTAATAAGGAAGTGTTGTCCTAGTTTAGAGAGTGAAATCAAGGCTCAAAGAAGTTATAAACTGTATCCTAGGCCACACAGGTCCCTTTTGAAAATCTATTACCTTGATTTTATGTTAATTCCACCCCTGGCTTTGCCAAATGGCACAGCACATGGATCTGTACTGAAATGGATACAGGGGCTACATCCTACAATCTGTCAGGGAGTATATTCTTTTCTTTTTTTTTTTAAGTCAAATTTGAAGCAAATTTATTAAATACTGGTCAGGATGATGGACACTGGCTGGGATTCTCTGACACTGGCTGTGAATTAAGTTACTTATCATAAAGGCAAACCCCACAAGGCTACAAACTTCTACCTCTCACCTGGGGATGAGCATACATCCTGACATACTTCCTGTCTACATACCCCCTGTCCATGTGTGATCGAACACATCCTGTGCAGCTGGGGCAGCCAACCTTGTTTGCAGAAGTGAAAACACGTGGCCTGCGATCTGACATGAGCAGCGCCAGCATTCCAGGAAAGATTCTAAAGTCAGTCCTCAGCAGTCACATGGGGCAGAGCTCTGAAATCCATGAAGGGCGGCTGGTCACTTACCCAAGGATATAAGTGCCAAGGAGTTTACAGTAATCACTGTGAGAACTGGTGATCAACATAGTAATTTTCCCAGCATCCTTCAGCTGTCGAAGCCACCTTCTTACAGACTCAGGACAGCGATACACATACTTGCCTAGATTTCTTTTTATTTCTGGAAAGAAGAACCCACAATTTTCTGAAAAATAAAAACAGAAAGGTAATATCTTTAATAAAAATGCTTTTAAATTTAGTTTACTCGCAGACAAGTATATGTCTTTCAAAGCTGCAGAAAAATCAAAGGCATAAAGACCAGGGTCAAATAATCTAGCCAGTATGCCAATACCAACTACTATTTGTTTGCTTGTTTTTGGAGACAGGATCTCTCTATGTAGTCCCGGCTATTCTGGAACTCACAGAGATCTGCCTGTCTATGCCTCCCAGTGTGGGGATTAAAGGCATGCACCGACTGGCCTAACTACTTTTAGAAGTAGTATTTCTGGGGCTATAGAGATGGCTAAGTTGCTAAGAGTGTGTACTGTCTTGCAGAGGATTTGAGTTCAGCTACAGCTGCTCTTAGACAGATTTGGCATCTCACAGACTCCCTGTAATTCCAGCTCAGGGCCCAGTGTCTTCTGTTGTTCTCAGTGCCTTCACTCGGATACAGATATCCCACACAGATATAAACAGACACAAACAAAATGGAAAATGAAAAAAAATCTCAAAAATACATTATTTGTTTACTTTAAAGATTAATGATAATTAGCCAGATGGTGGTGGCCCATGCCTTTAATCTTGGGAGACAGAGGCAGGTGGATCCCTGTGAGTTTGAACTCAGCCTGGTCTACAAGAGCTAGTTCCATGACAGGCTCCAAGCCTACAGAGAAACCCTGTCTTGAAAAACAAAAAACAAAATGATAATTGATAATACTGTTACATGAGAATCAATGTAATTAAAATAATATAAGCATCATCACATTTCAAAAGAGAAAACCTGACAGTTTTAAGTGAGCTAATTAATAAATACTGAGCAAATACTTAATGAAACCAGATAAGACCCAAACAATCAGATAATGCGCCAGGAGCCCGTCTTTGTCAAGAAGCAGCAAATCAGCTGTCTATGTCCTTCAGAGGGACAGTCGTGTCATTTTGGATGGAATACAAACCTCTATTGCTAGGTTACAGCTACTTAAAGGTTCCAGAGCAAAGTTGCCAGAGAAAGCGGCAAGGCACTCATAGGCTGGAGTGGCTAACGAGCTGCCGGTCTCGGTCCTCATAGCATCGGGCAATGAAGGTTTTGTTGAAAGGCTACCAGACTTGAGGAGCATTTTGGAAAGACTGTTTTCTACATGCGAGTACTAATAATCAGAGAAGGAAATCCAAGTTCTTAGTGTCTTTAATGCTAGAAGACCAAAACAAGACGTTAAACTGTACTGACTCTATAAGTCTGGGCTACCCCTGAAACTCTGTCCACAGTGATGCACATGAAGTAGCAGAAATGAAGATATTTTAAGAACATCAGCACACCAGGCTGGAAGAGTCTATATGAAACAAACAAACAAAACTGAAGCTAAAACAGAAGCGAATACTGTTCTGTGCCTGCCCAGGTCCACCCCACTTCCTCTTTGTTGGAGAATACTGCAATGTGTGTGAAATTTCACTTTTCCTTTCTGGGCCCTGGTGTCTGTGCACACACACACAGTGAGAGTTTCCCCCACTCATCAGGGCATTTCTTAGAGAGGTGCAGAGCCCCGCATGTGGCCGCTGAGCGCCGAGGAAAGCACCAAAGGAGCAGGAGACCCTGGAGTAATGCACACCACTGAAAACAGGGTGAGGAGCCCTCGACTGCCACTCGACTTTGCCATGATTACAAATTCTACCTAGACTTGTAGCAGTACCTTCAACACAAAGAGCAAGTTAGGATTGGGAGGAAAGACATACGAGGGACACTTAGACTCTGGATAACATCAGTGGGCTTCAGGACAAGCCACTGAGACAACAAACCTCTAGATGAAATTTCTCAGGTGAAAGAAACTCAATTTAGTAACAGCCTACACATTAAGAACACCTATTACTGGCAGCCTTGAGCATATTGATGAGAAAAGCATACATCACACCGACATCACAAGCAGGCTTGAGCTTAGCATGAAAGAGAGTATGTTATAGCAAGAAAACAATCAGATGTCAGAAGACCGAGTATAAAGACAGCTTTTACACAGCTCTCTTTGTATCTGGTCCTCTAGAGCACGAATGTTTCAGAAGGTACTCAATGACCCGTAGAAATTAAAATATATTTTCTGTTCTTCAGTGAAGAGAAGGTTCTGATAATAAAAGGATATTAAGAAAAACAACAAATCAAACGACTAAGAACACTAAGTAATTTCAGAGACTTTTACACATTATGAGTGGCATGCACTTTTGCAGCTAATTTTACATCTGGAAAACAAAGATGCATAATGCATGATGCTGGAAACACAATCTTTGCTGTTTTTAGACAAGGTTTTTCTTGGCTATGTGTGCCTACTGCCCTCTGGTGATCAAAATCCAAATTGCTATTAAAATTAGTGTTAATATTACAAAGGGATAAAAGAAGCATATATATTTAAATACCACAATTTAAATTCATTATCTAGATTAATTTTATTAGTAACTCTCAGTGAGTCTAACCCAAGAAGGCAAGTACACTAACTCAATCAGGGAGGAGTAATACTACTTGGGTTACCCTTTCACAAGCCACCTATGGGGCAGACCTAAAAACACAACACTATTTGAACAGAAGTCAGTGGTAGATTCTAAGTTGCATGAACTACAAAAGATCACAGACTGACACACCACATAACCTCACTGTGTGTGTGTGTGTGTGTGTGTGTGTGTGTGTGTGTGTGTGTGTGTGCATGTGTGCGTGTGTGAATATCATGTACCTATGTGATGTGGGAGGGAGAAGACAATCTCAGGCAGAGTTTTCAGCATCATTTGTCACCCTGGAAACCCACAAGTACATTAGACTGGTGGTCAGGGAACCCCAGGGACCCACTTTTCTCCATTTCACCAGTGCTTCAATTGTAAGCAGGTACCACTGTGTCTGGCATTCTGTGTAAGGTGCAGGTACAAGGTGCGGGGTACAGGGACTAAACTCATGTTCTGATGCTTGCAAGGCAAGGATTTACCAAGTCATCTCCCTAGCCCCCCCAATCACATTATTCAACAAATTTTAAAATTAGATTAATTTACTGTATGTGTGTATACACTTATCATGGCACATACGTGGAGGTCAGAGGCAGCTCCCGAGAAGTCTCTCCTTCCACAGCTGTGGGTCCCAGGACTTGAACTCAGGTTGTCAGCACCGGTGACTAGAGCCATTATCTGCCCTCTCTACAGATTTCAAACTATATTCTTATTAAGAGAGAATTAGTCTTCTATTAAATGATTTCTCTAAGAGATTAAACTTTGAAGGCAAGAAATGTATTTTTCGGTTTAGCACGATGCTTACTACAATCAATGCATGAATGCTGGATTAGTACAGAAAAAAGTACAAGAACATTCATATCTTCATATTTAAATTAACAATCTAAATGTGGCATGCTGCCAAAATGTACATAACAAATGAAGTTTATATTCACTATGTGCTGTCAAAGTCATCTGTGTTTAAAGTCGTGCTCTTTCACCATTATAAAATCATATTTAAGCCAGGTGGTGGTGGCAGTGCACGTCTTCAATACCAGCACTTGGGAGGCAGAGGCAGGTGGATCTTTGTGAGTTCAAGGCCAGCCTTGTCTACATAGAGAAACCCTGCCTCGAGAAACCAAAATAAATAAATAAAAATAAAAAGATCATGCTTAATACAATATCAACAGATTACCACCAATGCGCAAGACAGGGAATTCAGATCTAAGGTGGAACGCAATGGCCCTGCTTGTTCTCAACCTACAAAGACGTTTGTGTTTTCACTTAACCTCTGAAGGAATTCTGCTTCACTGCCACTCTGTGGAAATCATTTTCCTGGCTCTTCCACCGCCCTTCTTAGCCTAGGAAGCTGTTTTCTGTGTCCAGATGGAAAGAAAGGTGAAATTTCAAAAAGCCGACTTTAAAGAAGAAAAGCTTAGCTCTCTCATGCTAATAATTTGGTTGATACAACATCATGGGAAAGCCGTCACGCTGGAACCGTCGGCTGTGTACAGAAGACAGCCTGCAGGAACATCAGGCAGAGTTGGGAGACCTCTCGTGGCCAGAGAAAATTGGTACAACTCCAGCACAGAACTGTCAGTTCCACTGACCCTTGTGCCACTCCTACCATCCCCGAGGAAGCAGGCACTTCTGCTACCCAGCTGCCACCATCCGGTGCGAGCTGGGGAAAGAGCTGTCAGTGCTGGGAAGGGGAGTGGAGATGGTAGGGTGTTAACACCTCCACCATCAGCTTCCAGTTAAGGTCTGCTCCTGCTGCCGCTGCAGAACATAACTGAGGACACTGAAAATGGCAATGCTGCCGGTTAGATAAGAGCACATTAAGAAACAGCAGAAACATTTCCCATGGGATGTTAAAATGTGTATGCTATAGAGACGACCCAATTAATTATTTTCTGAAAAATATGTTGTCTACAAAAGGTTTAGATATTCATCAGAGGATGAAAGTGGTACATTTGTGTATTTATAGAGGGCAAAGCATACAACCCTTCCTTACTGCTTTTCCTCTAAGATGGTTCTTTGTTTTATGCACATAAGCTTTCAGGGGAAGGATTTCTATACACTAGTGGTTCTCAAAGTTAGGGGCAAATGAGAGACCACTAGAGGATTTACTCTCAGAGTCTGGATTCAGTTGATCTAAGCCCTTATTTTAAGAATGGCTGCATCCATTAGAACACACATAAATCCAGACAGCAAGTGAAAAACTTCCCTAATAGAATGGGATCATCGAAATGGGACACTAAAGGAAGCATAGTTAATGTCATTTGATGAGGGATGAATCAACATCATTTAGTCTTCAAAACTCAACTCATTTTACAATTTATAAACAAGAGTTGCACTGTTTCTTTACTTGCTTTACCTGAGTGTCGTCAATGTCTCACAAATACAGTTTCTTACTAATAATCAACCATGCTCAGGATTTATAAACAAAACTAACTTGATGACACTATTTTGTGATTAAAATACTTTTCTACAAGGTAGTACATATGTCCTCATGTGTAGAACTCAGGAATGATGCTACTGCCCCTCAGTTGTCTCTGGCATCCTCTTTCAACAGTACATTCTATGTTCAGGAATAGTCACTTCACCACTTTCTTAAACATCTCTGGAGTTTTTTTAAAAAAGATAAACCTAATTTTGATAGGTTTACTGATATACTTTACTTTTCAAGTCTAATGACATGTTTTCAAGTTCACTCAGTGTACTTAGTAATAAAATGGTGTAGGAGTTCCTTCTGTTTGTGTGTTGCTTTCATTGGGTAATGAATAAAAGGGCTGCCTTGGCCTAGTTGATAGGACAGAACTTAGGTAGGCGGAGTAGACAGAATTGAATGCTGGGAAGAAGGGTAGAGTAGCAGATGCCATGGATCTCCTGCCTGAGACAGATGCTGGTTAGAATCTTGCCGGTAAGCCACAGTCATGTGGTAATACACAGATTAATAGAAATGGGTTAAATTAAGATGTAAGAATTAGCCAATAATTCTTACAAGTTAGAGCTAATGGGCCAGACAGTGTTTAAATGAATACAGTTTCTGTGTGATTATTTCCAGTGTAAGATAGCTGGGCAGCCGGGACAACAAGCAGCCTGCTTTTCCTGTCACAATAAAAGAATAGTAAAAGCCACAGCAAGACAATGTAAGCTCAGGGCTAAAAAGCTGACAGCTGGTAATATTTTCCCTTGCTACTGTCAGAAGTGGAACACGCCAGGCAGTCCATGCTGACATCATGAGAAGGACTAGAGTGCTCAGTGCTATGAAGAAAGTCCATGAATACCACCTTAAATATCACCTGTACATGAAGTGGGGTTCTCCCCTCCCACCCTGGAACAAAGGTCTAATGATGCCTGCGGATAAAAAATGGGACAGGTTTATGAACCGCCTTCAAGAGCTCTATGGGTTTCATGTTCAACAGTCTTCATTTATGAGATACATAAAACCTCCTGGAGGGTGTTGCTTTCAACAGAATCTGGCCACTGACTGATTATTCTGATTTGAAACCTACCAGGTCCTTCAGAAGAAAGGATCTGGGAAAAAAACAGGTGAACTGTAACAGAGTGCCTCTGGGCACAGTGGGCTTGGGTGTGCTAATTCTGCTCCCTAAAAAAAGAGTTGATTTCTTCATCTCTCAAGCACAAAGGAATCAGAAGCAATAACAGGAACAAAAAAATCACATTCTAGATATTACAGTTCACTTACTATAAATTTTCAAAGGAAAATTGCCTCCCACCGAGGACTCAAGTGCGCAATCATTTAACCAACAAAATACCGGAGCAGTATGGTCACTATGGTTTTTACAATCTGAATTTTCTTGTGTAGTATGTAGCCTGACAGAATGCTAAGACAGCCCCTCAGTCTATACATGCTGATAATAAAGCTCCCAGAGAACACAAACAACAAAAATGAGTCCACACTGATCACGTGTGAAACGCAGAGTGGAGGAAACAGGGTGGATGGGGTGGTCACAGCTTTCTCCTTTACAACCTGTAGTTCTACTGTCTTAATGCTACCCCATCTCAGAGCCTCTGCCAAGCCCCGGCTAGAGAATAGCAGGCACTTGAGTAGAAGGTGAGCACAGGTAAACAGTGACTAAGTAGGGTCACTTCCTGGGAACAGCCTGCCTCAGGCAGGCCTTCTAGTCAGCACCTTCCCCCATTCCACTCCTTACTTTTCTTCTCTAACCTAACACCTTTAACTTTTCCACACTGACTTATTCCAATCTAATAATATCCAGTGTTTCTTCATTTATTTCCCAGCACCGTTCTTAAACGGAACAATAGATCTTTGCATCTCACTTATGCTCCACGAATGCTGTTTGAAAATAGTGACCGATCTCATTCTGGACATATCCTTCTATACTCACTGACCATACTTTGGAACATCTGACATCCAACTTTATTATCTCTTCAAGTACTGTGGACACAGACACACACACATATACACATGGACACACGCACACAAAGGCAGGCACAGACAGACACACACACAGACAGACCAACACACACACACACACACACACACACAGACACAGACAGGCACAGGCAGACACACACAGACAGGCACAGGCAGACACATACACACACAGAGACAGGCACAGACAGACACATACACACACACAGACACACACATACACACACAGGCACAGACACACGGCCTTTTGTCTAACAGCATCGCACCAACCTTTTCCTTCCCCAATGACTCCACTGCAGGACCAAAATGCAAGTTATTTTGACAAAATTGAACTTCAAGAACTTTTTTTAACTAATGAGGCAGTGTTTGGCAGTGTCAGTCTGAAAACTAGGAAGGAGTACATTTGAGGATTATTGTAAGGGAGCCTGTATCCTAAAACAGTAAAAGAACTAGCCACTGCAGGCTTTCTCCAAAAGTTAAACTGTGATTATCATCATGGATCCTGAAAAGGGAAAATAAACCTGGCAGCATGAAGTATGTACCGAGGAATACCTAGGGAAGGAGAAGGAGTCACCGTTGGCCTGGATGCTCACATGCACACTGACTCTAGAGTACAGGGACTCCGTTCCTGGGAAGAGACAGGAACAGGCA
Organism: Myodes glareolus; assembly: GCF_982192425.1. Lineage (NCBI taxonomy): Eukaryota > Metazoa > Chordata > Mammalia > Rodentia > Cricetidae > Myodes > Myodes glareolus. The sequence continues at coordinate 95,226,550 of NC_142026.1, read as the reverse complement.
GCGTGACATAAACTACATGTGAATGATGATCACGAAGCAACTCCATTACCCCACGTCTACTGCCCGTAGAGAGGGCAAACTGTAGCACAGGGATAAAAATGTGGAAACATACAAAAGCAGGTAAAATATGTCCCCGTGGGGTTAGATGTCTCTCCAGGGAAATCTTCAGGCTAGAACGAAGATGATGGGGCTTCAGGGGACAATGCAAATTTTATTATCTAAAACCATGTTCACCTTTACTGACAGGATTTAACAAGTGCAGTGAGAGGAAACGGACTCCAAAGTATTACGACCAGGAGAATGAATCTGAGAGAGATGGAAAGCAAGTGCTACCCAGTCACGAAAGGCTCACGTGGGAAGAGCCAATGTAAAAATAAGCCACATAAACCAATCCATGTGACACTGTAAATTTGTTCATAAGGAAACACAACCATACCTGTTTTCAAACTTAAGAGGTGTTTTGAGTTTTATAATCTATGGAAGAGAGTTGCATATTAAATAATGAAAGCCATGCGTGTTAAGCAGACAAAAGTCACGTCAGGAGCAGTTCTCTTAGGAGACAGGCTCCCTTCCTCGCTTGTTCTGTCCCGTTACCCTGCACTACCTGCTGCTCTGCACTTCCTCACTCCTGGAGGACATCCTCGCCAAAGGAAGTAAGGCACCAAGAACTCTCACCTTTCCTGTTTCTTCCATCGAGTTCCTGAATCTATTAATCTAATTTAGCAGGAGTGGTGGAAACAGCTGTCACTGCTTTAAGAATTGGATGTTTATCTGCAAAGTATTTATGAATTCATAAACCACACTTCCCCTTTCCCAGACCATAATCTCTGAATTCCATTCTTAGCCTAATGAAAATATCATGAGACTGGATTTTTGTCTGGCTCTGTAAATAACACTCAATCTGAATTTAAAGTGTCACTGAACTTTATAGGCATCAAATAACAGACTCGTATCTGTAAAAGAAAATAGTTCTTTGTTTTTAGAATAAAGAAATAACCTCTTGCCAATAATAATAAAGATTCAGACTCTTGAAGATAGAATTAAGAACAAATGAGCTCTAACCCTCCCCAAAAGACTATGAAAACTAAATTCAGTAACCTTCATTTCTTTTAAAAATACATATTCTTTCAGAATTTTATATAAATATATGCACACATATATTTTGATTTTATTTCTCCATCATTTCATCAAATTCCATTTTTTTAGAGATGAACTCAAGACTATTTAGCTTCAGACTTAAATGGGTCAAATGTAACCTATACTTTGTTCTTCCTGTGATCTATATATCAAATATTCTAAAATTAATAGGGTCTCCAGAAGGACCACTGTTTCCTCAAGATGACTAGGGCACAGAAAGTATGCCAAGAGCTGACACACAGGGCCCATGTTATGGAGGACTCGTGACCTATTTAGGCCTAAGCTCGATGAGGTTTGTCAAAGGTGGCTACTTAAAATTAAGTAGAAGTAACCTATACCTTGTTCTTCCTGTGATCTATATATCAAATATTCTAAAATTAATAGGGTCTCCAGAAGGACCACTGTTTCCTCAAGATGACTAGGGCGCAGAAAGTATGCCAAGAGCTGACACACAGGGCCCATGTTATGGAGGACTCATGACCTATCTAGGCCTAAGCTCGATGAGGTTTGTCAAAGGTGGCTACTTAAAATTAAGTAGAAGTAAATACAATTGGAAAGTCAGTTCCTGGCGACACTGTAGCCATATTTTAAGTGTTTGAAAGCCATGTGTGGTTTAGTGGCTACCACATTGGGCAGCACAGATATAGGTCATTTCATCATGGCAGGAAGTGGGTTGACCAGCTCTCCCCCAGGGGTAAGTTAACTTCAGTTCACCGTTCCTAAAATGATCAATCGTGGTTACATATGACAGTGTGGTACTTGGAGTAGAATAATAAGTGAATTGACCTGGTCCAGAAATAGAGCATTTTTTAAAAAAATAGAAGGAATAATTATAATCCTGAAACTATTTCAAAATTTCAGTACAGGTTAGTAAGGAACTATTTCCAGAATGGTGGTAGGTGGTGTCTTTACATCTATCTGCACCTTAAGTAGCCACATTACTTTCCCTACCCCAACTCTGGTCCCTCTCCCAGAAGCAGTCATGTTACCTTCTCAAATAAGTTTACACAACAAGAATTCCAGAGAGCATTTGTGTATTAAATGTCAATCCTAATTCATCAATCTTGTCAACTTGATAGGATTTAGAACCACCATGAAAACAATCTCTGGGTGAGTCTATCAGGGATTTTCTAGACTCCATTCCTCGAAGAGGGAAGACTTATCCACAACATGGGCAGTATTATTCCATAGGCTGGGGTCCTAGACTATAAAAGAGGAAGCTAGCCGAGCTCAAGAGTTCATCATTTGCTGCTTCTTGAATGTGGCTGCAATGTGACCAGCCACCTCATGCTACTGCCACCATGACTTCCCTGCTACAGGGGACCTTTGAAGGGTGAGTTAAAACAAATCCTTCATTCCCTAAGGGAATTTGGTCAGGGATTTTATCAAAGCAGCAGCACAGTAACTAATACAACCAATAAACCTGACTCTCAAAAACATTTCCTTCACTATGTTACTCAGAGCTGAAAGGCCTATGGAGATGATTCCACAAGTCACTGGTCAATCGCTCACCAATGTTAGAGAACCTATTCTCTATGGAAGAATTCTGGATCAACTTCTACAAAGAACACTATTAAAAATCTATACTTTATATGATGCTTTGTGGCTAGAATCTACAAACAAAACCATTCCTTAAGATACATATGGTAGAATAATTTCTTTTAGACATTTAGATATTACAGCCATAGCCAGAACGGCAAAAATATCAAGTAAATAACCAATTCTAATTACCTACTTTTAAGTTTTTATCCTCTAACATACCGTCCTCCCAGAACTTCATACTGACAACCCACCCTGAACAAGCTTCCCCTTACTTTACTGTTCTGTCCACATTACTCAGGCCACTTTCCATGACTGTACCTCACAGTTTAGGTATAAAAGGGAATCGTCAATGGTGCTCCCCAACTTTTCCACTTCTCCTTAGAAACAAATAAACCAAACAGATTTTTTTTTTTTATTTAGCAAGAAAGGGGCACATATAAACAGCCAGGGCAATGGTATTTCTGACCAAGTGATGAGGAGGATGGAGGCGCTCCATGGACTTCCTCAAAGTCAAAGTGGCAAGGTGAATAGCTTCAAAGTGATACCTTTGGCCTTTTTCTTTAGTTGTAAACCAAAAGCTGCTCCAAACTGATGAAGGGAGAAATGAAACGTGATTGGTAAGGACATGAAGTGCCAATGAAAAAGAGTTGTGGGGAGACTTCATGTATGGCCTTGTAATACTAAGGAAATTCAAGCCAAAGCTTGATGATGCCTTCCAGGATAAGATAACCATTGTATACAATAGTGTTTTGGGTATATTTCATTATATTTTTGTAAACTTTTAATTTTAGAGTAGTTTTATATTTACAAAAAAGTGATAAAAATAGCACATTTCTACATATTTCATACTCAATTTTCCTTTCAATATCTTACAATATTCTGGTAGACCTGTCACAGTTAACACAACATGGACACATGATAAAGTCTAACCGTATTTATGCTCTCTTCATTATGATCTAGCCTCCTTTTTATGTTCCATGATCTCATGGCGCAGTTAGCGTTGTGGTGGTTTGAATGAGAAACTTCCCCCATAGACCTGGGTATTGAACACTTAGTCCCCTGCTGGTGGTGCAGTTTCGGGGAGGTGTTGCAGCCTTACTGGAATAAGTACATCACTGGGGAAGGCCTTTGTGGAGTTTGGTTTCTCTGCTTTGTGGTTTCAGTTGAAGTGTGCTCTCTCAGCTTCCTGCACTCGCAGCATGCTGCCATGCCTCTCCCATCATTATGAATACTCCCTCTAAGACAATAAACCCAAGCTATCACTTTCTTCTGTAAATTGCCTTGGTCAAATGTGATCACAGCAACAGAAAGTAACCAATACAGTGGTCTCATCTCCTAGGATTTTTTTTTTTTTTTGATAATCTTAACAGTCCTGAGGCATTCTGGTAAGGTATCATGGAAGGCAGCTATGCTCACCACCATACCACCAACATCTATCTGGTCAGGTAATTTGTAGAGTATCCGTTGGCTGGGATTTGCCTAATGTTCAGTGTACACTATCACCATGACTCATTGCTGTTGACGCTAACCTTGCCAGCACTCGCCAGTAGTGTCCACTGCAATCACACCCCTCCTGCTGTGCTCCACACTATACTCTTTGTAACAAAGTTGTGATGCACAGCTTGCATTTAAAAAGTGTGTGTGGGGGGGTTATGCTCCACCTCTTGAGGGTAAAATGTTCACAACAAATACTTTAAATTCTTAGTATGGGTAATTTCTTGTTGATTTATTTGTATAATTGTTTATTTATATCAAACTCATTATTTTCTTTATACTCTGGGCTAGCATCCAAACCAATCTAGTTTTGTTCTTAAATTATTTCAGCCTTTGTCAACAAAAGCTGTCACTCCCGTGTCCCTTTGACATAATTACATTTTAAAAAGTTATTTTTGTAAGTTTTAGCACTTCATTAGTTGCCAATATTTAAGATGCTCTGACCACCCTGTGCATTTTCTTACCCAGGCCTAGATCAGGCATGCCCACAAGAAGCCAGTTCCTAATACTGGAACGTGCTATTAATCAACAAGATTTAGTGACTTCTTTGGTTTTAGTGATGTAACACAACAATCTCTTCCTTTATACACCCTCCCTGACAAATGGGTAAACAGAGGCACAGAACAGCAGAAGAAGGACCCAACAGAAGGCCAAGAACAGACTTCTGATGAGAATTCTATGTTCGTTCCACCACCTGATGACTAAGATAAACACTGAAGACTCGACTAACAACCTGAAGGAAAATGAAGCAAGGAAAAGGGTACTTTTAAGAAATAGTCCTTTCAGGAAGGGAAGCTCCCCAGGGTTGTGGCACAGACTCTCTTATCTGTTCACAAAGACAACTGCAGGTTTGTCTTCTAAGGGAAAGACCTGTTAGTTATATTCCAGCAATGTTTCTCAACTGGGGGGTAGCTTTTGTCTTTCTAGTCCCTTCTCCTCAAGGTACATTTGTTAGTATCTGGGACCTTTTTGTTTGTAAAGGTCACTGCTACTGACATCTTGAAGCCAGAAGTCAGACCTGTTGCTAAATGTCCTACAGTATATGAAACATCTCTTAAGACAAAACCCAGTCTATAATATATAGACCATTTCTTAAAAAGAATAATCTAGTCCCAAATGTTAAGTGGTAAGTTGGCCAAAAGAATGACTGCTAGAAATATTTAACCCAATTTTATACTAATTTTGTTCTTGATAAATTATTCTTCAATTGTTGGTTCATCAAGAACAAATCTAAAAGACTGTTTCTGTGTGTATGACTTCATGAGTTAGTCTATCAGAAAAGTAGAAACCACTGCAGCTAAACGATGTGGACCTTAGCTGACAAGGCTCTCTGGACAGACAGAAGGAGGGACAGTCTTTAGAATGAGTTGCGCAAGTCTAGCAGGTCATGAGCAACATAGTAACTTCCCTCAGGTGTGGACAGTTAGGGTGAGAACGGAGGAACCTGTACCTGTGCATCAACCATCAGCTGGTGAGCAGGCCATCTGTCATCTTTTGCTTCGAGAATGAGTAGTTCCCAACAGTGACACGGCTGGAGAATCTGCCAGTGAATGAAGGACCCATACTAAAGAGATGGACACAATCCAGAAACTGTTGCTCACTACTTGGTGACCTCAATTTGGAAGGAAGTGAGTGACCAATCCCTATTTGTTGATGTAGTCATCGGCCACCCAGTAGCTGGACAGGAGAAAGAACCCTTCTGTTTACTCGGCTCTCTTACAAGCTTTAGGAAAAGCTTGTTCACTCCTGGTACTAAACAGTTAGTAAAGGCCATTTTCTGAGCAAAGCTCAGAATCCGGGAGCTGTTAGCTACTATTGCCTCTTGAGCTTCGGATACAGTCGACATGAGAAGAAGAACTCAATGCACCACAATGTCCAGCACACAACTGTTATGACTGTTAGAAACTCATTCGTTCAATATTTTATAATGATACAATCTCTTAGCTTTTCAAATCCAATAAGATGGTAATCAAGAGATCTATAAGGGCAAGGCCTTGTGTGTTTTCTAAAAGGTTCAGATGTAACTGTCACATGGCTTCAAGAAATGGGATCGTGCCAAGAAATTGTGATGACTCTTTGATTCAGGAGTGACATTTAGTCCATAACTCCAGTTCGTAGGGTCTACTGCTTTTTTTTTCTTCTGGTCTCTGAGGGTACTTGCACACATATGATGCACATATGCAGGCATGCATATAAAATAAATATTTTTAAAAGAAAACAATCTGTTTGGCTTCATTTTAGTAATATGCTGTTTTAAACAGCTAAGAATAAGCACTGGAGAAGGAATAAAAGTGAATGATTGAAATAGATTATTTCCATAGAAATATAATTCTAGGACATTCTTACTTCTTGCACTGATAAATATTCTCAGCATCATAAACTCTAGTTTAGCACAAAAGTACATCAGTAATCCACATGCTTTTGTTTGAGACTTGACTTCAGGTTTTAGAAACAAGCTGTAGAGCAAGAATAGAAAGATTAGTTGAAAAGCAAATGCTCTTAACCATTGAGATAAATTTCCAGCCCCAGATTTATCTTTCTTAACTTTTATTATTTTTCAAATATGACTGTGTGCAGCTTTCTATGTTGCCTGGAGTTTTAAATTGTCTTTACCTTCATATTACACACCATATCCTAAACTGATTATAATTATACATCTTAATCTAATAAAGATGAAAAATTAATTATAGGAGAATTATAATTAAGACAGACTTTTGAAATACTTGTTTTCAAAATCAAAAAAAAAAAGACAACGGATCATTCTTGTGTCTTAGCACCGAAGATAAAGTCAATGTATTTTAAAACGCTGCTTGCCTATTTATTTTATGCTCTGAGTCCATAAAGTCAGTATTTTCTTCACTCAACAGATACACCAAAATTCAGGGTCAGGGAAAGAAGAGGATTTAACCATAACACAGAAACTTAGTTAATGTGGAACATTAGGAGTCTGTTCTGCTTTTCAAAGACCAGCAGAGTATTCTCTGCTCCCAGCACAGCTGCCGGATACAGCTCTGCACTTGGTTGGTTATGGCTTTGTTATAACTACAGCGCTGCTACCAGAATCAAGACAGTACCTGCAGAGCTCACTTATTACCAGATATTATGAAGAGGACTTCAGTCAGTAAACAATTAGAAAGTGAGAAGAACCCACAGGAAAACATAAATACGTGAGAAGTCCATCACAGTTAAATTTGCTACATTAACTGGCTACACAGTACAGAAAGGTCTATTCCCGAGCCCCTTCTGAAGAAACACCTGTGAGTCTATAACACTAGGACTCTGGTAGCTACTAACGATGCAATGATGCAAATGTTTCCTAAGAGAGGGGACAGTCCCAGTCACACACTAGCCAGCACAGATAGCCTCTCACTATACCAACAGCTCCATGTATTGGCTCAGAAAGGTCAAAGAGGTCCTTCAGGAGGAAATACAGGGTCTGCTGAAGGTGTTGTGCCAGGACACACAGAACTGGAGACTAGAAGACATGCCTTCAGGAGTAGGACTGCAAGAACCCACATACAGTCACACATATTGTGCACAATAATTAAAAGATAATAAATATTTAAAAAAAGATTATGTGGTTATACAAAGAAAAAAAATCAACAAAAACAAAAGCAAGGACAAGTCTTTTGTTCTTTAGGCACTGCAGTCAAGCTGAGCGTCTTACTCCTGCTTAGCAAGCACTTCATTAAAGCACATCCCAGACAGATAGTGCTCTTCTATAGAACACTCCGAAGGTAGGCACAATACCTCAGTGGGTAAAGGCACTTTCTGGTAAGACTGAAGCCGGGTGGTGGTGGCACATGCTTTTAATCCCAGCACTCAGAAGGCTCAGGCAGTGGATCTCTGCGAGTTCAAGGCCAGAGCCTGGTCTACAAAGCGAGTTCCAGAACAGAGCTGTTACACAGAGAAACCCCATCTCAAAAAACCCATAAATACAATGTAATAACAAATTATAAATATTATATAATATTTAATTATATATAAATATTATATAATATTAATACACACATATGTGTGTGTATATATATATATATTATGAAATCTCCCTTTTAATATTAAGGTTCATCTTGAGTTTTAACTAGGAGTAACAGGAGTTACTATAACTATGTATACAGCAAGTAGCTGTAACTAACCTGCTGAAACCACAGTTAGGGGCTTCACAACATCATTTGCACAACAACCTTATCTATCTACTGGTGATGTCCTTGTGTGTGGTGCCAGGGATGGAACCTGGGTCCTCAAATGTGCTAGACAATCACTTTACCACTGATCTGGATTCAAGGCCTCCATATGAGAAGCTGCTATAATGCCACTTGTGATTGGTATTTTTAAGAATCATCACCACAAGGGATAAGAACTGTATGAGCTCACTCATGTTTCTTCTTCATCTTGGCTCTGTTCTAAAATGAAACAAAATCCTAAATGACAAACAAACAAACAACAATAAAAATAAACCCACAAGAACTCAAAGCCAATGAATGTAGCTTGCAAGAAATAATTAATGGTTTGAATTAATCTGTGATAATATTTCCTGTCCTCTTGCAGGGGACAATGAGAACCAAGCAGCCTAAGGTTCCAAAATACAAGTCAAACTCTTTCTCTCTTCCTTCCGTCCCTTCTTACTTCCCTCCCTCATGTCTCTGTCTCTGTCTCTCTCTCTCTGTCACACACACACAGAGATTTTTGCTAAACTACAGAAGTAAAGGTAGGTGTTGTTTATCCCTTCATCCTTCCTTCCTTCTTGGTTTTTTCTTTCTTGCTTTTTTTTTTTTTTGGTTTTTCAGGACAGGGTTTCTCTGTAGCTTTGGAGCCTGTACTGGAACTAGCTCTTGTAGACCAGGTTGGCCTCGAACTCACAGAGATTCATCTGACTCTGACTCCCGAGTGCTGGGATTAAAGGCATGAGCCACCCGCCCAGTCTTTTTGGTATTTCAAAACAGGGTTTCTCTGTGTAACAGCCCTAGATATCCTGGAACTAGTTTTGGAGACCAGACTGGCCTTGGATTCACAGAGATCCACCTGCCTCTGCCTCCTGAGTGGTCGAATTAAAGGCTTGCACCACCACCACCCAGCTATTTTTCTTTCTTGATTTAGCATATTGACTTTCAGGGCTGAATAATGTGAACTGGTCACAAATAGGCACTGTATTGTCAAAGACTGGCTTCTCCTGCCTTTGGTTTGTAGCTGAGTTCAGAAAGAGGTTTGGCCCAAACTATCACACTAATACAACTTTGGGGATTGTTTTGGCCTGAGGACATCTGTATCTTTATTGAAATAAGGTATCTGGAGGTAATTTCTTAAGACCTTCTAGTGATGGAATCCTAAGATTTCCCTCTGTTTTTCTATACAAATAAATAGGTGAGTCCACTCAAGAGGACCATACAAAAGTGCACACAGGCCCAAGCCCAGTGAAATCAGGAGTCTGTCTCACGCCTGGTAGGTTTCTAAACCCTAGCAGGCCTGCCACTTACTCTTCAGGCAAGATTGGTTCTTCCTAGCCCTTTTACATATCACATGGTTCTGGTCGCTCAGCTGTCAAGAATCCAGATACCACTACATTTTTGGCAGCTTTGCAGGTCTGAAGTCTTTCCTGTTTGATTTTACTCAAGACCCAGTAAAGTGGAGCTGGGTAAGAGCAGTGGCTCCTCTCCCCCTTGGGGGCCGGGTCCTACAGCCGTTATCATTCTGATGCCTTCCAGAAAGTTTAGCTGTGGGTGTTTTCTTTTCTCAAGATACCAACCGTCCCCGACCCTTTTAATCTATTGTCCTCTTGACCCTCCAGTGTCCATTTAACAACTATACACATCTTTCCCTGAGTTATACACTGAAAAACAACCCAGTGTATCCCATTTTTCAAAATAAGAATTAACAACAATTTAACTTCTTTTATTCTGTGAAAATAATTTTGTTTTTCAAGGGACAAGACATTCACAGCATAATAAAATAAAAATTAGGCAGATTAATAAAAAATACTATTTTAGCTCAGGAATTAATGAATTTCTAATGTAAAAATTTGTGTGGCAGGAAGAGAGGAAAGTGAACATATGTTAAATGTGCTAAGCATTTTATATACATGTATCATTTCATACCCACTACTCCCTCTTGAGAGATCCTGCTGTACTTGTGTTGTGGCTGAGCAGAGTCCTGAGGCTAATTCAGAGGAGGAAATTGTTTACTCTCATCTCAACAGAGTTCACGGAGTTTCCATCCTATCACTGCACTTGTCACTACCTAAAAGCTACTGAAGAAAATAATGTACATCTCACTACTCGTTGATTGGTTTTACAAACTCCCCCAAAGGCAAACATGCACATACTGTACAGCACACAATGAAAGAGGGCTGTACTTCCTCCAACAGGATGCTAATGAGCACTGTGCACTTACCCTAAGCCTGTTCATGTTACTTCACGTTCCCTCCCTTCTGCATATGGATGGATTTTTGTCTTCATCACCCACTAAGGATGCAGTTCTATTAAAATCATTTTCTTCACATCCCTCTCCCCCAGAACACCTTACATAGCCATAGCCAACTGTAAATATTTACTCTCCTGACAGGCAGGAACGTTTTAAAGGAGAGAAAGACAGCATCAGCTGAACTTCACTCAGCAGCGAGAACTGCAGAAAACCACGGGTGTCAGGAATAGCATCTAGTGTCAGACACAACTCCTACATATGACCATCTATTCATGTCATGGAAAAAGATCTCAGTTACTGGGACAGGATGCTTAGAAATAAGACAAACATGCATAAAGAAGAAATACATCGATCATCATGAAATATTACTAAGAAAGAGAAAAGGCAAAATGCAAGCCTATAGTGATACTGGCACCACGCATCTCACAAACTAGACTCTGAGCTCACTAGCACTCAACACGAGGGACATAGTTACAGCTACACAGACAGCTACGTAATCCTAACACACAGGAAAAAAATGTACAAACTAACAGAGGTAAAGCTTTTTACAAGAATTTACTTGTATAAGAAATTTCTCAAGAGTCGTACATTTTTAAAATGCCCAAAATTCCAATAGGAAATTTGGAAAATTCTCATGAACACTGCCCCCTGCACCTTGTTTCACTGTATGCTTGGAACAGCACTTGTGGTAGGGCTAAGAGACAGACAGTCCAATAGGGAAAGTACTGACTGTGGACCTGAGGACTTGAATTCGTATCCCCAGGTGACCCTACCACTGCTAGGAGGGACAGGGTGAACTAGATAGAGATAGTGGACTGCTGAAGCTCACTGGTCAGCCAGCCTTGCCAATCAATAACTGTAGGTACCCAGGTCTTTTTTCCTTTCCTTCCTTGGCATTTCGCAGGGCTGTTTGACCTCTGGCCCCTGGAGATTCTGCACTAGCACTGGCTTGAGGGTAGCTCAGAAAGAACTTGGCTGTCTTTGTTATGGTAATTCCACCTGTAAACAAGGTTGCAGCTGCCGGCCCTACACGCCTCCCATGCCTGCCCCCCCCCCACAGCTGATTCTGCCTGAGGCGCTGGGAATGTATCAATCTATTCTACTGCTCCTGATGGGAGGGGGCCATGCCCTTTAGAACCCTCTTGCCTCCTGGTATAAATACCCGACTTGAGTTTAATAAAGGGCTTTTTTTGCTCTTTGGCAAGCGAGCAGGTCTCTTGTGTTTGTCTGTTTAAACCCTTAGGACAGTCGTCCATTCTCGTGGCCCTGGTTCAGGAAAGCGCGCTCCTGGATTAGGCCCGGGTATCCACAGAAAGTGCGGAGGCTTACAAATAACCTCCAGTGTCGGCAAGAAACTCTGTCTAAAACAGAGAATGGAGGATGATGCTGTAAGAGCACCTCTGTCCTCTGCATGAATATACACTCAAGAATAAGTAATTACCACCACCATCCCACACCCAACACACACACACCAATTGTAAAGATGAGCAACATTACAAAGACTCCTGTAATTGAGAATATGCACAGTTACCACTTCTAGGATTTATAGAATCTGTTTTAAATACAGTAACATTCTAACACAGCAAAGTTTTGTGTTTTATTTAACTTATCACATCTATAAACATAGATACATCACTTTAAAACCAACCAATTTACACTCCCATGAGCAGATCCAATGTTCCATCTTCAAGAGGCACTAATGCACTGGGCTCTTCGAGGTGCTGTGAACAACTGAGATCTAGTGAACATTTCCCTCACTTCTCAGGAGCATAAATACATGCTTTCCCTTATTCCATGCAGAGTCGCCATTCATGAGTGTTCTCCTTCTCAGTTCCTTACTGCCTGATGTTTTCTTGTTACTGACTGACTTACAGAACTCTTTCCTAATCCTAGATATAAAACTTTTGTGACAATACACATTATAGACTTCTTCCCTATTCCAATTGGTCTGTCTGTCTGTCCATCCATCCATCCATCGTCTATTCTTTTTAGACAAATGGAGATACTGGGTTTCACTGTTTGTCAACTTGTCTACTTTTCTTTAAAGATCAATACTATTTGGCACTAAAGAAATTTTTGTACTACCTTTAATCATTAAGTTCTTTTCTCATATTTTCTAAGCTTTACTGAATTGTATTCATAAGTCTATAATTTATAGAATTTTTTTTAGTATGATGTACTTTTATGGTTGTTGTGTGAGGCCGCACACTAGCCTGGATCTGCACAGGTTGCCGCAAGCATCTCTGGGTCACTCATCTACCTCTCAGTCTCAATTCACCTTGTCTTAATTACTGTAACTACAAGAATTCTTTTTTTTTTAATTGATATTTATTGAGCTTGACATTTTTCTCTGCTCCCGTCCCCACCTCTCCCCTCCTCTATTCAACCCTCCCCCAAGGTCCCCATGCTCCCAATTTACTCAGGAGATCTTGTCTTTTTCTATTTCCCATGTAGATTAGATCCATGTAAGTCTCTCTTAGTGTCCTCATTGTTGTCTAAGTTCTCTGAGATTGTGATTTGTGGGCTGGTTTTCTTTGTTTTATGTTTAAAAAACATTTATGAGTGAGTACATGTGATAATTGTTCTTTCTGTATCTGGGTTACCTCACTCAAAATAATGTTTTCTAGCTCCATTCATTTTCCTGCAAAATTCAAGATGTCATTATTTTTGCTCTTGAAGAATAGGCTCTTTAATTTGGCTTTTCTCCAGAAGCGCTTGGCTCTTCACAACCCTCCATGTTTTGGCTTCAGCTTCAGTTCTACAAAGAACCTGCTGAACTTTTGATTGAAAGTGTACTCTATTCACACAACTATTTTGAAGTGATGATATCCCTAAATATTGAGCCTTCCAATCTATAAAATGATATATTGCTTCATTTATGTCCTTTTATATTTTCTCTCATTATTTTATATTTTTCCACACCTGTAACAGGTTTTTTCTTTAAAGTAAATGTCCTTAACTACTTGGTATTTTGTAATACCACTAACAAATAGTACTTACTTAAATTTTAGATTCTTCTTGATTTTGATTGCGCTCAAATTTAATAATAAACATTTACATAAATGGCTGCATTTTTATATATCACAATTTCCATTTCTATAAATTTCTGAATACACTTTAGTCAGTAAGTTTAGGTGTATTGGAAAGCATAGGCTTACCTAAAATGTGTATTATTTAAAAAGATAACTGAGTATCAGAGTTTAAACTTTATGTTATTTATGAAAGGTATGTCTGGATAGAATTCTATAAGAAGTTGCATAACACATACAGACATATACACACACACATATTTAAACGCATACCTGTGTGTGCGTACACACACACAGACACACCTGACAAGAAGTAGCAAGGATTCTGGTCAATTTAGAGATGTAACAATTTAGAGAGGTTAATCACAGATGACTCTAGTAATGTACACTTAAAATCTCAGGACTTGGGAGGTATAGGCAAGAGGAGAGTCATGACCATAGAATAAGATGAAAAATTCTAAAGAAAAGAAGAGAAGCTAATTATTAACTCACAGATATAATTTATTACTAGCACTCAGGCTGAGGTAGGAGGGTTGCATGGATTTGGAGGCCTTTTTGGGTAGTGTGTTGCAGGCCAACCTGAGATTCATGACGGGGCATGTTTCAAAACAAAACATGATCTATTTATGTAAATAATATTTTAAATTTAACAATGTAGTTAAATATCTGAGAAGAATATAGACATCACTAAAAAGGAAAAGCCCATGATTACTGTCCAACCCACACAGCAATGAAACAGATGGAAGCCATTTACAACATTTAGCTCAGTGAGCACTCAATGGCAAAAACATAGTCTAGATCTTACAGTGGCGCCTGTCTTTGGATGCATGCTACTAGATTTTCTTTAAGATTTATAATGTGCATGAATAGAAACACAATTAAAAAAGTACGTCAGGAATGTGACACAGTCAACAGCGAGGGAACACAACAGAGGAACAGGACATAGTCAAGGGGATAGCAAGGGAACACAACAGAGGAACAGGATACAGTCAAGGGGACAGCAAGGGAACACAACAGAGGAACAGGACATAGTCAAGGGGACAGCAAGGGAACACAACAGAGGAACAGGACATAGTCAAGGGGACAGGAAGGGAACACAACAGAGGAACAGGACACAGTCAAGGGGACAGCAAGGGAACACAACAGAGGAACAGGACATAGTCAAGGGGACAGTAAGGGAACATAACAGAGGAACAGGACACAGTCAAGGGGACAGCAAGGGAACACAATGGAGGAACAGGACACAGTCAAGGGGACAAGGGAACACAACGGAGGAACAGGACATAGTCAAGGGGACAAGGGAACACAATGGAGGAACAGGACACAGTCAAGGGGACAACAAAGGAATACAACCATGCAGACGCAACTTCCCTATCAGCATTGAAAACTTTTTGAAATGGAAAGTGCCCATTACCAAAGGACTTAAGCAGAAAACCAATTCTGTGAGACACATTTGAATGTTTATAACTGTGCTGGTTAGCTTTTGTCAACTTAACATGAGCCAGGGTCACCTGTGAAGAGGGAACTCCAACTGAGAAAATACCTCCACCGATTTGCTGTAGGCAACTCTGTGGGGCCTCCATTGGATTTGCCAATCGGCATGTCTAGACTGTGGGACACTTTCTTGATTCATGATTGATGTGAGAGGGTCCAGCCTATACTGGCAGTGTTATTCTTGGCAGGTGGTCCAGGGTGTACAAGAAAGCAAATTGGGCAAACCATGGGGAGTAATTCTGGAAGTGATGCTCCTCCCAGGTTCATTTTCTGCCCTGACTTCCTCCACAATAGACTGTAGACTGTAAGCTCCCATGAGCCTCAGTTGTGTCCAGGATTTCCGCTGGTATGTCTGTATCATGTGCATGTAGTGCCCAAAGAGGCCAGAAGAGGGCACTGTGCCCTCTGGGAGGGAAGTTATAGAAGGCTGTTAGCTGCCACTTTGGTGCTGGGAACAGAACCCCAGTACTCTATAAGAACAAGTGCTTTAAACCAATGAGCCATTTCTCCAGCTCCAAGCCATGTATACTTAGATAGAACACATTCTAAGAGTTTTATTTTACTGTTTACTTTTATTTTTTAAATAAATATATAATCAAAACATTCTCAATGTTTTGCTTTTTTGCCAACAGTCAATTAAAGAAAATTGTCAAAGATTTAAAGTGATTGCTTAAAAGAGAATGCTACTTTTAGAGCTTTAGATGTTTTAACTGAGGCCAGTTACATGAGCAAAAATGGCTAATATTTCAAAGCTCAGGTTTCAAATGTAGACACTACCTGAAAACCACTTGGGGACAGAAAGATTATGATTATGCTAGCATTAATGCTTAGTGAGTATACTGTGGAAATTGTAGTGTTGAAAATATTTATATTAGCAAATAGAAATTAGCTGTCATGTTTAGCAAACTTGGAAGAAGCCAATTTCATACCTTGAACCTTACGTCAAGTTTGGAGGATTAGACCACCATATAAGAGTGTGCCAGACAAGAAGAAACCAGGCTAACTTGGATGGATCGGCTCCTCTGGGATGGAACAGTTAGGTCGAACAGCCCACAAGACTTCAAGAAGGTGACTTGCTCTTAGGAAGGTGCAGTTCTAAACGTTTCTGTGGCAGACAGGTCCAAATGCCTATTTCCTCAACCTCTCGGAGTAAGGAAACAAGTACGTAAGGAGCTAGAGGAAGGGCGGTGAGTCTCCACAGGGCCTTGAAAGACTGGACTCTGATGGGGTGAAAGACAAAAGATCTGTCCTGGGTACAAAACAGCTTTGGGCCAAACATTATATGTCAATACAAAGTATCAGTCACCTGCTGCCTGGAGGAGTCAGGAGACCTCTGCCCAATGTCAGCTATAGACAGAAGGCAGCATTTGGCTATCACAGGGAAGAAAACTAGGAATGCAGAAGAATCCCATAAATACAGGCACATGGGCTCCCTAAGACTAGCCTAGCTAGCTAGCTCAGAACCGCATCATGCCTCTACTTTTAAAAGAAGAGAAACACAGGGACAGTCTTGTGCTGGGCAAGAATATAAACAGACTTTCAGTGGTACGGAAGTGCTAGTATAGCATAATGGTGAATGGAGATGCAACACTGAAGGAAAAGTATCCAACACATCAAGCCTAAGAATCAAACAGTGGCAGGGCTGCACCAGGGGATTTGATTCCCAGGGTCCATCGAAGGTGTAAAAACCACTGTCCCAGGCAGCTCCCAAGGACTGAACCCTGCATTTCACTAAGCAGTAACCTAAGAGAAGATACTGGTTCATCTCACTGCATAAACAGTGTTTATTTCAGTATCTGATGCCCACACCAGGCACTCAATTAAATCTTATGATTGACACACTAAACAAACAATTCCCTCAAGCCTCTCACTGTTAAGAAAAAGACTTGGAGATGATGCATATTTTGGACCTACTGGAAAGAGACAAGGATTAAAGTGTTCAAATGATCTAATAGAAAGTGTGAACATGAATGAGATGGCTTATTTTAGTATAGAAACAGGAAGTACCAAAAACAAAGAGAGACAGATATCAGGGATGAGGACACTCCCTTCAGTGGCTCAACCATCACAGACTGTGAAGAGGAGTCAAAGTTTCCTAAACCGAAGCACAAACTGAAGAAAACAGCACAGGAGAAAGAAGAGGCCGTTAACATGCTACAGGACGTCATCAAGTGGCCGAACACACACACTGTTAGGACGCTGAAGGATTAGGGAGCAAGTATCCAAAGACACAATAACCAAGAATTTTACAAAAATATAATGAATAATATCAACCACAGAACCAAGATGTCCAGAGAACTGCTGGAGAGCTATAAACATCTCTGCTCAATCTCTACCACGGTAAAGACAAGCTCCTGGAAGCGACTGTAAGGAGAAAACCACAAAGGCAGCAAAGAAAAACACAAATACCAGTTTTTCTAAAACTAATCTAGACTGTCAGAGGATTGGCATCGACTGCTGTGGGAATGGAGGTGGGAGGGACATCCTGGAAATGCTCTGTATCCTGATGGGGTAGCAATCCCTTCAGTGTGTAAACACAGCAGGATTTCACACTGTAGGCAGCACATGCAGCATCAATGCCAGGCTTCCATAAGCTTAAATCTGTTACACCTAGAAGCCAGCCCGGTTTCCTAATTTTCACACAGACTGTTTTATGATCCTTATAAGTGATTATCATGTTCATAATCTACCATTTGAAATAGGAATCAAAGATTAATTTTTTTTACAAAACATGATTTTGCAATATTTTTTAGATTAGGTTTAAAATGGTAAGAAATTCCCGAATTTAAGGAAGACTTACATAATAGTTACTGAACAGACTGTCAAAAAACCTAAAGCTAGAATGAATTAACCACACCTTATGCTAACAATTAAAATAGAGATGGTAGAGGTAGAACCAAAGCAAATCAAAAGACAAATGCAAAGTAAATTCATGAGACTAGAAGAAGATTAAAAATATTATGTAGCTAAAAATAGAAGGAGGCTTAGAAACACTGTATTGAAAACAGTAGAAGGAAATGACTGAAACACCTGGTCCTGGTCGACTTTGTCTTCAAGGGAGGTCTTCGTCATTAGCTTTACTATGAATAACAGTGAAAATAGATAATGTTTGTTTACTTAATACTTGCAATTTGAGTTTTATCATCATTACATTTAGTCATAGATACATTTTTTTCTCTATCTTTTTTAAAATTTTTATGCCCAGTTGGCCTTGAACTTGTGATCCTCCTGCCTCTGCCTCCTTTAGCAAGTCCAACCAGCATGCACCACCAAACCAGCAGTCATAGATATATTTTTATGTTTCCTATTTCACTAAATATGCATAGTTTTTTGTTTGAAAACAAAGAAAAAGAATTAATTCTGGTCAATAGTCTTATCGGTAGGGTCAAAACAGCTGGAGAGTTATCCTGGAAGAGTGCCTACCCAGAACACACGAAGCCCTGGCTTTGCTCCCCAGCACTATTCAGTCCTGGATAATTCTGTATGCCTAGCATTAGGAAGATGGAGGCCAGCCTGGGATACATGAGGCTGTGTCTAAAATAAAGGAGGTAAAAGCAATAAATCCTCAATGTTTCCTATAAGTATTCCAAATAATTTTATTTTCCCCACTCCAGGTGGCAGATCGATTCCAGTTTCCCAATGTGACTGAACTTGGTAACTTGCTTCCTAAGAGTAGAGTCTGGGAAGTGAAAAATAGTAACTTTGAGGTTTCTTTTGTTTCTATTTACATGCACATGCCAGCGTCTGTGAGTATATGCCCTATGTATGCAGGTATCCGCAGGAGTCAGAAGAAGCTGTCTGAACTCCTGGAGCTGGAGAGATGGGCAGTTGTGAGTTATCTGAGGTGGCTGCTTGAAATTGAGTTGGGATCTTCTTGAAGCAGCAAGTACCCGTAACCACTAGACAATCTCTCTTGCCCAGAAAATACTAACTTCACAGTTGAGTACCCCAGTAGAGGCTCTGCTGGTTAGACCATCAATGTTTGCATTACCAGAGACATGCTGACAGCTGGGATCCGGGGTACAAGGTGATGAGAAAGGCACGCTACCTCTGGGGATGACTTCCTTCAAATCAATAACTCCAGTCTAGTCATGGGAAAAACATCAGACAAACCCAAACACAGGGATATTTTACAAAATACCTGGCTAGTACCCTAGCCATCAAGGTCATGAGAAATCAGAAAAGAACGGGAAAGTGCCACAGACCAGAAGAGACTACCGTGATGTGATGACTAAAGGTAAAGTTGGGTCCTGGAACAGAAAAGCCATTCAGGGAAAGAGTCGGTGGAACCCGAGGGGCCCTGCAGGGCTGTTCACAGTAGCATCCAGTATGCATGTACCAAGATGGGATCTCTCGGGATTATCTTCTCCTGTCAATCCAGGGGTTACCTCAAAACAGGCATTTTATGTAACAACAAATATGGTATGTGTGGTGCTTTCCCAGTGTCTGAATTCTACCATATACCAAGGTGCTCGCTCATCTTCACCGCTCTCTAGAACACTCAGTGTGAAGGCAGCTCACTGCTCTGCAGCGATGACCAGACGGTCTACCCTCTTATAACACAGCACAGCAGTATTTTGTATTTTATTCCACTGTCCAAAAATATCTTGGCCTGGAAGAATTGTCAGCGTGTCCTAACCCAGGGGGCTGAAGCTCTTTCAGTTTCAGGTCATTAAATGTTGACGTTCTAATTTCTCATTTTTAATCATGCTTCCCCCCACTAATATTAAAATTTTGCTGCACTTCAAAATACAATCTGGGAGCCTTGTTAAGAACTGCAAATGAGTGGTAAGCAGTCCCAATGAAATGAAGCCAGTTACACTCAGATTACACTGCTGGGGGCTGTGGCTTGACGCACATATACTGTTTTCAGGTACTAATTTTACTACACTGCATTTAACTTATCCCCATAAGGAATTATAGATTAAAGCCCCAAAAGAAAGTAAATGAACATAAAATCTGGACTTTAAAAACTAAGGAAGAACATAAAAAATAATTAATTCTCCAGGCTCACTCCAGACAATTATATTTGTGAACTGAGTTTGTCTAATGAAACTGCAGGATATTTCAAGACATAAAGATGAACTTTATCCTAACTGGCCTCCAACCCTGCGGTGTGACACCAAGACAAAGTAGCTGTGAGCTAAAGCCTGAAATTGCTCAGTTTATCACACTTAGAAAATTAGGAAGGGTTGGACAGGTAACTCAGCAGGCAGGAGGGATGGCTCAGGGGGCAGGAGCTCAAGACTTATGAAATGAAGGGACAGTATTGGGGCAAGAATCAGTTCTTGCTATCCTCTTCAACATTAGCACACTCGACTGAGAAGCCACAACTTCACACAACCACTGTCCAGGGAAGGAGTCTCGGTCCCCAGTTGTCCGCGAGCCCCCCTCCCCAACCAAGTGCTCTCAGCATGAGAAAAAGTCATGCATTACATTCATTTTCAAACTCACACGTACACCAGCAACAGCAGACCAGAATGGAAAAGTACAGAGGATACTGGCTAGAATTCAGCACAATCAAACATGGACTAAAGCAGTAGTTTTCAATCTGTGGGTTGCGACCCCTTTTGGAGATTGGATAATCTTTTCACAGGAGCTGCATAACGATTCATAGCAATAGCAAAATTACAGTTATGAAGTAGCAATGGCTGGGGTCACCATAACATGATGAACTGTACTGAAGGGTTACTGCATTAGGAAGGTTGGGAATCACTGGACTAAAGCACCCGTGTCTTTGCTGCTCAGACCACCTCACATACTGTATGATGTCAGTCTGCTCTCTCCCTCCCTAGGACCTCCCAGTATTTATGATGCCAGGCCCCTCTCCACCTCCCTGCACAGTGCCAGGCCCCTCTCCACCTCCCAGTATTTATAATGCCAGGCCACTCTTTAATCCTAGAGCCTCCTTTAAAATCTACTCTGAATTCTGATTATCACCACAGTAACCCGTTCACCAGCACTAACTACAGCATAACTGGCTTTACAAAGAATATTCTAAATTTCTGGTAACTAGATTACAAATGGTCTTTAGGAATAGTGTCAAGTCCTAATTCCTGAGCTCAAAGTCTGTGCACAAAACAAAGCTCTTAAAGCCTGAGCAAAAATCCACCTATTTATTTGATTTCAGATTTGCATTCTTCTTAAAATAATCTTGGTAAATAATTGCCAAATAAGCCTAGTGATTACAATTTTAAAATATGCAAAGCTGTAACAGTGCAACAATTATATAATAGGTAATTTGCATTTAAATTAACTTTCATTCAATAGTCTCTTAAATGCCTACTGCAGGTCTAGGACTGTATTGGGGCATAAAATAAATCCCCCATTCTAAGGCTATTTCAGCTTAATGAAAGGAGACAGATGCAGTATCCTTAGAGACAACAGCCTGAAAATTTCCAAAATTACCCAACTGCATACACATAGACATTTGAGAAGTTCTGAGAATACCAAGGAAGACAGAAAAATAAACAATATTAATGTATATCAGAGTAAAAACTAAAGTAGATAAATAAGTTATCTGAGCAAAACAGAGCATGGTTTTAAAAACAATTAGCTGACTATGGGCTTGTCAACAAGCACATAGAAGAAGAAGACAGTGCACAAAGAACAATTAAACTTCTCTCCCTAGAGAAAATATTCTTCAAGGAAAAAGCCAAAAGAAAAATAGTCTTTAAAAATAAACACTTATCAGGTAGTATGTATGTATTTAGGGATATATGTATATATGTTCCTACACACTTGCAATTAAAGAAAAAGAAGTTGTGAATTTGAAAGACAGCAATGTGCATGGGAAGGCAGAAGGAAGCAAATAAAGGGAGGAAATGATGTAATATTTTATAATTACAAACAATAAAAAATTGCTGAAAAACTAAATAATCCACACTATAATCTTTATATTTCAATTGAGGTAAATATTATCTCCATTATCACAGCTTGGCAGTTTTGTGAAGTAATTAACAATGGCCAGCAGGTGTTAGTGGCATATGCCTTTAGCCCTAGCCTTCAGGAGGCAGAGGCAAGTAGATCTGTGTGAGTTTGAGGCCAGCCTGGTCTACATAGCCAGTCCAGCACAGCCAGAGCTACATAATAGAGACATCCTGTCTCAAAACAAGCAAGCAAACAAAAAGGGCCAAAATCATTGCATTTTCTAAGTAAGTCTTACTTTGCAGGTCTCTGAAAAGAATTAAATCACCAATGGAAAGTAGAGGGCTAAGAACAAAAGGATGGAAAGAATATTAAATCCTAAAATACCTGAATTTCATCACACAAAATTTTATAATTAAGTGAAGCTGAAATTATGTATTTTTTATTTTAAAAAAGTTTTCAATATGTGCTTCATTATATATGGCGCTCTTACATATGGGCATTTCCATACAAGTTCATGATATACATTGAGCTGATTTCCCACACAAGCCTGTCCCTTTCTCCGTGACCCCCCATACCTGTTTGTTGTCATAGACAGTTTTGCTTCTACTTTCACATCACATATACATGCATGATTTTATATATCTATATAAAATCTGGAAACCACAGACTCCCTCTCAATATGGTTATCTCCAGTTGCATCCATTCTTTTGTACAAGACCCAGATTATTTCTGGATGAAAAAATTTCATTGTGTATATACTTCATATTTTATTGTTCTTGTAATTTTGGGGGGAAGCACAGAAAGACACATACTGCATGTTCTCATATGCTAAAGTTAAGTTAGGAGAAGCTAATCTCACAGTCAGGGGTGCAGTAGCACAGGAAGGACAACTAACACATGGTAAGATGATAAATGTCTCAGGTGGTAGACATGCCAAGGAGTTTACTTTGATCATTACATATTATTTATGTGTCACAACATGCCATGCTATGCAAAATAAATATGCACAATTCTAAGAGTCAATTAAAAAGACAATTATGTCATGCTTCTTGCCTTTGAAGGACAGAAATATCTGAGCTAATTTTACAAAAGCTTTTGGAATACCAACTCTCTTACTTCAAATTAGATGTATTTTGTTACACATGAAAGTCATGGATGGCAAAGCTGTGCAAATGCTGACTCAAGGGTAATGGAAAGTTCTGACTGATCCAGGTGTGATTTAGTTTTGAAAGCAAGCATTTTCTCATTCACTTTTGTAAGTTCTACAGCAAGTCTCATACATAGCTGATTCTAGTACATGCAGAGTCAAACACAATTAACCAACATTCAGACAGGAATAAAAGGCTCAACTGATATAAGAAAAAATAATTCTCAATTCAGGATCAGAGCCACACATGGATTTCAGCCCTTTCATCTTTAAAAAGGTTATTCTTATCATATACGTGTATGAGTGTATGATTGCATGCATGTCATGGCCTATGTGTGGTCAGAGGACAGCACTGTAGCCAGTTCTTCTCTCCCACCATCATGAAAACTCTGCAGAGAGCTCCCATGTACCGTGGCCCACCAAGCCAAGCACTTTCCTGTCTACAGATGGCAAGACAATGAAGCTGACTGTGGGAAATCACATCATCCTTCCCCTACTCTAACTACTAGATGCAGATTGGGAGGAAATTCCTGTGAATTCAGTAGGAAGCTGGACAGTTAGCTCATGACTGTGATTCCAACACTTGGGAGGCTGAGCACGAACAGCTCTGTGAGTTCAAGGTCAGCCTGTGCTAGAATGAGACTCTGTCTCAAAAGAGGCAAAAATGAATATTTGGTATAATTTTCCCATGGAGTTAGACTATTACTGAACTATTTTCCAAATGAAAGTTTCGTATTTATTCATGGAGATAAGAATATTAGTGTTAGGTGTACTCCAGGGAGCATAAAAAATACATGGGCTGGAAGCGTAGACAGAGATGAATTAAGTTGGTAAATTAACTACTCATATGGTATAATAAAAGCAGCCAGGCAGCCATGATGTTAGTCATCACTGGTATTTGGGCATTTGGGGATGTTTAGTACTTTCTGACTATTGCACACACAGGACAGAGGAATGGCCAGAAAAGTGGATACCCACAGATGAGTACATTGTCAAATAAGCGGGAAGAAGCACGCAGGAAAAGAATAGGACTGAAGATTTTGTAATAAACGCTTTTTCTCTCTGTATGAAAGAAAATCACATTTTCTGATTTTTGCTATGACTATGCTAAATACAAAGCTGTGTTAATTTTAAAAGAGAGTAATGTAGGAAAAAAATCAATAAAACTACAAAATAGTCACATGTCGTCAAACACCTCAAAAATGGCATTGATGGCAGGGGATGGCATAAGAAAGCATTCATCTGTGGAAACTGGCTAGCATCACTAACTAGTAGGCAGCTATACAAAGTAACTCCCCTTTAAAACAGAAATATCCTTTAGATCTAATAATTAAAATTGCCCAAGACTTGTTTTTAACCACCCCTACTAAGAGTCTGTGCCAGGGTGTCATTCCATCCTTACAGTAACACATGGGAACCAGCAATGTCTCAAAGAGTCACTGGCTGCTGGAAAACAACAGAATTGATTCTCTCCTGGAAGTGAATCAGAAGGCAGACCATAGCTCAGTAGCCAGAACAGGATCCAGCAGGGCTTTGTATAAAAAGCCCAAAGCTCAGAAACAACCGTGGGGTTCTGCAAGCGTGGATGGCGCTGGCCTTTCCTGGAACCACTGCCATCACCATCCTTACTCCTGACTGAAACAGAAGCCCACGGCAGCATGGCAGAGGGTCACTTACTATAAGGGAAGTGGACAAGCACGCAGGGACTCTCAGCAGATACAGGTAGGAGAAGCAAACGTCACGACTAGTTCATATGATTACAACGTGAACAGATAAAAAACAAGGCTTGAATGTCAACTGTGACAATTTAAACAATTTTAGAGAGGAGACAAAGCACATGTCTTTTTAAAAAGTGGAATACTCTCTGTCTCGTAAGACGACTGAAGTTGTACCTTTTTGTCTTCATCAAGTAATGATTAAATAAGAAATCAGATCATTTTCCAACACCATGCTTTTTTTTCTGAACTGGAAGAGAAGTTGGAGCAGGCAACTGAAATGGGAGGGAGAAAGCATCGGTGTAGACGTGCAGGCCGAGTGAGAAGTTGGTGTCAGAGTGTCTGGCCCTCTCAATAAGGTTTTCCTTTAAGCACTTCAGTATCTGCGTCTACTTTTGAAATCAACGTCTCCTAGTAACGAGGGATTGCCTGTATAATGACTTCTAGACATTAGGTAACATGACTTGTGGTAGAGTAATTTGAATTTGTTATAGATATTGAGACTAAAAGTTCTTGCCATTTTAGAAGAATTGCTTTCTTCTGAGTCTCAAGTTGTAAATGAGATGTGCTTAAAAGAAACGAGGTGGGAAATGTCAGGACTGGAAGTGAAAATATAAAAACCACCCACAGAAGATGTGCTTTTCATTTTTCCGAGCAGCCTCAGAACTGATGGTGCATGTCTCTCTTGCCCTTTAACTAGCCCTTTTAGTAGGCTAAAAGATGTGGAAGTCAAGGATGGAAAGTCTGGGAAGGAGCCTCAGCAGCTGGACCAGGACAGAGTCATATGTCCCTGTGCGATTCAGTTCTAAAGACTGACGTGGCTCCTGACCTTCCTCCATCCTCATCACTCCAACATCTTCATCTACATCAATGCTTTCCCCCCTTTCTTCATCCATTTGTTTGGCTGAGAGAAAGAATTCCAAGTTCCAGGAGGGCAGGAGATGGCTCTCCCTTCACACACTGTTTTGTTAGTCTATTGAAAATTTAAAAAAACCTGGAATTTCACATATACTTGATCCCCTATTGGACTCAAATCTCTTCAACAATGCATGCTAATATATTTTGAATTTAAAAACTATTTGGTTTTAACATTTCAATATTAGATTTTGGCAGACACTCCTTTCAACAGTTTCAGCTCTTTGAACCTGTCACCACACTATTTTCCTACTGCTGAGCTTCCAAGCAGCTGCAGCCAAAGAATGGAAATGAGGAGGAAGCCCACAAGACTGGGGGGCTGGGGCTCCACTGAACACATTACTCTCACAACTGTCTGTTTTGACACCGTCAGTCATTTTAAAGTCTGGCTGGTGAGCAACAGTTAGTTCAAAGGAAATTTGAACTTGCTCCTAAACCAAATTATTCAAGAAGTCAGGTGAAGGGAACTGAGTTGGGGGTGGGGGGTGCAAAATATAGGTGCCTATAAGTAAAGCTTAGCTTTGCTCTTGTCTTCTACTTTCTCCTAAACAACTTAGGTCATTGTGCCCAAAACTAGTACTCCCTTTCTGTTTGGGGAGGAAGGGAGGTGGTGGTGTACCATGGATATACCAGAGTCAAAAAGAAACGAAACAGAGTAGACACAGAATGCAGTTGGTGATGAGGCCAGTGCAGCAGGGCTTCCTGTTGAGGAGTCAGCAGCTTAGTCCTGCAGCAGCTGTTACACACAAAATGTAGTCTGGGGAGGGAACCTGGGACTGTGCAGAGGTGTGCTCTGTTAGGCCACAAAGGGAGGGAGGATTGAAAGCCCGGCGTTACTGCATCTGACCAACATCTTCGTCTAGCTATAGATGTATTTGACTTTACTCTGAAGTGATATTCTTATTAATTTAAATTTAAATGAAATTCAATGTGATTTAAAAGCAAACACTATGGAGGCATAATAAGACGATCTTTAGTGTCATCCCGTCTGACCTACCTCCTGTCACTTTCAATGACCACATTCACCTTGCTGTGCAGAAGGTTTCCATAGATCTTTTCCATCTATGTTCAGTTAACACTTAGTTTTCCCTTCTCTCACAGTACTCATGTCTCTTTAAAAGCAGATTTCATTCTACTTTGCATTATACACACCATATATTAATAGATACACAATAGATAATATGATAATCTCAAAAGTAGGGATCATACAATATAGTATTAAATTCAAAGTTTCAATCTAGTATTAAAAAACCCAAACAAACAAAATCCCCAACCAGTTAAATGAGAAAGTTTTGAAAGAAAATCAGACAGATTTAGAAAACAAAACAAAACAAAACAAAACAACAACAACAAAAAACCAGCTCCATAAATTCAAGACCAAAACCAGGACTCAAAGAGAAAATGCTTTACAACTTTCCTGATGGGAAATGCCAGTGGCCAGGACAGCAGTGATACTGCTGTTTCCAAATGACACCAATTCTTATATTCAAACCAGTTCAAGAACTGTAAGCAACTATGTACTAGGTAGATTGGTTACTATTAGGACATTTTATCACAGGAGACAAAAAGTTAGTTTTGAATTTTGCTAAAATGAATGCAATTTCTTTCTGGCTCATTCTTAGATCTAAAATCTTTCGATTTTTTTGCATATGTTTCCAGCATTTTGTAGCATACTTACCAAACCTCACTCAATTTTATAAAAGATAGCATCAATAAAATATATCTGTGCATTCTGAGGTTTCAAAATGTATATCTCTTGGGAATCCTTATGTTACTTTACCTACAGAACAAACTATTTTTTTTTTTTGCTTTCGAGGAGAACCGTATAATTTCCTTTGCATAGGAACAAGTTGGTTTACTTACCCATTACCTCCTAGAGGAGCATGTTCCTTGATCTAATATAAAGGGCCCATGTGGCAACGGCTCACTATTCATATGTTATTTCATTGATGGATTGGATTATTGATAGGTAAATGCATTCGGATTTTTTTTATTGATTCAAAATTGTTTTAAATTGTTTCTAATGCTACTTTATCTTTTTAAAGGCAAATTCAAGCTTCTTAAATTGTTTTAGTATATTATTATTTTAAAAAGATGGTTTTGCACAGATGTTGAGTTAGTCTGGTCATTCCAAGGGTCTTTTAACAGTGCCTGGTACTGTGAGGGACAAGAACCTACCTATGGAAAGGGCTAAAGAAGTTTGCCATGCATAGTAAGAAAGGTTGTCTCTCAGACTGTCCCATGTTTGGAGTAGTCTGAAAAATTTAGGAAATTGTACAATATCCAGTCTGTTTGTCCTTTCAGCTCTAAAGCCATGAAAGCTCTATAACCTACAACATATCTGAATGAAAAAGGCGCTCCAAGGCAACATCACAGACAGCTGCAATATAGGAAATTTGTACATATCCAGTCAAGGACAAAATTAAATTCTAATCTGTCAGTTCCTTTCCTAATCAACAGGGGTAAAGAAAACGGAAAGAACAATGTAGTTGCTAAAGGTTGTTTTCAGGTTTGAAAAATCTTGACTGTTGTTTTATGTTTATATTGCTTACTCAAGAAAAAAAAATCTATTTTCTTTCCAAACTCATTAATTTTCCTCATCTTCAATGCATCGTCACAAGTTGAGGAATGTAGTATGGTAAGAGAAGAATCTCTTTAATAATCCTGAGGCATAAACAAGTTAGATGTGGCTTTATTTTTAGACTGATGGATGAAATAAAACAGAGTAAATAAGGAATTATTTAATTCACCATCAGAAACACCCATGATTTCTCAGGGAGAACCTCTCCCTTCCATAATTAAATCAACCTGCAAATTTACCAAATAAACACATGAACGGTGAACTTTCAAACTGTTTAACACTGTCTCACTGTGCTGGCATCTTTTAAAGCAAACACAAAGTTCTGTGTATTTTTCTAATTAGCATTTTGCTAGGAGACTTAGGTTACATGAGCACTCCAAACCGTGAACATGGTCGCATGTAGCAAAGAGCTTAGGTGTTGGGTAAATCTGCTGTCAGAGTTCAAGAAGGAAAACGAGTCAAGGCCATGTCTGCTTTGGAGAAGAAAGCCAGTCACCAGGGGCAGTGTTTGGAATGGAATAGAAGGAGATCAAGGCTCAGTGACAATATTTTAGTTTAGCCAGAACTATCATTTCAGATATTTTTTGTTTTTTCCAATATTAAACATGTTTCCCATACCACTAATTCCAAAATTTTACACATTTTCATTATAACATTACTAGTACATAATCAAAAGTAATAGCTGGTCTTGGGAGATGCCCTAGCAGGAAAGTGCTACACAAGCAGGGTGAACTGACACCCACAGAAGGACCAAAGGCAGTGGAGCACACCTGTCTGTGCACTCCAGATGCAGAGACCCTATCTCCAAAGGCATAGTAGAGAAGGATTAAGGAACACACCTGAGGTTGACTTCTGACATCCATGTACATGTACACAGGTACCTGCACACATACATACACATACCTATAAAACACACATATATGTATATATTTATGTGTGTACACATGCATGCACACACAATAAGAAATTAAACAAAAATATAAAAATGCTGGCCTGGAAAAAGACAAGGCACATAATAAATCTGTGCTGACTTGAAAGCTATGCTTTAACACCTCCTTGTTCTACCATCTCAACTAGCACATCATCAAAGCAAGTCTAGAGATAACCCCTTTAGATATGCATAGATCATGTTCAGTTTCCCAAACAGTGTGCACGTGTCACTGTATATGAAAAGGCAGTTGGAAAACATTTGGTATGTTACATGGCCTATCCCCCAACTTATTTTTATCAAATTACAATTCTATATACATATCACCCATGAAGTTTAAGAGAAGACAGAGGGCCAAGTATCAAGGTCAAGTTGAGAGCTTTCTCTGTGGTACTATCCAGGGAACACAGAAGTGAAAATCACTACTAATAAGGAAGTCATTATACTGAATCACACAAAACTGTTGATATTTGAGTGCTTTTGACACCTGGAGGTAAATGGTAATACCACAGGGGTAACCAACAAAAAACTTGAACAAATATAGAGGTATTTATTCATGATTTGATCCAAAGAGATTGAAAGATGTTTAAAGTAAGTGAATGTTCTCACCAGACAATCGATGGCAGGGTCACAACAGGGCTTATGGTTGTGCAACTCTGTGCAAGACCATCTTTTTAAGCTGTACTAATCTTCATGTTGCTTGCAAAAAATCTTACAAATGGAGTTAAAAGCATGCAAGGTCAAAGTTTTGATGAATTTTAAAGAAACAATTCTTAATTCTAATTAACTCTACTGCTCAAAACTATTTATACATAAAAAAACAAAAAAAGAAAAAAACTATTTATACATGCACATTTGTATGTATGTGTATATACATAAATATGTACGTTTATGTGTATACAAAGGTACATGCACTGTTTGCAAGTGGAAAACATATTGTTAAATGTTGAATACTGAACTAACTACTTCAAGTGAGTTTAGTTCTTTTCCAAAGCAATGCAGTTCAGCCACCTAGTGGTAAAGCACAAAGTGACACCGTTCCTACTTTCTATTATGTAAGAAAATAAGCAGCAGTCCAGAGTAGCACAGCTGGTTTAAATTTATTGTTTCTTTCCTTTGGTGAACTTACCAAGAATAACAAAAAAGTCCTGATGGATTTTCTTCCCAGACTTTTAAGAAGTCATATTTAAATATGAATATAGTCAAGTATTAGGTCCAAGTTAATTTTTCAGTACACTTTAACTAGCGGAGTGCTTATAAAGCAACTCACAAAAATTTCATTTACCTTGACAAGGAAGTAGATTTGGCATCAGACTTGTCACCACACACTGTAAGTCTACAGGGGATACTGTCTACAGGAATGGGGCTAGACATAAACGTCACAGAGCCAAAAGGTGCCACTGTAGGGTGCCAAAGAAACAAACAAAAAGAAGGAACACACTTCATTGCAGTATCTTGGAGAAGATTCTGTGTACACGCACACGAGTGTTTGTGTGTGTGTCTGTGTGTGTGCGCGCGCAAATAATGGAGTATAAAAAGGGGAATTCACCATAAGGGAAGTGGGGTACTCCAGACATTATAACCCATGTGAATAATGGCAAAAGAAATGGAACACAGCACATGAAAGGCCTCTACATAATCTGTCCTGGTTACAACCAACATGATATATGAAACATACAGAAAGGATGGGAAACAGATTGGTTACCTAGCCTTTCTCGCTGCTATGCTAGGCTCTCATGGCTCATGCCTATCTGCACAACTATTTCTTTCAAATTCATCATAGGCATGTGAGCTCTCTCTGGACTTCACACTTACAAATGAACAGTTAGAGACCAGCAAACCCTTCCAACTCTGCATGTTCAAAGATAGAACTGTCAACTTTGAAAGTTCCCTCATTTTTTCTCATTCTCTAAGTTAGAAATCTTCAAATGACTCAACTATAAATCTCAAAGTCATTTCCTCAGTCTTTCCACCAACCAGAATGTTTGATATTGTACAGTCTACCTCTCTTACTATATTCTAGAAATACCTAACTTCTCGTATCCTGAGTGTAGCAATATAGTACCTTTCATTAGGTTACCTGTAATAGTGTCCTGACTCCTGACTCCCTGTATCTATTAACCTTCAAACAGTGTTCAAATAAGGCTGTGGAAAGGAGGCGAGCAATCCTACAAAGAGGTTACAGGAGAAGAAAGCAAGAAAGGAAATGGTGAAAGAAGTTATGTAAGGGTGGGAAAAGTGGTCCAGAGATATATGACTTTTTGGAATCCCAACACTCATGGCCAAATCAGAAGTCAGGATACCAGACAAAGGAAACTCATGGTTGGTAGGAAAAACAGAGAAGAGAGAGCTTTGTGACAGGCTAATTCATAAAGTTAGGTATTTACAAGAATGGCAGCATGACTAAAGAAAATGGAAAAGTGTAGGTTAGTCCATGCAGTATAGCTATGATGGGAGGGAGGCCAGGAGGAAAGAGAAGGAACTGTGGGAATATAGACATTAATGTCTCAAATACGTTAAAAGTTCAAATAAAGACCTAGAAAAGACAGTGACTGAAAGTCTTGGGGGAGTCTCGGGGACATGAACCCAGTACACAAGCAAAGAGACACCCAGCTCTGTGACCAGCTGTGTGCCTGTCACTATGATGGTTGAGTTCACAGGTAAAAAGAGGTGAATGAGATGGCTAATGTTTCCTTTCCTGAATTTTGAAACAAGAGGTAAAAGGATCTACATCAGTAAGTAGAGGACAGTGTAAACGTGATGGAAGTTAAATGGTAACAGAAACCGAATAACTGGGGACTGGGGAGAAAGCTTGGCTGGGACAGTGCTGCTATGAAAGCATGAGAACCCGAGTTCGAACCCAGAATGAACAAGCCAAGTATGGTGGTGCCTAATCGCAATCCCAGAACTGGGGAATCAGAGACTGGTAGTTCCTTGGGGCTTCATTGTCTCAAAATACATGATGGATGGCCCTTAAGTAATAATACCTGCTATTGGCCTCTGGCCTCCTAGCCTGCACTTGTGCGTGCGCATGTGCGCTCGCACACACATGAACACACGTACACACACACATGCACGCACACACCATTAATACCCTACTCATGGGCTGAGGAGATGGCTCAGTGTAGACTGCCCGCTCTGAGTTCCAATCCCTAGCACCTACATAAAAATGCCAAGCATGGTTTTGCTGCACACGCATGTAACTCCATGCAAAGGAGGCAAAGAAGCATCTTGCTCTGACCTCCATTTGCACACACATACAGGTGTGCCCTCATATGCATACAGTTCCCCGCTTACACAAAAACCGTTATAATGATTAGGTTAAAAAAAAAAGTCAACTAGCCTCTATAATCTTCAGTTCTCTACACTCACTGAAAACTCTGGAGCTTTCATTAGCTTAACACTTGCATTTCTGATGTTAACTGTAGAGTATAATAAAAATGAAAAAAGGACACAGTGTGTTCTTTGAAAACAGACTCTGAAATACAACGAGTTCTACCATCTCAAAAAATTTCCATGTCTCTCTTTTGGAAGGCGGAAGGTAGCAGAATCAAGCAAGTCACTGTAATCCTGCATCTTCGTCAAGGGAAGTGCCTTAGCAAAATAAAATAGTTGTTTTCAATAAAGTTGGCACCAACTACTCTCCTAATAGCACGTCTTTATAAGGGCTCATAAGCCAGAATAAACACTTTGGTGTTCCAGAAACAAAAGAATACTTGATGACACACAACTATCAGTTCATAAACCTCTCAACAACCGAGAAAATGGTTGCTGTTATTCACCCACTGAGGAGAATTGCTTTGTTGTTGCTTATTTTTAAATTTAAAGTATATTTGCTGTGGGAATCTAAGTCAGTACTTAATATGGACAAGCTGAAATGGATGCCTTACCCCCAATATAAGTGGCAAGAATATAAAATAAGGGTTCAATCACTCTGTCTATAAACCTAACTCTAAAGTTAATGACCCAATAATTACGTTTTTCCTTATTGTATGTTCGACAACATTGAATTTTAAATGCATACCAACAGATCACATATAGATCATTAACTTTATGTAAATGAACTTAAATCTGGAATAGTATGAAAGAGCTCAATATATCCGAATAGTGAATGAATGGAATACAATCTTTATCCACAAATGCTTTTAACCATATGATCACAGTCTATGAAAATCAAAACCAGTGTAAATGTTAAAAGAATTTTACTTCCTCTGTAATATGTTTTGAAAAGAAGTTACCTAAGAAAAACATGCACTGAATTTGCGCTTTTGTACAAGATCCAAGATGAATGCCATGCTTATGGGAAAGCCACAGAGTCCCTGAAGATGAGGCACAAGTTGGGGAATGGGGCACACAGGAGGTGGTGCAGGCACTGAGGCTGGGATGACCACCTCTGTTGGAGGTCAACAGGGGGATGAGCAGGTTGAAAATATTGCAATTATGAACTGTAAATTCTAATCCCCAAGCAAATCCAGAAAATTATATAAGCCTGGAGATGTCAAGAATTCAATCTACTCGATAACACTTTAAATGCCAAAAGACCTTCAAATACCATCTTATTATTCCCTTACTTATTAAGCCATAAAACTATATACCCTGATGTCCCAGGAATGGGGAGGGAAGCTCAAACACAGCAAAGAGCTCCACTCCCCTTTCTACTGGAAGAAAGAACTCTCACCCACAGAGTGAGGATGTACTGCAGTTCCTAAAACCTTTCTCCTTCCCTAGCCATTTTATTTAATATGACCTAAATATGCATTCCTGGTTTACCCTACCCCACATATAGCAAGGAAAATAAGCACCAATAGTAACAGGAATAATTAACGCCCCCTCTTAATATAAACCCAACCTCACAAATATACATGCCATGTGTATTTTCTTCTTTGGAATGCTTATAGGATAGAGATTGTGGCCTCTCCATCCCTAGTACTCACTAGCATCTGGACATCTTGATACACTGCCTATATGTTACAATGTATATTTCATTTGCTCAATGTTAATAAACCTCTGGGTTCATGAGGGACCTCCAGTCACAAAAAACAAACAAAGAAAACCTATATACCATGAAATATTTCTGATTGTAAATTTAAATGTTGATACAGCACTTAAGTCATCTTATGCAATGCTAAATATGAATTTGTAATATTACACAGAAATTTAAGTAATATTTCCAAGCAAACACTTGGTAATCACAAGACATAAAATACACCAAGCCTCTTCAGATCCACACCAGACAATCTGTTGAGGTGTAACGGCAGGCAGCAACAAGAGCGAATACTTGAAATTAAAATAAGCTTAGCAAATACTATCCTATTAACGCTTCAATCTGTACAGAAGAGAAAAAGGACCTAAGAGCAACTCCTCCCCAGACTTCATCAGCTTCCACTGCACAATTCTCTCCTAACACACCATTCTTTCAACCGATTTCTCAGTGAGCACTGATTTCCTCAGAATGTTCTCCGTATTGCAGCCACAGGAGTTTGAAAAACAATCAAACACCCATCTAATTGGGCCACTCTTGTAAATAAGCTCATTTGTACCCAGCCTGATAGTGTGTTTTTCAAAAAACCAGTCTTTTTTAACAGGCCCAACAAAACTTCTCCTTGTAGCTCAAATTGTCTGGGCTTCAATGTACAAGGCCCACAAGCTTTCTGTCATGCCCCCCTGTATGGAGGCAGTCACTGAAGAAAGACACCAGAGGGATCAATGGTTTAACAATGTGCCGATTCCCTCAACTCTTTGGAAGTGGGACAGGAAAGGACACTGAAAAGTAGGCAAAACCCCTGGAGTCTAAATCCTGAGTCAAACACCATCTAAGTGTCTTCAACTCTACAGTAAAGAGCTGGGTCAAGAGACTCCCCAGTCTGATCCCCAGACTCTTCCCCCACTTCTTTTCCATTCAGGCGCCACACCACAGGCTCTTCAACAGTCTCTACTATGATTTGTCAGATCAACAATTTCCACTTGTCCCTTTCATTTCTGCATCAGCACAACTCATTTAGACTCTTCTGGAAAATAACTATTTCTCTGGAGTCTAGCTACTCATGACAGCTCTCCTTTGGTTCACCTTGCTTAACGGCAGCAGGGATATGCTCTCCACTCTTCAAATATCACAGTGTTTTGAAAGCTCCACTTCAGACTCAACTTATTACCGACTAAAGGAGCCTTGACTAGGTCAGTGTTCTGTTAACACTGGCACGGAAATAATTTAGAAGACTCTAAAAATCGTAAAAATGCAGTCAACCCAGTGTCTACTTGACTTCCTGTCACACACAGTGGGAAGAAGCATAAATCAGCACATTAAAATAGCTGAAAAACTGCAGTGATGGAAAGAGGTTTAAGTTATTAATTATAGAAAAGTTCTTCATTTAAAATTTAAAATTGTGTTGAATTTGCTAATAATATCATCTACACCTTCAAATTGTGAAGCAAATGTATAATTACCCTAAATGTCCTGCCAGGTAAAATATACTTCTGAAGACTTTCTTGACTTAATGTCCACTGTATTTATCCATGGTTCTCACACCTGTCCTAAAGAAAGCAAAATCTGAGAAACGTAAAAACTCAGCTAAAAGCCCAAAGGTCAAGTCAAGTGCAAGAAGTAGAGTCGCTTTTCAGCAGTGAGATACTCAGTGTCTTTCAGTTACAGAAAGTACGAATTGGCTCTTTAGCGGGAAATGTAACTGAAACATCAAGGTTATATATATATATATATATATATATATATATATATATATATATACTACATGTTTACTGAATGTATTTCATTGGCTACATCCCTACTTTTTTCCATTTTTATTTACTTTTGATTTTTTTCATTTTGACTTAACAATAATTGTTAATGAAGCTAATCACTCAAAATATAGTTTTAAAAGAGTCAGTGCACTTAAGCAAATTTCAGTATTAAATATCACTTTGTCCATCTTATTTCCTATAAGCCAAAAATGAAACCAAATCATTTCTCAGCAATTCTACTTAGTTACTGCTTAGCTTAGTACACCAACTCCTTAATTTCCAGTTATTTCTTCCCAACCAAAAGCCAATGTGCTGAAAAAAGATTCAACATAAACTGGTATACTTTTACTTGTTAATATGGCCACAGAAAGGAAATGAAAGCAAAGATTCACAATAGTCCAAGACAATGCAACATGGTAAATATAATTATAGGAACATTGTTTATTATTATACTCAAATGTTATTTTAAAAGGTAATATTTGAATGGCACGTGTATCAAATGGCAATAAAACACGCCACTTTCTTTAATTTTTGTTTTATTTTAAAAGGATTTTAAAAGATATGATGATAGTGGGCACAGATTATATTTGTTCTCAGTACAATATTCACATGGTAAAGACTGGCGTATGCCAAAGATAAGTATCCGGCCTCTGCCTCAGTTCATCCAAGTGCCCTCCTAAAAGTCAATATTTTTCCTACTTTCTGTCCTATGAGATACAACTGCATATATATTACATGTGTTATAATACATATGCTATCATATATGTATAATACTTCAGCATATGAGATGTGATAGCCTGAACATACCAATTGGGCACATGAACTTTATACAAGTGCTACATGGTTTTCGGGACCTCTTCCTCCGCAATGCGGTTGGTGCCTCCATCTTTTTAGTGGCTGCTTAAAGTTCCACTGTACAGAAGAACAAACTGTGGCTCACTCTTTAGTAATGAATATTTAAACAGCTTCTTCAGTTATCACAATGTTTTAAAGAAACACTCTGTAGTTTCATGCTTTGCATACATGTAAATACAGTTGAAGAATGATTCTTACAGCTGATATTTCTGGGTGGGAGGCAGAGACGTTTAAAATGTTAAAATTCTACAGCAGGTTCTACTTGCATTTTTAAAGATGGCGAGATTCGATAATGCATATTTTCCATTGTGTAAATTGTTTATTCCTTTGTCTCTCATTTAACTTAGTAGTTCAAGAGAAACACAGCTTGCATGTGGATGTCAGAGGAAAAGCTTGGGGTCAACAGTATTGCCTGCATCTATGTACTCAGGCTGCTTGCTGTACTGTCACCTGCCATGTACTCAGGCTGTCCACTGTACCGTCTGCTGTGTACTCAGGCTGTCCACTGTACCGTCTGCTGTGTACTCAGGCTGTCCACTGTACCGTCTGCTGTGTACTCAGGTCATCTACTGTACTGTCTGCTGTGTACTCAGGTCGTCTACTGTACCGTCTGCTGTGTACTCAGGCTTTCTGGCCCACAAGCTCCCAGGATTCTCTTCTGTGCTTCCCATCTTGCCACAGATAACACTACCATATCTGGTGCTGTGTGGGTTCTAGGATTTGAACTCGGATTCTCAAACTTGCATGACAAGAGTTTTACACACTTAGTCATCTTCCCTGTCCAGAATTCTGCATTTTAATTTATCTGTGTCTGAGATTACACTTCAAAAAGCTTTTTGACTCCAAGATTCATATATATGTCTCCCACTGACATTCATATTTTCTAATACTTAATGATTCTTTTATCTCTGTTTATCTTGGTATACAATATGAGAACACAACTTACTCTTTTTCAGGTGACTATTTAAGTCAAACACTGTCTGTACAACCCATCTCTCTCAGATTTGAGATGCCACTTTTTCCATACACAACACCTACTCATTCCTTTGGGTCAGTCTGTAGACTTTTTAAATCCAATCAGTTTGATTAATGCAAACTGAGAGGAATTTATGGCATGCTGAAAATTTAGAAATATGTTATATTACACTGTAACTACAGGAAAACTTTAAGAAAGAAGAACATTTTTTTCACCTTTAACTCTTCCTTCAAATTAAACCATGATTTACTTAACTACTTCTTCCCTTTGACATATAATTCCCCTTTCTAATGAGAAAGTTTCTAAGGTGGGTGGTGGTGGTGGCACACACCTTTAATCCTAGTACTTCAGGATGCAGAGACAGGCTAATCTCTCTGAGTTTAAAGCCTTGTCTACAGAGTGAGTTCCAGGACAGCCAGGGCTTCACAGAGAAACCCTGCCTTGAAAATAATAAATTAATAAATAAATTAATCAATTAACTCAATAATTAATAAAAGAGAGAGAGAGAGAGAGAGAGAGAGAGAGAGAGAGAGAGAGAGAAAGTTTCTAAATGTACAACTAAGAATTCCTCTGGTTTCAACACAAAGACAGTTCAGTCTCTCATTTTAAGTCTTGCATTATTTATGTCACAGAGCACTGGAGAAATTCTTTCTCCCCTTTTCTCTTTAAACTCCAGGGCAGAAAGTATGGCCAAGTTCATTAGACACACTACAGGTTCACACACCCACCCAAAGAGTAAACAGCCAACATACCTTGATGAATTGTATAATTTTTATTTGATTAATTTCTTTTAATTACATTCTAGAGTTAAATTTTAAGATTCTCTAGGTTCACTTGTCATGTCCCAGGGATTTCTACCCCAAAGACTCTCCATATGAAATACAGATGGTCCCCCAATCAGTTCTAACTACAACTGTAACCGACAAGGTGGGGCAGAGTGCACAAAGTAACTGTGATATGAGAGGGAAACGGAGACAGATGTTCCTCTGTTCTCTGCTGCTCTCAGGGACAAGAAAGGGAGGACCAAGTCTGCCCTAACATTCAGCAGAGGGGCTAGACTTCATAACAATTTAAAACAACTATTAAAAGTGGACTGGGAGTATAGCTTAGTGATGGAGTGTTTGTCTAGTGTACGGAAGCCCAAGGTTCAGTGCTTACCACAGCAAAACAAGACAACTGACTGACTAACAAAGCAACAAAAATAACCAAACGCAAAGCCCTGGGAAGGTGTATGGTGCTTTTAAATATCATCACACACATGTTAAGAAAAGTTAAGCTCCAAAAAATTACATGTGATTGGTTAACAATTTTCAACTCAGCCACCATAAAATCACTGTTAAGCATAAAATAGTATCTTATAAAAGAATAATTGCTAAAAGCAAAAACAAACAGTCTTTGCATTTCAATGGGAAGATGATACAAATTTGATATTTAGATAGCTGGAACTCAATGATAACTCTACAATATTGTCAGTAAAAGACACAACACTGTAGATAAACAGATAATAGAAAAGAGCTGAAGCAAGAATGATCTCAGTAGCAGGACTTCTAATAAACTAGCAGGGCCCATGTTATAATTTTAAGTGTATATACAGCTTGGGACTGTCCTGAAACAATGGTGTAACAAGCTCTGTATTAAGAGATAACAAAAGAATAGAGGAAGTTCTGTTTTGAAAATCAGCATTTCTTTTTTGCATCAATTTAATGTGACTCATTTTTCTTTTAGAATTTCACAGTGAAGAATACCAAACTTGGGCCGGGTGATGTTGGAAAACCAAATATTCCACCCTGGCTCACCTTTCCAAACAAATGCATTTGGCTACATTAGTAGTTAGCAGTTATTATTTGTTCTCTAGAATACAGCATTT
Organism: Myodes glareolus; assembly: GCF_982192425.1. Lineage (NCBI taxonomy): Eukaryota > Metazoa > Chordata > Mammalia > Rodentia > Cricetidae > Myodes > Myodes glareolus. The sequence continues at coordinate 95,186,848 of NC_142026.1, read as the reverse complement.
TGTAAAGCATGAAATTTCAAAGAGTAAGAGGGAATATATTTATATATTATAAAATTTATAATCTAGTGCAATGTTTCACGTGTGTATATTCATATCTTTACTGGTGTATTAAACTTAACAAGCAGTGTGTGTGCTCCTTGGCAGCCAAATCTGTCCATGGCACACTCACTGACCCTGGACGACTTCAGCATCACTTCCTAGGTGAGCTCTTTTCCTCTGCACCTCTCCACTAGCAATAAGCATTTTTAAAAACAAATCCAGCAATTTTAACAAAAAGTGGCACAGAGTATAGTTCATGTCATTTCGAGGTTTCATACTTCTAGTACACACATTTTTGGCTGTGACATGGAGAAAGGACTGTAAGTCATCAGAGGACAATGTCACAAGTCCACCATTCCTGTGTACAGTTCTAAGAACAGTTGCCCCAAGTTCTGGTTGTAGACTACAAATAAAATCCTAAGAACCTAGTTACTACCTTATTGGAAGCCAAGGGTAATAAAATACACAAAAATATTTGAGTTCTACGTTTAGAGTCTTATTTAGGTAATATAGAAAACCAGGACAAACAAGTTCAATAAATAAATAAATGAATATATTTAGCATCTTGGTATCTACAAAGAAAAGCTGATGTTCTTAAAGTTCACATGCTAATATTACAAGAATATACTTGCTTTTTATATATTCTATTATAAAAAGGATCGTAGTTACATAAGACCAAGTATTTAAATGAAAAATGGCTGATTTAACTAATATATGACCATTACATATTATTGTCATCATACACATGAATACAGAAAGTCATGACAAAAAAATAATCCTAATAATAAAAAAAACCAAACCAAATGAAAAAAAAACCCTCCCAATCTCTGCTTTCATTTTTAGACAAACTGCAAAAGGACTTGAGACAGTTCATGCAGACCTCCACTTTACAGGTTGTAAGAGTGCAACTAACTATAGCAGGTTAAAGTCTGGTAGAGAAAACCTTCAACCCGGCACCATAATGGCAGCTGCTCAACTGGACAATTAGGTGAATCAAATAGTTCATTTGATTATAGTGAAGCAAATTTCTATAGTGAATTTTATTGAGTAACTGAATCCCTAAGATTATCCATAAAATAATCAGTCATCTTAAAAATATTATATACCAAACACCGAAATAAGCAGCACAACAAGATGCTAAACTTTCAGCAAGAAAAACCGATGACAGTTCAACTCAAGATTTTTCACCGCCATGATGGTGTGAAGGCAGAGGCATCGAGTAGATACTGCAACTTGAATTTTTACATTTCCCTGAGTTATATTTCCCTGGGCAGGGGTGTATGATTTGGTGGTGTCTTGAGATGCTGGGTAAAGCTAGAGAGCAGCAGTGTACAGTCAGGCAAGAATAGGAGGGATTACTACATATTATATGTTGATGCTATGCTGTCTGGTAGGCCAAGTATATGAAATGTATTTGGTGGTGGTGGGGTGACAGATGGCTCAGTAGCTAAAAGCATTTTCCAGGAAAGTCTGCATTTGCTGCTGTGAGACCACATAAAAGTGAAGAATATGGTGGTGTGCCAGCAGTCCCGGCACTCCAGAGAGCTGCTCAGAAGCTCACAGACCAGTGAAACAGAACCCACCTCAGCAAGGAGGAAGATGGAACCAACTCAGGCAAGGTAGCTTCCACCCATGTCATGGCACATGTAGGCTACACCCCCCCAGTATTAATGATAATACTGTAAAACACTTAGGTTTTCATTATTTTCAATGTATGCAAAGTTTTTTGAGTTTATGTTCTAATCCTTTTGTAAACTGAAAAAAAATCTATGTAGTCAGTAGAATATTTTTCCCTTAAAGAGGAAGAAAATCCTATCGTTTTCATTAACACAGTCGACCTGGGGGCGTCATGGTAAGAAAATACGCTGCACACACAGACATTGCAGACCGTCACTCACCTGGAGAATTGAAAGATGGAAAGCCCAGGGAAACAGATACAGTGGGAGCTCCCAGTGCCCGAAAGGTGGGAAATGAAGAGGTGCAGACTAAAGCATACAGAACTATAGATATGCAGCATCAATAGGGTCCTGAGATTAAATGGCTAGCAATGATGGCTATGACTATCAGCATTTTATTGTGTGTTTGGCCCATACCATCTTTAGATTCAGTTGTGAATGAAATGTTTTGGGAAACTCTGTGTCTGTCCCAAGCAGTGGGCTGTGTTTTTCCTTGTCGTTATTCTCTAAATGAGAGAGTAGAGCAATTATCACACAGCATTTACATGGTAGGCACTGTAAGTACTATAGAGACAGTTAGACAATTATCACACAGCATTTACATGGTAGGCACTGTAAGTGCTATAGAGACAGTTAGACAATTATCACATAGCATTTACATGGTAGGCACTGTAAGTGCTATAGAGACAGTTAGACAATTATCACATAGCATTTACATGGTAGGCACTGTAAGTGCTATAGAGACAGTTAGACAACATAAACGAGAAAGACAGAGATGCAGCAAGTGGTGCACTGTGTGTTGATGAGACATGAGGCCCCGTGTTTGATTTCCAGCAACAGCCCTGGCCCCCATGTGCGCGCGCACACACACACACACACTTCCTGAAAGTACACAGGAGAACACTCACACATCATATGTAAATCTTATGCCATTCATGTACGAGCCCTGAACTTCTGTAGATTCTGACATGGGGGCGTGACTACTAAAGGAAGACTGTATTGTTTTAAAATAAACTAACAAAGTCAACTTCATGTGTTTTTACCACATTCACAGACACAATGTGATAGATATCTTTAATTGGCTCCACTCATGATCATTTCACAAATAATACCTACATCAAAACACCATTGTATGCCTTAGAAATATAAAGAATATACAGGTTTGGGTTTCAATAATGTTGGAATTTTTTTTAAAGAAAGTATTAATACAAGTATGACCAGGAGAACATACTGACTGATCTACTGGCTAAATGCCCTACAACATTTTATTTCATTTATTATTATTATTTGGTTTTTTAGATAGGATTTCTCTATATAACAGGTCTGGTTGTACTGAAACTTGCTTTGTAGAACAGGCTGGTCTCGAACTAATAGAGATCCATCTCTACCTCCTGAGTACTGGGATTAAAGGTGTGTGCCACTACTGTGTGGCTATGCTAAAGCATTTTAATGTAGATTTCTTTTCAGTTTAAATAAAGTATAAGAAAGCAGAGAATCTGCCAGGCATGGTGGCGCACACCTTTAATCCCAGCACTTGGGAGGTAGAGGCCAGCAAACCTCTGATTTCAATGCCAGTCTGGTTTACAGAGTGACTTCCATGACAGCCAGGGCTATAAGAGAACCCCTGTCTCAATAAGTAATCAAAAAACAAAAGAGCAAACAAAAACAAAAACAAAGCCAAGAATGTTATTGACTATAACTTGTAGACAACTCTTTTGGGAAGGTAAATTACATTATTGACTAAAAGCTGGAATGGCACATTATCTAGGATTTTAGCGGGGGAAGACGCTTCTGCACAAACATACTTTTGCTGGATAACAGGTAACTTTGGGGCTCTGCTACTGCTATCAAGAATATGTGACTGGAGTCATAAAACCTGGGTGCTCCCAGGAGACTCAAGAACAGTTTCAGAGCTCTTACATCAGCACTGTTATCAAAAGCATTGCTACTTAAAGGAGTACTCATAGCCCCTGCTTCCCCAGTTTACACAGGGACAATAGTAGCTACCGGTCTCTGGGTCTGACGAAGATCTGCATTTCTAATGACTATTTTCAGGGACTCTGAATGTGATTCTTAAGTTGTTAATCTTTAAAGACTAATATTCTAAAACATCTACTCAATACTCACTTCTCAACCAATAATATCTCCCGCCTTTTAAAGGTCAGGCATTTCCCACAGACAAAGAATTAAGCCAGGAAGGATCAAATGCTGTTGGTAATCTAAGTTTACTG